>NC_138187.1:136191011-136880885 GCF_964194105.1 Spermophilus citellus | reverse complement strand
GTTTTTGAGGCTGCCACCCAACCCACTACCAACATCAACAGAATTTTGTCTTGGAAATTAATTGATTTTAAAATTATACGGACCTGACTGGAATAGCTAAGTCCATCGTAAAGAAGATGAACAAACTTGGAGGACTTATACTATCTGATAGGAAGACTCCCTGAGAAGCTATAATAAATAAGACAACATATTATGCAAGCATAAATAAAGGAACCTATAAAACAGAATAGAGATCCCCAAAACACAACCACACATGTTTGGTGACAAAATTTTTATGGCATTTCAGTAGGAAAAAAATCTTTAAATGATGCTGGAGTAATTGCATATTCATATAGAAATAAACAAACAAAACCCACCTTGACTCCTACCTTGTACCATACACAAAAATTAACTTGACATGTGTCTGAGGTGAGACCTATGGGGGGAAAAAAGACCATAATTCATTACATGAGATGTACTAACAGTGTTCTTCAGGAAAACAAGAGGGATTGAAGTACAATAAGAGAGGGTCAAAAACAAGTAGGTCTCAGATGAGGTCTGGCCTTGACTTGATCTGTAGTTTATGTCCGTGAGGTATAGACTGCATCACCTGTTACCTTTTCTGGAGTCAAGGAGCTTTGCACTTGACACATCTGACACACCTGTCAGTCAATTACTGGCCATTGCCATGGCTGTGAGAGAGGTATAACTTCCTAAGTCTTGGAGCCATATTAAATGACATAGCAGTTTGAGATGGATGGATGCATGGGTCTGAGAAACTCGGTCTTGGTAAGGATACTACAATATTTACTGCAAGATGTATCATACAACTAAAGTAACAGAATGTTTAGAAAGAAAGCATAGGAAAATATCTGTAGAAACTTGGAATTAGGTAAATGTTTCTTAAATAGGGCACAAAAGGAATTAACTACAAAAGAATAAATTGATAAGTTACACTTTCTTAAAATCAAGAATTTCTGGTAGAAAAAAATTAAATGTGAACAGGGAAGTCATAGAAATTCACATATTTAACAACATGTACCAAGAATATATCAAAAACCAAAAATTAAAAAGAAAACCTAATTTAAAATGGATAAAACATTTGAACTGACATTTGCTTATTGTTATAAGAGGTGTTCAATGTAATTACTCCAACCCAAGCAAAATTCAACATAGGGTATACATGTTTCATCCAATCATGTATCAAATAACAATATTAGCAAGGGTATAAGGTATATGAACAAAAAAGCAATTAAGCACTACATTACAAAACATAAAATGTATAAAAATCCAACAATCCTGTTTCTAAAAATTTAACTTATTGTGATAAATATTCAAGCATGAGAAAAAAAATTGCAAGAATTCATATTTAAATACTACTTATAATGGCAGAAAATAATACAAAAACAATCTAAATATTCATAAATAAAAATCTGATTAATACACTGTAATGCAACTCAAAAATGATCATGCATTGACACAGAAGATGCTCACTACATTGTTTGGGAACCTATATGAACCATTGAAGAAAATATTTTGCTTAATGTTTACTGTGAAAGTATGTGTGTATATTATTTCACATAGAGACATCTCAAAAACTTTCTTAAAAATATGAATGACTGGTGTCTCTGGACAGTAAAATTTCAAGTAATTTTACTATCATCTTATATGTATATAAGATATAAGTTTTTGCAAAGAAAATGAGTAATGCTACAATTTTTCCTACTTAAACGATTTTTAAATATCAGCCCAACTTCCAAGACTTCACTGCACATGCAACAAAACGATATCTAGAATATTAGGGACAGGGTGTTTCTGTGTTGGGCAACTACAAACAGACTAAAAACATTCTCAGAAGATATATCCATCCAATATACTACTTGAATATGCCGACAGGTAGATGAACAAATTTGGGGCACTGAAACCAGTAAAATATCGAAGAAGATGGGCTGGGATTGTAGTTCAGTGGTAGTGCACTTGCCTAGCATGTGTGAGGCACTGGGTTCGATCCTCAGCACTACATAAAAATAAATGAAAAAATTAAGGTATTGTGTTCATCTACAACTAAAGAATTAAAAAAAAATCAAAGAAGAATGAGCAATTTAAAATTCTGGTTAGAAAGGAGAATTTGAGTATGAAAGAAGAAATATAAACATAAAAAGGAATAGCTGAATATAAGGATAAAGCCCCCAAATCCCACCACTGAAGACCAATACGCCAGTGAGGGATACAAAAGGACACATCAGAGAGTTTCAGAAAAAGGCCTTTGTGCAGGCAATGCCTTCCAGTTGTGTTTTTATGTTTCTCTCTCTCTCTCTCTTTCTTTCTTTCTTTCTTTCTTTCTTTCTTTCTTTCTTTCTTTCTTTCTTTCTTTCTTTCTTCTTTCTTTCTTTCATGAATTTAGGAAAGTTATTATTTCCTATTAGCAATTTTCCTTTCTGTTCAATAAAAACAAGACTACTGTAAGGACATTTGCCCACCTCCACACGCAGCTCATTGTCCACTTTTCCCTGTGCAGCCCAGTAGCTCAGGAGGAGACTTCCACCAGGTGCCTTTTGGGCTCCCAGGCCTACAAGCTTCCAGGAAGCCTGGGTCTGTGGATGGCTCCAGAAGCAGGAAAGAGGGGAGAGGGCAGCAGATGACAGCATTTCTCCCCACTCTCCCTGTTCTGGCTCTGGATCTGGCTCTGGCTCTGAAGTCACTGTGCCCTTCCTGAGCATGAACACAGCTCCTGTCCTGTAGATGGTCCTCTGACCCTCTGTGACTCCAGATCTCACCCGACTGCAGAAACACTGCTCTCCCCGCATCCCTTTCTCAGTGACCATAAAACATCGTTGCTGTTGCTGGTCTCTGGGTGTTTCCCAGTGTCTGCCTGGATTCCCACAGCCAGCCCACACTCTGGAAACAGACTCATTGAAGTCTTCCCATACACATTATCTGGGGTAAAATATGTTTCCTATGGAAACCTAATTAATATAAATATGCAGAACTGGGATTGTTGTGAGGCTTATATGAGATTTACATATAGTGCTAAATACAAGGCTTAGCACACAATAAGTACTTAATACATTTTAAATTAAATTAATACTTGATTTTATAAGTTTAGCAAACAAATCTCAAGTACTTTGAGACAAGAAAGACCACTTCTATTTAA
Organism: Spermophilus citellus; assembly: GCF_964194105.1. Lineage (NCBI taxonomy): Eukaryota > Metazoa > Chordata > Mammalia > Rodentia > Sciuridae > Spermophilus > Spermophilus citellus. The sequence continues at coordinate 136,877,752 of NC_138187.1, read as the reverse complement.
AAAATACTGTCATTATATATCATTTTAATGGTATTGTGTCATTTATTTCCTCTAATTCTCTTTATCTTAATTCAATGCTCTCAAAGCAGCCTTCTGAGCTTCATTGTTTCTCATTTAAATGAGAAATATGAGACAATGTCTGATAACAGATTTTTCATGAGTAGTCCATTCTGTGATGATTATTTCTGACTTCACATTAACAAACTGGTGCTTGGATTCTAGCAGGACTACTTAAGCTAACCTGATTAATGGAAATAAAAACGCCATTCATATTGGTTCAAATATTCTGTTTTCTTTGATAATGTTAATACTCATTTTAAATGAATATATTGTCATCTTACTTTTATACATAAATCTCATGAGCTTGTATATTTCTATTCAAGAATTTAATAATCATTTATTTACTGCTATGTGCCTGAATAAGCCTATGACCCAGTGATATATCAGCACGTTAAAAAAAGACTAGCCCTTATTCACATGGATCCTACACTCTGAGCAGGAAGACAGAAGTAAATAAATACTTGAAAAAAATCAGAGAGCAATAAGAACAATGCTTAAAATTAAAACACAATGTTGTGATAGAGGGTGACTGAAGGCATCTCTAGTGAGATTACATTAAAGCTGATGTTAAGAAAAAGTCAGGTATGTCAAAATTAGGAGAAAGAACATTTCAAGCCGAAGGAATGGCTAGGTGCAAGGTGTGGATGAGCTAGAGGTTCCCAAATCATTCTTTGTCAACTGTAATACTTTTACCAAAATATGTTTCTGTACTGATTTTCTCAGGTATGAGAAAGTCATGGTGTGGAATTTTTTTTTTTAATCCCACACTTCTACTTTTTCAGTATTTACATTTTTATCATTTTTTAAATTGGAGTAAAATATGTATTATAGTCTATCTTAACCATTTTAAGTACATGTGTTGTGTTGTGCAACCATTACCACTCTCTAGTTCTAGAACATTCTCCTCATCCTAAAAAAAATTCTGTACCATTCAATAATAGTTCCTTAACCCCCCTCACTACCATCACCGTTAACCTCTATCTGCTTTCTGTTTCTCTGAACTTGCCTATTTTTGGTATCTCATCCAACTAGAATTACATGACATTTGTCATTATTTTGTCTATCTTATTTCACTTAGATAATTTTTTCAAAGTCCATCTGTGTTGCACTGTGTATCCAAATTTCATTGCTTTTTATATTGAATAATAATTCTTTGATGTATATACTACATGATGTTTATCCATTCATCTACTGATGGGCATTTGGGTTGCTTCTATCTTTTACATGTGTGAATAATGCTGCTATGAATCCTGGTGAACAGAGACATTTTGAGTCCTTGCTTTCAATTGTTTAGGTATATACCTGGAAGTGAAATTGCTGGTGGATCATGTGTTAGTTTTATTTTTAACTTTTTGAGGAACTGCTAAATTGTTTTCCTCAGCAGCTGCATGATTTTACATTCCCACCAATAATAGAAATGTTTTCCAATTTCTCCACATCCTCTCAGCACTTGTTATTTTCCATTCTTTTGATAATAGCTCTCTTAATGGGTGGGGAGAAGTATCTCATTCTGGATTTCATTTGTATTTTCCTAATGACTAGTGGTGTTGAGTGTCTTTTCAAACACTCATTAGTCATTTGTATATCTTCTTTGGATAAACATCTACTTAAGACTTTGGCCCATTTTTTAATTGGGTTGTTTGTTTTTTATTGTTGTTGAGTTTTAGTTCTTTGTATATTCTAGATCCTTCGTCAGATATGTGACTTGTAGATATTTTTCCTCATTCACTAGATTGTCTTTTTACTCAAAAGGTTTTTTTTCCCATTTTGATGAAGTCCAATTTATGGATACTTGTTTCTTTAATTACTTGCACTTTGGTGTCATGACCAAGAAATCATCAATAAATCCAAGGTCATGGGATTTTCACATTGTCTTCAAAGAGCTTTATAGTTTTATTTTCTGTATTTAGTTTTTGATCCACTGTGAGTTATTTTTTCTATATAGTGTAAGGTAGGATATAGCTTAATTCTTTTGCATATGGATATTTAATTTTACAAAAACTATTTGTTAAATAAATTGTCCTTTCCCCTATTCAAGTGTCTTGGCATCCTTATTAAATACTGATTGATCATTTGTGCCATAGTTTATTTCTAGGTTCTGTTATGTGGAACAACACTGTTTTAATTAGTGTAACTTTGTATTACAATTTGGAAATCAGCAAGTCTTGTTTCTTCAACTTTGATCTTTTTCAAAATTGCTTTGGCTATTTGAGGCATCTTGAGACTACATATGAATTTTAGAATATACTTTTTATATTTCAACAAAATATGCTGTCGAGACTTTGAACAGCAATTGTATTGAATCTGTCCATTGCTTTTGGAAATATTTTCATTGTGTTAGCTCATTTTCTGTTACTATAACGAAGTACCCATGGCTGGGTAATATATAAAGAATATCAGTTTATTTTACCACAGTTTTGGAGGTTGAAAGTCCAAGATTGGGCAGCCCCATAGATTTGACTTGTAGTGAGAGCCTTCTGGCTATATCACACATGGCACAAAGAATCATGGAGGAAGCTCATGCAAGAGGAAGAGAGAAGTCACATGGCAAAACAGGAAGTAGGGAGATTCAGAACAGGCTTTTATTTTTATTTTTAACTTGCTTTCATGAAAACTGAGGTCCTATAAGAACTACATTAATCCTTTCAAGGGAGCAATACCAATGACCTAACCACCTTCTACTAGGCTCCACCTCTTACGGGTTCCCCCACCTCGACACTGCCATACCAGGGATCAAGTTTCCAACACAGGATCCTCTGGGGGACACATTGAAGCCATAGGTAAATAATAGCCTTTCTCTTAACAATATTAAGTCTCCTAGTACATAAACATGGTTTCCTTTCCTTTATTTACATCTAATTTCTTTTGGGAATGATTTTAAATCTTCTGTGTACAAGTCTTTTGCCTCCTTGGTTAAAATTATTCCTTTCTGTTTATGTGTGTTTATGCATGTCCATGGTAACTGGGGATTGTATTAAGGGCTTCATGCGTATTAGGCAAGCACTCTACCGTTGTACCATATCCTCTGCTCTCTGTATAGTTTTATGTCTTTATTTTCAACAACATATCAAGTTATAATTTTACTCATGATGTTTTCCCATTATGTTGGCATTGGTCTTTCTAATTCCTATAGAGGTATGGCAAATATCATTGGCCTATCTTTTACATCTAACACATCTCTCAAATCTTTCATATCTCTTTCTTCCTTGTTTTTCGTGATTAAAACAAAATTTCTCCAACTTCTATTTATTTGAGATATAATACTTGGTGTTTTCTTTCTTTCATGTTCCTTTTCGTTCAGTATTCATTCTCCAAATTATCATTTTATTTTTTCCAATTGTTTTTAACACAGTGCCAGCTTCTTTTTAAATCTTCTTTTTCTCTAATTATCAAATATCTGAGTTTTCTAATTCTCACTAATGTTTTTACTTTATAATTCTATTGTTTCATTAATATTTTAGCTCATTTTGATTTTAATTTCATTTTTCAAATATAATACAGTCATACCTTTTTTTTAGTAATAATTATATAGAAGATCTGATCACAGAATTTTATATTGTTCCTAAATAAGTGAGATGAGACTTTCTGCAAAGGAAAGGGAAGGCAATGTTAGCTCAATTAGCATCATGAATATAGTGCTTCCTCCCCCTAGTCTTTTATTTCCAGAAAGTGTTAGAAATGATTGCATACTTTCTGAGATCTGCTGGTTCCTGGTTCACTTCCCTTCTCTCACTTATATCTCAGCCATCTCTCTTCTTTGTCTCCGTTGTCCCTATCCTGCTAAACATGGTTCCTACTCATTAGTTTCTCTTTAGTTCATAGTCTAGACCTAGAAGGGAACTTGAGGCAGATTTCAGAAGTTCTTACAACCCAGATCCATCCAGCACCATCCAAACTTATCGCAATCTTTTTTGTATTCATGTGCTAATATGAGGCTGTAGCCCAACTGCTGCTCCAGCTTTGACTATTGGTCTCATATTGGTTCCTTTAAAATTACAGTGAGTACTCACTAGCTCATTTGGCACTGTATACAGTAACTGTATGCAGCTTGTACGGGGAGTACAGATTTGCAATCTGCATACAGTTACTGACACTTGGATCTTGTTATTGTCAATATTTTATCCCTTGCATCTGCATTTAAAGATATACAATGATATCTTAATTTTGTTTCAGATTTATCGTAGACATGTTGTAGATTTTCCAAGAGATTTTGCTTTAGCTACCCTATTCTAGTAGCTCTTTATTTTATAATGGGTTTTTTTATTGGTTGTTCAAAGCATTACAAAGCTCTTGACATATCATATTTCATACATTAGATTGAAGTGGGTTATGAAATTCCCAATTTTACCCCAAATGCAGATTGCAGAATCACATCGGTTACACATCCACAATTTTACATAATGCCCTATTAGTAATTGTTGTATTCTGCTACCTTTCCTATCCCCTACTATCCCCCCTCCCCTTCCCTCACATCTTCTCTATTTACCCCATCTACTGTAATTCATTTCTCTCCTTGTTTATTTTCCCATTCCCCTCACAACCTCTTATATGTAATTTTGTATAACAATGAGGGTCTCCCTTCATTTCCATGCAATTTCCCTTTGCTCTCCCTTTCCCTTCCATCTCATGTCTCTGTTTAATGTTAATCTTTTCTTCCTGTTCTTCCTCCCTGCTCTGTTCACAGTTGCTCTCATTATATCAAAGGAGACATTTGGTATTTGTTTTTTAGGGATTGGCTAGCTTCACTAAGCATAATCTGCTCTAGTGCCATCCATTTCCCTGCAAATTCCATGATTTTGTCATTTTTTAGTGCTGCATAATATTCCATGGTGTATAAATGCCACATTTTTTATCCATTCATCTATTGAAGGGCATCTGGGTTGGTTCCACAGTCTAGCTATTGTGAATTGTGCTGCTATGAACATCGATGTGGCAGTATCCCTGTAGCATGCTCTTTTAAGGTCTTTAGGGAATAGTCCGAGAAGGGCAATAGCAGGGTCAAATGGTGGTTCCATTCCCATCTTTCCCAGGAGTCTCCAAACTGCTTTCCAAATTGGCCGCACCAATTTGCAGTCCCACCAGCAATGTACAAGTGTACCCTTTTCTCCACATCCTTCCCAGCACTTGTTGTTGTTTGACTTCATAGTGGCTGCCAATCTTACTGGAGTGAGATGGTATCTTAGGGTGGTTTTGATTTGCATTTCCCTGACTGCTAGAGATGGAGAGCATTTTTTCATGTACTTGTTGATTGATTGTATATCCTCCTCTGAGAAGTGTCTGTTCAGGTCCTTGGCCCATTTGTTGATTGGGTTTTTTGTTATCTTATTCTCTAATTTTTTGAGTTCTGTGTATACTCTGGATGTTAGGGCTCTATCTGAAGTGTGAGGAGTAAAAATTTGTTCCCAGGATGTAGGCTCCCTATTTACCTCTCTTATTGTTTCTCTTGCTGAGAAAAAACTTTTTAGTTTAAGTAAGTCCCATTTGTTGATTCTTGTTATTAACTCTTATGCTATGGGTGTCCTATTAAGGAATTTGGAGCCCGACCCCACAATATGTAGATCGGAGCCAACATTTTCTTCTATCAGACGGAGAGTCTCTGATTTGATATCTAGCTCCTTGATCCATTTTGAGTTAACTTTTGTGCATGGCGAGAGAAAGGGATTCAGATTCATTTTGTTGCATATGGATTTCCAGTTTTCCCAACACCATTTGTTGAAGATGCTATCCTTCCTCCATTGCATGCTTTTAGGCCCTTTATCAAATATAAGATAGTTGTAACTTTGTGGATTAGTCTCTGTGTCCTCTATTCTATATCATTGGTCCACCCACCTGTTTTGGTACCAGTACCATGCTGTTTTTGTCACTATTGCTCTGTAATATAGTTTGAAATCTGGTATCGCTATACCGCCAGATTCACACTTCCTGCTTAGAATTGCTTTTGCTATTCTGGGTCTTTTATTTTTCCATATGAATTTCATGATTGCTTTATCTATTTCTACAAGAAATGCCATTGGGATTTTGATTGGTATTGCATTAAACCTATAGAGAACTTTTGGTAATATCGCCATTTTGATAATGTTAGTTCTGCCTATCCATGAACAGGGTATATTTTTCCATCTTCTAAGATCTTCTTCTACTTCTCTCTTTAGGGTTCTGTAGTTTTCATTGTATAAATCTTTCACCTCTTTTGTTAGGTTGATTCCCAAGTATTTTATTTTCTTTGAGGATATTGTGAATGGAGTGGTTTTCCTCATTTCCATTTCAGAAGTTTTGTTGCTGATATACAGAAATGCCTTTGATTTATGCGTGTTGATTTTATATCCTGCCACTTTGCTGAATTCATTTATTAGTTCTAGTAGTTTCTTTGTAGACCCTTTTGGGTCTTCTAGGTATAGAATCATGTCGTCCGCAAATAGTGATAATTTAAGTTCTTCTTTTCCTATTTTTATGCCTTTAATTTCTTTTGTCTGTCTAATTGCTCTGGCTAGTATTTCAAGGACTAAATTAAATAGAAGTGGTGAGAGAGGGCATCCCTGTCTTGTTCCGGATTTTAGAGGGAATGCCTTCAACTTTTCTCTATTCAGAATGATGCTAGCCTGAGGCTTAGCATAGATTGCCGCAGTTTTGGCTGGGCATAGAATCACGAGCCACTCAAGCAAGAACAAAACTTTATTTTGAAAAAGCCGCCGATACTCTCTAGGCACCGGCAAGCCTCCCACGCGGGCGTCTACCGGCGCGCGTTCCCCCGGAACCAGGGGGCCCCGACCTCCCCCGGAATTTCCTCCTACTATCCTTCCCCAACCAATGGGAACTCTCCAGGAGTCCCGTAACTTGAGTCTGGTAGCAGGCCAAGGTGAACAGCAGGAGCCCAATTTGCATATGAATGTAAATCTTAACATAATCATATCTCAGTGGCTAGCTGGCGCCACTTTACAACCAAAGGTGCCATACATCGTATATTTGCTTGTGGCTCCTAGCAATAGATAGCTTTTACAATGTCAAAGTAAGTTCCTGTTATCCCTAGTTTTTCTAATGTTTTGAACATAAAGGGATACTGTACTTTGTCGAATGCTTTCTCTGCGTCTATCGAGATGATCATATGGTTCTTATCTTTAAGTCTATTGATGTGGTGAATAACATTTATTGCTTTCCGTATGTTGAACCATCCTTGCATCCCAGGGATGAATCCTACTTGATCATGGTGCACAATTTTTTTGATGTGTTCTTGTATTCGATTCCCCAGAATTTTATTGAGGATTTTTGCATCTAGGTTCATTAGAGATATTGGTCTGTAGTTTTCTTTTTTTGAGGTGTCTTTGTCTGGTTTTGGAATCAGGGTGATGTTGGCCTCATAGAATGAATTTGGAAGAGGTCCCTCTTTTTCTACTTCCTGAAATAACTTGAAAAGTATTGGTATTAATTCTTCTTTAAAGGTTTTGTAAAACTCCGCTGTATACCCATCCGGTCCTGGGCTTTTCTTGGTTGGTAGTCTTTTGATTGCTTCTTCAATTTCATCCATTGATATTGGTCTGTTCAAATTGTGTATATCCTCCTGACTCAGTCTGGGCAAATCATATGACTTAAGAAATTTATCAATGTCTTCACTATCTTGTATTTTATTGGAATATAGGTTTTCAAAATAATTTCTAATTGTCTTCTGTATTTCTGTAGCATCTATTGTGATATTGTCTTTTTCATCCCATATGTTAGTAATTTGAGTTCTCTCTCTTCTTCTCTTCGTTAGCATGGCTAAGGGTCTGTCAATCTTATTTATTTTTTCGAAGAACCAAGTTTTCGTTTTGTTAATATTTTCATTATTTTCTTTTGTTTCAATTTCATTGATTTCCGCTCTGATTTTAATTATTTCTTGCCTTCTGCTACATTTGCTGTTGTTATGCTCTTCCTTTTCTAGGGCTTTGAGATGAAGTGTGAGCTCATTTATTTGTTGGTTTTTCTTTTTTTGAGGAATGACCTCCAGGCAATGAATTTCCCTCTTAAAACTGCTTTCATTGTGTCCCATAGATTCCGATATGTTGTGTCTGTATTTTCATTTATCTCTAAGAATTTTTTGATTTCCTCCTTTATGTCTTCTGTAACCCATTGATCATTCAGTAACATATTGTTCATTTTCCATGTGAAGTAGGATTTTTCCTTCCTTCTTTTATCATTGATTTCCAGTTTCATTCCATTATGATCAGATAAAATGCAAGGTATTATCTCCACCCCTTTATATTTACTGAGGGTTGCCCTATGGCATAATATATGGTCTATTTTTGAGAAGGATCCATGTGCTGCTGAGAAAAAAGTATATCCATTTGATGATGGTTGATATATTCTCTATATGTCAGTTAAGTCTAGGTTATTGATTGTGATATTGAGTTCTATAGTTTCTTTATTCAACTTTTGTTTGGAGGATCTGTCCAATGGTGAGAGAGGTGTGTTGAAGTCACCCATAATTATTGTGTTGTGGTCTATTTGATTCTCGAACTTGAGGAGAATTTGTTTTATGAATGTCGCAGCACCATTATTTGGTGCATAAATATTGATAATTGTTATATCTTGTTGGTGAATGGTTCCTTTTAAAAGTATATAATATCCTTCCTTATCCCTTTTGATTAACTTAGTCTTGAAGTCGATTTTATTCGATATGAGGATGGTCACCCCTGCTTGCTTACGAGGACCATGTGCGTGGTATATTTTTTCCCATCCTTTCACCTTCAGCCTGTGTATGTCTTTTCCAATCAGATGCGTCTCCTGAAGGCAGCATATTGTTCAATTTGTTTTTTCAATCCATGATACCAGCCTATGTCGCTTTATTGGAGAGTTTAAGCCATTAACATTTAGAGTTACTATTGATATATGGTTTGTACTTCCAGCCATGTTTGATTATTTATCCTTGTTTTTAAAAAATTTAGTTTGTTTCTCCCTGATTATCTTTCCCCTCGCCCTCTGTCTTTACCAAGGCACTTCCCACTGATGGTTTTGGTTATTGTTTTTCATTTCTTCCTCGTGTAGTGTTTTGCTCAAAATGCTTTGCAATGCTGGTTTTCTGGCTGCAAATTCTTTTAACTTTTGTTTATCATGAAAGATCTTTATTTCGTTGTCATTCCTGAAGCTTAATTTTGCTGGATACAGAATTCTTGGTTGGCATCCATTGTCTTTCAGTGTTTGAAATACATTGTTCCATGACTTTCTTGCTTTCAGCGTCTGTGAAGAAAAATCTGTTGTTAACCTTATTGGTTTACCCCTGAATGTAATCTGCCTCCTTTCTCTTGTAGCTTTTAATATTTTCTCTTTGTTCTGTATATTGGATATCTTCATAACAATGTGTCTTGACGTTGCTCTACTGTGATTTTGTGTGCTTGGTGTCCTGTATGCATCTTCAATTTGTATATCTGTTTTCTTTTTTATTTCTAGAAAGTTTTCTGTAATTATTTCATTCAGCAGGTTACTCATTCCCTTGATTTGAATCTCTGTACCTTCTTCTATCCCGATGACTCATAAGTTTGGTTTTTTTATGTTATCCCATAACTCTTGGATGTTTTTCTCGTGATCTTTTACCAGCCTTTCTGAGTTGGCTAGACTGTTTTCAAGATGATATATTTTGTCTTCATTATCTGACGTTCTGGCTTCTAATTGCTCCACTCTGTTAGTGATACTCTCAATTGAGTTTTTAATTTGGTTTATCATTTCCTTCATTTCTAGAATTATTGTTTGATTATTTTTTATAATCCCTATCTCCTGATAAAGATGCTTAACTTCTTCTTTTATCTGTTTATGTAATTCATTCTCAATGTGTTCTTTTGCTGCTTGAATTTGCTGTCTCGTATCCTCTTTAAGGTTCCATTCCATCTGTCTAAGGTGTTCCTTGAGTTCTTTATATGACCATTTTTCTGATGACTCTAGGTCCTCCTGAATATTTAGGCTGTCCTGCATTGTTGGTACTCCTTTTCTTCCTAGCTTTTTCAAGCTGCTCATGTTACTTCTTGTTCTGTTTGACTGCTGAGTTACTGTTTACTCCTATAAATTTATTTGATGCTTGGGAGGAAAGGTATTAGAAGGGAAGGGAAGAAGTCACTAAAGAGAATGAGAGTAAGCAGGTAGAATTCAAGGAATGGGGAATAAGAAAATTGAAAAGAAATTAAAAGACAAAAGAAGAAAAAAATAGAAAATAAAAAAAGAAAAAATTTTTTTAAAAAATAACAATAATAATAAAAAAATTAAAATTAAAAGAAAAAACTGAAAAAAAATGAAAAGAAAATTTAAAAAAACAACAAGAAAGAAAAATTAAAATGAAAGAAAAAACCCAAATCAAAAAAAGAGAAAAATAAAACTAATAAATGCAGTCTTAGAGTTTGATTAACTTCTCTTCCAGAAGGTGGCGCTGTGCCCACCAGGCCATGTTTCTCCTGTCAATATGCGGGAACCAATCACTGTGCAGCAGGTCCTCCTCCCAGACTGAGCGAGTCTCCAATCCTGAGTGCCTAGGGCCTCCTCTTGTGTCTAGTCACTTCCCCACTTTTCCTCTAGCCAGGCCCCTCTCACAGGTGCTGCTCACCACAATACTGGCTACACGCCAGGTCTGATGATCCTGGGAGCCCTGTTTTCATGAACTACTTGGCACACTCTCCCTGTTTGCCATTCCCTGAGACCCTAAGTTTGTAGAGCTTGGGGCTGAGAATCCTCAGCGAATTTTACTTGCCCTCCGGTAGCCACACTCCCGGCAGCTGGTGCAAGAGACCTCAGTTGTCAGCCCTGGTGGGAGCGGTAGCCGGGAGTTCTGCGCCGCGGGTCCTGCGCCATGTCTGATTCCCTCGGTCTGGCTATCGTGCTCACGGGAGAGCTGGGAGGGGCCCTTACGGGAGAGCTGGGAGGGGCCCTTAAGGTTTCCCCGATGTGTGGAGAGGGAAGGCTAGGGAATTACACACCTGTAGCCGCAGGTTTCAATGAAGTTATCTCCTCTGCCGCAGTCTGATGACGTCAGTTCTCTGTCATGGTGGTATCTCTTGCAAATGGCGACAGTTCGTTTCCCTTTGCCGGGTGACCAATGCAACGGGTGGGTCCTTACTGTCTCTCCTAAGCCCCGTTTCAAACCTGTGGCCACTACCTATAAAGGCTCGGTTGGCATTTACCTCCGTAGGATCAGAAGGGCTGACCAGTTGTTTCAGCCGGACGGATTAGTGCTGAGTCACAGCTGTTTGTCTGCGGGAAGCAGGCGAACGGGAGCTTGAATTCAGCCGATCCGGGCTCAGTGTGTGTTCTGAGAGGCCCAGACTGTTTGCCCCAGATCCACGTCAGCTCAGCATTGCCTATGATCCTGAGCAAACAGAATTTAGATTGTTTACGACTCCCTATGCCCGCACAGCTGAAGAGGTCAGAGACTTGATCTCTCCACGCCCACCGCCATGTTGGAATCCTAATGGGGGGTTTAAGAGGCAAAATCACTATTGCTGCCATCTTTTTCTAATCATCAGATTATCTTTCAAAATTATCTTTGAAAAGAAATATTTAAACCATAATTTATGTTAATGAAATATGTGACATTTAAAAATCTTTTAAATAGCTGATACAGGGTGGAAAGATAGTATTACATTATTGCCTTGTTTTGATTTTTAGTTGTGTTCTAAATTGCACAGATGCTATGCATTCATACCTACGTGTGTGAAGGTATCTATATATGTGTTTATGTATATATTTAACAAAGGAACAACCATTGGATGTTTTCCTTTTTATATTGTCTTTGTACTTGAGTGTCTTTTTTTTATAATTGAAATATTTGAGGGAAATCACAGTTTCATGCTTAGACAGTCCACTAGCAAGATGACTACAAAGGGTAAGTACATCCAACAAATGGGGCTAGGCTGTTTATGATGCAAACTATATTTTAATTGGATCAACACAGCTTTTCAAATTTATGTGCAAAGGAGAACAAAACTATGAAAACAAGATTATTTTGATTTGGAGACAATAGAACGAGTTGCAGAATTTTCCTGAATTTTCAACCAGATGCAATCATGTTTTTCAATTTGTGAAACTTAGCTTTTTTCCTCACAAGTGAAGTGAAGCAGGAAATCAGTTATCTGCTCTAATGCCTAAAACAGCTGATTAGTCCAAGTTCTCCTTGGGATCCTATTTTATTCACTGACACATAAGCTTATTCTGATGGTGAATATAAGATGACAATTTCCCAGATGTCATTTTTAAAGATTTATATTAGGAGTATAATAAAAAAAATCTTCAATGCAGATGCATGAGAAAACTCTCATTTCTTAAGTCAGCACTCAAAACACAGAAGGGAAAGAAATGGACCATGTTGCATAATAGAGTAGGTAAACATGGTGACATGATTTTAAAGAAAAAGAAAAGGCTGAGAAATAAAGTTGTTAGACTTTCCTCTACTCCTCTGCTATTTCCAAGCTATTCACTGAACTTTCTGTATGATTTATTATTAGTTAATATCTTATAAAACACATTTGTCTCAACCAGCACAAAACTACATTCCCAAATTATTGCCATGTGACTTACCAACATTCAAAAACTTCCCATTTTGGAAGGAATCTCCAAATGGTGTTTAGATAGCCTCTTTCTTCCATTCTGAAAGTCAAATGGAAGGTGATGATTCTATTCTCTGTCAATTTAAGGACAGATATGCAGTTTAGGCTCTTGATCAGATCTTTGAATCTTAAAAGTTGCATGGATAAAGGAATTGCCACATATTAGTTACATGACAGTGGTAGAATTGATAGCAATAGGCATCAATAGCTCAATAGTGACAGTGACGGATTTCTCGATTGCTGAGTTTCAATTATTTCTAATACAATTTTCTAGAACATGTTATTTTGTCTTTCTATTGGTTATGTGAGCTACTAACTAGAGCTTTTGCTTTTTTTTTCTTAATCACTTACTCTTTTTTTTCTTTACTGTCTCCCACAAGACACATTGGTTCCTGCCATTTGCAACCAAGAAGCCTTAGTTTGGAAGACAAACTATTTACAGCATTCAACTCAGAACTGAAGCTGATAGAACAAATCACTTAAAAGTTGCAAAGTACCTGTTGAAGATTTAATATCTAAAGATATGAGATCACCTTGTCTATTCCCATTCTTATTTAAAAATATATTATTAAGAAATTATTTTTTCAATTATTTTCACATAATGAACGTAAACCTGTGAGCTAATAAAGACTGTAGAGTTAGTATATATAATATACAAAGCTTACTAATTTTAAAGCTAATTTTAAAACAATAAAACTATCATCACTCACATATAAAATTCTAACTTCTCAAATCCATATTCTACCACTTAGCATATCATGACTTATCATTGCAAAAATGACTTATCATTTCCAAACTTAATTTTCCTCATCTTTCAAAAAGAAATAATAACAATGTAATATTGGCCTTGCTAATACTTGTTATGAATATTAAATATATAATGATTTTGACAATATAACCAAAGTTAAAACAAAGTAAGTCACTTAAAACAATAACAGAGATGATTTTCCAATGTTGTATGACTTGCTTCTCTGTTTTGCTGTATCAACACTGGACTCAAAGAAACTGAATTTGAAATCAATAGTTGCAGAATAAACACTCTGTACTTCCTCACTCCCTAACTCTCTGATGCACCTCCCCTGTAAATTAATTTGATCCCCCCCCAAACTTCTCATCTTATTTCTATTAACAGCCCCCAAAAGGATCAGTTTCTACTCTCCACCTGATGCAGCACCCTTGCCAATCACTTTCACAAAAGACTAATCTGCCAGAGCTGAAATAAATACTCAGTTTCCAACTATGGCCCTTCCACCCTGCTCTTTCCTACTTATTTGCCTTTATATCCGCCTACTCTGTGAACTTCACCACCTTTTGGCTCCCTCTCCAAAGGAAGTTCCCCAAGGACATGGTTTGCTTTTTTCCTTATATTAAATGGGTCCTATCCCTAAAACCTTCCCTGACTTACATACCCAGCCAGCTCTCCTTTCCTTTCCTCATTTGCAAAGTAATTCTGCAGAGCTTCCTGGCCCTAATTCCCTGTTCTATCCCTAGGCCACTCCAGATCCCATTAAAAAAAAAAAAGAAAAAGAAAAAGAAAATAAACTTGCAAGACATCATTTATTTAAATCCAAGAAATCTGTTTTCCATGCTCTTTGATTTCTCTGCTCCCTGAATCCCTGTGGGCCTCAGTTCCTTGGCTGTTATTTGAGGGATATAGATATAGACTAAGGTCAAACCTTCCATGATCAGAGAAGGGAGGAGGAGGGGTCAAGTTCAAGAATGAGCAGGAGAGGAGACAAGGACAAAACTGGAGGATGGGGTGGAAATGGAATAAAGCCAGAGAGCAAGACACAGGGCTGGAGGAGGGACCTTCTCCCACTTCAGCTCCCAAAAGACTAGTAAGGCAGAGTACCAGATCCCCCTACAACCCTAAGCCCCTGCCCACCTAGCTGGGGTGCATTATCTGTACTCGATGTGCAAGTACTCAAGTTACTCCTCTTCAGTTTTGCCAAGTCAGCCTCGTCAGCTCCCACCCTGTGAGTTTAACCCATGACACTTGTCCTCCCAGGCTCTCTTGCCAGCCCATTTTCTCTAGCATGCCTTAGATTCTATAACTTGTTCTGTTTTCTCTTCTTTGGCCTGCGGTTCCCTTGGGTGGCTTCAGGATTGGGTAGCAGACTGGGTAAAAGACACAGGTGAAGGAAGAGGAGGCTGCTGTGGTAAGGACAGGGGCACCAATCCCAAATTCCTTGCCCCACCTTGTGGGGGCTGTGGATGGCAGCAAGTTGAGGGTGTTCAAGGCAGGGGTGGAGAGAACTCAAAAGCAGGGAGGAAGAGAGGCATTGCCAGCAACAATGGTGGAAAAGGTAAGAGAGCAGAGTGGGATATCAAAGTAAGTCTTCTGTGGTTTCTGGCTTCTTTCCTTGAAAATGGAGAACATGGCTTCCATCAGGCGGAGGCAGAAAAGTGGGAGGAAACACCAGCGGCCATGTGGGGAAGGTTTCAGAGGCTGGAAAGTCCGTTGGCTTGCTATTCAAGCAGAGAAGTACCTAGGAGTCCAGTGAACAGATTCTTGGCCAGAGCTTTTCCTATGGAGTCCAAGTTATGCTATCAGTAGAAGAAATCCAGACCTGAGGATGGGAAATCTTACTTTCATTTTTCAATTCTGCATTTTGCCTAATGTAAATACCCATTAATCCCCTCTACCAAGAGTTGACTCTGTACCCAGCTCAGAATGAAGATGTTTTCAACACATACCCTTGTCCCCACTTCTGATCATGGTACCACTATTTCTCCAGAGAATTATGCATAAAAGTCATGTACTTCTCCCCCACACCCTTCATCTGTTATGTAATCAGATATTAATTTCTATTGATTCTTCCTTCCCAATATTTTCCAAATCTATTTTCTCTTGTAAATTCTTTTATTCCCCACTACCATCTACAAGTAAAACTTCAGTACTTCTGGTGTGTGTTATGAACCATATGTAATTAAATAAATATACAGAAAATACCAAGATAATATAACAAGAAAGTTATATATGCAAGTTCAGTTCCAAGTGCATATAAAAACTATATGCAGAAAACTTGGAATAGGACCACTATTTGACCCCACTCCTTGGCATATACCCAAAGGACTTAAAATCAGCATGCTATAGTGACGTGGCCACATCAGGTTCATAAGAGCTCAACCTAGATGCCCTTCAACAGATGAATGAATAAAGAAAAGGTGGCACATATACACAATGGAATATTACTCATCAATAAAGAAGAATAAAATTATGGCATTTGCCGGTAAAGGGATGGAGACTATTATGCTACGTGAAATAAGCCAATCCCCCAAAGCAAAGGCTGAATGTTCTCTGTGATGTGCAGATGCTAATTTATAATAGGTAAGGGAGAGGAAGGAGTAGAGATTCACCTAATTGAACAGGGTGGGTGGGAGAATGGGGAGATGGGAATGGGAAAGACAGTAGAATGAATCAGACATAACTTTTCTATGTTCGTATATGAATACATGACCATTGTAACTCCACATCTGTACAATCACAAGAATGGGAAGTTATACTCAAATATGTATGAGATATCAAAATACATTCTACTGCCATGTATATCTAAAAAGAATAATAAAATAAATAATAAAATAAAAAGTCAAAAAAATAAATTTCTATTCATACAAACAAAAAATTCATGTGTATGTTATACTATAATCCACTAACTATACAATAACATTTTCATAAAAATGTATATATTCACTTAAAAATACTTTGCTAAAAAATTCTAATGATCATCTGAGCTGTTAGAAAAATGGTGCTGATAGACTTACTTGTTTAGATTAACTCTCATGATTAATCATTTTGCCTCTGAATGTTCCTGTATTGTTTCACACATGAGCTTTCAGAGGACACCTCATATCCAATTCCTAACAAATATAATGAGCAGTTCTATGTTTTCTAGCTCTTTAATATTGTGGCATACAGTATCTATATGGGAGATGATGTGAACCAATCACCAACTAAAATTAAATGCCATCACTAATGCTGAAACATATACACATTTATACCAAGTATATATGGGCATCTCTTGGTATGTTTGGAGGAATTGGTTCTAGATCCCCTTTGAAATACCCAAATCCATGAATGCTCATGTGCTTATATAAAATTGGATGTTGTTTGCTTATGACCTATATCTATCCTCCTGTATAACCTAACCTCTAGAATATTTATACTATCTAGTATATTGTAAATGCTATGTAAGCAGGGTTTTTTACTGTGTTGTTTAGAGAATAATGACAAAATAAAGACTGTATACATTTGGCTCAGGTACACTTTTCTTTCAAATATATTTGATTAATGGTGTGTTGAATCTGCAGATGTAGAATCTGCAAGTGTGGAAGATAAACTGTATCTATGACACAACAGGAAGCAAACAATTGAATTTAATGAAGAAATTAGACATTTTTTACTAACAGTTATAAGTGCATATTATAAGTCAATAGAATTCTGGGGGGAACTCCTTTACTTGATTCCATCATACCTAAAAAATTTCTGAATGTGAAAGTGTTTTCTGAATCTGAATATATGTAATCCTTGATAATAATATTGGATTGAAGTAGTATCTGTTCATCCACCTTACAGTGCAGGTGACCAAGTAACAAAGCCAACCATACAGTGTGGAAAATTTTCTTCTGCTTTCTAACTTCAATTCATCAAATGCCTTGCCTGCCTTGGAAAGCTTTTTTTAAAGCTCTCCTCCTCATGTCTTATTCAGCATACATTTTGAGGACAGCTGGAGAAGCTCATAATGAGTTACATTAATAACTGAAGATGAAGAATGATGGGCATTCTTAAAGGTAGGGGAAGAGAAAAGTGGAAAACATGCAGATGTTTGTGCACAGCAAGGAGTGAATCAGTAATGAAAGTAGTGTCCCTACCATCAGAGATGGAGACGTCATGGAAAGGACTTTTGGCAATATATGACATGCTGGAATGTCACTGCCTTAAAGCTACATACTGTGTCAAGCCAGTTACCCAACCTGGAGAAAAACAGAAGGGAACATTTACTCACCCTCTTGGGTTATTTATTTATTTACTCACTTACTTAATTTACCTCTAAAGGAATTTGGCCAATTAGAAATCTATTTTTATTTGAAGGTTCAGGCAACCTAGAAGAAGCCAATGCTTCATTATAATAAGAGGGCAGACACAAAAAGGAAAAATGTATTGAAAGGAAAATAAGGTATTACATACCCTAATTTTACTAGTTATCTTAAAATTTGTCTTACTTTTCAATTAATTATTTTTTAAACCCAAGTATCTCTCAATTCAGCAAGATTTTTACCTATTTCTTGACAAAAATCTCTTCTTACTAACTTAATCTGTTTAATCTATTTACCTCTATTACTAATTTAATCTATTTACCTCTTTATGAGTACCAGTTTACCATTTCAGAAGCCACGCAGATATTACCAAAATCTATTTTCAATTAAATCTTTAAGCATTTTGCAGAGGTAAGGGCAGAGAAGATGTTACACAGAGGATATTATGGTTGCATATACAAGAAATGACAATTTTAAGTTTGTAAAGAAGGGCGAGGTGTATGCTTTGTTTATGCCCTTACCTGAATTAATCATCAATTACACCCACAGCATGACAGAGTACATTTGTCATAGAAAAGCTCTAATTGGTATTCCTTTGTTCCTGTTCATTAAGGAAGATAAAATAATGTTCTGACACCAAATGAAAAAATAATTCAAGAGGAAACCCAGAAGTAAAACATTATTAGTAACTAAAGAATGCATAAAAGGATGTGACTTAGCCAGAGAAAGAAATGATACTGGATAATGAAATGGATCTAAAACATCTCCCATGAACAATGATTTCTGGCTTTCTGAAAAAGCTTCATTTTCACTTTGAGGTGGTCATGTCTTTACCCATTCTGGCACAACACCTACCAACACCCTCAAGTAACTCTACCTATAATACAAATGTACATATAATACAAAGTAATGCCCTATTTTGATAAAGGACAACATGTGATGCACATTTATCACCTGGTACCTGTGACTCCATTTCTTTTTCATAACTCTATCAGACAAACTAGTGTGTTACAACATTGTGGTTGAACTTAATCCTTCAACATAATGCCCAAGAGCCACAAGCCCTAGCAACAAGTTAAAACAATCTTGCTATTTACTACAAATGAAGAGAGGTCATGGTAAAAGTTAAAATGGTAAAGCAGTCATAACTAGATGGACATTCCTCTAAAGTGGATGTCTGAAGTGTAGTGGTTTCATCTGCTAAGATGCATCTAAAAGACTAGTCACCAACTATTTCTGTTCTTCTACATGGAGAATGAATAGTAGGCAGATCTGAAATATGTACACATACATATTTGGTAGAGAATGAAAATAAATGGCTGCTTAAATATGTGGTGTGGCAGAGCTGTATTTAATTTTTAAACATACCATGAAAATACTGAAAGCATAGATTTTGGGTAAGAGGCTCATATGCACATCTCAGAAAGAGTTCAAGAACATATATAACAAATCTTCTCATGTGCTGGCTTGACCAAGAGACATTTAAAATGAGCTAAAGTGTGGTGCTGTGTAAGAACTAGATAAAGGTACAAATAGGAAAATAGGAATAGCTATAGAAAGAAGTTCTTTGGTGAATGAGAGATCCAGCAATTTCCCATGACAATTAAAATGATGAAGGGTGAGAAACAAAAGTTAACATAGTTCTACAGAGAAATATACCTTGGCCAGAAAACCAATACAGTAGACAACACATAGGAAAAAAAGATTGATCTCGTTATATGCCATTAGAAAGGTGTAATTTAGATTTGATTGAAAAAGACTCATGGTTGAAATCCATCACTAAGGAAATAAATAATGATTAGAAAAAAAAGTTTTAATAAGAATAATTTTAATATGAATAAATATCTATAAAATTGAATATGGGCATAAAGGGAAGATTATTTAATTCACTCTTTGAAGCTCATGAAGAACAAGGAGACAAAAGTAAGAATATTGGGCTGGGGTTGTGGCTCAGTAGTAGAGTGCTTACCTACCATGTGTGAGGCACTGGGTTCAATTATCAGCACCATATATAAATAAATAAAGTCCACTAACAACTAAAAAAAAATTTTTAATGAGAATATTAACAATAATAGCTAACCATTTTGAAGTCTTATTATGGACCAAATACTAATTTAAGTGTACTATGTGTATGAGTTGACATTTGAAGAAAGTACTGAGGCAAGAACTCTATTTGCAAACAGTTTTCAGATAAGAAAAGGTTAAATATCTTGTTCAAGGTAATACAGCTGGTGAGGAGGGAAGCTTGAACTTGAACTCCACCAGTGTGTCTCCATAGTTAGCCTTCTTAATCACAACCACCTCCCAAATAAAAAAGGGTAAGTGAACTCATAATTATGTAGGTCTAGCAGCTATATATCAACATTTTTGCCTGAAATCCTTCTTTTCAAATGCATATTTATCAAAAATATTGAACACATATCATTAGTTTACAAAATCTCAAAACACCACACAAAGTAGATAAAATACAGATAAAATTTAAACTGTAATTTAAAAAATAAAAAATATATTACACTATTAAAATACATTTAAAATTTTTTGAAATAACTACATAGCATTTAGATACAGAAGAAATTAATATAAAAATAAAAGTTGAAATAACACTGGTCTTGAAATACACATAACACAATGTGTGTGGCTCATTTAAATCAGAACCAGAAAAAAAGTCTCTGTGTCTCCATCTAAAGCTAATCTTCTCATCTATGCCTTAGATCACATTGCCCCTGCAGTCTCAGAAATGGTCTACTATTGATTCTCTCTTGCTTCCTGTAATATTCAAACCCACATCACCCTGCAATATCTGCTTCCCATTAGCTTTTAAATATGGACAAGATTTCCCCATAAAAGTATATACCTCTCAAAAATCTTCAACTATTCATTTCCATTTCACAGCCAAACTTCTTGAAAAGGCTGACCATATTTACTATCTCGGTCTTGATATTCCTTAACTCATAAAATCTGGCTTCCAGTCTCATTTATACCCTGAAATAGCTTTCATTTGTATTACTTTGAAGCATTCAACAACCATGTCCATGTTTCTAACTTAACATTTCTCAGGCTTCACTGTTTCTTACTCACATGAACACTGTTGATCAGTCCTTCCTTCTTAAAACACTCTCTTCTTTAGGTTTCTGTGATATTGAACTCTCCTGATTTTCTCCTACCTAAATGGCTATTCCCCCATTTATTTTGAAAACTTTTTATTTAATATCCCATCTCTCAAGGCTTGTATCTCTACTTCTTAGCTTAAAGTTTCTATATAGCTTCTAGCTTTTTCTCACTATACATACTCTTTCTAGATGATAGCATATGCACTCATAACCACCTTCATGCCACTTACATTTTAAAAAAAATTCTAGCATAGAAGTCAATGAGTTGCAGATGTACATACAAAACTGGCTAGTTTCAATGACAGCTCAAATTCAAAGCAGTGTAAACCCTCCACCCCTTTATGTGCAGGTGATACATTCCAAAAACCCAAGTGAATGCATGAAACCACAAATATTATCAAATTCTATCTGTCCTATACTTTTTCCTACACATACACAACTATGATACAGCTTAATTTATGAATTAAGTACAGAAAGAGATTAACAAGAGTAACAATAAAACAATCTACTTTAATAAAAATTGTGTGAATGTGACCCTCTCTGTCTCAAAATATATTACTGCATGTAGTATTTTTGGAACATGGTTGAACATGGGAAACTGAAACCCATAAAGTGAAACTGAAGGTAAGAGGGATTACTGTAAATTTAAGACCAAATTCATAATCTCCCTCCAACCTCTTCCTCTTCTACTGTTTCAGTTTGCTAGCTTCCCATCACTGTGACCATAATACCTGACAAGAACAATTTAGAGGAAGAAATGTTTATTTTCAGAGTTTCAGTCCAGAGTCAGCTGGTTCCACTATTCTGGGTCTGAGACCAAACATCATGGCAGAAGGGCATGCCAGAAAAGTGCTCTCAGTGTATGGAAGACTGGAGGCAGAGAGAGTTGAAGAACAGGAAGGGGTCACAGAGAAGAAGAGTCCTTCCAATGCATACCCCCAGTAGCCCACCTCCCTCAGTCATTTTCCACCTGCCTACAGCTACCACCAAGTTAGTCCATTCAAACTAGGATGGACTGATTAGGTTACAACTCTGACAACCCAATCACTTCACCTCTGAGTATTCCTTCATTAAGACAAAATCTTTGGGGGAATACCTCATATCCAAACCATAATACTCAGTGAAAGACACTTCCACCAGTTTAATCAGTTGCTCAAGCCAGAACTCATAAGCCATTTTCATGAGCTCACTCTCCCTGTACTTTCCCAGGTTCAACCTATTACAAAACTTTGTTGATTTTATCCCCTAAGTATATCTTAAATCTATCCAAGTATCTTCACATTTGCTATTGCTTCTGAAGTTCAAATTAAAAATGATTATAAAGAACTTAACACATATTACTAAACTCTAGACAATAATAATTTTTAAGATATGCAAAATATCAAATAAAGTAAAACAGTAAGTCACCTGTCATTTTGTTAATCTCAGAAGAAATATCTCTAGCAATGATTAGCTCAAGTGCAACTTATGTACGAAAAAAACTAAAAGCATCTTAGAAGCCACTATATAGTTGAAGCAAATATAATAAATTATAATTTACTAGAGAACCAAAGGTTCATTCCTGTGTTTGATGACCATTGTAATCAATTTCCCAGTATCTTAGTGGACTTGGGAGTAGGGAATTATGTTTAGAAGGAGAAACAATGATCAAGTGGATCAAGAAGTATCCATGTGATTTAAATATAGCTCTCTAATTCGTGAAGCAATTTATGAATGTGTTCACTTGTCAAGGAGAAAAATGTATCCTGAAAGAAGGAGAAGATGTCAGTTTCTAGGAATACTCTGTGATGATATAATCCCTTCTTCATTAAATGGCATGGTTTAATGCCAAATTGGCAGCATAGACTTGACTTGCTCTGGGTTCAAAGATTTGCTCTTAACCATTGTGCTGTACCATACCACCTGATAATCAAAATAACAGCTTGTGAAGGAGAGACAAGGGCTGACTAAATGATAGAAAATTGTATTATCAACTGGTGAATATGCCTTTCAAAAGTCAGTAAGACTTAGTATTGGGCATATGTGAAAATAATTGATCTTTTTGTAACTCTCAAGATAGTATGCCTCAGTAAATTGCAACCCAAAGTTTTCAGTGATTTAGATAGTGATAGCTTTATTTCTAATTATCACTCTGCAAGTTCACTATTGTCCTCTTTTTTCAGAAACTCAAGTTTAGGGAGCCTCAACCTCTTCATTTTCACTATTGCTGAGATAGGAAAAAGGGAAATGACAAACAATATCCTTAGTCAATTTTTTTGCCCAGAAATGTTTTAAATCATATCTACACACATAGCATCTTCCAAAACAAGTTCCCCCAAGAGGATAATCCTACCTTATTTCTGAATGGAGGAGAGAGTTTGGCATATTTGATGAATAAAACTAATGGCAACAGCAATGGCTGCTAAAACTTTATAGAATATTGGGGCTCTAGGTCAGATTGTTGCTGCAATGCCCAGTGAAGCCCAGCTAAGTCCAGAATCCACCTTTGGTATATTTCTGTGTACTCCAAAATATACTGTGGCTACTCTTTCATCAGGACCTGATGCTCAGAAGATAGCACTAGCATGATAGTAAGCTGAGCTATAACTTGAAAGTTACTTTGTGTTGAGAGCCACAGCCAAAGGGGCCCCAGCAAACTTCCAGATGCCAGCAAACTTCCAGCTGCCGGCTGATGATTGGCTCACAGTGGCCCCAGCAACATCTAGCTGATTGGCTCCTCTGCGGTGATGTTCATTGGGCTGTTTCCCCGCCCTTCAGACTGCCAGCTGATGATTGGTTCCCTGCCCTTCAGACTGCCAGCTGATGATTGGCTCACAGCGGCCCCAGCAACATCTAGCTGATTGGCTCCTCCACGGAGCTGCTCATTAGGGGACTTCTTTGGCTCCGCCCATGCGACCCAGCCAATCAGCCTCAAGAGCAGGAGGATTGTGGGAGATGGTGAGGTTTGTGTGGGGGTGAGAGGCTTGGGGAAGCCGGTGGTGGCAGTTGGGCTCTGAGGGTTTTTTCCTGAGGAGCTGTTTTGTTTGGCGTTTGTAGTTCTAAAAATAAAGTTAGTTTCTTTTGACAAGTGGCTCCTGAATTGTGCCCAGCCAGACTGCGGCATTTGGTGGCCCGCACGGGGAGCTACTGAGGGTAAGTAAACTGCTCGTCCCTGAGGGCAGGGCGAGAGGATGGGTAGCCATTCTAAGTTTCCTCTTTTCTTTTGCTTCATTTTTGTTTTAACTTGCCTGTCCCTGGAGATGAGTGAGACGGAAGAAAAACCGCTCACATCTGAGGAAAAACTATTTGTGTCTGAGGAACAGATAGGGAGAAAGGACGGATACACATTTCAGGAGGATAGAAAGGCTGATTTAATGAATTATTGTTCCATTTTTATTGCATTCTGTCTCGGTTTTGTTTGGCATCATCTTGTTGGGTTGTATTATAGTAGAAATACGGGATCAGAAATTAGTGAAAAACAAACTGAAAGACTGTTAAGTAAATTATTAGAGGAAGGAGGCTTCCCAGTAAAATCAAGAGCAGTCAGAGCATACGTTGATATAATACAAAAATGTAGCCCATGGCTTTTTAAGGAAGAGTTGTTAGATATATCACAATGGAACCATCATGGTGAAGATTTAAAAAGAATAGAAAAGGACAACCCAGGGACTCTGCCAGTTGGCACATTGCCATTGTGGACGTTCGTATCTGGTTTGCTTAGTCCAAAGCCTTCAGTTCAGACAAAGGTAGAGGAAGGAGAAGACATATTGATTCAAGTAAAAGAGAAGGTCTCTCAAGTTAGTCAGAAAGAGGAAAAGATTCAAGTAAAAGAGAAGGTCTTTCGAGCTAGTGAGACAGAGGAAGGAAGTTTAGAGCAGAAAAAGCCATCAGGGGAAAAGTAACAACAGGAGACTGCTAATAACACCTTTCTATCAGAGAGCATAAGTGTCCAACCAACAGCACCACCTCTACAGGAGACTGCTACTAACAGCATTCTATCACCAGAGGGCATAAGTGTCCAATCAACAGCACCACCTCCATATGCTAGGAGAGTCCCAACCCCCACAGTTGATAGTTGGGATCCTGAGACAGGATCTCAAGTATGCCCTGTATTTGAGGTAGGAGGGCAGCGAATTAACCAGGGTTTAAATTTCAAAACAGTGAAGGAGCTAAAAGAGGCTGTAACAACCTATGGTCCTCAAGCACCCTTCACTGTAAGCTTGGTCAAATCCATTACCAACTTAAACATGATGCCAGCAGATTGGGCTAATATTTGTAAAGCTGTGCTAAATGGAGGACAATACCTGTTATGGAAGGATGCCAATGAGGAATTTTGCAAGGAGACGGCTAGGCAAAATGCAGCAGCTGGTTATCCTCAGAGAAATCTAGATATGTTGTTAGGAAAGGGACCTTATGAGGATCGGCAGCAACAAATTGCATATGATCCTGGTGTATATTTACAAATTGCTGTAGATGCAGTTAAGGCATGGAAGACTTTACAAGGACATGGAGGTTTACAAGGTCAATTATCTAAGATAATACAAGGAGCTAATGAACCTTACGCTGAATTTGTAGATAGGCTTATTCAAACAGCTACCAGAGTTTTTGGGAATACAGAACAAGCAATGCCATTAATAAAACAACTGGCTTATGACCAAGCGAATCGTTGGTGCAGAGATATCATTAGACCATGGAAACAGGAAGATTTAAACACATATATTAAATATGTAGAGACATTAATGAACAAGAGCAAGTCATGGCAGCTGCAGTAAAACAGGCTTTAGATGCCAGAGACAATAATGAACAAGGGCAAATTGTGGCAGCTGCAGTAAAACAGGCTTTATATGCCAGGCCAAGAACATGCTACAATTGTCAACAAACAGGACATTTTAAAAGGAATTGCCCCATAGGAGGAGGGTTTAACAAAACTAGGTATCAAAGGAGTAGAATACCGGGTATTTGCCCACGATGCCATAGAGGGAGACATTGGGCTAATGAATGCCATTCTCAAACCACCATAGAGGGTACTCCATTACATTGGGCTAATGAATGCCGTTCTCAAACCACCATAGAGGGTACTCCATTATCAAAAAACGAACAAGGACCAAGTGTTTATCCACAATATCGTGGAGAAAGGCATCGGGCTCCGTTGCCAAAAAATGGACAGGGGGCCCCAATGCTCCAGGGCCCCAAACCACAAATATACAGAGCACTGGAGGAACCCAGCAACCCCATCAGGGTAGTGACCAGGACACATTGTCCATCAGATCCCTCATCAGACAAACCAGAGGGAGCGCAGGGTTGGACATCTGCGCCTCCGCCAGATCAGTACTAACTCCAGAGATGGGAGTTCAAATCATTCCCACAGGGGTAAAAGGACCTCTTCCCAAAGGAACAGTAGGCTTTATTATTGGGATGCAGCTCTTCTACTCTAAAAGGACTTTTGATAAGTCCTGGGGTAATTGATCCCGATTATGAAGGTGAAATAAAAATTATAGCCAGTTCTCCAAAGGGTATATCAGTAATTTCACCAGGAGATAGAATAGCACAGTTACTAATAATACCAAGCCTACATGATAAATTTTCAGTCATGCTGTAGAAAGAGGTTCCAAAGGATTAGGCTCCACAGGTGTAGATTGGGCTATGCTTTCTTTAAATTTAGATTCTCGCCCAATGCTAAAACTAAATATTCAAGGACATGAATTTAATGGGCTACTGGATACAGGTGCAGACCTTAGCATCATCTCTCGTCAAGAATGGCCAAAACATTGGCCACTACAACAAGCCACTCAAATGCTTCGAGGCAGATGGATGTCACACACTTGCCAGAATTTGGAAAATTAAAATATTTGCATGTTACAGTTGATACTTCTTCTGGATTTTTGATGGGCTCCCTTAGTGCCGGAGAAAAAACTAAAGATGTTATAGCTCATTGCTTACAAAATGTTGCCACTATGGGCATTCCAAAACAGTTAAAAACAGATAATGCCCCTGGTTATACTTCTACCTCTTTTAAACAATTTTGCTCATCATTTGGCATTACTCATATAACAGGAATCCCATACAATCCACAGGGACAAGGCATAGTTGAAAGAGCTCATCAAACTATTAAAATGTACTTATTAAAGCAAAAAGACGGAATTGGGAAGGGGTATATAGTCTCCAAAGATAAACTTAAAATAACCCTTTTTACTCTAAAATTTTTAAATTTGGATTCATCAGGACTTAGTGCTGCAGAAAGGCATATGTGTCCAAAAAATGTACATAAGCCCAAGGTACTTTGGAAAGATATTCTAACAGGACAATGGAAAGGTCCTGACCCAGTAATTGTCTGGAGTCGGGGGTCTGTTTGTGTGTTTCCACAGGAAGAACAGCAGCCGATTTGGATTCCGGAGAGATTAACTAAAATCCTGACCCAGTGATTGCCTGGAGTCGGGGGCCTGTTTGTGTATTTCCACAGGGAGAACAGCAGCCGATTTGGATTCCAGAGAGATTAACTAAAGCGATTTCTACAGACCAAAAAGAAGATGATTTGGCTCAAATTCATAACAGCTGATATCCAAAACTCCAATTTGGCTATCCTTACATCTGCGACAGAACCAGGATGCTTTTTTCAATATCTATTTTATTATTGCCCTTTCCTATATCATGAAGTTCTATTTTTTTTTTTGAGCTCATACAGACCTAGGTTAATGTTTTGCTGATCAGTTCTATTTTTTTTTTGACTATAGAGTTTTTAAACATTGCAATGGAGATTTCACCTGTAAAAAGTTATAAGGCCTTTACTATTATGTTATGTGTTGTATGTATTATATTATGTGTGCACACTTGTGTTTTGTGTTATATGTTTGAATGTACGTATGTCCATATATCACATATGATGAGCGCTCATGAAAAAATGGATCCAAATATTTTTTTTATTCACGTGATTTAAATGGTTTAATTTAAATTGGGTAAATAACTGTTAAGAATTGTTTTAATATGTAAACAAAAAAATGAAGGTTAACAGATCTGTTTGTTTACTTTCACCTTTCCTTTTCATTATATTTAATAATTCTCTTCAAGATAATGTAAATTGTTAAGAAAATTGTTTTCTTATCTCTTCAAGATAATGTAAATTGTTAAGAAAATTGTTTTCTTTTAGTGCCTTCTGGAATGTTACATAATTTTTTCTTTAGCCATTATTGCTAGAATTCCTATATTCATCCCAGTGCCAGTGAAGACAAAGATAAAACTAATCTACAGTTTCTACAATAGCCATCACTGAACTGCTTGCAGAACTTGCCTAAACTATGTGTCACTTGTATGCATTGTAAACTCACTTGTATGCATTGTGAACTATCTGTTGGTGCAGCGACTTGTGGTAGTGTTGGAGTATTTTTACTGATAATGTCATCAGTTTTACAAATTTTCCAACAAGAGCCGTCAATTGGCTTGGTGTATCTTCCTCCCTTCTGCTTGTCATGACAAAGACCTCTCCACAGGTGTGGCTGTATACTGGACCGGTAGTCAATGACAGGTAAGATCCAATTACAATGGTACCAACCTAAGACAGGAGGCTGATGCCCTGAGGTCAGCTCATCCGAAGACGGGTAAGGACCATATGTAGTATTGGACAACCTAAGGCAGGCATGGTCCCTAAGCCACATGCTTGTTGTTTAAACAGAGAGGGGGAGATGTTAAGAGCCACAGCCAAAGGGGCCCCAGCAAAATTCCAGCTGCCAGCAAACTTCCAGCTGCCGGCTGATGATTGGCTCACAGCGGCCCCAGCAACATTTAGCTGATTGGCTCCTCTGCGGTGATGTTCATTGGGCTGTTTCCCTGCCCTTCAGACTGCCAGCTGATGATTGGTTCCCTGCCCTTCAGACTGCCAGCTGATGATTGGCTCACAGCGGCCCCAGCAACATCTAGCTGATTGGCTCCTCCACGGAGCTGCTCATTAGGGGACTTCTTTGGCTCCGCCCATGCGACCCAGCCAATCAGCCTCAAGAGCAGGAGGATTGTGGGAGGTGGTGAGGTTTGTGTGGGGGTGAGAGGCTTGGGGAAGCCGGAGGTGGCAGTTGGGCTCTGAGGGTTTTTTCCTGAGGAGCTGTTTTGTTTGGCGTTTGTAGTTCTAAAAATAAAGTTAGTTTCTTTTGACAAGTGGCTCCTGAATTGTGCCCAGCCAGACTGCGGCAACTTTGTCTCCATAAAATTAGGGCAATGGAATTAGTTACACGGTTCATATATTTCATGACTTTCAATGGTAATAACTTAAAACATCCATTTCTATATTTTATGTTTCCAAGAATATGACAGTTGAACTTTTGGCATTCTCTTTGTGGATAATGTTTGGTTAGAACTTCCTAGTTCAACTTTTATGATTCTCTTTCTTCTATACATACAATAGCTGGATGAACTACTTTCAAGTCTGTGCATTTGTTAGATATAATAACTTATTCAATCAGGTCATGATCTAGTGTGGCACATCTGGGAGTCATTATGTCTTTCTAAATCTCTACACATAGTTTTCTGATCTAATTCCATATATTTAAATCTAAACTTTGTCTCAGAAATCCTATTTAATCCATTCCCAAGTTATGGAGGAGCTTGCTATGGTATGAATGTATCCCCTAAAGTTCATGTGCTGGAAGCTTGATCCCTAATGAGTGCTGAGGAGTAGGACCTTTAAGGAATGTTTAGATCATGAAGTTTCTTCCCACAAGAATGAATCTATGAGTCATTATGGAAGTAGGTTCCTGATAAAAGGATGAGTTTGGGCCCCTTTATTCACTCTCTTGCCATGTGATTCCTTCTACAATTTTATGATGTGGCAAGAAGGTCTTCAACAGATACAGGCCCCAAATCCTAGGTTTCCCAGCCTCCAGAATCATGAGCCAAACACACTATTTTTTATTATGAAGTATCCAGTGTGTAGTATTCTGTTACAGATGCATAAAATGGATTGAGACCAAGTTCCACATGATATTTTCCAATTCTTTCTACTCTCACTTATAATTTCTTCCCTCTCCTATGATACATATTGTCATTGAAGCATGCTGGTATTTCTCCCACCTTTAAACATACAAAAAAGTCTTAATTTCACTTCCTCCTTTATCTGTGGCCATATTTTTCAACACCCCATTATAAAAAATCCTATATTTACTGTCTCTCTACCCTCATTCTAATTTTCCTTAATCTAAATCTAACCAGATTTACACCTACATCTAATAATGACTTATATTTTATAAATCTAGTGGGAAATCCTCAATCTAACTTGATTGGTGAGTAGCATTTGAGAGTGAATTTCTCTTTACTTCGTAAAATACTTTCTAAGCTTGACTTTCAGGATGCCACCTGCTTAGCTATTTTCCTAGTTCACGGGTCACTACTTCCTTGTCCTCTCTACTAGTCCTTCCTCATTTCCTTGACTCCTAAGTATCAGAGACACCCAGGTTTACTCCTTTGATCTCTAACAGATAATATGATCAAGTCCAGTGGATTTTAAAAGAATTTATATGGTGGTAATGCCCAAATTTATGACTTATCCTTGGGTTTATCCCCTAAACTCCAGACTCATATGTCTGATTATTGACTTATTCTGCTATCTAAAAGGCATCTCAAACCTAATATGTTCAAAATTAAATCTCCAAGGCCAGGGTTGTGGCTCAGTGGTGTCTCTGGACAGTAAAATTTCAAGTGATTTAACTATCATCTTATATGTACATGTATCATATGTGTGTGTATAATATATATGATATAAATTTTTTCAATGAAAATGAGTAGTGTTATACTTTTTCCTACTTAAAAAGCAAATTTTAAATATCAGCCTGACTTCCAAGACTGCACTGCACAAGGCAATGAAATGTTATCTAGAATATTAGGGGTAGGAGGTGTCTTTTGTGTGGGGCAACTACAAACAAACCAAAACTATTCTGAGATAAAATATATATTCATAAATATACTACTTAAATATATTATCTTGCTGACAGGTAGATGAACAAATTTGGGGCACTGGGCTGGGGTTGTAGCTCAGTGGTATAACACTTGCCTAGCACGTGTGAGGAACTGGGTTTGATCCTCAGCACCACATAAAAATAAATATATAAAATGAAGGTATTGTGTTTATCCACAATGAAAAATATTTTTAAGAAAGAAGAAAATTAAATCTCTGATTGTCATCAAATTTACTTCTAATTATTCCCCATCTTTCAAAGTGCTCAATATAAAAAGTGTAGAGTCATCATTCATCTTTCACTTCCTCACAATCTACATACAGTTGATCACAAAGTCTTGTTGACTCTATCTTCCAAATTAGTGAAAATTAAAACTCTTCCCACTATTTGGTTCAGTCTATCCTCATCTTACTTCAAGTTTATTGCAGTTGTCTTGTAATTGTTTTCCTTTCTCTACCCTTTGTTCTCTCTGATCTATTCTTAACATTGATATCAGAAAAAATCCTATTTAAATATAATTTATAGAATTACTTAAGACCACCCACTTACTCACTATAAAATAAAAAGAAGAAGGAAGAGGAGGAGGAGGAGGAGGAGGAGGAGGAGGGGGAGAAAATAAAAAACAAGAACCATACAATCAGCTGAAAATATCCTTGCCCTAAAGATCTGACAGAATACCCTTTATCACCTGTCTCTTCATTCTAGTCCTTGAAATCTTGCTCCACACAACTCGGGTTCCTTTTATAATGCCTTTTCCTCAGATAGCTGCACAGCATGCTCTCTCACATTAGTCAAGTGTTGGCTCAAATTTACTTTCCAGTGAAGTCTTCATGAAAGGCTTAAATAACATGGTAACCCTTCCTTGCTTGTCTTTTATTCTTTGACTTCTCATCCTGATAGCTTAGAGATAGTTGGCATACTGTATTTTGAGTTGTTTGTTAATCAACTTTTTACTAGATTAGAAACTCTATAAGAGCAAACTTATGTGTCACCAGCTCCTAAACCAGTATCAGCACATAATAAGCACTCACTAACTCTTTGGTGAGTGAATTGACAAAATACTAGTGACAGAAAATAATCAGAATTGAACATGTCAGTGCTCAACAATTCCTAGTAGCTTCCCCTGATCTCTATCTCTTCTCTAGTTTCCTTGAACTCAGAATCTTTCTTAGAAACTCACTCTCATCATGAACGTGGCAGTTGTATTATACAAGATGATATGAGGTTCCTACTATTCTATAGACAATGCTCCCCAGAGATTATGTCTGAGAAAAGTTTCTAAGAATTTCTAAACCTGCCAATCACTTCATTATTTTCTTACATGTGTTCTCAAATCTGCATCCTTTTGGATGTCAACTTCTGCTGATACACGGTGAATGGAATTTTCTCTGGTTATTAAATTCACAAAACAATATTTTTTCCTGTGGACTATGGTTGTCACAAGCCATCTAAAGGATTTTCTATCTCCTTACCAGTCTTAACCTAGAAGGGTTAAATTGAAGTAGTCCAAATTCAACTGAGTGTTTAGTCTTGTAGTAGGATAATGTAATTTGGACTTCAGAAATAGGGCTTCATATAAAAAAATAATACTGCTATGAAAGTATTAACTTAATTTTTAGGGACTGGGGAGGTATCACACTTTGGAGTTTAGTACCTCCCCAGGAAAGACCAGTTATCATAGAATATTTTCTTCTTATCATTAAAGAAATGGGTCATGGGCTGGGGTTGTGGCTCAGCAATACAGAGTGAGCCTAGCACATGTGAGGCTCTGAGTTTGATCCTCAGCACCACGTAAAAATAAAATAAATAAAATAAAGGTATTGTGCCCAACTACAACAAAAAATCTAAAAAAAGAAATAAAAGAAATGGGTCAAACCATTTCTCAGGAGGCTGTCATAACTCATTTCTGTTTGTTGTTGCACAGGCTAAGGCTGCAGTCTTTATTCCCTGCACGTTAAGACATGTGATTGTAAGGAGCACACCCTGATTACCTGGGTCTGACTCATGTGTCTTATATTTTAAGCAGTTCCTCCAGTAGAAAGGTTTTACACTTCTATATACTTGTTATGGGTAAAACTGTACCCCCTAAAAGATTAGGAGTCCTAATCCTCAGTCCTGTGATTGTGGCCTATGTGGAAAGAAGATCTTAGTTGATGGCCAAGTAAAGATGAAGTTGATGAGACCTATCAATGTCCTTTTAAAAGGTTAATATTGAAACACAGAGAAAGACATGAACACAAAGAGACTACCATGTGAACCGCACAGGGGAGATCAGAGTGATGTATTTACAAGTCAAAGAATGAAAGGATTATCAGCAAACCATCAGGACTGAAGAGAGGCATGGAAGAGATTCACCCTCACAGCCCTCAGAGGGAACCAACAAGGATGCATTTCTCCACTAACACACTAGGTCTTATAACATGCAGATTCCATTATCTATAGTTGGTTCTCTGCCTTAGCATTTTCAGTGATTTCAGCTAATCCTACTAAAATTCTGAATTCTTAATTTTTTTTCCCTTTAGAAACCAGATTTTCTTCAGTCTCACCCACTGAGATCTGATAATGTCAGTATTTCAGCAGAGAGCATTCTTTCTGAAACAGGACTCTTTAATAATGTAATTATAGAAATCTCAGAGTCAAAAACATATATATTCAGTTACATGAAAATTGAAGTCATATTGATAAAAGTCTACTGTACACAGCATGTTTGAGATTGTATAAGCCAATGAATACAACCATGATTTTTCAAAATACCTTGTGCCATCTAAAATAGGCTGGAAAATTGATGGATTTCATTAAACAATTAGTAATATAAATATGTGAATATTACCCAAGTTATCTTGCTGACACTGATGATATTTTCTTTCAGAAGTATTCTGGACATATTTCTGGGCGGGGGGGGGAACTATTGGCCCTACTTATTGTGTTTAAATTTTTCATGTTTTTGTTCTCTGCTTTTAATGACACTGATTGCTCTTTTTTCTTCCTTTATTCCATAGGATAGAAATTACTTTGCAGGTATTATTTAAAATAATATAAAACAGCATAAATAAATGATTACATCTATTATAAATATTTCATTGCTATATCTCTATATTACTGATGGCTTCAGAGGAAAAGAAATCCTGTGGATGGTAGATTATATTTAGTACAGGAGAGATAGGAATAATTGTTTCAAGCATTCACAGATGTGTCTGGGAATAAAACCCTCAAGGATAAGGTGGAGGGGTGGTCACATATTTACTGAGTATCTTTTACTTTAAGCAATGTGATTACAGAGATTAATAAGTGAAATCAGGTCCCTTCTATTCAAACCTTTTTATTACAGTAATGGCAGGCAGATGATATTCAACCACATTAAGATGATTTTATATAACAAGGGATGATGATATGACAGAATCATAGGGAACTGGATTTTTTTTTTTTATATTGAGTCTTCAAGAACAGATTCTCTGAGAATATAACACACTTGAATTAAGACTATAAAGAAAAGCCAGAACCAGCCACTCAGGGAGAGAAAAGGATCAGCCAGGCAAGAGAACAGCAAGGCCCTACGTGGCAGAGTGTTCAGGAACAAAAACAAAGTCACCATGGCTGGAGGCAAGTGAGCAAGGAGGTGTGGTTGAGACAATTAGGTACCCACCAAGGATCGATGCTTGCCCTTCACCAATAGTAGCAGGAAGCCACGGTCTAGTCAGTCACTTCATTTCCTCTCACATCTCCATGGAGCCCTATGACTAGTTTCCATCTGCCAGCTGAGTGCTGTCCTCGGGTCAAATTTGAAACCTCCTGTTGAAGTGGAGTTTTGTCAGACTGGGTATCTAAATGTCAGAATCTTCCCCCACTCCTCCCTATTACCCTGACTTAGATTGCAAGTGAGTAAGAAATTGGCTTTTATTATGTTCAGCCATGGAAATAGCAGCTATCAGTACCTTATCCAGTATACGGGGTTAGTGGTACAAACTTGAGGTCATACAAAGACCCGATCATGTAAGGTTTTATGGCACAAGACTTCAGAGCCGTATTTTCAGAGCTCTTTGTGGACAGTTCCCATAAAAAGCTGAGGGTCACATAAAAAGTAAACTCTTCATTTTTCTTAGCCTCTACTTGCTTTTCCCTTTATTTTTCTTCTTTCTATGAATAGAAAGCGATTGAAGCCTACTGATTCCCAGCATAAGATAAAAGGATTAAAAAGGGAGAAGAAAGCACTGAATGAAATACATGAGGACTCACCCCCACAAAAAAAGGATTCTGTGTGGTATATGGAAAATTATATTGATTTAATCTTTACTCTGATTTTCCTAGATTTCAATTCTAGTTTATCATCTATAGGTTTAAATATAGTAGACCATCTACTTCATCTCTGTGGATGACTATTCTATCACATATGCACATGTTCTAAACCATAGCTCCCATGTCCAGTCCAGCTATAAATCATGAGGTATAAATTGTTAATTGACTGTTTTCATTTCACTGGACCAGTAATAAGATGTTATCTATTCAATTAAATAAATCTGAAAATTTCAAAACATTTAAAATTTGATACAAATTTTTTTTTCACTTTACTTTTTAATATAAAATTGGTAACTGATTCTTGATATACATATATGTATGTGTATGTATGTCCAGGTAAAGGGTGTTGTTCTTTAAATTATTAAATGTTTTTTTCTCTTGGTATGACATTCTGAGTACCTTTGGTGAACTCAGAGAGATTTTAAAGACTTGATAAAAAGATTTCATTATAGACTGGGAAACAGTCCATCCTTTTCTGTTGTGGAGTGATTTGTTTAAATGTGTCATGCATGTAGGGACCATCCAGGCCTCTCAGGAACTCAAGGAGGGGTTGTTCTACCAAGTCTGAACTGTAGGTACAAGGTTTTGCTTTGTAAAAAAGTGTCTCAGAGCCAGAATTGAAATTTATACCTTATTCTATCACCCTGGGCCAGTGTTGTTATTTAGGAGAAAAACTGTCTAATAAATGATGCATGATAAATAACCTGTCTTCAGCATCAGTTAGAAAGCTGAATAGTTCAGGTAGTGATTGCATCAGATAGTTGTTCTAAATGGTGATTAGGAAGCCATTTATACTTTATATGCTAATATTTTATTATTTTACTAAATATTAATGCAGTTAAGTACACATCTTGATTCTGGTTTTCTAGTACTAGTAATTTTCCTTCTCTTTTTCTTTCCCCACCCGCTTCCCCTCTTTCACTGTTGCTCTGGTAAGTGTTCTGAGTTTTCTTTGTGGTTTTTCTACTAAGTAAAGATGAAAATGCAACCAACTTACTTTAAAATTCTGAGCCTTGGTTTTCCTTTGAAAGCCTTAATGTATGTGTGAACACGTAGACACACAGACACACAAAGGTAATTTTAAGAATGTTCATAATGGTCAAAAGAATAGAGAATCTTTAGAATAGAGAATTTTGGAGCATGTGTTTCTTTAATCAAAAGTAAGTTCAAGTTCCTAAGAAATACAGTAAGTTCCAGTTCCTAAGTTGCCAAGAACAAGCTGTGAGACCATGATCAAATTACTTAGTTCCTACAAGATTATTTCCATCATCTATAGATTGTGGATAAGAACATCACCAACTCCTAGAGTTGTGTTGGTTAAGTGGCCTACTCACTCCAGTGCCTAAAACACATAAGTGTCCTTGCACATTAGTTCTTAATTCTACTATTAATAGGGCCACCCCTCTGTGTACACAGCAAAAACAACAACAAAAAAGACCCTTTGTAATTTGGGACACTCTATCTTAAATTTAAGAAACAGAAAGCAATTATTATACACAAAATGTCTCTCCTAATTGAATACTCTTAGAATATATTATATTTTAATCTTTTTTTTTCTTATTGTGTTTCTGAGGACTGAATATAGGATCTTATCATGGCAGGTTAGCACTTACCAATATCCCCAGCCTTAGTTTTTAGTCTCAAGCAGAATACTGAGAAAAAAACAAATTGTAAGAGTAACACACACACTGTTAATGGACCTGATGAGGAAGAAATTTTCTTAGTATGAATAAGTGGTGAGAACTGAAACTATTTTGAACTTAGCTAGCAAAGAAAGGATTTCTGAATTATACTATTTTCTTAATAAAATCCTAAGATGAAATGCAATGCATAAAAGACATGTGTTGCTCATTTTTAATACCCTATGAAACACAAGCACTGCCAGAGCCCAGTATGCAGCTTTCTGTTAAAAAAATATATGAATTTCCCTGTTTTATAAAGATGCTGTGCTAGGTGGCAAATCACAGGTTCCCTCTACACCCAAGGAGAGGGGATTTACATGGGGCATTAACATGGAGAATGCTCCAGAATCAGTCTGCTGCACCATATTTCTTCATTCTTTACTGCTATTGTCTTTATCATAGGAAAACAAGTAATTTGGCACACAAGGCATAGAAAAGGAATTAAAATTTGAGTTTCCTCTTTTCCTTGAAATCTCTAGAAAGCAGTTGAAACTACAAAAAAAAATCTGTTTATTTTCTCAAGTCCAGCTGTCTATGTTTTTCCTGTGGCCCATTACCACAGATAACTGTGATTTGGTTTTAAGCACGTGCTGTGAGTCACATGCTTTAAGTTATTAGAACATGGTATAAATCCTCCATAAAGGAAGAGAAAAAATAGATCTTTGCTTGCTAAGATTTTTTATTTTGAATCTTTATCATAAAAGTTATCTGGACAGAAACAGAAATACTGGGAAAGCACAACTAGTAATTACAGAAAAATCAAATGTTTGGGGTACAATTTTGCTCCTAAAATATGTTATACAAAAGAAAATGTCCATCAGAAACTAAGAAGTTGTTCTATATATGGATATTTAACTTACCCAGCACCATTTGTTTAAAAGACTATCTTCTCTCCAACATATGCTTTTGACAACTTTGTCAAAGATCTGATGACTATATCTAAGTAGATTTGTCTCTGTGTATTCTATTCTATTCCATTGTTCTTTTTGTTTATTTTAATGCAAATGCCATGCTGCTATTGTTATTATAGCTCTGTAGTAAAATTTGAGATTGGGTAGTGTGATGACTCCAGCATTGTTCTTATTGCTCAGAATTGCTTTGGCTGTTCTAAGTCTTAGAACTATTCTAAGAACCCTTCTAAGTTCTTCCATATGAATTTTAGGAATATTTTTTTCTAATTCTAGGAAGAGTATCATTGGTATTTTGATGGGGATTGCAATGAATCTGTAGATTGCTTTTGATAATATGGTGATTTTACCAATATCTGCTTATCCAAGAAAAGGGGAGATCTTTCCATTTCTAAGGTCTTCTTTATTTTCTTCTTCAATGTCCTATAATATTCATTATAAAAATTTTCATCTTCTTAGTTAGATTTATTCTAATGTATATTTCCTGAGAATATTGTGAATGGAACTGCTTTCCTAATTTCTTTCTTAGCAGGTTCATTATGGTATGCAGAAAAGCTAATGACTTTTGTGTGTTGATCATGTATTCAGCTAATTTGCTGAATTTGTTTATCAGATTTAGAAGTACTCTGGTGGAGTTTATTTGGATCTTTCAAGTATAGGAACATGTCATCAGCAAACAAAGACAATTTGATTTCTTCTTTTCCTATTCATACCTTTTTATTTTATTTTTTTTTAAATATTTATTTCTTGGGTGTAGATGGACTCAACACAATGCCTTTATTTTTATGTGGTGCTGAGGATTGAACCCAGTTCCCGCCGTTGCTAGGCAAGGACTCTACTGCTGAGCCACAATTCCAGCCCTATTCATATCTTTTTAATTTCCTTGTCTTACCTGATTGCTTTGGCTAGAATTTCAAGTACCGTATTGAATAGTGAAAATAGACATTCTTTCCTTGCACCTGTTGTTAGAGAAAATGCTTTCAGTTATCCTGTTCAATATAATGTTGACTCTGAGTATGCCATATACAGCCTTTATGATATTGAAGTAATTTCCTTTTAGAAGTAGTTTCTTTAGTTAAAGGATGTTGTATTTTTTCTGCATCTATTGAGATTATCATGTAATTTTTGCCCTTAGTTATGTTTATGTGTCTTAGTTTTGCTTTACATATGTTAAACAAACCTTGCATCCATATGATGAAACCAACTTGATCATAGTACACAATCTTCAACAGGAAATTGATATCCAGAATATATAAAGAACTCAAAATATGCTATACCAGGAAACAAATAACCCAATCAATCAATAGAAAAATGTTCTAAAAGACATCTCTGAAAAGAAGAAATACCAGTGGCCAAGAAGAAATATATGAAAAAAAATGTTCAACATACTTAGCAAATCAGGGAAAAGCAAGCTAAAACTACACTGAGAATTCACTTCATTCCTGTTATAATGGCAATCACTAAGAATACTAATAATAATTGCCAGTGAGGCTGTGAGGAAAGGGGGACTAAAATCACCTTATACATTGTTGGTGGGACTGCAAATTAATACAACCACTTTAAAAAACAATATGGAGATTTCTCAAAAGACTAGCAATAACAATACCACATAACCCAGTTATCCCACTCCTTGATATTAATCCAAAAGAACTAAAATCACCATACTTCAGTGATATGTGAAGACCCATGTTTATAGCATCACAATTTACAATAGTCAAGTTATGGAACCAATCTAGGTGTCCATCAATAGATGAATGGATTAAGAAAATGTGTCATACATACACAATGGAGTTTTTCTCAGCCATGAAGAAGAATTAAATTACATCATTTGTGGGTAAGTGAATGAAACTGCAGAATATTAAGCTAAGTGAAATAAGCCAGCTTCAGAAATGTTTTTTCTCATATGTGGAAGTTAGAGGGAAAAAAAGTAAAAAGAAAGAATAAAAATGGGGATCTCGTGAAAACAGAGGAAGACCAATATAATAAAAGAAGGGGATCTAGAAGGGAAGAGGAGGGGAGAGCATGGGGAAAAATTCTACCAAATGGTGCTATGACCATGTACAAATACACCACAATTAATACAGTTTTATAAATAATTAAGATGCACTAATTAAAATAATAATAGTAATAATAATAATAAATAAGAATCTGCGGAATATAGCAAGTGGATTAGGGGAGGAAAGAAAGGGAGAGAAAGGGAAGATATGGGGAAAGAGAATGATCACATTACCTTATATGAATATACAAATATGGTATAATTAATCCCATTATTATGTATAATTATATCATTGAAAAAAAGGAAAAAAAGAAACCAAGAAATTGGATTTTAGTCCATCAATCATCAATGATATTACAGAAGTTAATTTAATGTTTAAACATTTGTTTGAAAAGTCCAAGTTCACTTTAGAACTCTCCATGACTTCATGAGGACAAGGTGTAAGCACCAAGATGAGAAAACAGGCTTTCAGGATGAGGGCTACCTCCCTGCTGTGCTTACATAGTTAACTTCCTGCCTACACACCAGTGAAGGGCAGGCCCAGGTGGCCAGTACATGTTGGCACCCTCCCCCACATCCTTCTCTCTTCTTTCATTCATCTTACATTTATTGGGCAGCTTTTATTCCTACTGACACCTAATAAAAAGTTTTGCACAAGAGTATCTGCAGAAAGTACTCTTGGCTGTTCCTCCTGGGGCCTTCATGTGGTCACTTTTGTGCTGCTTTAAGTTTTCTTAACAGAAAAGTTTCATCTAATACGCTCTCTTCAGCATTTTCTTGTTTTGAGACTTGGTTATCAAATGGCTTTGGGGAGAAAAAATATACCTGCAATACTAGCTCTCAAGTTGAACTTTTGAAATCAAGGTTAAAAGTTCTCAAATATCATTGGAAATTGCTCAAAAATATCCAAATATACAATTTAAGTTCAGATGATGATGTTTTGCAAGGCAATTTGTTATTAGTACTGTTTACGTCAGTACAAAACTGTGACAGGAACAGGACTATTTCTTCCATCATTTTCTAGTTAACAATACAAATGACAAATGTTTGCATGGGTAATAATAATAGGCCATGCCCTATTATTATCAGGGCAATGCTAGGCACATAGTGTGCCCTAACTACATTCATTGGAAAAAAAAATGAATTTCTAACATTCAAACCCCACTTACTAGGCCCAATTACTTGTTTCTACTCATCATTGTTCAATTAAATCTATACTGATATTGGAAGCTCTTTGAAATACCTATAACTTTTTTTTCTTCAAAGTACAATAATGAAGTATAACACAAATCTTCTAATCCAGACTCACAGTGATAGCATTTCATGCAGAATTAGAAAATCCTCAGGCAATAATGACTAATAAGGAAGGCATTTCCTGGCAGCTAATGATCAGCATAGGGGAGCTTGCTCTTGACACCAAGCCAGCAACCCTCAGCCCAGCTGGCTACTGCCTAAACCGGACATGCCAGGCCTCCCTCTGAGGTTACTGCGTATTTATTTATAAACTGTTAGTATAGTAACAAGAAATGGAAAATGAAGTAATTTTTAGGTTTTGTTCAGTTGAAAATACCTGTGGGCATTACAATTTCTTAGCTGTTGTAATTATATGGCCCAGATTATTCTTTCTCTGTAGAGGTGACATTATATATGTTCAACATTTAGAACTTTGAATATTAAATGAAGCCTGCTTTGGAAGCAAACAGGAGGTGTAAAAGAAATAACAATAACAGCAGAAACAATAATATAGGTAGTACTTCTTGAACATTTTTAAGGTGACAAGTTCTATAAAAAGCACTTTATATGCACTATTTGATTTAATCCTCATAGTGTCTCTACAAAGTACTATTTTTTCCATAGGAAGAAACTGAGACAGAGAGAGGAGAAAATAACTTGCCTTAAATTCATAAGTAGTAAAAATTACATCCAACTCCAGAGTCCTTGATACTAACTGCTACTTTCTGTTATTACAGATCCAACAATAGAAAAACAAGGCAAAATCATTTAAGCCATAATTAACAAACTGTAGAAAACCCAAAGTCTTGCATGCACTATAATCTATTGTTTGCCTATAGCATGGCCTCAAAGTTTTCAATAAAAAAATATTTAGAATTTATGAAATGTTCTTCAATAAACTTAGAAAACACCTCTTATTGTCTGAATGTGTCCCTGAAAGTTCATGTGTTGGTCCCCAACACAGCAATATTGGGAGGTGGGGCTGAAAGGGAAGTGATAGGCTCAATGGGGCAGAGCCTTCATTGATGGATTATCACAAGTGTGGCTTAGTTATATAACTGCTTCCTCTTTCGCACATACTTACTCACCCTCTTATCTTCCACCATGGAAGAACCCAGCAATCAGATCCTCTCCAGATGCAAAGCAGATGCCTC
Source organism: Spermophilus citellus (assembly GCF_964194105.1). NCBI lineage: Eukaryota > Metazoa > Chordata > Mammalia > Rodentia > Sciuridae > Spermophilus > Spermophilus citellus. The sequence goes on along the minus strand of NC_138187.1, from coordinate 136,835,811 downwards.
AACTCTGCCCTTAGACTTCCAGCCTCCAGGACTGTGGGACAAATCAAGTTCTTTATATATTACTCAGTCTCCTTACAGCAACACAAAATGCACTACAATGCACTCAACAAATGAGACAAAATCAATTTTTCTTTAGATTTAAATAGCAAATTATTAGTGAGTCTATTTTCAGAGTCCATAAAAAATTCTGAAATTTGTTTCAATGAAGATAATATTCCTGAAACTTATTTAAACCTTTGTGAATATGAGTAAAGAGGAATGAGAATGAACATACAGAAAATGTTGCCTTCCAGAAACATTTCCTTTACTGTTTTAAAAAATATATATATTTACCTTTTTAAAATTACAACACTATCTATTAAATGGCAATTTACTTGAGTTAACAAATTTCTATTATTGAAATGCAAGTGTTCCTGGAGAGTAAAGATAACCTTCTTATTAGTCACTCACACCAAAGTAAAATTTATTTTAATGAGCTTTCTCTTAATGTCCAGCATAATGTCTAGCTCTGGAATAATTTGAGTTGTAAAAGATAGTAGGAATAAAATGAGCTGCTGAGTTATTTTTGGAACATGAGAATTTGAGTTACAGTGGCTATTGTGAGACCTTACCACTGGGAATCCTTAAAGGAATTTGAAACTAGATGGGAGCCAAGAAATGGAGATTGGAGGGAAAATCTTATCCGATTTATAAGTGTAAGTATTATGATTTCCAGATATGTTTAAAAGCAAGAGCTTATAACTTCTCCAGGCTCTAAGTATTGAGAAACAGGTGGTAGCAGTGCCAATGGATTGAGAAGGTCCCCTCTGACTTGGCCTGGCATTGCTGGAATGCAGCCAAAGTCCAGATCCATGTTCTTTCCATGTGCCCTCTGCCACCTGCCACTTGCTACAGCCCATCAGGTATTCTCAGATGAGTCACATTCAAGGTCCAAAGTAGTTGGCATGTGAGTTCAACACCTGAGGAACTGTGTTGTCTTTTCTCTGGGCCTAAGGCTTATTTTATTGCATTTTTTAAAAATTCATAACAGTCTTACCTTGACTCAGAGCAGTCTACAATTAGACACAAGATATCATTTCTTAAACTGGGGTTGTGGCTCAGTGGTACAGCACTTACGTGAGGCACTGGGTTCAATCCTCAGCAACACATAAATAAACAAATAAATAAATAAATAAATCCATCCACTTACAATTAAAAACATATTTTTTTTAAAAAAGTTATTGTTTCTTTTAACCCAATGCAGCATAAGGTATAATGCAAATACATTGGGCTTCTGAATTTACTGTGCATTTTAGCAAAAAGAGGACCAGCTCTTTGACATTAATGTATTGGGCACAGGACTGTTATTCCTTGCTTGTTAACCTCTACTCTGCTACCACAGACCTGATGAATGAGGATCACATGTGCATCCCTGTCTGTGGACATTCTGGATTTATATGGAAACGAATTTGATATAATCTCATTTGCTCAATTTAATTGTGTTCACCATGCTTATGGTGTCATATTATTGCCAAGACCAATGTCAAGAAGGTTTTCTTTTGTGTTTTCTTCTAGGAGTTTTACCATTTCTAGTTTTATGTCTTAAGTCTTTAATCCATTTAGAGCTGATTTTTGCATATAGTACGAGAGAAATTTCATTTTTCATATATTTTTCCAATATCATTTGTTGAAGAGATTTTTCTTTTCCCATTACATGTTCTTGGTAACCTTATAGTTTTATTTTCTGAGTTTTCTTTGTGGTTCCTTGTGAACTTGAAGATAATTCTTTTTGTTTCTGTAAAAAATGTCACGGGGATTTCAAAAAAAGCTTCTGCACAGCAAAAGAAACAATTGACAAGATGAAAAGGAAATACATGGGGATAGGAAAAAGAATTGTATGATTTATACCCAATTAGGGGTTACTATCTAAAATGTATGAGAAACTTATACAACTTAATATCAAAAAGCAAATAACTCAGAAAGTATACAAAGGACCCAGACGCTTCTCAAAATAAGAAATTCAGATGTCCAACATAGGAAAAGGTGCTCACCATCTCTTAATTATCAGGCACATTCAAATCAAACTAAAATGAAAGATCACAACTTACCTCTCACTTTACTATCAAAGACAAGAGATAGCCATTGTTAGTTAGGATGACAAAAAGGGAGCCATTTATAATATTGGTGGGAGTTTAAATTGATAAAGTTGTAAGAAGCAGTATGTACTTTCCTCAAAAAATTAAAAACAGAATTACCATAAAATTCAGCTATCTCACTTCTAGCTATATATCCAAATAAGTCAAAAGCAGTGTCACATATAGACATCTGCACTCCCGTGATAATTTTAGAATTAGCTAAGATGTGGAAATATGCAAATGTTCATCAATCACTGAATAGATAAAGAAACAGGATAAAGAAAAGGTGATCTATGTATATATCTCATATCTATGCATACATATATCAAATTTTCTTAATGTATTAAATTATTCAGGCTTTACAAAGAAGATCCTGCCATTTGCAGCTAGATGGACAGAGCTGGACATCACTATGCTAGGTAAAATAAGCAATATACAGAGAGGTACCACATGATTTCACTTTTATGTGGAATGTTAAAAAAGTCAGACTCATAGAAGCAGAGTAGAATGGTGGCTGCCAGGGGTTGGAGGAGGGAAGAATGAGATGATGTTGGTCAAAAGGCACAAAGTTTCATTTATGCAAAATGAATATATTCTGGATAGGTAATGTACAGCATGGTGAGGATATGTAACTACCATCTCACATACTTAAAAATTTCGTAAAAGAATAGCAATTAAATATTCCCAACACACACATGCGGGCGCACGCGCACATGCGCGCGCGCGCGCACACACACACACACACACACACACACACTCTAATGGTAACTAGGTGATAGATACTTAATTAGCTAGAATTTAGTGATCATTTCACAAGACATAGTAAAAAAAATTATATTAAAGTGAATGTGAAGCACAATTCCCAATAGCTAAACTGTGGAACCAACCTAGATGCCCTTCAATGATGAATGGATAAAAAAATGTGGCATATATACACAATGAAATATTACCCAGCAATAAAAGAGAATAAAATCATGGCATTTGCAGGTAAATGGATGGAGTTAGAGAAGATAATGCTAAATGAAGTTAGCCAATCCCCCAAAAAACAAATGCTTAATGTTTTCTCTGATATAAGGAGGTTGATTCATAGTGGGATAGGGAGAGACAGCAGGGGAGGAATAGACAAGCTCTAGATAGGGCAGAGGGGTGGGAGGGGAAAGGAGGGGACATGGGTTTAGAAATGATGGTGGAATGTGATGAACATTATTATCCAAAGTACATGTATGAAGACACGAATTGGTGTGAATATACTTTGTCTACAACCAGAGATATGAAAAGTGTGCTCTATATATGTAATAAGAATTGTAATGCATTCTGTTGCCACATATAAATTTAAAAAGTTAATTTTAAAAAGATAAGGTGAATGTGAGTGAGTTATAGAATGACCTTCAAATCCACTCTGATTTTATATTTTCTTACATGGCTATAAAATATAAATTTTAAATAATAGACTAGTTATATGCATACTGAATTAAGTAGCAACCAATTACTTTCCACACCACTCACCAGCATGTCATGTTCCATCATTCAGAATCTCTGCACCAACAGGTTAAAAAGCTGTCATAAAATCTCACATGGATTATTTCTCTATTTCACAAAATGTAAATTAATTCAGAATTAATCAGTTTGGGGTTGGTCATTTTTAGGAACAATGTTAGCCAGTGTTGGTTAGGATGTTAAAATTCTATTCCCCAGTAAGTCAGAATATGACTATACTTGGAAATAAGGCCTTTAAAGAGACAATATGAGGTCTGATGGGTAGGCTCTAACCCAATGTGACTGATTTCCTTGTATGAAAAATAAATTAAGACACAGTCATACATACAGGAGAGGCCATGTGGAGACACAGGGAGAAGATGGCCATCTACAAGTCCAGAAGAGAGACTTCAGATAAATGAACTTGGCCAACCTCTTGTTCTCAGTCGGACTTCTAGCCTTCAGAAATGTGAGAAGATAAATTTCTGTTATGTGCCCAGTCTATGGTACTTTGTTACAGTCACCCTAGAAAATGAATATAATCATCAAATCTAAATGACCGAAATTGTTCAGACTTCTCTAAATTCATAACAATTTACAGAAAAAAAAATCTGAAATGGGAATCACACAATATATACCTTTACTCAGTTTTCTTATTGATTACCTTAAGTAAAAATCTGTCAGCTTAAATCACATGTTCTGTAAAATTTGATTAAATTTGGTTTCTGTCCTGCTTCAACCAGAACTTCACTTTTATTAATATTTTATATGATGGTCTTATGTAAGATTCTACTGGAAAAAAAATGACTTCTTTTGCTAAAGAAGTTTTTGAAAACCACTGAATTAAAGGGTCCTTAAGGCCATAGCCAAATTCTACAAATCCACTTGCCAACTGACTACTCTGATTTCACTGTCACATGTAATTGTCAATCATCTATCCTGAAATATTCGACATAACCTTGTGAGTATATGATAGTGTTGAAGTTATTATTTAGGCCACTTGAGTCTTCACTCAATGATATACTTAAAGCTTTGTTTATGAGTTTGTTAATAAATATTTTATAATTAACAAATGAGTATTAGATTCTGTGGTAGTCCTTAGTATCCTTATGACTAATTCAAGACAAATCTATAGGGCTGCCTCTCTTTTGTTATATTTTTCATGTTCAAAATATAATGTTGGCAAGGCAAGCCTTCTAGGAATGCTTCACATTTATGAAAGATTTTCTTAATCTGCTGCCTTCTGAATTTAGTGGGTCCAAGCAAAATTCAAACTCAGCCACCCTCTAATTATCCGCTTCCCTAAAGTTACAAATAGTCATAAAACCTAAATAATGTTGCTAGTAGGCTTCTGGATCTCTTTCAACAAGTTTTGGCATGGTTAAGGAAGCTCTATTTCTATTATTGTTAAAATGGAATGGGCATGGGGACTGGCTTTGAGGGAACACAGTGTAGCACTCTTAAACTTTCCCCTTGTACTCCATAGGAACAGAGTGGTTATTTAAATTTACACCCACCTCCCATGACATGGGTTACAAGCACAAGCACATATGAAGAAGGAAAGGGTAAACACTCTTGCTTTCTTGTCACTAGTATTTCAAATCTAGATCCCTGTCAATTAGGAGTATTTCCATCTCCTTTCTTGGTTTGGTTCTCTTATGCTTTTGTCCATATTTTCTCCACCCATAATGACATTCTTTTAGAATTTAAACTAGAAAGTCAACCAATAAATAGAGCTGCCTCTGAAGAACTCTATGCTTTGAGGTTGTACCATTTAACTCATGAAGTGTGGTCCAAACCCAACTTCTATGCCTCTGAGAAGAAAAGGATGCTCTTCTTCCCTCACCCTGCCTCCACTATGCACCTAGCTGTGTCCCAAGCTCAGTTTCAGGGTTGATATCAAATGGTAAGTCCTTAGGGAGATGAATCAAGTACTCTGTGGCTATTAGCACATTCAGGAGCAAAAACCAATAACTCACAATAAATACACAGTTTTGACAGTGGGAAAAAAAACTATTACTATTTTCCTATAATGCAAAAGCTAATATTAAGAGAATTTTTTTTTTTTTTTTTTTTACTTTTTAACCAGGTCAGCGTGCTGGTGGTTAAACACACTATGTTCTACTTCACTTAAGTCATATTAGTGTCTTTTCCTATTTAACATTTTTTTCAAGTCCTCCCTTGTCATATGTGTCAAAGAGTGGTTCTCCTGCCAAAATCTAAAAAAAAATCTCTCATCATCTTGCACTGGAACCAGTAGAAGTAAGAATGGATTGCAATTCATTATTGTCTAGTCATCCCAATTCATATTCCTTTTAGGTCAGACTCTAAAAATATGTGTATTCTTTTTAATTCAGTGTTTAGTCTAGTATTCTTCCTAATCTTTACTTGTTGGCAGACATATTTGGGGGGGGGAAATTATGGTTGATCATATTATTTCTCCATCAGACCATTTATAGAAGTAATAGAGATCATCTCCACTTTAATACACATGCAATGTGCTTTTTGATAATATTCTTTAATTAATTCCCTTCATAACAGTAAGCTTAAATTCTCAATTAGCAAAATGAGAGCTTTTGTAGTTCAACGAGGAATTACAGGAGTGATTCATTTACATTTATTTAATGCACTTTTTAATCTCAAACTAATTTAACTTCACTATTTGTTAAAATTTATTGTTATGTAAACTAAAAAATCTACCAAAGAATATAATACAGGACGATGTTATCTCTCTGAAGTTGAGAATAAGTTTTAAAACCACATACGGATTTATCATTCTGCTTACCCTCACTCTAATAGTGTCAAAATTGCTTGACACAATTATCTATGTCTTAATTTATCAAATGTACATAACAGTAATACTAACTTAGAATTTTGAATTTTAAATTTGGCATATATTATCTTGACAAATAAAATTTTGAAAATTTTCAACATTTCATTGTAAAAGACACAGCATATAGTTTAATGTTTGCAACCAAAGACTCAATATAATTAATTACTCCCTAACGTTCCCATGACATTTTTGTCTTGAAAATTTGAATAAAACAGTATTTTAAATAATATGTATCTGAGAAATAAATATTTTAATAACTGATTTTAATTTCTTAGTATTGTTTTTAGTTTAATATAAGTAATCTCCTTGGAAATAATAAAATACAGGTCATTAAATACATTCTCTAATCCATCTTTATCTCCACAGACTACTGCTATCAGTCTAAATCAATGTGATTTTATTATAGTTACACACAAAAAAGATATTAATATTTTCATAGCATAATGAACACTGACTGGGCCATAGAATTTTATTTTTCACTTTTTGTCCACTTATTCATTTATCCATTCAAAGAATATTTAGTTCTTCCATTATGTATATTATTCTTTGCAAATTTCTGGAGGTATACAAAGAAAAGAAATGGACAGACAGCTCACTCCATGCTGTCGTAATGTAGTTGATTCATTCATAATTAACCATGAAACAAATTAAAAAACAACTTCATCAGTAGTTTATGCCTGAATTTAAATGATCTCCAAAAGTAGGGCCTGGGAAGGAAATGATGAAAAGTTTGTAAGAAGGGATGGTATCTGCAGTGGGATTTTTAATTCACACAAGCAGCAATGGAGATAAGAAAACTATTCAGGAAAGACATTATCAAAGTAAAAAGAAAGAAAAGCCTTCATCCTGCAGGGAAAGAAGTGATTCCATTGCCAAATGTTAGGTCAGCTGGTACAGGATCTTACATACCAATCTAAGGTTTTCGGTAATAATGACTTGTGTGTGGTCAACAGGATAAGACACAAACTCTATCCTTGGCTTTTAATGCACCATAAAATGTAGCCTTGCCCAACTTTTCCAACAGTACCTATAGGTGCTCAAATAATTTCTGTTGATTTGTACTAAAAGTGAGTCTCCACCTGTGCCTTCCCATATTCTCTCCACCCTCAGTGGATACTTTACTTAGCATTCCCATACTTAGCCTGAGATCTGTAGTTCTGCAGCTTTTTCCACATAGATTACTGTTTTTCTTTTCCTATCCATTTTAGTTGTTAAAATTCTTTTTTTCTCACCCAACTAGAAATGTGCTCAATTTTCTTTATATTCTTTATTATCATTTTTATTTTTGGTTATTTGTTATATGCTACAATATAGTGCAGTAAAGGTATTTTTAAATTTCCTATAGGTTTACAAATCCTCAAAATGAAAAAAAAAAAAAAGAAGAAGAAGAAGTTTTAAATGCTGTGCCATTGAGTTTCATTGAGATTTCACCTATAGTTATCAATCTCATCCTGGGGTGAGGTTAGGTATCAGGCGAACAGAACAGAGACTCAGAGTTCCAGGGACTTGCAATCCGTCATGAATGACAAATACCTCTACTACTCTGATAGCAGACACAGTAAGCTCTGATGTGTTTAAAACCTTCTAGAGTAATTAAATTCTACAATATAGGAACATAAAAATATTTTTTTTAAAAAAATCCCCAAACTGTTAGCTAGCCCCTCCTTCCAGGAACAGCAAATGCAATTTAAAAAATTAAATGAGCAAATTCTCCAATAATAAAACTTAAACTAATCTGAAGCCTGTGAGTGAGAAGTTACTTGCAAGTTTGAACTTCATCTTTCCTAAGATATTTTTCATTGTCTGTGCCAGGAAACTGGGGAACCATTTAACTTACTATAAGTGATTGATCCAAAAGTGTGGCAGCAGTCCTGCTATCCAAAAATACCAGGTGAAATAGCAGACTGCCAGATACGCACAGCTGGATATGTTTCGCCTCTACTGGGTCATCCAAGTTTACCACATGTCAGTTCAGCAATTTAGGGTGGACTGGAGATAATCCAGTAGAAAGAAAGGGAAAGTTGTGCTGCTTGCAGTCTGCAGAGGTTCTCCTCCTTGTGTTCTTAATTCATCTCTTTCTTGGAGTTCTGTTGTTTGTTTGTCTTTTCAGCTGCGGCAGTGGTTAATACTGCTGATGGGAAAATAATTTGTCCAACCTGAGCAGATCTTTTAAAGTTTTCAGTTTACTGAATGTTAATCTGCAGGTGCCCAAATATTAGGTACTGAAAATCTGTGTCATCATTGCATAAACTCTTAGGATTTGCATCCATCAATGAGATTTGCCAGGACTTCTTTTTTTAATCCTTCACTACCCACTCAGAGTGGCTAAATTTAGATGTGTTCCACTGTCTGCTTCACTCATTTAAATTACGAGTTGACCTACAAAATAAAGACTCATAAGAGGATCTTTAGATCAAGTGATCTTAAACATCTGTAAGAAATATGAATGTTTTAAAGTCCTTAATAAGACAAGAGCAAGACCCAATTTAAAGGCAAAAGGGAAGCTATTCTGTCTGCTATTTTCCCAGGTCTGGATGTAAGAAAGGGGGTCTACTTGCTTATAATTCCTCCACTGTAACATTAATCTGTTTACTAAAGTATTTGATTTCTTTTTCTAATTTAAGCCATCATTTTTGTTTCATTACTTTTAAGCACTTAGCATCCTCCTCCCCGCCCCCCCAAAAAAATTCTAATGTTGACTCTTTATTTTCTCCATCAGATTTGCAAGCATAAAATGGTTGTACCTGAATTTTATTGCATAGCTGAAGTTTGGAGCAGCTTATCTACTATTCTCATATAAAGATATAGAAGCTAGGCATAAACTGTAAGAGAGCACCAGGCTAGAAGTCGAGTAATGTTGCTGTTTTTCCAGGAACAAAATTGTACAAATTTGGGCAAGATGTTGAGATACTCTCAAACCAAACTAATATCTATCATTCCCCAAAAAAGGGGCCAAGAGAACAGTCTCCTTTTCCATATTTGAAATTTGTCAGTATATAAAATGTAAAGAAATATCCAAAGATTTATGAAAGTTGTGATACCTTTTAATGGTATACTTAAACAAGACTAACACACATATAGAAACGTACCAGCTCTGTATAACTTCATTTGAAAATAACACCAAAATTCTAAAAATGTAGGCTGTTTGTGAGCAAATGACTATACTTTCAGTGTGGGCTCTGCTTCCCATTGACCCATTTGGTCTTCCTTGGGGTAACTGTTTTGTAAGTGAACTGCCTGATTCTAGTCTTATCTCTATTTTGGAACCATCTTGATCCAATCACTATGATATAAATGTGATTGACACTTTTCAATTTTTGCCTTAAAACAATCATGAAGAACCACATACTATAGCTTCCAGATTATTACACTGCTTCATATATACATCTGTGATCAAGTTGCTTCCTCTCCCTAGAAGTTTTCCCAGCAATTATCTTCATGTCTTTGAGAATCAAGACATCAACGGATAGATGATACCTCCCCTCACATGCCATCTGTCCTTTTTCTGTTACAAATAATGTGATACCATAGACTAGGTGGCTAACAAGGACAGGACTATCATCGGCTCACAGTCTGGAGATCCAACATTGAGGGGTTACATCTGATGAAGTCCTTTTGCCAGCAAAGTTCCAAGGTAGAGCAAGATGTCAATGGTGAGAGACAGGAAACTTGTGTGTAAGTGTGTGCATGTGTGTGTATCTTCTGATTTCTCCCCCACTTCCTACATTCCACCGTGATTAAATCATGGGTGATCCATCCTAAAGATATATATAATCCCAATTTCCTTCCAAAAGCCCTGACCTCTAAACACCGTAATCAGATTAAGTTTCCACGCTTAATGTGGAAAATGCAATATATTAAACTCGTGCAACTCTCAGGGGAGCAAATCATATTTAAAGCATGGTACCATTCTTAGCAAGGCCATGTATGTATTCTTCAAATGTGATCTAGAAGCACCCATATGTCCATATAGCATCATACTTACCACCCTAAATTGTGATTGACTGGCCAGTTATTATCTTTACACAAACTGTAAACTTCTTAAGAAGTTTAAGGAACTCTTGTTTTCAGTCTCTGTGGCCTTATAATTTTATTGTGACTATCATCAGTGGGGATGATGAATAAATATATGTTAATAAATGCAGAAATTTTTAGATATCTCAAGAATGCATTGTAACTTCCCATATCAACCTTTAACACCTTCGAGGTAAATGGAGATATTGGGAAGGTCTGCAGAGTCAGGTGTAGTTTGGGGATCAAAGAACAATATAAGCATTTTATTCCTGTTTTTTTTTCTTTAGCAAAACCCCAGGTCACTACAATTTTTTATTGCTATTGTTCTCACTTTAAATGCTACATATAAAATTAAATCTCGTTTATACTTCATTATCTATGTTCTGGTTAGATCTCTTCTGAAAAAGAATAAAAGCTATGTGAAGCTGGATTTTATGCATCACACACCTAGTGTAATTACATGTCTTTAATTAGCACATGTATTTTATGTTCCAGAATAAAATGCCTTTGATAAATCTATAATGAACAAAGGAACTTAGTGAATGTATGTGAAAAAATATTTGGAAGTACAATAATCAGGTTATTCATATTTTACCATGTTGATGTCACAGCCACTATGCTTTCTGTTATTGGCATTCATCAAAATAATTCAGTGGCTAAGGAGAAAACTCAGATAAATAGCCATAGGATGAAACAGATGATTATTCACAAATTAAATTATATAGCATATAGCAAGAAGAATCTTACTAAGCCAACTCATTTTCCTAAATCTGACTCATGGTAAAAGCTTTGGGGATTTCTTCTTTAAGTGCAGTAAGTTCATCTATACAAAATGGCAGACTTTTTCCTGAGGATCAAAAACTGGTTGCAGGGATAAGAAATGAATGATGACAATGTAAATTGTTAGTTTCTCTCCAAGGAATTCATATTTTATTGGGTTAGATGTCTTAAACTAAATGTAAGAATACAGGACAAAAGGGTAGCATTTTAAGAATGAGAGAGCCAAGAAGGAAAAGTATATGTGTGTGTGTGTGTGTGTGTGTGTGTGTGTGTGTGTGTGTGTGCCCCCAAGCATGCATGTGTCATGTATAGCAGCTTAAAATGATATAGTTTTTTATGTTGTCTATATGAAATGCTAATAAGTGGAATTTTCTTCTGACAAATTAGACTGAATCTCTTAAAGCACCTGAGCTAGTTTCCTAACTCCCCTGCATTCTTCAATGTTGTTTGGCACATCATAAACATGCAATAAAATTATAGAATTAGTGATTACAGCCTACTGAAACAACAATGGTCAGGGAAAGTTTATATTCTTCTGTTTCAAAAGTTGTATCTCAAAATTATGAGCCTTATTTTTTTTTACTGAGAGAAAAATGAAAGGCTGGAGACTGAACCACATGAATTCTCAAGATTTCTTTTCAACTTTTTTATCACCACAGCAATAAATTGAAATAACCCACTGCTGTGAGTTGACCATGACCTCAGCATTGACTCATCTCAGGATCCTCACAAGCACTGCTGACTTGCAGTGTCAGAGGACCCAAATCAAGTACGTATAAAGTCCCCTCAATCAAACACAAAGAGGGTTGACTACCTTTAAGATTCAGGTTTTGATTTCAACAGGGAAGAAATTATTTCTGGCTCCACTTGTAAGGAAAACCAAAAAGTTAAAAATGACAGAGAGGATGACAGAATATAAATATCTTAAAACATTTATAAGGTATAAGATTGCATTTTGGCAGGACCAACTTTTCTTTTACAATAGTGGGAGATGTTCTGTAGCATTCCAAGCTGGCTCTGTAAAGATCTGTTCTCAGTATTAACGTGTCCTTTGGGAATGCCTGAGCTGATGTTTCCCACATTGATTCTTATGTCATTGACCTTCTTCCGTGCCTGCAAAGCAACTCACACACACAGGGAAACAGGCCACAGGAACAAAAGTTGCAGATACCATGACCAAGATCAAAGAGTCTCTCTAGTCTTGAGTAAAAAACAGCAGCCGCCTGGCATTTCTCTAGAAGAGCTCTGGCAATCACCAAGAAGGGAGGGAGGGAAAGACACTGTGAGCAACAGTAGCCAATGGCGTGCAAAGAACTAGAGATGGGAGTCAATGCCAGGAAAAATACAAGCTCAGGATACTACTTTGTACTTTATGGAGTCATAAAAGCTTTATTCTGAAAAGTTCAAAGCCCTTGACAGACATTTCATTAGTCCTCCCTCTCTCTTTTGAGGTACACAGGTGGCAAGTGTAATCATTGTCATTTTTATGAATAGGAAAAAAATGAAGCATGGAAAGTTAAGTAATGCATCCAAAGTTACATGAAATCACATACACAGAAGACTACACTAACCCCTCCCTGATGCTTCCTGAAATGCCTTATGACCTTTCTCACTGTGTGGGTCTTATATCATGTTTTTCCTAAAAGCTACTGCCTTAAAAGACTTCTTCTGCTCCTTAGTACATGCTGTTTCCAATTTTCAATAAAAAAAAAGGAGGAGGAGTTAAAAGAAAAGCACACTGGGTCTCGGCTTGTGTTTCAAACAACCAAATCATTCTTTCAATGCTACTGATATAACCTCATATATCAAATTTATTATGTTTTTGTAACAAAACTTACAGCTAACTTTCTTGGTGCCATTACTTCATCTAAAAGCCTTCTCACATCCATATTGCTCAGATGCATGCTCAGATTCTAAAATCTATGTATATATTAAAATTAACTCTTCACAACACTGCTAAGTATCTCTGAAAAGAAGAGTCATATGACTCCCTGGAAGTGCCAAGAAAAGAGTAATGACCTCTCTTTCCTCTTGACAGCTGGCAGGGAAACACCAAGTGGTGATATTGGAACCATTCACTGGCACTTTACCTCCACGTCCTGAAAAGACATCTTTGCTTGGCAGCTCTTCCAGTTGAAACATTAAAAAAATAAATAAATGGTAATAGCAACCAAATGGAAAAAGCTGAAAATTACTAGAGAAGGGGAAAATTTTTAACTTCTAAGAAGATATTAGAAAGTGGAAACTTTACAGAATCTCTTTTTGCCAATGAGGTTATCCAAAAATCAACCAAATTTAGTATAGAGTAATAATAACCAATTATGTGCATGAATCAGTGATGATGTAAGACAGTACCATGTAAGCATTACTTAAGGTTTATTATTACTGTTTAATTTATCTTCAAAGTAAGGCTTCAGCTTGAGGCTTTCCACTGCATTTCATTATGTAATGGCCATGTTGACTTGGTGCATTGCCGCAGATGTGAATCTAATATGATTTGATTCATCATGATGAGACTAAAATGAAACATACCACTTTTTTCATTCCACTTTCTCATAAGCACAAGTTACAATAAATAACCGATTTGAATATGAGAAGAGTGTTAAGTTTGAGACTTAAAGATACCTTCCAAAGATTATTTTTCTGTATCTACCATACACAGTTTATTTAGGGAAGTAATATTATGTAGCTAAACCTCCATCTCTATTAGTGCTAAAATATCAGAGTTGAAAACTAAATGTTTGGTTACCTCATGAGGATAATTTAATGGAGTCCACACTGCCTGGTAACATGGAGTGCTTTTTCTTATCTGCCTTTATAAATGTACAAAGTGGAAACCATTACACCAAAAAAAAAATTGGTTTAGCTTTATCCCATAAGTTACTAATTGTTCTCATATCAATCTATGAACATATTTTCACATATAAATGCCTGATTTCCCCTTTGTCTTTTGATATTCTAAAATAAACATAGATATCTAAACATTCAGACTTTGAAGTTGGACTATTAGAATGACTGTCAAATATTACATTGATTTATTAATAACTCCCATATGGTAAGGAATTCTTTCTAGACCTTGAACATCTTTCAACTGTTGTAGCTAATTGTTGTATTGAAATAATTTTCTTGATCATTCTTACCAAATTCCTCCATATAAGATTGTACTTACTTATTTTACTGCTTGAGAATTCACAGTGCTTTGTAGTTCATTTTTTTCAGCAAGAAAGCCCTTTATTCCTGTGGGAGGGAAGTGTGCAGTACTTATATAGAGAGAAGCTGTCAAACAAATGCAATACTTCATGCTCAATTGTAAAGAGACCTGCTAAAATCTAATTTCCTGGGATTATTGTTAATAGTACCTATTTCTATGCTTAATACAGTTTCATAATACTTTCTTTTTTTCCATAATAAAAAATTATCTAGATGGGGTGTGGTGGCACACACCTGTAATCCCAGGCTCAGGAGGCTAAGTTAGGAACATTGCAAGTTCAAAGCCAGCCTCACCAACTTAAAGAGGCCCTGAGCAACTTAACAAGACCCTGTCTCAAAATAAAAAAAAATAGAAAAAGCTGGGGATGTGGTTCAGTGCCCCAGGGTTCAATCCCTGGTGCGAAATAAATAAATAAATAAATAAATAAATAAATAAATAAATAAATAAATAAATAAATTGACATGTTATGAAATACATAGCATATTACTAGCTTTTGATACATGATACATAGTGTGTTGTATTTATATTAGCACTAAAACAACTACTATTTATAATAAAAGGCTCATTTTGTGAATAGTACAACTTGCAAATTTAATTTTTAGATGACGGATAAATGCAAATGCTTGGTCATTTTCAACAACCTCAACATTATGAAGGTGGCATTTTGTTTCCTTTTGTGCCTTCATTTCTTTCTGACATTCTTAAATACACAGCTGTTGGAATCATTGCTTTCTTATTATCTGTTGGAATTCCTAATAAAAAATACCACGTCTAGGGGAGATTTCTCCACTGTAAAATTTGTCAGAAAACATGATTAATTGTCTAATATGCTTCTCCTGGGATCCACCCCCACCACCGTCATATTTTTGCTTTATTAGTTAATTCTAAATATTAATTTTTATTAAGAAATACATGACACAAGGGAATGATGGCAAATACATCATGTTTTAACTGTACTTTATCAGCAAAGAATGCCTATAAAAACTTTGTTTAGAAGATCTGTGGGAAAAGAACATAGGTGTTTAGGAAAGAGGCCAACTCTTTCCTTCCTAATTAAGATGTATCTTCACTTCTTGGTAAAGAATAATGCTCAGATCTCACTCATCAGTGGAAGTTGGATATCAATATGTATTGAATTGCAAACAAGTTCAACCATTCAAGATTAATCTAGTGTCACAAGGTTAATCTAGTGTCAAATCTACTGAACAAAATCTTCATGTATTTCCAAGGTAAAAATTTTAGATGTAAATGATCACAGGAAAATACATTGCTCACCTACTCTATACAAAGAAATATTAGAATAAATTTTAACTCAGTTTCTAACCTTTAAATTTCCAGGGACATATATATTATTGAGCTTACTAATAAATGTGAAAAATAGCTTTGAATGTAGATATTTTCTATTATAACTCTAGTAAAATGTAATAATCTGTTTCACTGGGAAAAAATTTTAAATCTGAAGCATGTCAGCTATGATATTCAAAATGTATTAAACATAATCCGTTCTCTGATTCAGGATGTACTTCATGACTTCACAATACCATCTGGTCATGTTTATGAACACAGATATAAAATATGGTCCTGACACTGAACAAGCAACAGTATGCAGAATTGCTAAGTGCTGAAGCCAGACATTTGTGCTACACTTCTGGCTTCACTATTTATGTCAACATTGTTCCTGAGTTTCCTCATCTGTAAAGTGGGGATGATAATAATATTACCTAGCGTTCTGATAGCAGCATTTAGCACATAGCTACTACTTCATAAGTTTAAGTCATCGTTGTACTGTCATTGTTATAAAGTATAGAAAATGGACCTAATTATTTTTTTTGCTTCTGAAAGACAAACTTTGACATTTTATGATTGTGTGTGTGTGTCTCTGAGTGGTTTTGATAGAGTATGTAAGCATACGTGTTTATTTTATTTTGATAAATCCATATTTTTACCTATTTTCTTATCATGTTTTTCTTATGACTAAAAAAAAATAAGTCCTACATGTATTTAATATATGAGCTGTTCTAGATAATGTACTATTTATTTTGTTCTACTACGTCTTCATTTGTACTATATGAAGGGACAAATATCAATTAAATAATGTCATGCCTTTAGCATTCATTCTCTACCATTTAAAAAAGGGAAGTTTTAAATGACATCTACTGATTTTTATAAAGAAATTTTATTTTAAAACTGTGAATTAATCCTCACTTTTTAAATTTGAGGATCCACTATTTTCATACTCATCAAATGAGATATTGTTTTATATGTTCTACTTGAATAGGAGAGGAATTTTAGTTTGAATTTTGTCTTTGAGCAGTGCATATGTAAGCTGAATGGGAATTTTTACCCTGCCTGGGAGCTTTGCTGAAGGGTGCTGAGTATGAGATTAGAACTGGGTTCTGTATACATAATGAGGAACAGATTTTGATATCAACATAATTCTGTATTTGGATATCCTTGATCTAAGACTACTAAAAGGAATAATCGTGCTTAAAAGCCAGTGACTGTGAAAGATGGGAAAATTGAAACTTAAATAATCACTTACTTGAAATATTCAAAACAATTTCTAAAAAGAAATAGATTATTTAAGTGTGAAAATATCTGACCTTTTTTCCCTCTGGCCAATGTTTTTTCTCATATGTGTCAGCATTAAAAATCCTGAAATTCTATAAAATTCTGATTTGTCAGTCTGCAGTCCCACAGGAAAGAATATAAGGAATTTTAGGGGTGCTGAATGTCTAATGCTAGATATGTAGGTTTTGATAAGGAAACATTTTGTAAACTAACCACATCAAATCAAAGCTGTGAACTTAGCCAATTACTAATGATTCCAAGGAACTTGGATGACATCATTGTATGCAAATCTCAAAGGGTTTAGGACTTAACCCAGGCCCCTTGAAGGTGGAAGGCAAACCCCATCTTGGCTGGGTCCTCCAGTTAGTTTTGTGTAAATATCAAACAGGCTCTGGGAATCTGTCCAGCAGCCATCCAAAAAGAGAAACATATGCATTACAGTTAGCACTGCAGCTACCTTGGAATAGAGGAAAGGCGGCAGGTTCATGTTCATGTAAAATGCTTTGAGACTAACCTGAATCAGTCTAATGACCTTTGGCATTGGGAATGCTGAACCATCTAATAGCCCTGCATCTCCAAATGCTGTTTCTGGGAAAGGCTGAGAAAATTAGTTGATGAGGCAGTGAAATGCTCAGAAGCACTTCTCTTGGATACTGCATTTATGGGAGTGGGAACTAAACATATCTAAGGAGTGGGAAATGCAGCTCTACTGCTGGTAATGCTGGAACTCAGCTGTGAGCAATTAGGAGTCTTTCAAACAAGGCACTCAGAATTCCACAATCCCAGGCAGCAGGGAGCTTGTAAATGTGCACTAGTCATAAGTGTTGCAAGTGCACACCTTTAGAATCATATAATCGGAAATCTTTGTAGGACAAATAATGGATCATAAGTGTAACATCCTAATTTGTACTTTAATTGTTTTATGGATAGAATATGAAGGTGGCTTCTCTTGATTTTTAAGCCTATTATAAGACTGTAAAGATTGGATGGCCATGAATGTAAAGTAACCTCGCCCTCCTTATGTGGGGCAATTATCTGTACAAAGTAAGAAACAAGTCTCATGGTTATTATTCTTGCTTTAGGCCTGACACCAATTACTACCGTTATTCAAATGTAACTTCTTAGAATGAACCACTACAAAATCGATTTGTTAATAACTTCATAAAATGTAATTTTTTTCTGCCCTAAATTAAGAACTAAAGATACATGACATATATCAATGAAGCGATCTGTTTAACGACAGTATTTTTGAAGCATTAGATTTTAGTTAATTAGGGCTCAAGAAAATGAGTGAAACATACGCGTAATTTTGTGACCTTTTCTGAGCCCTAGAAGAAAGGGCTAAAGAAAGCAATGACTTTGGTATATTACAGATTTTCTTTAACCCAGCAGTTTTTAAAAATCTGGATTGCTTTAAAAAAAAAGCTGCACGCAAGTTGGGAGTGGTGGAAAGTTCTGGAATCTCAGACACTCCAAAGGCTGAGGTAGAAGGATCATAAGCTTGAGGTCAGCCTGGGCAATTTAGCTAGACCCTATCTCAAAATAAAAAATATAAAGTTCCAGACATGGATGGCACCTCTGGGTTCAATCCCCAGTACCATATTTAAAAAAAAAAAAAAAGAGGAGGAGAAGGAGAGGAAGAGAAGAAAGAAGGAGGAGGAGGAGGAGGAGGAGGAGATAATGAGGAAGAAAAATAAAAGAAACAAAACAAAATGCATGACTGCCAAGTGGCAGAGCCGGGGGGATTTGAGATGGGGTCTGCCTGACCCACCAATGCATAGGGAGGGCATTCCTCAGAGGGAGTCAAGGCACAGATGAAGGGCACCTGTAAAAGTCAACGTCCCTCCTTCTGAAGTCACTTGTATTTCATGTATTTCTTAAAGCACTGGGTATGTAGTTCAATGGTACTACTCCCCTGGGTTCAGACCCCAAGACTGCAAAAATAGAAATTAATTAATTAACTAGTTAATTAAATAAGAAAGCACCCACTATAAGTGCCTTTTATTCCTCAATTTTTAAAAGAAATTCCGTGTTCTTTTTCTAAACAATCTCCAAGCCTGAGTGTGTACTCTTCCTCGTAGGACATGAGATTGCTCTCAAAAATATCTGAAAGACATAAATGTTTCGGAACTTTTTTAGCAGAAATAAATCCCTGACTGTCATAAAAATATCATGAGCTCAGCCAAGCCAGGATCAATAGCAGCTGCCTGGGGCAAGTAGATTTATCAAAACCATGAAGCCTCCCTGCCACATTTCTAGGAGTGAGTACCTTCCCTCTCTGTAGAATTTACATAATCTGCGTGTGTCATGAGGGCATCCAAGTGGCATAGCCTTAACATTTAAAAAATGATCTACTTTGTTCCCTCCACATAGAAAGGGAAAACCTTTTTGTTTTTTGCTTATGCACTTAAATATAATTTTAATTCACCTATTACCTTTCTCTTCCATTCTTCAATTCAATTATTCACGAGATGCATTAATCTGGGCCTCTGTTTGTGCTCTAATGCTTTTCTGATGGGTTTCCTTTCCACAGATGCCTTTTTAAAAGCTGCATTTTTATGCACCCCTTTTAGACAACTTCTGATATAACCCAATGCCAAACAACAGGAGTCCACTAGATATATTCCCCATATACCTGGAAAGGAACCAGCTTCAGTATTAACCCCATGCCTTCCCTGCCACTAAATTTAGTACTTTAGTGACATGTGATGGTTTCAGTGACAGTGGCCACACTGATTCTTCTAACCTTCTTCAGCCCTAGTTCTTTCTATTTGATTAACTATATACAAAGTTGCTTAGGGTGAGACAGATCCCATAGGAAGCTGGAAAATGTGGAAAACGCCTTCTCATCTTCTTCCAGCCTCTGAGAAAATCATCTGGCTGTGGCTGTTATCTGCTTGCAGCCATTGCTAAGGCTGTCAGTATAGATAATAATGTTTAGAATGTCAGTGGTTACCAAGCCAAACTGGCTATTGGGGTCAAGTTCCTACTCCTAGAATTGGGTTAGGTACTATAACCTTTACAACATTCACCCAGTAAGATAATCATAAAAATATTTTCACAGTTGCTTTTATTGGATCCAGTCTAAAAAAATATAACAGGATACTTTTAATCAGAGATGTACTAATTCATGTCACTAACTAAACCCCCAGGCTGTATTTACCCCAGATTGCCCAGATGACATTTTCCTCTTATCTGCAGAAGCTGAATGCATTTTTTTCTGTTTATCTCAACCTTCTCTTGTTCTTTTCTTGTAATTATTCTCTTTTTTTTTTCCTCCAAAGGTTGAATCTATAACGCCTCCTATCCACACATTCCTTGACTTCCAAACACTCTACCGCTTTTGAAATATCTCCACTGTGGTTCACTTCACTCTGCTCACCTGTGTCCTAGGTCTTCTTTTTCAGGTCTGTGTCTATAAGGATAGATCCCCCATTAGCTTTCCCTGGAACTTCAGTACAAAACCTGTTTGCTCAGATGCCTACCAGTAGTGTTATCTGGAGACATGTTTTTAAGTCTCTGATTCCACAGATTCTGTAACCCAGTGGACACAGAATTTTGTAAACATATAATCATCATTTCACCTTAGAAAATCCAAGAAGACACTTACATTTCTAGATATCTAGGGTGGGTACACTAATGTCACTACAACTACCCTCCCTTGTTTGGACATGTGCAGTACTCATTCCTTAGCACATACACAGGGAGTTCACCCAGTGTTAACCAATAGCACAGGGCATGCTGTAGGTTTCAATACTGAATGGCTCCAAGAGGTCCATGTGTTAAAAGCTTCGGTCCTCAGGGTGGCACTACTGGAAGGTGGTGGTATCTTTCCAGTTGAGGTCTATGGAAGGTCCTTCAGTCATTAGGGGGTGGGCCCTCAAGGGATTGTGGGACTCTTGCTCTTTGTATCTCAGTTTGTGAGATATGTAGTTTTGCTCTGACAGGTTTTACCACAGTCCCAAACAGTCATGAACTGGAATCTCCAAACCTGCAAGCCAAAATAAACCTTTCATCTTTTTAAGGTAATTATCTCAGGTATTTTGCTATACTGTTAGAAAGCTAACACCAGAGGTTTTAGTCCACTATGAAAATGATGTTAGTTTATTATGTATAAAGATTATATATATATATATATATATATATATATATATATATATATATCTATCTTTTGTAGTTTTGTCCTGCTGCTTGCAGTTTGACACCACTGCCACAATCCCCCATATCTCTTTTATGCAAATTAATTTGCTTGGACTATAATTACAACTTCTTAGCTACTTAAAATAATGCTGCTCAAAGGCCTTTGGTGTGTCTGTTTTAATCTAGATTTAGCTTTTGATTTTCCAAGTTTAAGGCACAACTGTTTGCTTTTTGGGTCCTATTTACATGTATGCTCCAGCAGAATTTAATTGTTCACAGTATTCTAGCAAGGTGGGTGGACGATATGCATTCCAGGGCTTTGTGGTGGGTGGTCCTGTCCTGTCATTGGTTGTTGAACATGACATTAAGATTATGTTGAGAAAACTTCTCAAGAAGCAGCAAATGGTATCTGTAACAGATCCAACTCTTGAACGCTATTTTGCCAATCACTTGTTAGACAACCACTTAATACATATCAGTATTAAGTCTGGCTTCCTGCATGCTGTTCTTTACACTACAGTCTTCAGGTTCTTTATCTGTGCTTATTTATTAATGTTTTTCTAATGGGGCATCTATTCCTTTTACATCCCTGTGTGATTGTAGCTCTCATTGTAAGAAGCCTGTCATAAACTTTGTTGCCTTTAAAATAACACGGGTGTGGTGTTCTGACAAAGGAAAAAAAAAGAGAAGATAGGGGAAGACAGAAAGTCCATGATGTGCTGCTGCGTATGGTTTTCTCTTTCCTTACAGGAGCATTTAAGGGTTTTCCAATCTTGAGAACCTTTAAGTAACACTGCGTGTATGCTTACAGAAATGCTCAACTCTGGGTGCATTGTGTTAGTTTAATCATTGATTCTACAAAATAACTGTTAAAATAGGTAATTATGTGATCTTTTCAACTCTTTTTCCATTATTCATATGACATACTGGTTGAAATTCATTTATAAGCCAGACTTGTGCTAGATGCTGGGGAAAGAGGAGTTGGGCTGGGATGGAGCAGACTCATCTTGCTGCATATGGGAAGGTTTCAAGGAAAAGCAGGAAACTGAGTTGAACCAGGAAAATGGAAGCTCTCAGGAAGAAGGAGGTGGGGAGAGTGGAGGAAAATATAAAGCAAGAAACAAGCATAAAATCTCAGCAATCTGAGCACTGTTGTTTTTAAGAAATAAAAATAATAGCAGTGATTCTATTTATTGATTGCTTATTATGTGCCAGTCTCTGCTATAACTACTTTATCAATATTACTCAGTCACTTAAAATTCTTTGTGGGATAAGGCAGAATATTGATGATAGATTGTGTATACATATTTAATACTTAAAACAGTGATACAGTCTGAATAAAATTATCTCATTTTACAGATACAAAAACTAAGAATCAGAGACACTAAGAAATATATCCAGGGCCTGTTAAAACTGTCTCCAGGGCTGGGGTTGTAGCTCATTGCACATGTGAGGTTCTGGGTTTGAGCCTCAGCACCACATAAAAATAAATAAATAAAGATATTGTGTCCACCTACAACTAAAAAAATATTTTTTAAAAAAACTGTCTCCAAAGACTATGTTCATCTGTCTCCAAAAACAGTTTTTTAAAAAATATTTTTTAGTTGTAGGTATTAAAATATTTTTTAGTTGTAGGTATTAAAAAATACTTAAAATTTCTAAGTAAACCTTTCAATTAGAAGTAGTTTTGGAAATCCAAAGACCACCCACTATCCCTTGCCAGTATATACACAGCAAGGTCCAGAGTTTTTTAGCAGACAAAATCTGAGAAATAAGGTAAAAGTAATTAGTGTGACACACACACACACACACACAAAAAAATGCTATGAAATGTATTAAGTGTATTCCCTGTGCTAAATTCAAAAAATAAAACTAATTGGAATAATATATTGGTAATAAATCCAAATGCTTCTTTTTATAAAATTTGATAAGGCCCAATGACTCCCTCTCTTGGATATTTAATCTAAGGACAACCCCCATACAAAAAATGAACAAAGTATTATGTCTAATATTAAAATATTATACATAAATTAAATGTTTAACAATGGATGAGCAATGAAATGATGGCTGATCCTCCCCTACAGGTTGCCCTTCTGATAGAGTTTACTAAGTTTTCATAAAAACAAAATATCTAAGATATGATAATAAAACAAAGGAAGAATACTCTGTATTTTCAATGTAATGTTGGATTATGTTGAATAAACTAACCCAAAAAGTGCCTCTGTGTGGCTCACATATATTATTTACCATACTCACATTCTGTTAAAGTACATGTCAACTTGAAGATTTGTGTCCTATCATGATGACAATACAAACTGTTACGGCCTAATTAAACTGTAGGTTATTAATTAGTGTGGTGTCTAAACTAACAATCCTTTGCCAGCATTTTTTTCTTCCATTCCTAAATAACTTCTGTCTCTCCAGTTATTTCTTTGAACTGACTAATCCTCTTGCTGATTGTCTCATTCATGATATTTTCATGAGAGTCTTGTTTTTAACTTCTTGAAACATATATTCTGACACAGTCAATGTCACCAATTATTGAAGCCTAAAATTTCGAGGTCATCCTTAATCTTCTCTTTCTCTTACATCTTGCAATTAACCTATTAATAAATCCTGTTGCCTCTGCTTTTAAATCCCACCCCTTATCTCTGTCTGTGTGACCAACCCCTTATGCAACGTTAAACATGTAGCTCAGATCATCCCCTGTTCTTAAACATCAAAAGGCTCCAACCCTCTAGTAAATACAAAGCCTTTGCCTTGTTTCCTTAGCCCCCGGCCTACCAGGAAGTCCTCTCGGTGATACTGACTTCATTCAGAACTCTCTCACTAGATGAACACATTCCTTCTGATCTGGATTGCAGGTGTTTCCAAACTTGAAGCATGATTACATATCAGGGCCTTTGTACATTCTCTTCTCTTTGCTCAGATTTTCACAACTAACACCCACCCCCTTTAATGTCTCTAAATATCTCCATCTAGGAGAGATGTAAAACATCTCATCTGAAACAGTCTCCCACTCACTGATTTTCTGTCCCCTTTTCCTAATTGATTTTTTTCTTCAAAAGTCTCATTACTACCCATCATCTTATTAAATATTAATTTATTTCTTATGTGCTCTCTCCCTCAGATCTTGTGTTCTCTGGTGTATGCCCGGTTCCAAGAACAGGGACAAGAATGTGGCAAGTATGAAATAAGTATTGCTGAATGATTGAATTGGGAGCTTACTGGATGACAGAATATTTTCGCAACCATTACAAAGTTTAAAGATAAAGTGAAAGTATCCATAATATTTATATCATCTTAAATAAAGACTTATAAAAATGTCTAAAAATTATGTTGTTAGTAGTTTGAACATCCAATTCTTGCAAAAATAAATATAAAACAGAAACATTAAAATTGCTTTCTAACAGCAGTATGATTCCTATTTTCTATTTCCTGAATTTTCTTGCATTGTTATAGTGACTTTCCCTCCAGAAAACATTATTATATAATCATTATATAACACCTTATACAGAAGAAAATATCCACATGATGGTGTCACATTCTTGAGGCTTTTTTTTCTTTCCTGAGTTTCCCTTCTGTTTCTTCAGCGTGGGATGCCTTGGGCTACCTATGCCTATTACCTAGGACTGCACTTGGAAAACCTTGAAATCAGGGTTTCTCTCTTTGCCATTCTTAAGTTCCCTTTCCTTGATTCTTCCCAGAAGATATTTATCCCTGTTCTTATCACGGATTGCATTCTGATAATACTAAAAACTTAATTTATCATGTTTCCTAGAGGCATTTTCACTTAAAAGGAAAATCTCAATTTTAAAATAAAGGACTGACTTTTAAAAGATGAAATTTGACATTTTGGCTTTTGTTGATCTGCAAGGTATATTTCAAGGACACTCTCCTGTTCCTCAACCCAGGTTAGAGTTTTCTCTTTAGCTGCTTGCCAATCACACTGTGTATGGAATATAAGCTTGTAACCTAAATTGCCAGTTTAGTCTCAGGTCCAGTTGAGAAGAGAGCAAGGAGGGTATATTTAGTAGCCATGGCTAGTCTCCCAATTTGTGATCCACACAGAGCTTAAACTTTAGGCATGCAAACATGTCAGAATATTTTATCTTTGAGAAGCAAAGCTTTCCAGAGAGTTGCCTAGTTCTAGCCAGTCGGTGTGGTCTTGAACTATAGTGTCATTTCTGGCAAGAACTTTCAAGCCTGCTTAATGTTAACATCAATTGCCATAATACACTTTGACACTATTTGGGATTTTACACTAGGTAATCTAACCTCTCTCAAGTCAAAATTGAAGCATCTAAGAATACCTTAGAAATTGAAAAAGTTCAAGTATAAATTTGTGTCTACTTGACCCATACTTTGGTTCTTCACATGCCAAAATTGGTGTGGTTAAAAAAAAATCTGTGACTCAAATATTTCCAGACACATAACAACTTTTTTTTACTTGATTTTTGAAAAAGACATTGAATTATTTAGTTCATTGTACTTGACGTTTTAAGTTTTCTTACATTTTTTGAGTGAAACATTCTTATTCCAAAGTCACTAAAAATGATCTTTATGGTAACATAATTTCTTAGTTAAACAGTGGGGATTACAAGTATACCTCTTATATAGGTGATAGATACTTCTTCTACAAGTAGGTGAGATCAAAGAAAAATAAATTAATGTGACAGTTTCTATTTTCAATAAGACAATTTTGGGGAGAGGTGGGATGTAGGCAAAATCAATCAAATCTATTATTTGTCTGGTTTAGACACTCTTTTCTTAGTCAAAAGTGTTCAGTTGGTTTTGTATGGTCACAGCCTAAAAGCAGTCTCAATGAGCCAACTCCATATAGGGTGCTACAGTCCAACTCCACCTGAACACAGAAAGACACATGTTATGGCCTAATGTCCTTCTCGTCTTTGAGAATACATAATTTCAAGATATAATGAACATTTCTTAATTTCATTAAATTCAACAAAATGCCTTCTATTCTGGGAGAACTACTTCCTATTTCCATATTCAACATCACAGTGAATAAAACCTGCCTCCACACAACCTCCACTCCTTTCCCTCCCGTATATCACATCATATTCATTTTTCCTTCTACTCCTTTCACTCCAGGATGAGCAGTTTTCAAGCATGTATATGTGGTTGACAACAGAGGAGAAAAGAATGGTGAGAAAAATGCACAAGTACAATTCTAGTGCTCACCCACTTCCTGATTGGTATTCCATATTATTTTGCCAAAACATACTGAATTATATGTTCAGATTCAGAGGCTAGCTTTACAGCCCATCTGGTCTTAATTCTCTGCATATCCAATTGTACATCATGAATCGGTCTACAATTTTAGTTTATGTCTCTGTGTTCCTGTTTGATCTGAAAATGAAATTTTACTCTGCACTAAATGAAAAAAAAAATGGCTATGAATAGTCTTTATACTATTTTAAAATGAAACATATAAAATTTTAAATCTTTAACATTATGTCTGAAATAAAAGAAAACTAGCTTTGGAAACAATGAGCCATATCTTCCAACATACATCCACCATGGGGTTTTCTCAAGATCAGTTTTCCCTTTTCATTTATTATTAAACTTAGCTGTATTAATATTTATTAAACACCAATGGGGTGCCAGTAACAATTCAGAGCACATAAAAGAAGTGGTTCCTAATGTCAAAAATCTTAAAAAGCTGTTATGTGCCATTGTACCTAATCACATGCTGGCCAGAGAGGAAATGTTTTTATCATCGCCCATCAGAGCTGTTGCTTTCATTTTCTTTTGTCAGGATGTATCTATCCTACATGTGTAATTCTAAATGTTAAATGCTCCTAAGTCTAGTAAATGCTCTTGAGAGTTCATATCTACATTTCAATATTTTTTCAAACTTAATTAAATTTGAAAAAAAGAAAGAAGGTGAAAGCTAGATAACAATAGCTGGCAAAGAATGAGTCACAAGGATTGGTGGAACATATCTTTCCCGCCATGGAAGTGACACACAGGATCTAACGAGAGTGCACAGAATACTAAGAGGGGATAATGTGGATTACTTTTTTCATTCCGCTTATAGAGCACAAAGAGCATTTAATGAAAGTTAAAGGAAAATAAAGTCAGTACCCAGACTTAAGAAAGCACTTTTTTCATTCTGCAAGTAATAAATGTTTGGAATGGCCTTCCAGGCAGGGATTTTAAGGTAAAGGACACTCTGGGGTCATTCAACAATCAGATGCTGAGCTGTAGTAAATTCTAATCAGTTAAACAGTATTTTTTCCTTGTTTCTTATGTTGTTATGACTATATAGCCAAGCAATACTTTTCAGGCCCTAATTAGAACCAAATCTATATAAATAATGTTCACAAGAAATCACACAGGGCAAATGGGAGGAAATGGAGCAGATGCCTGAAGTCAAGTTTATGTTCCTCAAATCTCATTTATAACAAAGAAAACACACTAATTCATGAAATTTAAATGCCATTAGAGAATTTCAAGTGTATTAAGTTTTCATTATCCCTACTATGATTTTAACATATTTTTTAGATCTTGAAATTTTAATAATTATACAGATGCTAAGGAAATATGGATAGATAGCCCTATTCATTGAAATGCATTTAAATATATTAAATATGCATATATTACAAATATACGAACATCCAAAGTAAAAACAATAAGCAATTTAAATGCCTGTAGAAAAGGTATGAATGAAACAAAAGAGTTGGAACTGACCCCATAAGTCATATATCACATTTGCTATTCAGTCCCCAGTCCCCTTCCTCTCCCAAATACACACACCACACTTACCACCAAGACTATATTACACAATTGAAACAGTGCTCACTGTCTGTATAAAACCAAAATAGAAACGTTGTTATACCCCATACCTTTGTATTTACAAGTTATCTTTATATGCAGTCACAAGTAATGTTTGCTCACAGTGCCTTGGTGACACAGCTTAGCTTCATCTGGTTCTGGAAAGTTCTCTTAGATCTAGGTAGCAAAGCTTTCATTCATTCATCCTTCCTTCTCTCTGTGGGCACTTAGTGAACATTACCAGGCTAGGAAGTTATGGTATAAAGATGATCAAAACATTGATTTGTAGGAATTTAGTGGGAAAGATACACAAAAAAAGACAGAGAAGTAAATAATAACCATGATGGTTTAATATGATGTATCTTATACATTTTGTTCTGTGAACACCAAGAAGGGGCATATAAATCACGTTGGGAAATCAAAAAAAAGGATCAGAAAAAGTTCTTATTCTGAGTCTTAAAGGACAAGTGAAATTTAATTGAACAGAGTCAGTAGACAAGGACATTTGAAGCAGACAGAACATGTGAAAGAAACACCCTGGTGTATTTGGAGAACTTAGTCATTCAGTACAGCAGGTGCAAAGAATCTGCATAAGACACTGGCAGGAGATGGGCCTGGAGAGACACAGACTCCAATGTTCAAGGGCATAATGTGGTAGTCTTTAGTTGACCTTTATCCTGGAGCTTCAGGGAGTCATCAAAGGACATGCAGCATGCCCAGATCTAAACTTGTCTGGGTTACAGAGGAGCTTAGAGGAATATTGGCCTCTGTAAGATGTTCCTGAGTTTTCTCTCCAACGATATAGAAAGAAAATGTCTGCTGAGTTATTGGGAAAAGTCTAGTGGGGTTGAAAGGAATATATAGTACTATACTATACTATATTAAAATATAGTAAATAAGATAATAAGATGTAAGTCAATTAATTTTCTCATTGAATAAAGTGACACTGACATAGCTTCACAAAATGTATGAACTGTGATATACAATGAACATAAAACACACATCTGAAAACCCATTTAACCTTCTGTTTGGGAATTAGTATTCATCTGGACATGTCTTCTGTATCTCCCATAAAGGCAAGAAAGCTGTGCGTGCAGAAAAATCAGTCCTCAAAACACTCGCATGTTTATGAACAGCCTGTGTTTCTAACCCGTATCCTGTGGCACTTTCCTGCCCCAGTGAGTGGGCCCATACACTCCATTAGATTTGAGGACATAATGGTCACATTATCCTCAGCCCTCCATTGCTTAGCAAGCCTCACTTCTAGAAGAATCTGAAGGATGTCCTGCTTTACTCAGCACTTAGTAATATCAGTCCTCTGGAATGATCTGCATTCATTATGTCATGAGTTGTAGCATATAAATGTCATTTTAAATAAAGGAAGGCAACTTCTTGCATTTACCTGCTTTTACATTCAAGTGCTCATTACAGCCTGCTTATCTAAGCATTTATAGGTGCTCACTGACCTAAAAGAAAAGCCCTAAAATGTCTTCCCCAAACCCCCGAGTTTATTTATTTCTTTGATTTTTGGTTTGGTTTTGGTTTATTGTATGATTAGCTAATGTGTGTTATTCTATATATTAACGAAGTTACATGTTTAATTGATTAGAAGGGTAAAGAAAAATATATTGTTAATCTTTTCAGTATAATCTGATTCAAGCAATCATTGTAAGGGAGCAAGTGGAATAGAATAAAGTAGCCAGGGAAGTTTTACCAGAGGGGAATGCTGAGAAGGTACAATTTATAACAGCTAAGTCATGGAGTTGGCCTAGGTGCCTGACAGCTGATGAATGAATAAAGGAAATATGTTATATATACATAATGGAGTATTACTCAGCCTTAAAGAAGAAATAAATAATGTCATTTGTAGGAACAGGGATGGAACAAGAGATTATAATGTTAAGTAAAATAAGTCAGACTCAGAAAAGCATTGCACATTTTCCCTCATATATGGAATCTAGGGGGGAAAGATTTTGTGAAAGGAACTGGGAGACTATTAGAGAAGAGGAAAGTGGTAGGCAAGCAAACTAGGAGGTCAATGGGGGTAGATATGATCAAGTATGTTATTTGCATGTACGAAAATGCCACAAAGAAACACATGCTTCTGCCTAAATAAAATGCACTAACTAAAAACCACATTGATAGAGAGCAGAACTGTATTTTCAGTTAAAATAAATAAAGGGCTGGAGAGTCATACAGAAAACTATGGAAAGTAGCAGTTATTAGCATTTCTATAAACTGTGGATTCATTTAAAGTTTGCTAAAAGAACTGAAACCTCAAAAAAATATATCATCATCTGTATGTAAGAGTCTGCACAGAGCCACATACTGGAAGTTACGAATGCGTTATCTAGAACACCACCATGGAGTACAGATTTTCAAGACAAAGTGTGTGCCAAAGTATGTGGAAACATGGCAGTGCTTTAAAGGCATGTTCAAGGATACGAAGATTAAGCTGTGATTTTACTTTATTTTATTTAAGTACAAGGGCAAAAGGTAGTGGAAAATACATAGTTTCCCATCCCTGGAGTAAGACCAACCTGAATATGATGCTTCTGGACAACTGCCTACAGGCGAGACTGAGTTCCCACTATTTCTAGAAATTGAACAAGGTATTTGAAAAGCTCTGCCAGACCCAATCCCATTTATTTCACTTTCTCCCTGGCTGCACAGAAGTTCCCTGAGGTAGCAAGAGTCCTCTGGAAAAGCCAGCGTAGCAGAAAGACTTCACATGGATGCTCATAGTCAACTTAAGCAATCTGGAATTCCTCCTGGTAGCTCACCAAAGAATTGTCACAACTACTTGTTACTTTCATAGTGTTTCTATCTTTAGATAAGTGGCAGTATAAACCTAGAATGACCTATTTCTGGGTAAATGAAAACAGTCATGAAGAGATAATAACAAAGGGATGATAATTTTTACTGAAGTAATATCCATGAATTTAAAGGCCTTTTATGGTTCTGGATGCCAATGTATTTATAACCAACCTCCTTTTACTTAGTGGCCCAACATCTTCTTCTGTCTTATAGAAATCACATATAAATCATGAAGTTGCTCCTTAGTAAATTCATGTGCATCTTGTAAGAATATCACACTTTGACTTTTACAGTATGCTGTAGAACACTGAGGTATAGGCAGTCTGCTCACAAAGTTGGTTGTCAAGGAAACTGCACCTTCATCCAATAAAACACCGAAGGGATCTTCCAACAACATCTTGGGGACAAAATATTTAAGAATTTACTGCTCCCATGCTTGTTTTTCTTTGATCTATGGATGATGATATAAATGTTTATATTAGTTACTTCATAAATCAATAAAAAAGCTTTTTCCATTCCATCATAATCTGGAGACAAAACTGAAGGAGTATAGGTATGAATAATCACTTCACTTCCCATAGATTTCCTCAGAGCACCCTTACTTAGCATATGTTATAGAAGATTACAAGAATTAAACAGAAAAAGAATCTAAATCTCTTTTATCTTACATGGCAAGCATTATGATTGATTTGATTTTCTAACTATTAAAATATGAAACTACAGCACACTGTTCCTCTACTCTCTTTTTATCTTAACTAGCTCACATAGTTCTGATGTATATGGAGACTGAATAATGGAAGTATCATGGAGGGAAATAACTCTAGAAAGGGCCAGAATTAAGTTCCTAGGACAAACTTTATAAGCTGTTTCTTCCTGCATCTAAGTCTCCTTTTTTTTCATCTGCAAAAGGAAAATAATGAATATTTCATCAAGTTAACTGTGGGGATAAGGAGAGACAGCAGAATGTGATGGTGTTTCGTAAATCCTGGAGGCAGAAGGCAGCTACCACAGGAGACACAGGGAAGCCCGTGGTCCTGTCATAATCCCAGCCATCCACTTCTTGGCTTTGTAGTTAGGGAAGGTTTTCTCTGTGCTTCAATGATCCCATTTGCAAAATGGGCAAAATAATATGTAGAGGTATTTCATAGGAGTTTTCAGGGTCTCAATGAGATACCACAGGAAGAGCAGTCTCTACTATTAGACAATGGAAGAATATTTAATTTCTTAAATCCAAATTAGTGAAACTTAGCGCTGTACTGCTGGAAAGAGCAATGGCACATCTTGTGAGCAGCAATGAGAAATGAATTGGTTCATTTTGTGAAAGGTTGATTCATTTTGAGAGGAAAAAAATTGAGGCTAAGAAGTAGAAGTCATTAAAAGGGGGGGGGTTCTTCAAACAGCAGCTAACATCCTGAGGGAAAGAGTGTTTTTTCAATATTATTTGACAATTTGAAAAAAACACTACTGGCTGGCTCCTCTCAACAACTGCAACATGATTTTGCTGATAGTTTTATATGAATTACAAAAAGATAATTTGTATATTTTGCTTCTTTGCATTTTCCCCTGCCACCACCCAATTTCAAATTCTCTTCATTTTATTCCAGGATTACTTCATTATCTTCCTTGTTATTTGCTCCCCTCTAATCAATCCTGTAAAAGGTTATGTTAATATTATGAAAATTAAATTTTGTCATATAATTCCCTAGGGAAAAGAAGGGGTTCTACCATCTGTCCCGTGACAATCAAAGGCTACCACAGTCCCATGTAGAGCTGCCTCGATAACCCTATGCCCTACGTCATCAAGAGAACCCTCCATTTAATGCCCATCATCCACCCTGCCACCTGCATTCCTTGGCTGCATTTATTCCTTTTATTCCTGTACTCAGATGCCACCCATTCTTTGAAGAACCTATTCATGTTCCACCTCTTCATTACATGCTCCCATAACCTCTCTCTGGTTATGATCATGATCTTTCCATCCTCTGATTTATCAGCACTTACTAATTTCACTTCATCTGGTACATGGTCAAATTTTTTTAAATTCCATTTTTATATTTTTGCCCAACTCTTCAGCAAGAGACAATAATCATTTATGAAATTTTAAAAAATCCTCCCTGCTAGCACAATCCTTGGCACATGGTATGTATTCAAAAATATATTTTCAGAAATACACAAGTTTTGAAACCATAGCCTTGGCTTTATTGACATTCCATCTATATTGCATGTTCGAATTAACAGCAATCCTTCTCCACCCACACCAAAATTAACTGATGTATTCTAAATAAGTGTCTAAATAACAGTCCCTATGCTTTCAGACTCAGCTGTCAACTCTTATTTTTGAGTAGCTAAATAAGAGAATGATCTGACATTTCTAAAAATTTTGGTGCATATCCTACTTTATACAGCACAAGGAAAGGTCTGTTAACCTAAAATTCCTAGCTGTGAAATTCCCCTTTGCCTTTCAGCTCAAGTTTTCTTTGAGTGAAATGTTATCTCCCACACATTTAACCTAAGAATAAAATAGCAACATAGAAGCAGGGCAAAGAGGTAATAGTTTTTATTGATGTGGGCAAAAGCCAGACTTAAGATCTATTGTAGAAAGTGTGGTTCACAGGAAAACCATAGCATTAGAAATTCTTAGTTCCTAAAATAGGTCTTGTTTCATCAGTGTCTTCTCTCATCTCTTCATATATAAAATGGTTGCAATCACAATCTTAAGTAATAGCTCACTTTCCATTTTTCCCTATTTCAACTAGATGAATTAAAGAAGAAGTCATTATGGAGCTTTCTTCCTATACCCTCTAGAAAATTAGATTGAAAGTCAACAATTTTAATCAACTTCTACTCTGTTCTTTGAGATTTCGGACACAACAAAAAACGTGGGCCTTTAGGGAGCTATAGGTCGGAAGGGAAAACAGCTTAAATGAGATTAAAGCATATGTTGTTTTAAAAAGAAAGTAAAAACAAGTTTACGTGCACTGGACTGTGTTAACCCCATGTAACATTCGCATGAGAGTTGTGATTTACAGAGCATTTTTAGTGATCCCATTTTGACCCTTATAGAGACATGTAGTGAGATTAAGTTATATCCATAGTCTGCCCTCTAACTTAAGCACCAGAGGAAAACTGGCACAAAGACATAAGATGGTTTTTCCAGAACGATGTTAACAGTAGCTTACGCAGGACCCCAGCTTATGAATGATCATCAATGCTCTTTCTGTAGAGTTACAGCCAGTCTACTTTTCTTTTTTTTTTTTTCATTTTTTTATTGGTTGTTTAAAACATTACAAAGCTCTTGACATATCATATTTCATACATTAGATTCAAGTGGGTTATGAACTCCCATTTTTACCCCGTATACAGATTGCAGAATCACATCGGTCACACATCCACGTTTTTACATATTGCCATACTAGTGACTGTTGTATCCTCTACTTTTCTAGACAGACTGACCCAAACGTTTGGTACAGACCCTCTAAAGAGAGCTCCTGCCTCCGCCAGTGACTCTCCGCCAAGAACTCACTGTTCAAAAGAGGCTGATTACATACATGAAGGATAGATGTGGTTCCTAGTCCTCCCACCTCAAAATTCCCAGAAGTTTGGAGAAAAGCAGACTTCTATGAATTTAATAAAATCTTATGCTCCCATCTAGACGTTTCTGTAAGTTTGGTGCAACCGGGTGATGTTTCCAGAAATCATAGCAATAAAGAGAAGAAAAATTTTATGTTGGTGTGAATAGAGGAGCCTTGCTACAAATCTAGCCCCAGACAAAGAAAGCCATCTTCTTTGCTCCTTTGACTCTCCTCTCTTACGCCGACAGTACAGCAGTAGCACAGAAAGCCGCGGGGAACCAACAGTGCCCAAATAAAGAAACTTTTCATTCCTAACAGGAGGACATTTGAAGGGTATACAGCCTTCGGGGACTTCATAAAACTAAATCAGCCATTGGAAGGTTTATGTGGATGCTTTTTAGTAAGATCCAAGAATTAGGTTGCTGGCCTTTGTTTCTGGTTGGAATTGATTTTCCTTTGGGGTGAAACTCAGAAGTCCCTCATTTTGAAAAAAATTGACTTTCCTTAGAAATCCCTGTGCAACAGAAAATGAGACTTGTCAAAGCAGCATAACAACGGGGTGGTGGTATTTTAAGGAAAGATAATTTGTATTCTTTCTTCACTCTGCTAAACCTTTGGACTGCAGTAAGGATTGGGTTGTAGCCATAGTGAGGACAGCACCAATGGAGCTGACACCTCATGAACACGTCTACATTCCAGGCTCTGATGAAATCCCTCTCAGGCCATTTATCCTCACCAGGTAACAAGAACAGAAGGAGGGAGGGCAGAATCAGAATTCAAATCCAGGCATCTTCTGTCCAAAGACAACCTTTTCCCAATCCTGATCACGTCTTTCAGCAACTTGACTTTTATTATAACCTAGCCCTATATCTTTAAAAGTTTTTTTTTTTTTTTGAGACTGTAGGAGGGAGTTGAGGAGGAAAAAAATTGAAGATCCAGCAATCACATAGTTGATTTCAGTCTATTTCTGCAATACACTTCAGACTGGGAGAGCAGTGAGGAATTGAACTAATGACCTGGAAAACCCGCTCAGATTAGGAAATATCAAGTCAGTGTGACTTGGTAAAGGAATGGAAATGAAAGCAAATAGGATTCTCCCACACCCTGTTTCATTCTTAACTTTTATTTTATAAAATAAATGAAAGGAAGGAAAAGAGGATGATCTTCAATTTTCTGTAACAAGCCAAGCTTTGTTGTACATCCTGCAAGGCCAATTTACTCATATCCTCTGCATTGTCTATGCAAAAACTGCAATCCTGATAGAAAGGAAATAAATAGCAAGAAACCCTGATCCTGCAGCCGGTGTTTGGCAAAGATATTTGTAACACAAGTACACCGGAGTCATTAATTCATATTTCACTATGCTATGAACCTGAAAATTCTCATTAAAAAATAGCATTTCCTGAAGTGCCACCAGGATATATTGACTGTCAAAGTGGCATTTCCTAATTGTCTACTGAAACCCAAGGAAAGTATTTATTATACTGTTAAATTCTAGCCTTTTTTTTTCACAGTATAATGAAAACACATTTGTTTGGAGTAGCAACCTTGATTCTTTCCCATTTTATTTGTTGATATCATCACTAATCTGCCAAATTTAATAGTTTGCTAGTCACTACAAAAATGAATGCTGAATTTAAGATCAAGTAGGGGTAGATTGGCTATCTGTACTTTAGGAAAATGAAGAAATATGTGTGCAAATTTCCAAGCAGGGTTTTGTGATGTATATATACTTTTGCAATTTGATTTGAAAATTTGCTATTTCTTTTTTTTTTTTTTTTTAAAGAGAGAGTGAGAGAGGAGAGAGAGAGAGAGAGAGAGAGAGAGAGAGAGAGAGAGGGAGAGAATTTTTTAAATATTTATTTATTTTTTAGTTCTCGGCGGACACAACATCTTTGTTGGTATGTGGTGCTGAGGATCGAACCCGGGCCGCACGCATGCCAGGCGAGCGCGCTACCACTTGAGCCACATCCCCAGCCCAAAAATTTGCTATTTCTAACATAACGTGATTAAAATAATAGCTAACTTTTATTGAGCATTCTCTGGGTACCACATACTCTTCTAAGTGTATTTAATGTAATAACTCATTTAATTCTCTCACCAACCCTACACAGTTGGCACTACGCTACTACTATTTCACACACATACACAGACAAAGTTATCCAGTGAGTAAAGAGAACATCTAAAACTCAAATGTATGCAGTCTGACTCTAAAGTGGGGTTTCTCAGCCTCAGTACTATTAACATTTTGGACCAGTTCATTCTTTATTGGAAGGGGGGTTCTGTCCTGTACAATGTAGGATACTTGGCAGCATCCTTGGTATCTACCCTCTGTCTGCCAGTAGCACCCTGCCTCCTCCCCTCCTTGTAGTTGTGACAATAAAAAATGCCTTCAGACACTGACAAATCTCCCCTGAAGGATAAAAATGCCAATTAAAAGCCACTGCACTAGAGCATACATTTTCAGAGGAAGCAATATTGCCCTCAAGAGGATAAAATTTGGTTCTGGGATTGGGGTGCAAAAAGTCCTCTTCTAATTATGAAGATATACATTCATATATGTGTGTGTGTGTGTGTGTGTGTGTGTGGGTGTGTATGTGCACATATATACATATACATATACATATAGATACACATATATTATGAAGAGCATAAACAGATACATAGTATATTTGTAGTAATAGAATTCCATATAGAGGGTTTAGAAAAACTAAAATATCTAAAAAAATCTAAAAAATTTCTTTAGGAGAGAAATAATGAAAAAAAAAAAGAAGTTTGAGTACCCCTGGGATAGAGCTTACATTTCCAATCTCTGTGCTATACAACCCAGTAGTAGGGCAAATATTCAAGACCAAATTCTGGGATGAATCCTTATTTGAATAACTCCTCCACAATGATCAAGGAAACTCTCTGACATCCTCAAGAATGAGAAGATCACCTTCACCTTTCTGAGGGTTCACCATCTTCACCCTCTCCCTCTGGATTGAAAAACTTGGTACTTTGAGTTGTGGGTTCACAAAACACTTCAAACTGCTTTTCAAACATTTCATTCCAGCAAAAACTATAAAACTATATTTGCCAAGAGCAATTTTCTTAAACTTTTTTAATCCCCAGTGTATTTCAAAGGAAATTTATGCATATGGTTCTCATTCATTTACTCTTAATTCATCAAGATGGTGTTTTGTAAAAACCACTTGACAATCAAGGAGCTGTATGTATGTTTTGTTTTGTTTTTTAACTTGAACCAGAAAGTTCTACTTTACTTGGACTAAACAGAGTTTAAAATCTTTACGTTTTCTAATACTTGGCTAGGTATAAATTTCCCAGTTTACCAGTCATTCATTTAATGTCTACCTTTTTGATATAAAATGTTTTATGGTAAGAGAAGCAAAAGTGAAAAAAAATACAATTCACCAAGAGAAAGACTTTAAAAACTAGAATATAAGAACAAGAATGTGAACAGAAAATTTTATCTGCAAAATACATTGCTTCTGTAACCTGATTTGCACTCAGTAGTACTTGGTGATATAAGAATCACACACACACCTCTTTTAGAAGTTAGGATTATAATTTTCAAATAGTTCTCTGTTTGGCAAAATACCATGCATTTATAGGAGACTTACTAGCATCTTCTTCCACTTTTTCCTCCATCCCTACTCCCCCCATACCCCACATAATAATCTTTAAACTTTGCATCACTCTCTTCTTTGAACATAGCCCCACCACCACCAATGATAATGCACAGTAGGGGGTCATTAAAGCTAAATACATATGAAAAAAAACAATAAAATTCAAACAAGCATCTTTAAAAGTACTTTACATGTTGCATGGGAATAAATTTTTTAACATTCTGACTCTAAAGGAAGATTTTAAACTTTCAGACATGTTATTTTTTAAAAATAGCCAAATGGTTCAGAAACAATTTCAAAACTCTGAATAACCACACTTTCAATGATCCTTTTATGAGGAGAGAGGTGCTGTTTTTACATGACAGGAGATAATGATATCATTTTCCCTTTAGTATTTCTATCACTAATCTGGCTCTCTGTATTAGGCAATTGATATTTAAAAATAAGCAAAAACAACAAATTCAAGGAATAAATCATACTACACTGAAGATATCTTTTTTTGCAATAGAGATTTGTAGAATTGTACCAAGATTGGTTTTAGAGACATTTCCAAATCATTTTGTCACATATACATTTCTAAGCTAAGAAATAGCCATTTCATTACACTTCAAATCTACTGAATAAAAATCTCTATGAGAGGGACCCAGAAATGTGCTTTTTATAAATTTCCCAACTAATGTTTATATATAATAGTGTTTGAGAATAATTGACTTTGATCATAGTAATAACTGATTTGGGGGCTAACATAAAAAATTAAATAATCAAATCAAACTTACATGAAACAGAATTCTTATCTTGCATCAAACATTACTTAAATTGTTACTGGGATGAAGAAGGAGGGAAAGGAGGAGGAAAAGGAAAAAGAAGGAGGAAGAAGAAGGAGGGGAGAGAGAGGCTGGGATGTTGAAGGTGGTTCCAAGGTGGTACCACATTCCCCTTGGTCCAGAATCAATAAGGTCACAATTGTTGTGTCTGAGGCTCCTCAGAGCTCTAAAGAATTGGAGAGATTATGTGACATTCTGAAGAAGCCATGTCAAGGATTTACTTACTCTTGGGAATCCTTAGGAATAGTTTTCCAAGTCTATTTCGAAGACAAGATTGTTTTCTAGCAAATATTATGAGTCTGTTCACCCAGACTACAGTCAAAAAGCATTGTGGGTGTCCCCCAGTATAAGAAGTAAGTGGGTCACAAACTAGCTGCTTTAACTCACTTCTCCAAAATATGAATGCAATGAATATTCTACAGACCTGAATGACTTGGCTTTAGTGATAAAAGGACACAGAAGGCCTGGAGGAAACACTTAACAGGATTATTCTACATTGGACACTTCCCTGGGCCCTTGGGATTGAGCCTCTCTTTCGTCCCTACCCTAGTTTCTATCATCAACATTCATCTTTCATTTTGTAGAACTAAAATTTATGATGACACAATAGCTCTTCCTCTGATCTTGTTTCTAATATTTAGTTATGGGTCAGCCTTTCCCAACTGCTAACTGATTCTGCCCAGTGAATGCTCTCATTTATTGATATGGCATCCAAGTTGATAGCAATAGCACTACATAAGAAATTAATCACCTTTTAAAGATACAATGATACAACTATTATTGCTCTTTCTAGAGTTTAAATTAACTGTAAATATTATAAAGTTCTTGTTTGTTTTTAAGTTAATGAAAGGCAAATAAAACATTTAATAATTTATATTTTCCACTTGAAATGACAGTACCAACCTTTACCTTCTCTGAATCCATACAAATTAGAATAATATAGTGCAATTCTAATTTGTTCATTATAAAAGGTTTTATGTCTCAAGGTATGAAAAGCTATACCTCAAATTTATTATATTTTAAAAGTTCAAAATGGTGAACTCATTGGTTTTAAGGCTGATAAAATATGTCTACAGCTAAAGACCTTCAGGAAGTTATTGGAAACCATCATGATGATTCTAACTCATTTTGCAGATCCAAGCACTAACCCTGTACTTTCACTATACAGAAAACATCCAGGGTCTCCTTAATCAATGCAGGTGTTAAAAGAATCATCCAGTTGTTTGGACTAGAAGCAGAAGCTACAGATCACAGAAGTATTTGATTATAGCTTATAGTCAATTCT
Source organism: Spermophilus citellus (assembly GCF_964194105.1). Taxonomy (NCBI): domain Eukaryota; kingdom Metazoa; phylum Chordata; class Mammalia; order Rodentia; family Sciuridae; genus Spermophilus; species Spermophilus citellus. Next base: position 136,795,747 of record NC_138187.1, on the reverse strand, counting down.
CAGTGCATGTTTTTATAGAGCAGCTAGATGTGAATCCTTGAATGGCTCAGTTACTATTGTCATATAGAAAGCTTACCACACTTCCTTCAATCTGACATGACACAACAGCTCATATGAAAATTCAAAGTAACATTCACCAAAAAAAATCAGAAGACTATGTATTAAAGAACAAAATCTTATGGTAGAGATTTGCCACAGATGATAGAAGATAGATGAATTCAGGAAGATTGGGGAAAGATAATTAGGGAAGAGTCCTGAAGATGGTAAGTCAAGGTGAATTTGTTCCTTTTCAACTCACTGTCACCAATAAGGGAAAAAACAGGAGAATGGTTGAGCATTCACTGCCTATTCTGTCAAAGGACTATGCACATAAATGACATGAAAATGGAAAAGAAGGTTATGTTAGGCTAAATTATTCAGACATTCTGCTCTTTTCTTTTTTCATGTATCAATACATTTTTTCATGTTGCCTGAGGATATATGAGATGAAACAATTTTGTATATCTAATCAAATGTCTTGAGTTTTATACTTAAATGTTTAAGGATTTTTTTTAACTAGAGAAATGTATAGTCCTCTTCAGATGAAGTTTCTGAGCATAATAATTCAGATATCCTTAAGCTTTCGATCAGAAATGTTGCTAGAACCTAAGGGAACCATTGACTTCAAACTTCTAGTTCCTAAGAGAACTAGCAAAGAAAGTTTTTAAAAAGTTTCTACAATACAAAGGACTGCTTTTCAATTTTTAATCTCAAAAACTGACAAGGAAACTCACAGCAGCTTTTTTTGCTGCTGTGACCAAAAGACCTGTCAAGAACTATTAGAGCAGGAAAAGTTTATTTGGGGGCTCATGGTTTCAGGGGTCTCAGTACATAGATGACCAACTCTGTTGCTCTGGGGTGGAGGGGATATAGAACATCATAGTGGACTAAATATAAACTCCCAAAGACACTCCCCCAATAACCTACCTCCTCCAGCCACACCCTATCTACCTATAATTACCAACCAGTTAATCCCTATCAGGGGATTAATTCACTGATTAAGTTAAGGTTCTCATAACCCAATCACAAACTTTCTTTCATTGTCTCACACATGAGCTTTTGGGGGACACCACATATCTAAACCATAACAGTGACCTGCAATTAAAAAAAAAACAGAAGAAACTAAAGATGTTTACTATCTATGATAGAATTATATAACTAAACCATTAGGGAGGTTCTACATAAATTAGAGATTAAGTGTCACTTGTAAAGAAAGAATGGAGATATGAGTTTTTCAGCTTTGATTCTGGATCTTTGTCATCCAACCTGAGTAAAAGAGGAACTGAGATATAATTCATCATTATTTCTATAATGAAAACTACAAAGGGACTTTCATTGCAAATGAATGCAAAGTCAAGTCTTAAATAAAAATTGAACATTTTAAAACTGAATTAAACAGAAAAAAAATAATGTTTTTTTTTCTTTTAACAATATAGGCATGAAAAAGTTAACTATATAGGCATAAAAATCATATATATATATGTGATTCTTGAATGTGTAAATAAATATATAAAGTCACCAGAAGCTCTAGTGACATCACAGATTAAGAACTGGTGGGGACTTGGACCAGGCTGGGAGCAATGGAAGTAGTAAAAATGAACTTCAGATTTTACATATATTTTGCCTTCGTTTCTGCCTCCCATAGGCTCTCTTTAACTTAGCAATTACCCAAGTGATCCTGGTAAAAGTTAAGTCAGATCATTTTACTTCCATGTTATTTTCATTCCATCTAAATAAAGGCTTGGCTTTTATCTTTATAGAAATAGGGTATCTACATATTTGTTATGCTCCAAATCAGAGCCCTGCTAAATGTGAAAAGTTGTTATAAATTGTAGCAGGACAAAGAGCTTCAACTTAGGCTGTTTCAGACAAAATAATAGAACCCTATATTACCTGCCTTTTCACTACCTCTCTGACCACATCTACTATTTTCTACCTTGACAATAAGCAGTAACTACTCTGGCCTCCTAAACCTGCTCTGTTTTTTTTTTTCCCAGATCCAAAATGTTCCCCATTTACTTCTTAACTTTCTTTTCAAAGTTACCTTCTTAGTTAATACTTTCATAGCCAAATTATCTCATATCCTGATCCTGACCAATTTCTTCTATCTTTTGAAATTCCTTATTCCTCCCTATAGAACTTTCCACTTGCTATCATGCTATATACTTTTATCTTTTTCCTTAACCTGTGTCCTGTACTAGATGAATGGGGATTTGTTTACAGTAGCATCCCCACACAATACATCCACCCCATCCCATGCTCTGGAGATACATTCCAAAACCCCCAGTAGATGCATGAAACCTTGGATTGTACCAAACCTTTTACATAAGCACTGAGAAACTACAGCCACTGATCTGATAACTGAGAGAGTAAATGACCATTGGATTGATAGCTTATACGTTTGGATACACTGAACAAAGGAATTATTCATGTTGGTGAGGTGTTAAGTGGGAATGGCATGAAAATTCTATGACCTTACTCAAAGCAGGGCACAATTTAAAACTTACTGTTTATTTGGAGAATTTTCCTTTGGATATTTTTGGACTACGGTTAACAGCAGGTAACTGAAAATGTAGAAAATGAAACTGCAGATAAGGGAGGACTAATGAGTATTTTTCACTAATTAGTTCCCAAAAGCAAGAAAAATACATGACCTATAGAAACCATTTAGTAAATAGTTGTGGCTTTAATGAATGCATAAATGAGTGGGTAATTTTGCTGTTCTTTTCCTATAAAGTGTGCATTTTTTTCAAGGTTAGATGACCAATTTTAGGACCATGTGGATTGGATTTCTATATGTTAGCAATAAAATATTATTTATGGATATATTCCACTCCAATCAATATAGATAATTGTCTACATATGAAATATTCTGACTGAAAGAAACATATTTAGAAATGACAAGGAACTTCTTAACTCTAACCTACATTTGACCTTTGTACATTCTGAAAGATTCTTCTGAAGGTGAGGAACATTTCCCTTTATGGAGATAATGATAAATAATGTGGGGATGACAGCATCAGTAATAAAATTCTCTAGAATTTGAGATCAAATGGTCACAGAAACCTTGCACTTTGAATTTGCTGTGCTTTAATTGGTCCAGCATATTCTTTTCTTCTGCCTGATACATGCATTCAGATCTCTAAATTTCCTTTTCAATGTCATTTAAGCTGTATTCCACAAATTTGAATATATATTCCTTTAACAGTTATTTAATTTTAATGTATCCTTTTAATATTTGTATTATTATTTACTTACAATTTTATTTTTTTATTTTTCAGACTTTCTTCTTACTATATTTCTGTTATTGGTTTCTGATTTTGCATCCTTGTATCATATAAAATGGTCTATCTGTATTGATTAATTTTATAATTCTGAGACTTCTTTTGTTGACAATTTTTTAAAAACACCCCATATGAGTCAGATGTTTCTAAACACTTATTCAGGTTTGTTAACTTTATTGTTCACTATTGTATATTAAGTTGACTTTTGTTTATTCCATTCATTTATTACTGAACTGTGTAACGTAAAAACTCATGAGGTTTTGCTCTACCAATAGTTTTTCATATAACTGTCAATATTTTTTAAAAAAAATTTTTTTTGAAGTTTTCTTGTTAAGTGCTATGCCTACTATCAATTTATTGCCTTCCAATTCCACGTCTGCCTTTCATTGTCTCTTTGTAATTCTAGAACATTTCTCTCTTAAAAACTTCCATGAAGTCAAGCTTTGTCAGCAGAAGGCAATGAGAAATGTTGATTCTTTTTGTTCCTATAACTTGGGCACAGTATGCAGGACATTCAGTGGGTCTCAATCCCCAGTGCTAGGGTGTTCAGTCTCACCACCAGAGGTGGACTTTCAGCAGCAAGTAACCTCAAGGAAGTTTGACAGTTTCATGGATGCCCAAGTTTTCTAGTGACAGCTTTTCAGGGCATTCAATAACGCCCTCCTCCCCAACTATTGGCAGCTTCTTGGTAGATTTTCAAGAGTATAGTTATTGCCCCAGTTGACTTTTCAGCAAATTTAATAGCACCCCTTCCCAAACAGCTTCCCAGTGAATTTTGTGAGCACAAAACAGGTATAAGCTATGGTTTCCTGGTTTTAGATCAGTTCAGGAACGACCCTGTGAACTTCTACAAGATCCAGTAGGCTCCAACCATACCCTACCTAGTGAGGTCTGCCTCTCAGACTAGACAGAATTCACCTCCCTTCCCCAACTTCCAAGACTATTCCTTCCTTGAATACTCTCCTGTACTTCTATAGTATTCTTTAAAAGGAATTATTTCTTATGTGATCTTAGTTAACTCCCTGTAAATGGTTAATAAATTTTCATAATATATTTTCCCTGATAAAATTCTATCTGGTTTTTGAATCCTCATTAGAACTTGACTGATACAGGTGTATACACAATAATAACAAAACTAAAGACTCCAAGTGTTTATTATTTACTAGACCTGCCTTATAAGAATTGCTAAGAGGAATCTGAGTTTAAATAAAGAAATATTAGACAACAACACCAAAGCATCTGAAAAGATATGGATTTCTGATAAATATAAATGTATGAACAAATGCAGAATCATGTAATAATGTAATGGTGGAACATAAATCATTTTAAAATCAAGTATAGAATAAAAAATAAAAGCACAAAAAACTTACAACCATAAATCTATAGTAATTGGTAAAGATATTAAAATATTCAATTTGTGACATTAATAAGATAAAATGGATTGTGTAGAAGGCTGGAGTTTTTGCATGCAATTGAAGTTATGTTTCTATTAGTTTAAAATATATTACTATAACTATGAAATGTTTTCCATAATCCTGATGGTTGACACAATATGCACATAGAAGATACACAAATGAAAATTAGACAGAAATCCAATGTCGCTACAAAATTAACAAAATATCAAGAAAAGCAACAAGAGAGAAAAACAGTGACAAATATAAAACAACATACAGAAAATAACAAAAAAAGTCAATAATAAGTCCTTTCCTATCAGTAATTTATTTCAATATAAATGGATTAAAATCCTCAATCAAAAAGCACAGAGTGGCTAATGGGCTTAAAAAAAGATTCCTTTATGTGCTTCCTATGAGAGACTCATTTTAGATATAAACATACTGAAAATGAAATAACGGAAAAAATAATCATGCAAATTGTAACCACAATGCAGCAGAGATGACTTACATCAGACAAAATAGACTTTCTCAACACTGTCAAAGGAATAAAGGATGTAATATGATGATAAAAGGGTTAATTCACCAGGAAAAAATAATTAATACATGCATCTTGTCAGAATTGAAAGACTAGATATGAACAGATAAGGAAGAAATACTAATACCACCCTATCAACAGGAAAAGATCAACCAGACAGAAAAATCAACTAGGAAACAGTGGACTTCAATAATGCCAAAGAGCAAGTGGCATTGCCGAGTAAGCACATACAGAACACTCTACCCAACAAGATCAAAAGGCACATTCTTCTCAAGCACACACAGTACATTCTCAAAGACAGACCTCAATGTTAGGCCATAAAACTAATCTTTATATATTTGAGAAGGCTGAAATCATATTAAGCACCTTTTCCAAATATAATAAAAGAAATTAGAGATCAATAATCAATAATTAGAGATCAATAATCAAAGAAAAACTGAAAAAATTCACAGAAATGTAGAAATTAAAAACAACATACTCTTGAAAAATCAATGGGTCAAAGAAGAAATCACAAGAAGTTAGAATATATTTTGAAACAAATGAAAATACAAATATTATACCAAAACTTATGGGATGCAGCAAAAGCAGCACTAAAAGAGAAGCTTATAGTATTAAATGTCTACATTAAAATAGAATGAACAGATTTTTCTCAAGATGGTGGATTAGCATGAGGCACCATTTCTCTTAGCTCAGCTACCCATAACTCAGTGGGAATAACACATCTTATGAGTTCTAGAGTGAAAATTCCTGATTCTGGAGGGATATTCTGTCCTAGCCAAACCAAAGACTCTTTGTTTCATAAATCAGATATACAAAAAAAAAAGGAAAAGGAAAAACGCCCTCTCCACTGGTCCATGATCGAGAAGCCATCTTGGAACTGCAGCCTGGGAACTGGAAACTCAAATCCGTGAATTTGCAGCCAGGTCTGCATGGACTTGTCTGAGACTAGCAAACCTGTGGAAGGTCAGAAACTGGATTCATTTCCCTGGGGGAGCAAACAAGTTAGGGAAGCAGGAGAGAGCCTAGAGGGTTTTGGGGATTGATGGGTCTGGGGATGGGGGTGTTGGAAGTGGGTGTAAGGACGTTTCGCCCTTGGCTTGTGCAGCCAGATGGTCTGGCACCCAACAGATTCCTGGGGTTAACCTAGACCAGCACTCACCAGGTCCCTGCACCAGCCTGGTCCCCATACTCCCACCCTCAACCACCAGTTCCTGAGTCCTGCTGAGACAGGCATCAGTCTGGCACCTAATAGGGCCCTTCAGCTCCCCAGTCCCCAGTCTCCTAACCCCCCTCTATGCCCCGACCTGGCCAATTGTTCCCAGCTGCTAGGAGCAATTGACCTACATGCAAGTCAGGTGTCCAGCCTTGATCCACTCAGTGCTAAATAGCTGGGTCCCTGGCCTGGTCCCAAATTGCCCCACAGGTGGAACAGCTGCCAGACTCACCCAGTCTAGTTCCCAGATTTGCCACTGACTGCAGGTCCTGGGGCTCACCTGCAGGTTCCAGTGCCTGGCCCTGATCCACCCCCTACAGAACAGCTGCACCTCTGAGGTAGGGCCCCAAACCACAACACAACACTGCCTAGCCAGCAGACCACCCAGTGGTCTTTTTGACTATCCACAGATGCCAGCACCAGCCTGCAGGTTCTGGGGCTCAACTGCAGGTTCCCAAAACCTTGATCCCACACACAGAACAGCTGACAAGCTCACCTAAGTGCTTTGTAGGGAAGCTGAGAAACCTTTGAACTCCAATGAAAACAATTGTTCAATTTTTCATCAAGATTTTTTTTCTCTTATCTTTTCTCACATTCCTACCATTTTTGAAGCCAACTATTTTTCACACATCAGTTTATTGAGGACTGGGATGTCTAAATAGTGTATTTCAATTTTGTTTTCCATTCTTTTATTTATAACTTTTTCTTTCTGTTTTTTAAAATATTTATTTCTTTTAGTTGTAGTTGGACACAATACCTTTATTCCATTCATTTATTTTTATGTGGTGCTGAGGATTGAACCCAAAGCCCCACATATGCTAGGCGAGTGCTCTACCGCTGAGCCACAATCCCAGCCTCTCTAATTTATATATATATATATATATATATATATATATATATATATATATATATATATATATATATAATCCCACTTATCTTTGATCACCTTTGTCTCTTTTCTCCTGCTAACAATCAACCTAAATTGTTCCCTCTTTTACTTTTCCTATAAATTTTTATTTCTATCTTCTCTCCTCCATCCTCATAAACATCACATCATACACCACTCCTGTTCTTTTTCCAGCATCTGAAATTGTAAACCCTTTTGCAAACTTACTGTTTTTATTGTAGGCAATAATTGAACACATTATTTCTTTTATTGCAACAAAACTGCAGATGTCATATAGGGGCTATTTGGCTTAGGGCTATAAATTGTTTGTACTGGTTGCTGTTGTTATTTGTGTACCCCTTAAAGGCAATGTACTTGGAAACCTTCAGAGACACTATGAATCTCCAGGATATAAACTGCACTGCCTCAGATCCACACTACTAGATGGAAAGTCACACAAACAGCATGAAAAAACAAGGGTTCAAATCACCCCCAAAGAAACCAAGATGACCCAACAATAGAATACAATGATTTCATAGTGGAAGAAATGCCAGAGAAGAGTTTATAAGTATATAGTTAAATTAGTTCATGAAGTAAAGGACAATGTGAGGGGTGAAATCAGAGATAAAATTCAGGAGGTAAAAGATCACTTCAATAAAGAGAGATATTGGAAAGAAAGCAAGCAGAAATCCTCAAAATGAAGGAATCAATAAACCAAATTAAAAATTCAATTGAAAGTATCACCAACATATTAGACCACTTGGAAGACATCAAGCAATGAAGACAAAATATATAATCTTGAAAATAAAATCCACAATGCAGAAAGGATATTAGAAACTATGAATAGAACTTTCAAGAAGTATGCAACATGAAAAAAAACAAAAGTTAAGATTTATCTGGATAGATGAAGGTGTGGAGACACAAAACAAAAGTATTCAATGAAATAATATCAGAAAATTTCCCAAACCTAATCAATGAAATGGAAAATCATATACGAGAAGCTTAGAGAACACTAAATGTACAAAATAACCACAGACCCAAACCAACTCACATTATAATAAAAATGCCTAAAATAAAAATAAGGACAGAATTTTAAAGGCTTCCATAGAAAAGCAACAGGTAACATTTACAAGGAAACCAATCCAGATCTGAGCTGATCAATTAACACAGACCCTCAAAGCTAGGAGGTCTTAGAATCACATAAACAGAAATGGATGTCAGCCAATAATATTATACCCAACAAAATTAAGTTTCAGATTTGAAGATGAAATAAAAACATTCCTTGATAAACATTAAAAGACTTTGTAACTAGAAAGCCTGCACTACAGAACATTCTCAACAAAATATTCCATGAAGATGAAAGGAAAAAAAAAAGTGAAAACCAACAAAGGGAGGAACTACTCTATAGGAATAGTGAGTCAAAGGAGAAACAAATTCAGATTAAAAACCAGAAATATACCAAAATGACTGGGAATACAAATCATATCTCAATAAAACCTTGAACATTAATGGCCTTAACTCATCAATCAAAATATATAGACTGGCAGATTTGATTAAAAAACAAGACCCAACAATTTGCTGTCTCCAAGAGACTCATATCATAGGCAAAGACATCCACAGATTGAAGATGAAAGGTAAATCAAACATTATTTCCCCATGTGCATATATGCTTACACAGCCAGTGTGATTCTACCTAATGTACAACCAGAAGAATGTCCGAATGATTCTACTGTTCTTTCTATTCCACTACCCCCTACCATCCTTTCTCTCCCCTCTGTCTAATTTAAAGTACTTCTATCCTTTCCTAGCCCCCACCCTTTTGTGAATTAGCATTCTGTATAACAGAGTAAATATTTGGCCTTTGGTTCTTTAGGGATTGGCTTATTTACTTAGCATTATGTTCTCCAGCCCCATCCCATTAGCCAGCAAATGACATAATTTCATTCTTCTTTAGGGCTGAGGAATATTCCATTGTGTAAACATTTTCTTTATCCATTTATCCATTTTAGGACACCTAGGTTGGCTCCATAGTTTAGCTATTGTGAATTGAGCTGCTATAAACATCAATGTATAGTATGCAGATTTTAAGTCCTTTGGGTATAAACTGAGGAGTGGAATAGATGGGTCAAATGTGGTTCCATTCCAAGTTTTCTGAGGAATCTCTATGCAGAAAGTATGTTAGAAACTATGAACAGAACTTCCAAGAAGTATGGAACAACAGGAAAAAAAAACACAAAATTTAAGATTTATATGGATAGATGAAGGAATGGAGATACAAACCAATACTGGTTGCACCAATTTGCAGCTCCACCAGCAATGTCTGAGTGTTCTTTTTTCCCACATCCTTGCCAACATTTATTGTTGCTTGTATTCTTGTAAACTGCCATTCTGAATGGAGTGAGATGAAATCTCGGTGTAGTTTTAATATGCATTTCTCTAATTGCTAGAGATGCGAACATTTTTTATATATTTATTTATTGATTGAATTTCTTCTTCTATAGAGTATCTGTTCAGTTCCTTTGCCCATTTATTGACTGGGTTATTTATTTTTTGGTGTTAAGTTTTTAGACTTCTTTATATATCCTGGAAATTAATTCTCTATCTGAGGTGCATGTACTAAAGATTTTCTCCCATTCTGTAGTCTCTCTTCACATTATTGTTCTCTTTGCTGTGATAAAGCTTTTTAGTTTGATTTGATCCCACTTATTGATTCATGATTTTACTTTTTGGACTTCAGGAGTCTTGTTGAGGAAGTCAGTTCCTAAACCGACATGGTGGAAATTTGGGCCCGTTTTTTCTTCTAGTTGGCACAGGGTCTTTGTTCTAGTGCCTAAGACTCTGATCCACTTTCAGTTGATTTTTGTGCAAGGTGAGAGATAGGGATTTAATTTCATTTTGTTACATACGGATTTCTAGTTTTCCAAGCACCATTTGTTGAAGAAGCTATATTTTCTCCAGTATATGTTTTTGCACTTTTGTCCAGTATGAGATAACTGTATTTATGTGGGTTTGTCTCTGGGTCTTATATTGTGTACATTGGTCTATGTATCTATTTTGGTGCCAATACCATTCTGTAACTATACCATTTTGTTACTATTGCTCTGTAGTGTAATTTAAGGTCTAGTATTGTGATACCTCCTGCTTCATTTTTCTTGCTAAGGATTGCTTTGGCTATTCTGGGTCTCTTATATTTCCAAAAGAATTTCATGATTGCTTTTTCTAGTACCATGAAGAATGTCATTGGATTTTAATAGGAATTTCATTAAATCTATATAACATTGTTTGTAGTATGACCATTTTTTCTATGTTAATACTGCCTATCCAAGAACATTGGAGATCTTCCATCTTTTAAGGTCTTCTTCAATTTCTTTTTAGTGTTCCTTAGTCTTCATTGTAGAGTAGAGCATATCCCCTCTTTTGTTAGATTAATTCCCAAGTATTTTATTTTATTTTTTGAGGCTATTATGAATGGGATGGTTTTCTTATTTTCTCTTTCACTGCATTTATCACTGATGTAGAGAAATGAGTTTGATTTATGGGTGTTGATTTTATATCCTGCTACCTTACTGAATTCTTTATTAGTTCTAGACCTTTTCTGGTGAAATTTTTTGAATTTTCTAAATATCAAATTATGTCTTTGGCAAATAGTGATAGTTTGAGTTCTTTTCCCTATTCATATCACTTTAATTTCTTTCATCTGTCTAATTGCTCTGTCAAGAGTTTACAAAACTATTCAGAAGTGGTGAAAGAGGCATCCTTGTCTTGTTCTAGTTTTTAAAAGGAATGCTTTCAATTTTTATACATTTAGAATGATGTTTGCCTTGGGTTTAGCATATATAGCTTTTACGACGTTGAGGTATGTTCCTACTTTCCCAGATGTTTCTAGTGTTTAAAACATAAAGGGGAGCTGTACTTTGTCAAATGATTTTTCTGGATCTATTGAGATAATCATATGATTCTTGCCTTTAAGTCTAACTGATGAATTACATTTATTGATTTTTGTATGTTGAGCAAACCTTGCTTCCCTGGGATGTACCCCACTTGATCATAGTGCACTTTGAATCTATATTCATCAAGGATATTGGTCTGAAGTTTTCTTTCCTTTGTATGTCTTCATCTGGTTTTGGTATTAGGGTGACACTAGCCTCATACAATGAGTTTGGAAGTGTTCCCTCATTTTCTATTTCATGGAATAATTTGAAGAGTATTGGTGCTAATTCTTCTTTGAAAGTCTTGTCCAACTCAGCTGAGAATTCATCTGGTCCTGGGCTTCTCTTGGCTGGTAGGCTTTTCATGGCATCTTTTTATTTCAGTGCTTGAAATTTATCTGTTTGAATTGTGTGTGTCTTCCTGGATTCCATGTAGGTAGATTATATGATTCTAGAAATTTGTCAATGTCTTCAAGATTTTCTATTTTATTGAAGTATAAATTTTCAAAATAGTTTCTAATTATCATTTGTATTTCAGTATGTCTGGTGTGATATTTCCTTTTTCATCACAAATTTTAGTAATTTGAGTTTTCTCTCTCTTTCTCTTCGTTAGCATGGCTAAAGATTTTTCAATTTTATATATTTTTTCAAAAATTCAACTTTTTGTTTTGTCAATTTTTAATTGTTCCTTTTGTTTCAATTTTTTATTTTAGCAATGATTTAATAAATTCCTGTCTTCTACTGCTTTTGGTGTTGATTTGTTCTTTTTTTAGGGCTTTGAGATATAATTTTAGGTTGTTTATTCATTGACTTTCTAGTCTTTTAATGAATGAGCTCAATGCAATGACATTTCCTCTTAACACTCACTTCATAGTATCCCAGAGATCTTGATATGTTGTATTACTATTCTCTTTTACCTCTAAGTAGTTTTTTATTCCATCCTTGATTTTCTATGCTATCCATTTGTTATTAAATACTTTACTATTTAGTCTCCCAGTGTTGGAGTAGATTCTATTTTTTTTTATTTTATCATTGATTCTTTATTTCATCCCATTATGATCTGATAGAATGTAAGGTCATATCTCTAAGAGTTGCTAAGAGTTGATTTGTGGCATAAGATATGGTCTATTTTAGAGAAGGATCCATGTGCTGCTGAGAAGAAAGTGCATTCACTCATTGATGGATGAAATATTCTATATATGTCCACTAATCCAAATTTTTAATTGTATTATTTAGTTCTATAGTTTCTTTGTTTACTGTTTGTTTGGAATATCTACCCAATAGTGACAGAAATATGTTAAAGTCACCCGGTATTACTGTATTGTGGTCTATTTGATTCTTGAAATTGAGAAGGGTTTGTTTGATGTACATAGATAATCCACTGTTTGGGGCATAATATTTATGATTGTTATGTCTAGTTGATGTTTAAATCCCTTAAGCAATATGAAATGGTTTTCTTTGTCCCTTCTGATGAATTTCGACTTGAAGTCCACTTTATCTGATACGAGGATAGGAACCCCTGCTTGTTTCAAAGGTCTAGGTAAGTGATGTTTTTTTTTTTTTTTTCCCATCCTTTCACCTTCAGTCTGTAGATGTCTTTGCCCACAAGATGAGTCTCTTGGAGACAGTATTGTTGGGTCTCATATTTTAATCCAGTCTTCAGTCTATGTCGTTTGGTTGATGAGTTTAGGCCATTAACATTCAGGGTTATTATTGAGATATATATATATATATATATATATATATATATATATATATTACATTAAACTACAGATCATTCTTAGCAATATATATATATATATATATATATATATATATATTACATTAAACTACAGATCATTCTTAGCAATATATATATATATATATATATATATATATATATATATATATATTACATTAAACTACAGGTCATTCTTAGCAATATATATATATATATATATATATATATATATATATATTTGTATTTCTGAAGTCAAAAATTTCTGACACATAAACTTTTATCTTCCATCTTTCTTAAAGTAATCTCAACACATCTATCCATACTTGTGAAAACCAAGATGCAATTACTAAGTGACGGGTTCATAGGTCATAACCAAATTGGATTTTGGACACCACACTGCTAACACTTGGTAGAACTCCTCTTTGTTTTTCCTACATGACAGCAGCTGAAACATTCTTCCCACAATGCACCAAGGCAAAAGTGGATGCAATCTTATTCTTGAGGCTTTCTTAATTGAGGCCATGTAGATTCCAGAATGTACAGAAAGACAGGAAATGATTCTGAGACCCCAAATGTTTGTTTTTAATGATTGATATGATTGAAAATATTAATAGATATATCCTTGCACATGGATAAATCTTACGTGTGTATACACAAATATATATAATATAAATGACATAATTAACATTTGAGTACTAACTACATGCCCAATACTTTTCTAGGTGTTTAACCTATATAATCTCATGTCATTCTTATATTGATTTTTGGCAACTAATGATAAGCATGACTTAGAAGGAAAATAATTTATTCTGCATTAGTGCAGCTGTGAAATGACATGAAACCAACTCTTATCTCCAAGTCTGGGGTTAATGTGGTGCACAAAAATGAGTTTCATAAGACTGTCAAACATAAGCAGAAAAATAGAAAGGTCATGAGAAGGAAAATCATTCTACCACGAAGGAGAAAAACCTGTCTTTTCCACAACAATTTAGCTTTGGCACTTAATGCAGAAAAGGCAGCAAGATTTAGTCTGATGCTACTGTGTTTGCTACATCTATTTGACAGGAGGAAGAGAAATCTTTAAGTTATCACCTTCAATGTATTTCCTCAAAAATCCTGGGATTTCTGAAAAGTTAAATTGTCTTAAAAATAACTTTGGATATCTAAGCAATCATGTTTAAGTTCTCTCAGTCTCTGCTAATATTTATATTCCATTTTCTTTGTTTGAAAGTTTTTAACTCACAGGACTACAATGTTTCACAATATTATTTTTATTAAGCCCAATTCTAAGAATTATGGGAGCTATTACTTGTGAGTGAGTGAAAAGCTTTGGGAAGTAACCTTAGATCTGTGGCCATGTTTCTTAATGTTCTTGCTGACTACTAAGGGGAAGTTTGTGCAATACAAATATTTCTTTTCGTACAGTACATGGAATAATATTCACTGTAAAGTCTAACACTTTCATTACTTTCCTTAGACATAAAAGCTATAATCAGGTATAAAGCTTTTAGGTTTGGAATATTACACAAGAATAACACTAGAATGATTAGGTATTGTTACTTATTAAATACACACACAATTTTTTTCAAGTAGAAATTTTAAAAATAGTAGTCTCTTCTACCATCATTTATTAAATTGTTTTTGCCAGAAAGTTTACCTTCTTACTGTAGGTCAGGCATTTTTTATTTTTAAACTTCATGACTCCTTAGCCTGGATATTCATGTTTTTCTACATCATAGATAAGCAAACTGTCACCAAAAAATAAAAAGAGTAGAACCTAATTCCAGGCCATACAGCTTTTAAATGATAGATTCAGGATTTAAACCTTGTCTGACTTTAAACCCTCATAATAATACCCAATGTCAATCAGTTACATAAATTAAGCATATGTAATCTATGATGTTATCAAGGTATCTAACATAATACTTTATGAAAATCTTATAAATTCCAAGAAGTTAATAACACAACTAGGCTAATTAAAGCTTTGTGAAAAATCACAACTAAAGAGTCCTCATTCAACCATTTTATGTTTAGTATCAGCAGTTTCAACAGCTTTGGACTGTACACTAAAGATTTGTTTATCAATAACTATTCTCCCAGAGTTAATTAATTTTATTCTAAAATACTACTACATGAATTAGTCAACTTCTTTGTCCACATAACAATAAAGATTTGGGGGAAACTACATATAATAAAGACTGTTCTATTTGGATCTGGAATGTTCCCAGTCTTGAAGTCTTGGTCCCCATAATAGCAATTATCATAGGTGAATCTTTTGGAAAATGATTGTATCATTTTCCAAAATGGGCTCTGAGCTCTTCGATGGATTACTCCATTGAGAAACTGATGACTGAATTTAGTATTGGGAAACTGTAGAAGGTAAAACTGATTATTGGGAAAATGTAGGAGGTGGAACTGAATAATAGGTAGCAAGTCCTTAGGGGCTATACTTGTCCCAGGTCTCCTTTTTCCTATTTTCTTCTCTCTTTTCTCTCTCTCTCTCACCCTCTCCTTCTCTCTTCCTTTTTTTTTACCTCTCCCCCTCCCTCTAACTCTCTCTCTCTCTCTCTCTCTCTCTCTCCTTGCCAAAAACCATTGAGTAAGCAGTTTGTTCCTCCACACACTTCCACCATGATATTCTGCCTCACTCAGGTTCAAATCAATGGAACCAGCTAATCTTAGACTAAAACATCTAAAACCATAAGCCAAAATAAATCTTTTCTTCTCTAAGTGGATTTTCGTAGGTATTTATCACACTGATGAAAAGCTAACACAAATACTTTCCTTTAATACTGATAGAAGTCATTATCTGGCTCAAAACTTATGCTACTTTCTACTCCACAAATGGTGACTTTAGCATCAAAGAAACATCTGTATCTAATGTCTCCTATTTAGAATACAGACAATTCTACAATGACAACACCACCTTAACTGTTCACTACTGCTAAAGACAAAAGAATAACTACGATAATAAAACATGATAAATTATGTTAAAAGTAATCCAAATAAAATACAAAATAGAATAATACAAATACAATTTCTTGTTCTTAATATCTATGTAACCCTGGGCAAGGCACGTATCCTCTTTTTATCTCAATTTTCTTATCTGTATGATGAAAATAATATTGTGAGGGTTGATAATACATATGATGTCCTAGACCAATGTCTTAAAAGGAAAAATAATCAATAAATAGTAGAGTAACCATTTCCAATATTATAATTTAAAATATTTTTAAATACTACAAAGTTTGTAAAGAACAATTAAAATATAATAAATAGGTAAATAAGTCCATTGAAGATGGGGATGAGAGAAATTTTTAAAAAATAGAGAAAATAAAGATGAAGATAAAAGCAAAAATGAAAGAAAAAAAAAATAAGACAGAAACCAAAACATTTAGAATTGAGTTAAAATTAATGAAAATAGTTTTAAAATTTAAAAATGTAAGATTGTAACTGCAACTGCAACAAGCTAAAAGCAGATTAATAAGCAAAGATACTATTCCTATAACTAAAATACTTCTATCAGAGCTCTTTGAGCTGTGAAGTTCCCCCCGGGTTAAAGTCCCTCTGTAAGATGATAATAATAACTTGAATTTATATATCTGAAAATCCCCTAAAATTTAATAATAATTATAACAGTAATTTAAACTAATTTTTATTATGTATTTTCAAGTAATATTTATTAAGCCACCTACTCTTAAAACAACATTGTAAAATATTATTTATATTTCTGTTTTTCAGATATGGAAACTATGGAAGTTAAGGAATTTCCCAAAGATTATATCTCTAGTACAGGCAGGAATCAGAATTTCAACAGTTATGTTAAAGATAAAGGAAAAAGATATGTAAGAATATTGGGCTGCTGAAAACTAGAAATTTGAAAGAAAGAAAAGAATTTAAAGAGAAATTTTTAAAACTCTTTATGATGTGTCAGCTAAACCTTACAAGAACCCTATTGTAAAGATCAATGTGAGTCTTCAAGGGCTTAGCATCAAATTTGTTGTTTTGGTTTGATTTGATGTGGTTTGGGATAAATGAGAATGTTCAGATTGGTCTTTAAAAAACAGCAGGATGACTCCACAGACCTTTTACAGGGGGTCACACAAAGATTAATGAAGGTTGTCAGAGCAAAACCACATATAAAATCCAAGATGTTCACATGCCCCTCTTTCTTAATTAATCTTTATTTTTAGATGAATAAAATTATGTAAGTAAACATGACGTGTTCTATTATTTCATAAATAACTTACAGGAAATCTTTTTGCTATATGTTATGCTCTAAACAGAGAAAGAAGGTCAAGGTGAGGAGACAAGTTATAGAATTTCTTTCTTTCCTTTCTGGAATGAAACATGGACAGAAGTTGCAAAGATAAGTGCCAAGACTCTTGTGAGAGAATGTTTTTTCTTCAGCTCCCTGCCACAGTTTGTGGAACAATGAAGAACAATGAAAATAATGACAATTGTTTTCACATTTGACGAACAAATATAAAAATTAATTTTTGAACTCTAATGTACGATACTTCCTCTAGGAATAAGTTTTGTGTCTGCTAATTAAGTGGGATTTGTATAATCATGAATTCACAATGCTTTGGTAGGGTAAATTGTCTCCTTAGACAAGATCATATAATTTTGTCAAGAGTCAACTCTTAGAAAGAAATGTGATTTGTCTTAATAAATACAGGGTCATGCAATTAATGTTAAGAAAAGAGAATACAGTGCTTTTTTTTCCCTTAGTACTTCTCCATCATTACTTCTTATTTGTTTTTTGAAGTCAATATTTAAGAGATAAAATAAAAAGAGAGATAGTAATAATATTTGTTTTTTAGATCTGTCATGTAAATGAACCTTTTCCAAGTTTGCAAAATAATGTCTATCATTGTAATTACAGCTTGGAAACCTAATTCAGAGAATAAAATCAAATTTGACCTTTTTTTGAACTGAACTGAACATTTGGGGTTCATAGGAATTCAGTTTGCTTCTTGGAGTCTTAAAAAAATATGCTGTTTTTAATTATGATGACTAACTGAAATAGTTCATTTTCATAATTCTATATTAAGCAGGCATGTGTCAGACTAGCAAAGTTCAGTGCAATATTTCATGCTTCTTGCCTTTTGACCTCCATCATTTTCTTCATGCTTAGTGTCTATAAGTGATTAATTGATACAAGAACAAGATTGATGAACATAAATACAACAGTAACATATAAAAGGTTAGTAACTTTAGCTGAAATTAGTTTCTACAACCAAAAAAAAAAATCAAGAATCCTCAAAATACTTTTTACGATTTAGATATTAGGTGTCCCCCAAAAGCTCATGTGTGAGATAATGAAAGAAAGTTTAGAGATGAAATGATTGGATTATAAAAGGTTTAACCTGATCTGTGTATTTATCACCTGATATGGGTTAGCTTGGCGGTAACTGTAGGCAGGGGGGTGTAGCTGCAGGACGTGGGTCCCTGGGGACATGTATTTGGGGGTATATATTTTGTCCTTGTTGAGCAGAGCTCTCACTCTGCTTCCTGGTGTGATTCTTGAGCCATTTCCTTCTACCCCACTCTTCTATCATGATGTTCTACTTCATCTCAAGCCCTGAGGAATGAAGTTGGCCATTTATGGACTGAAACCTCTGATAAACTTTTCCTTCTCTAATTATTCTTGTCAGGTCTTTTGGTCACACCAGCAAACAAAAAGCCAAATAATACTTAATACGATTCCCCACCCCTGGGGCAATTGTTGGGTAGAGGAATGCTCACAACTCACTCTTCAGTTTTGACAGCATGATTCTAGTGACTTTTATTTGCAGTTTAGGAAATTACTTCCAGGACCATATGCTGAATTTTCTGAAATTCAAAATAGAGTGATTTATGAACTCCTCCCTATAATTTAACATTTTCCTATCAAATTCTCCCATATCCTCTTTCGTGTAAACTGGTATTTAATTCTATCTAATCTCTAATTGTTCGATTTGTCTAGCTTGTTGATAATAATGACTTTCACTAAAAATTTTATATTTATATTTATTATTCATGAGGAGGCATTTTCTCCACTAGGGAAATGATGAAACTTTGGCTGACAGATGTGATTTAGTTGATAATCAGCAACACACTGCCGTTGACTTAGGTTCACCTAAGTATAAATCTCATGTTCATAATCACCACAAAATATGCCCTTCATTGTCTTTAGTTTCTTTCCCATGTATTAACCAGTTCAGCCAAACAATCTATAATATCTTAGATTTTCTCTTCCTCTTGGCTCTTTGAAGTCCCAATATTACACTACCTTTAATCCTAGATAAATCAGCTAGCTTTCTCTTCCTTGCTTCTGAGAAATGTTTGAGAAAATTAATTTTCTATGATTAAAAGCTATATCAGAAAAAAATGTTAGTTTAAACTTTAACTAGAGCTTTAAATATGCACAGCAACATTTTCACTAGTTTTGTGACTTCCCTTTCTTATACTTAACTCTGGCTATAAAAAAATCCATACAAGTTTCTAAGGCCTCCAATTCTACTTCAAATTTTCTTACCCATAGGGAACCTTTGGTTCTTCTCTTGTTTTTGTTTGTTTGTTTGTTTTTTAAATATTTTTGGTTGTAGATGGACACAATAACTTTAATTATTTATTTATTTGGTGCTGAGGATAAAACCCAGTGCCTCACACATGCTAGGCAAGTACTCCACCACTTAGCCACAACCCAGCCCTTGGTTCTTATTTTGAAAAGAAGAAATGAATGTGCACTCAGGCTCCAAGGCTACCTCAGTGCCAACAGGACATCAAGGACCTAAATGCTACGTCCACCTGGGCTCCAGACTGGATCTTAGGGAACCAGGATTCAGGTCCCTAACTGTGAGTCCAGACCCCAGTGAACTCCAATACTAGAATAGCCCCCCTGGATCCAGACACCAAGATTAATCCAATCCCAGACAGGCCTTTATATACTCAAGGTCAAGTCATGCCCATGTAGATTCTCCAGGATTAAACCCACAAACACAGACAGTAGTCCTTTTCCTTTTAGACCCCAATGCCAGGATGACCATCTGGACTCAGACACCAGACTTATTTACCTACAGACTCATATCAGGTCAACCCTTCTGTGAACCTCCACAGAAAGCCTAGCCTGTGTTTCCTATCTGCCATTCCTTCCCTCCAAATCTTTGACCAGGTTTACTTGTTGAAGGGCTTTCCCTACCAAACCTTGTCTATAAAGATTGAATGAAGTAATCATTCTGCCAAGACTGGATAAACACTGTATAAATGCACAGACATCAAAATTCAGAAAAGTCTGGCATCACCAAAGAAAAAAGTGAACAAGAAAAAGAAGAGATAAAATGGACACTGATCTATGATGGCAAGGAGGTGGGGTGGGCATGGGAAGAATAGAGGAACTTTGAATTGGGCAAAGGGGAGGGTAGGAAGGGGTTATAGGGGTGGGAAAGATGATGGAATGAGATGGATATCATTACCTTAGGTATATGCATGATTACATAAATGGTGCACTGTTTACAACCAGAGAATTGAAATGGTATGCTCCATTTGAGTATTATGAATTGAAATGCATTCTGCTGTCATGTACAACTAAGTAGAACAAGTAAAAATAATTTAAAAAGAGATAAAAAGCTAAATAAATAGAGATCTATGAACTACCTAACAGATAATTGAAAATAATCAGCTCAATGAAGTTCAGCAAGCTTCAAAAGAACACAGATAGACAATTAAAATCAGGAAAACAATTCATGAACAAAAATAATATTTTCACAAAGAAATACAAGCCATAGAAATACAGATGTTCTAGAACTGAAGAACACAATGACCGACCAAAAAGAATTCAATACAGTTCTTTGACAGCAGAATTTGAGCAGAAAAATCAGTGAGTTTCAAGACATATAACTTAAAATTAGTCAACAACAAAAACTGAAAGCTTTCTAATATCTGTAACAAGACAAGAATATTCATTCTTACCACCTCTATTCAATATAGTACTAGAAAACTTAGATTGCGCAATCAGGCAATCAAAATAAATACAAGACATCAAGATCAGAAAGGAAAGAGTAAAATTAATGATATTATATGTAGAAACTCTGAAGATGCCTCAAAAAGACATTGCTAGAACTAAGAATATATTCCATGAAGATGCTTGATACAAAACATATAGGACATATAGGTATATTTTATCAGTTGTATTTCTATACACTAACAACAAACTATCTGAAAATGAAATAAAAATAATTGCATTTACAATAACGTCAAAAAGAGTAAAACATTTAGGAACAAATTAAACTGAGAAGATGAAAAGCTTATACACTGAAAATCTTAAGACAATGCTGAAAGACATTAAAGACAAATAGAAAGATATCCTTGGAAAAATTAATACTATTAGTATTTGTACAATCCAAAGCAATTTACATTTTCAATACAATCCCCATCAAAATTCCAATAGCATTTTCCATAGAAATAAAAGTAATTTCTAAAATTTGTATGAAACTGCAGAAGACCCTGAAAAGAAAAGCAATATTTGGCAAAAAATGAATATATCACACTTCTTGATTTCAACTTATATTGCAAAGTTATAGTAATGAAAACACTATAGTACTGATTTAAACGTAGACATAAGTACTGGTAGAACACAATAGCTTAAGAATAAACCCAACTGACAAAGTCAACTGAATTTCAACAAGAACACTACAGAATGAGCAAAGAATGGTCTGTTCAATACATGGTGTTAGGAAAACTGAATATCCACATGTAAGTGAAATGAAAATGAATCAGTATCTTACATGGTACATAGAAAAAAACTCAAAAGGGATTAAAGACTTAAGCATAAGTCCTGAGACTGTAAAATAAAGTAAAACTTCTTTACATTGGTCTTAGCAATGATTTGGGGGTTGTAATACCCAAAGCACAGGCAACAAAAGCAAAATAAGTGAGATTACATCAAATTGAAAACCTCTGCACAGTAACAGGAACAAGCAACAAAATTATTTTATTTGTAAAATGTATATTTGAAAAGGGATTAATATTGAAAACAAATAAGAAACTCAGAATATATAATTAAAAATTATAACAACCTGATTAAAAAATGGGCAAAGTACCTAAGTAGGCATTTCACCAAAGTCACACAAATAGCCAACAGGTATATGACAATGGATTCAACATCACCAATCATGGAAATGCAAATCAAAATCATAGTGAGACATTACCTTATAACAGTTAGGATGGCCATTAAAAGAAAAAGTGGCAAGTGTTGGCAAGAATGTGGAGAAAAGATATCCTTAGTACACTGCTGATGGAATGAAATTATGACTGACACTTTGAAAGACAATATGGAGGTTCCTAAAAAATATTTAAAATAGAACAACCATATGATCCAGAAATTCCCTTTTAGGTATTTATACAAAGGAATTGAAATCAGGATCTCAAAGATATACCTGCAGGCACATGCTTATTAAAGCTTATTAGCAATGTTAATGCTACAGAAACAACTTACATGTTAACTGATAGTTGAATATATAAAATAATGTGTGATATATTTACAATAAAATATTATTTGGTCTTTTAAAGGAAAGAAATCCTTCCATTCATGACAACATGGATGGACCAAGAGGACATAATGCTGAGTAATATAAGTTATATACAGAAAAATAAATATTATACAATCTCACTTTTATGCACATTTATAGAAATAGAGAATAGAATTATGATGATTTCTCCCAATGAGGTTTTAGTTATGCAAGATAAATTCCAGAGGTTTACTATACAATATTAGCTATATACAGCTATATACAATATTAGCTTTATGCAGCACATTGCCTCTTGTTAACAATGCAGTATTATATACTTAAAGTTTCCTGAGAGTGTAGATTTTACAGTAACTGTTCTTACACACACAAACACACACACACACACACACACACACACACACACACACACTCTCTACATACAATCATAGTAATAATTAAGGGGGCAGGAGAAAACCTTGGGAAGTGACTAGTATATCAGTGACCTTGGTTTTCATGATGGTTTCCCAAATATATACTTATCTCTAAACACATCAAGCCTTACAGAATGCATATGTACAATTTTTTGCATGTCAATAATACATAAATAAAATGTTTAATAAAAACATAGTTCATTAGTACTTCCATAAGTAATTAAAATAAGATGTTCCATAAATTTTCTCTCTTTCTCTAAACCACAAAATAAAGAATATTAGGAATTCTTAATCAGGCTCTAGAGACTTCTTGAACCTGTCAAGTTATAAGCAGAAATGTGGGGGGTTGTTCATTTTTTTAAAGAACGGGACAATAATATTTGATACCCCAAAGGAATCACTGAATCAGTGATATAAAAGAAATTATTCAGGACCAGGTGCAGTGACACATGCCTAGAAAGGCAGTGACTTGGGAGGCTGAGGCAGGAGGATAGCAAATTTAAGGCTAATGTTAGCAATTTATCAAGAACCTAAGCAACTTAGTGAGACCACCTCAAAATAAAAAGTTTAATGAGTTGGGTATGTAGTTCAATAGTAAAGTTCCCTTGGGTTCCACTTCAGTACAAAAAAAATATTTGGAATGACTCCAAGATGGCTAAATAGATGTATTTAGCACTTAGTCTTTCTACACAAAGAAAAACGAAAACAACAAATGAATACCTTTATCTTGAAGAGCGAGGCCAAGGGAGAACACTGTAATTCATCAAGGGACACATGGCTACCCTGTAATTCACAAAGACCTCAGATGCTGTCATACAAAACAAAACACACCAATAATTCTGATTATTTTTAAGTAATTTGAATTGGTTCCCTTGATATGCAAGGAGCAGGCTCACCTAAGGAGCATGTGAGAAGGAAAGAAGGCAGGACCGCATCATGGTTAAGCATATGGATTCTGGATTCAGGCCACCTGGGTCACATCCCGGCTCTACAACTTGCAAACTCTGTGACCATCCCTGTACTTTCTTTCCTTCAGTACTTTCTTTTAGACATAAAACAATTCACAGTGGCAACAGCACCTATCCCTAGGGTGGTTATGGTAAATGGATTACTTAATACATGCAAAAGTGTTCAGAGTAGTTCCTGACCATTCATTCAAGAGGCATGCATTAAGTTTTGTTTTCTACTATTATAATTAGAACAAATATCCAAGGAAACAAGTACATAAAGAAGTAAATGGGGAGGGGTAGAAGAAAGGAATGAAGCCTGCAAAAAGAAGCTGAGGGAAAAGGAGGAAGAGCAGAGGAGTGCACAGTCCTGGGGCCCCAGGAAAGAGTCCTACATGAGGAAGAGAACCAACAGTACTGGAAGTAGCATGAAGTAAAAAAAAAAAAAAAAAAAAAAAAAAGATAAGCAATGCAAATAGCTCCTTGGATTTAAGGAATGGAGGTTTTGTTGAGCCTGGAAGCAACAGTGTAACACAAATTTCAGTGAACTAAAAATTTAGTGGAAGTGAAAGACATGAAGGTAGAGATAATAGATAATTCTTTCAAAAAGTTTGGGGAGTCTGAGGAGGAGAATTTCAACCATAGGTGAAGGATCATGATGGCAGTCTGAGGGTTTTGCAAATAGAAAAGACTATTAAACATCTTTACAAAGCAATTTGGTTTTTGTAAGTACCATAAAATCTTTCCCCATCCCCTTTTTATCTTTCCCCTTTTTTTCCCCATATATATGTAAATACAATCAGAATAGTCCCCCTTAACCATGAGAGATAATTTTTTAAGATTCTAAGTGGATGCCTGAAATTACATATACACACACACACACACACACACACACACACACATTTTTCCTACATTCATATCTGTGATAAAGTTTTTTTATTGGTTGTTCACAACATTACAAAGCTCTTGACATATCATATTTCATACATTAGATTGAAGTGGGTTATGAACCCCCAATTTTACCCCAAATGCAGATTGCAGAATCACGTCGGTTACACATCCACAATTTTACATAATGCCCTATTAGTAATTGTTGAATTCTGCTACCTTTCCTATCCCCTACTATCCCCCCTCCCCTCCCATCTTCTCTCTCTCTACCCCATCTACTGTAATTGATTTCTCTTCTTGTTTATTTTCCCATTCCCCTCACAACCTCTTATATGTAATTTTGTATAGCAATGAGGGTCTCCCTTCATTTCCATGCAATTTCCCTTTTCTCTCCCTTTCCCTCCCATCTCATGTCTCTGTTTAATGTTAATCTTTTCTTCCTGCTCTTCCTCCCTGCTCTGTTCATAGGTGCTCTCATTATATCAAAGAAGACATTTGGTATTTGATTTTTAGGGATTGGCTAGCTTCACTAAGAATAATCTGCTCTAGTGCCAACCATTTCCCTGCAAATTCTATGATTTTGTCATTTTTTATTGCTGCAGAGTACTCCATTGTGTATAGATGCCACATTTTTTTTAACCATTCATCTATTGAAGGGCATCTGGGTTGGTTCCACAGTCTAGCTATTGTGAATTGTGCTGCTATGAACATCGATGTGGCAGTATCCCTGTAGCATGCTCTTTTAAGGTCTTCAGGGAATAGTCTGAGAAGGGCAATAGCAGGGTCAAATGGTGGTTCCATTCCCATCTTTCCCAGGAATCTCCAAACTGCTTTCCAAATTGGCCGCACCAATTTGCAGCCCCACCAGCAATGTACAAGTGTACCATCTTCTCCACATCCTCGCCAGCACTTGTTGTTGTTTGACTTCATAGTGGCTGCCAAACTTACTGGAGTGAGATGGTATCTTAGGGTGGTTTTGATTTGCATTTCTGTGACTGCTAGAGATGGTGAGCATTTTTTCATGTACTTGTTGATTGATTGTATATCCTCCTCTGAGAAGTGTCTGTTCAGGTCCTTGGCCCATTTGCTGATTGGGTTATTTGTTATCTTATTGTCTAATTTTTTGAGTTCTTTGTATACTCTGGATATTAGGGCTCTATCTGAAGTGTGAGGAGTAAAAATTTGTTCCCAGGATGTAGGCTCTCTATATACCTCTCTTATTGTTTCTCTTGCTGAGAAAAAACTTTTTAGTTTAAGTAAGTCCCATTTGTTGATTCTTGTTCTTAACTCTTGTGCTATGGGCGTCCTATTAAGGAATTTGGAGCCCGACCCCACAATATGTAGATCAGAGCCAACTTTTTCTTCTATCAGATGCAGAGTCTCTGATTTGATATCAAGCTCCTTGATCCATTTTGAGTTAACTTTTGTGCATGGCGAGAGAAAGGGATTCAGTTTCATTTTGTTGCATATGGATTTCCAGTTTTCCCAACACCATTTGTTGAAGATGCTATCCTTCCTCCATTGCATGCTTTTAGACCCTTTATCAAATATAAGATAGTTGTAACTTTGTGGATTAGTCTCTGTGTCCTCTATTCTATACCACTGGTCCACCCGCCTGTTTTGGTACCAGTACCATGCTGTTTTTGTCACTATTGCTCTGTAATATAGTTTGAAATCTGGTATCGCTATACCGCCTGATTCACACTTCCTGTTTAGAATTGCTTTTGCTATTCTGGGTCTTTTATTTTTCCGTATAAATTTCATGATTGCTTTATCTATTTCTACAAGAAATGCCATTGGGATTTTGATTGGCATTGCATTAAACCTATAGAGAACTTTTGGTAATGTCGCCATTTTGATGATGTTAGTTCTGCCTATCCATGAACAGGGTATTTTTTCCATCTTCTAAGATCTTCTTCTACTTCTCTCTTTAGGGTTCTGTAGTTTTCATTGTATAAATCTTTCACCTCTTTTGTTAGGTGGATTCCCAAGTATTTTTTTTTTGAGGATATTGTGAATGGAGTGTTTTTCCTCATTTCCATTTCAGAAGTTTTGTCGCTGATATACAGAAATGCCTTTGATTTATGCGTGTTGATTTTATATCCTGCCACTTTGCTGAATTCTTTTATTAGTTCTAGTAGTTTCTTTGTACACCCTTTTGGGTCTTCTAGGTATAGAATCATGTCATCGGCAAACAGTGATAATTTAAGTTCTTCTTTTCCTATTTTTATGCCTTTAATTTCTTTCGTCTGTCTAATTGCTCTGGCCAGTGTTTCGAGAACTATATTGAATAGAAGTGGTGATAGAGGGCATCCCTGTCTTGTTCCAGATTTTAGAGGGAATGCCTTTAACTTTTGTCCATTCAGAATGATGCTAGCCTGAGGCTTAGCATAGATAGCTTTTACAATGTCAAGATAGGTTCCTGTTATTCCTAGTTTTTCTAATGTTTTGAACATAAAGGGATGCTGTACTTTGTCGAATGCTTTCTCTGCATCTATTGAGATGATCATATGATTCTTATCTTTAAGTCTATTGATGTGGTGAATAACATTTATTGATTTCCGTATATCGAACCAGCCTTGCATCCCAGGGATGAATCCTACTTGATCATGGTGCACAATTTTTTTGATGTGTTTTTGTATTCGATTCGCCAGAATTTTATTGAGGATTTTTGCATCTAGGTTCATTAGAGATATTGGTCTGTAGTTTTCTTTCTTTGAGGTGTCTTTGTCTGGTTTTGGAATCAGGGTGATGTTGGCCTCATAGAATGATTTTGGAAGAGCTCCCTCTTTTTCTATTTTCTGAAATAACTTGAAAAGTATTGGTATTAATTCTTCTTTAAAGGTTTTGTAAAACTCCACTGTATACCCATCCACTCCTCGGCTTTTCTTGGTTGGTAGTCTTTTGATGGCTTCTTCAATTTCATCCATTGATATTGGTCTGTTCAAATTGTGTGTATCCTCCTGACTCAGTCTAGGCAAATCATATGACTTAAGAAATTTATTGATGTCTTCACTATCTTCTATTTTATTGGAATATAGGTTGTCAAAACAATTTCTAATTGTCTTCTGTATTTCTGTAGCATCTCTTGTGATATTACCTTTTTCATCCCGTATGTTAGTAATTTGAGTTCTCTCTCTTCTTCTCTTCATTAGCATGGCTAAAGGTCTGTCGATCTTATTTATTTTTTCGAAGAACCAACTTTTAGTTTTGTTAATTTTTTCAATATTTTCTTTTGTTTCAATTTCATTGATTTCCGCTCTGATTTTACTTATTTCTTGCCTTCTGCTACATTTGCTGTTGTTTTGTTCTTCCTTTTCTAGGGCTTTGAGATGAAGTGTGAGCTCATTTATTTGTTGGTTTTTTCTTTTTTTTGAGGAATGAACACCAGGCGATGAATTTTCCTCTTAAAACTGCTTTCATTGTGTCCCATAGATTCCGATATACTGTGTCTGTATTTTCATTTATCTCTAAGAATTTTTTTATTTCCTCCTTTATGTCTTCTGTAACACATTGATCATTCAGTAACATATTGTTCATTTTCCATGTGAAGTAGGATTTTTCCTTCCTTCTTTTATCATTGATTTCCAGTTTCATTCCATGATGATCAGATAAAATGCAAGGTATTATCTCCACCCCTTTATATTTACTGAGGGTTGCCCTATGGCATAATATATGGTCTATTTTTGAGAAGGATCCATGTGCTGCTGAGAAAAAAATATATCCATATGATGATGGTTGATATATTCTCTATATGTCAGTTAAGTCTAGGTTATTGATTGTGATATTGAGTTCTATAGTTTCTTTATTTAACTTTTGTTTGGAGGATCTGTCCAATGGTGAGAGAGGTGTGTTGAAGTCACCCATAATTATTGTGTTGTGGTCTATTTGATTCTTGAACTTGAGGAGAATTTGTTTTATGAATGTCGCAGCACCATTATCTGGTGCATAAATATTGATAATTGTTATGTCTTGTTGGTGAATGGTTCCTTTTAACAGTATATAATGTCCTTCTTTATCCCTATTGATTAACTTAGTCTTGAAGTCGATTTTATTCGATATGAGGATGGCCACCCCTGCTTGCTTACGAGGACTGTGTGCATGGTATATTTTTTCCCATCCTTTCACCTTCAGCCTGTGTATGTCTTTTCCAATCAGATGTGTCTCCTGGAGGCGGCATATTGTTGGATTTATTTTTTTAATCCATGATACCAGCCTATGTCACTTTATTGGAGAGTTTAAGGAATTAACGTTCAGAGTTACTATTGATATATGGTTTGTACTTCCATCCATGTTTGATTATTTATACTTTTTAAAAAAAATTTAGTTTGTTTCTCCATGATTATCTTTCCCCTCGCCCTCTGTCTTTACCGAGGCACTTCCTACTGATGGTTTTGGTTATTGTTTTTCATTTCTTCCTCGTGTAGTGTTTTGCTCAAAATGCTTTGCAATGCTGGTTTTCTGGCTGCAAATTCTTTTAATATTTGTTTATCATGAAAGATTTTTATTTCGTTGTCATACCTGAAGCTTAATTTTGCTGGATACAGAATTCTTGGTTGGCATCCATTGTCTTTCAGTGTTTGAAATACATTGTTCCATGACCTTCTTGCTTTCAGCGTCTGTGATGAAAAATCCGTTGTTAACCTTATTGGTTTACCCCTGAATGTAATCTGCCTCCTTTCTCTTGTAGCTTTTAATATTTGCTCTTTTCTGTATATTGGATATCTTCATAACAATGTGTCTTGGCATTGGTCTACTGTGATTTTGTGTGCTCGGTGTCCTGTATGCATCTTCAATTTGTATATCTGTTTCCTTTTTTATTTCTGGAAAGTTTTCTGAAATTATTTCATTCAGCAGGTTACTCATTCCCTTGGTTTGAATCTCTGTACCTTCTTCTATCCCGATGACTCGTAAGTTTGGTTTTTTTATGTTATCCCATAACTCTTGGATGTTTTTCTCGTGATTTTTTACCAGCCTTTCTGAGTTGGCTAGACTGTTTTCAAGATGATATATTTTGTCTTCATTATCTGATGTTCTGGCTTCTACTTGCTCCACTCTGTTAGTGATACACTCAATTGAGTTTTTAATTTGGTTTATCGTTTCCTTCATTTCTAGAATTATTGTTTGATTATTTTTTATAATCTCTATCTCCTGATAAAGATGCTTAACTTCCTCTTTTATCTGTTTATGTAATTCATTCTCAATGTGTTCTTTCACTGCTTGAATTTGCTGTCTTGTATCCTCTTTAAGGTTCCATTCCATCTGTCTAAGGTGTTCCTTGAGTTTTTATATGACCATTTTTCTGATGACTCTAGGTCCTCCTGAATATTCAGGCTGTTCTGCATTGTTTGTACTCCTTTTCTTCCTTGCTTTTTGAAGCTGCTCATGTTACTTCTTGTTCTGTTTGACTGCTGAGTTACTGTTTACTCCTGTAAATTTATTAGATGCTTGGGAGGAAAGGTATTAGAAGGGAAGGGAAGAAGTCACTAAAGAGAATGAGAGTAAGCAGGTAGAATTCAAGGAAGGGGGAATAAGAAAATTGAAAAGAAATGAAAAGACAAAAGAAGAAAAAAATGGGAAATACAAAAAGAAAAAAAATTAAAAAAAAAATAATGAAAAAGAATTAAAATTAAAATTAGAAGAAAAAAAAATTTAAAAAAAATTGTAAAAAAAAATTTTAAAAAAACAACAAGAAAGAAAAATGAAAATGAAAGAAAAACCCAAATCAAAAAAAGAGAGAAAAGAAAAAAAAAACTAATAAATGCAGTCTTAGAGTTTGATTAACTTCTCTTCCAGTAGGTGCCGCTGTGCCCACCAGGCCACGTTTCTCCTGTCAATACTCGGGAACCAATCACTGTGCAGCAGCTCCTCCCAGACTGGGCGAATCTCCAATCTTGAGTGCCTAGGGCCTCCTCTTGTGTCTAGTCACTTCCCACTTTTCCTCTAGCCAGGCCCCTCTCACGGGTGCCGCTCACCACAATACTGGCTACATGCCAGGTCTGCTGCTCCCAGGAGCCCTGCTTTCATGAATGACTGGGCACAATCTTCCAGTTTGCCATTCCCTCAGACCCTAAGTTTGTAGAGCTTGGGGCTGAGAATCCTCAGCGAATTTTACTTGCCCTTCGGTAGCCACGCCCCCGGTAGCTGGTGCAAGAGACCTCAGCTGTCAGCAATGGTGGGAGCGGTAGTTCCGCGCCGCGGGTCCTGCGCCACCTCAGATTCCCTCGGTCTGGCTATCGTGCTCACGGGAGAGCTGGGAGGGGCCCTTACGGGAGAGCTGGGAGGGGCTCTTAAGGTTTCCCCGATGTGTGGAAGGGGAAGGCTAGGGAATTACACACCTGTACCGCGGGTTTCAATGAAGTTATCTCCTCCGCCGCAGTCTGATGACGTCAGTTCTCTGCCATGGTGGTATCTCTCGCAAATGGCGACAGTTCGTTTCCCTTTGCCGGGCGACCAACGCAACGGGTGGGTCCTTACTGTCTCTCCCAAGCCCCGTTTCAAACCTGAGGCCACTACCTATGAAGGCTCGGTAGGCATTTACCTCCTTAGGATCAGAAGGGCTGACCAGTTGTTTCAGCCAGATGGATCAGTGCTGAGTCACAGCTGTTTGTCTGCAGGAAGCAGGTGAACGGGAGCTTGAATTCAGCCGATCTGGACTCAGTGTGTGTTCTGAGAGGCCCAGACTGTTCGTCCCAGATCCACGTCAGCTCAGCATTGCCTAGTGATCCTGAGCAAACAGATTTAGGTTGTTTATGACTCCCTATGCCTGCACAGCTGAAGAGGTCAGGGACTTGATCTCTCTGCGTCTGCTGCCATGTTGGAATCCTCTCTGTGATAAAGTTTAATTTATAAATTAGGCACAGCAAGAGATTAACAAAAACTAATCATAAAACAAAAATTATTAAAATCATTTTTAAATATACTGTAATAAAGTTATGTGAATACAGTCTATCAAAAATATTTCATCTAACTATACTGTATTTTTGGACTATAATTAACCATGGGTAGTTAAAACCAAGGAGATAATCTGAAATGGCAGATAAAGACAACTATTGCATAGTTGTTGAATAATATGTCCTGATTTGAAATAGTCACACACACACACACACACACACACACATACACACACACACACACACACTATTTATATCAGAGTAAATCATTCAAATAATAATATATATGTGGGGGGTGCGTGTGTATTTGTGTTTTCAATATGGACTACAATAATGTATTTATTATGTAACTTCCAATTCATAAGAGGAGTATACAAAATACTATACTCTATAGGTGTATAGAAAATTATGTTAACAACTTTAATACAAAGTAGTGAGTAATAGTAGCAAGAACACACCACAGAATTTCTAATAGGAAAGAGTTAGCTTGGTCAGATGCTTTCCTTGGGGAAGGGATCTTTGCATTTGAGCAATGAAGAACTAGGATTTGTAATTATTTAGATGGGCTCACTTCACTTCAGGAAAAGGAGAAAAAAATTCACAAAACACCAGAGATAAAAGGGGCTATAGAAGAAAAAAAATGAGGAATTCTAGGAACATATATGTTCATAGTATGTTCACAATATATCTATATAAAGTATATTTTGAGGGGAAGCCCTTTGTATATACATACACACATGCATACATATAAACATGCACCAAGAACTACACTAAATGAGAACAAGTGGATCAAATGGCCAATGCATAAATAGTGAGAATTGCTTTCATCATTGTTTTAGTCACCTTCTTCACAGCTCTCAAAGGTTGGAAAATAATGAACAACAACCTCCTAAAAAAGCCCATGGGCCTCTAAGAGTGAGAAAGTTTCTATCAGAGACTTCAAAAATCATGGCAACAGAAATTCTAGGAATAAACATTAAAAGAAATAATAAATATAATGTCAAAATATTAATAAAACTATTTAACATTAGCATTGATAACATTAGTCTTAATACTACTAATAATGGCAGAAGCAAGCATCAATAACATTAACATCAGTAACGATGATGACCTCAAGCGTGTGTGGCAGCAGCCAAATCCTATCTTTTGCAGATGTGCAGCCAGAGTCTGTGCAGGAGCACATATCGTGGGGGTGAGGACAACTGACCAGTCAGATACACTGTGCAATGCAACAAGTCTAGACCAGACAGCATCTCAAAGACATGTCGAGCCTTGTGTATCCAAAGGCTTTCCCAATCCAAACTGTATAAAGGAATTGCAGTGATGAGTTTTAAAAGAGCAGAGAGGACAAGGGATGTATTCATAAGAATATTTAAGAGTGAAAATTCTCCCCATCTGCTTGTCCTTCTTTCTACATATGCTTAGTGAGAGAAAGTATTAGTGCTCCTTACAACACTAAATCCCAAACCTATCTAACTCTTTAAACTTGAATGCAACTAATGATATATTCAAAAGACTAAAGGGAATTTTAAAATGATTTTTGGAATCGATGCATAAATGTTTCTTGGGACCTTATGAAAAATTAAGAACTGTAGATTTGCCTGCTTTTGCAGAGCTTAAGCTTTTGGAGTAGAGCTCACTGCTGTGTTCAGGTTTCACAAGAAGCCAAATTCAGGGTGAGTCCTGACGGTTGATCCATCATAAAAGTTACTCCCACCTCCCTCTGTGCAGGGCTTACTGGAGAAAAGCTTAAATAAGAGAAAAGCTGGGGAGGGGGGTGGGCAGAGGGTAGAGGTGGCGGGGGAAACTGGTGCAGCTGTGGGTTATTAACAATAATCACAGCCCGCCAGCATAAACGGAAGCAGAGCGTGAGGATCCCCTCTTCTCCCCTCTCCCTGTAAGAAGCCATCTGGACAAGGCAGTTTGGATTAAATGCTACTAAGGGAATTTTATTCTGTCTGAATTTATTAAAGGTCCTAGTGTAGACCAGGCCTCTGCTTTGGCTTTGAAATCTGGGACTAGGAACCCCGCACATAAAAGCACACCTCAGGGTTAGCAGCGCCGGGGGTGTTGTCCTAAAGGAAAGTTCACAGCAGAATGAGAGTTTATTTCCCTCACTGGACAAGGAGGGAGAATGACTCACTGCAGTGTCCCAAGGTTCAGTGCCAAGCTGCATCCTGTTTGGGGTTGACGGGCCAGTGCTATCTTTGCTGTCTGGTAGAAATGTTAATGTGCTAATAATTACCACTTTGCTTAAAAATCCAGCCCTAATATTTATTGAGGAATAAAAGAAATAGAAGGAAATATTTTCAAGAAAAAAAGAAGAAATAAGCAAACTCCAAATTTCTTTGGAGTATAAAATTTACTTATGTCTTCACTTTTCTCTTTTGTCTACGAACTTTTCTTTCTTTTTTTTTTTTTCATCAAGGCCTTTTGGTGAGAAACTTACAACAAAATAAACCAAGCCATTGCAATTATTCATTTAGTGAATGGAACAGGATTCTACTACTTTTAATTCACTTACCATGTTTGAAAATTTTATTGCACTTCGAGGATACTAGAGAAATATCTTCAATTAAAATAATGTTTGAAGGCACTGATTTTAACCCACTAATTCCATTCCTTCTTGGAGAAAAGAGATGTTTTCCTCTTTGAAAATCACACAAAATAATACTCTATAATGAAACCACATAAGAGTTGTAGTGGCTTCTTAAGAAGAATTGAGTTGTTCTCTTAATGTTACATTTTACTTTTTTTTTTGAGTTTGTACCTACCTAGACAATAATGAACCTAGGGATGTGGTGAAGATTATTTAAACAATGCTAAGGATACAGGTGAACACTCAGAGTTAGTCCCTCAGCTTCTCATAAGTTACATATCATTCCAAAGCTGCTAACCGTGAGACAACATCTTTGGACCGGTGAGTAAAGAACAGGATTCTACAGTATGTCATTTAAGATGCCCACAGATTGTCAAACATGGGAAGCCCAAATATATAAGAATAGCCAAAAGCTTTGGCATTCTCACCCAACAGGAATAATCCCAGTCCCCAAAGTAACTCCATCTGTCTTTCTTGAGCATCTAATGTATGGTTGGGATTAGTGTAGTCATAGTGAAGATGCATAATGACATAATGCATAATGACAGTGAGAAAAAAAGGATATTTTATATATTTACCAAGGAAAGAGCTTCATGTAGCAACTTCTGTTTTGTAACAGTTCACAGCATGTTTAACATATAAAATATATATTTTAAAATAGTGCTAGTTTGCTAGAAAAACACAGTATACAATTGGTAAAGAAAAAAATAAAGCAATTATAATTTTATGCTTGATTTTGTTTAGATGTTATTTAAGAGAGAGGAACAGATGTTGTTGGGTTTTGGCTATAGAAATAAAGAGCCCATGGAATTTTATTTTGCCTTCTCCTATTCAATGGCATTTATGAAGTTACATATTTAGCGCTGCTTAAACTGATCAATCTGGACAGGAGGCAGAAAGCTGCTAACACTGACTTGATGTTCAAAACCTTTTTGTGTGAAGATTGACTTGGGGAATTATGTCAGTTAGAGGGTTTTTTTTTTTTTCATAAGATCTAACTGGAGTTTGGTTTACAAAACTCAAAATGAATCCAACAAAAATAAGCTGAAAAAAGACTAGTTGTCCTCATTTGTCGTGCTTTCCTCTTCTCAAGCTATTTTTTCCCTTTGGCGGTCAAGTTTTTTCTTTGGGGTTTCTGAAATGCCCTCGCTAGCTGTTATTTACATTTTGAATACCTAGTCATGTGGAAGCTTAAATTCTCTATTGACACAGCTTTGAATGACGTGTTTCTTTGAGAACCATCCAAATAGAATGTTCTGGATTCACAAACAGCTGATGCCACCCCTTATGTATACAATGGAAAGGAAAAGCAGCCTTTACAGTAACAGCGTGTTTCCAGTGTTGCTAGAATAATCTGCACAGCTTAAACAGTGAAGTCATTTTACAGACAATGTTATTAGAAGGATTTGTTCAGTTCTGTTGTGGGAGATGCCCTACCAGAAATGAAGTATCATTATTAAAAGAAGTTGCAGCAACAGGAAAGAACAAGAGGGAAAGGAAATCACCTGAGAATCACAAAGGCCTTGGAAGGAAATGCTGCCCTGAGGCGAGAGGAGCTTTAGATGTCAGGGTATATGGAGGATGAGGAGGTCTGGACATCCAGGGAAGAAAAACAATACCTGGGGACCTGGCCCAGGTGACTTCCAAGGGTGGCCTGTCTGACCAGTGGGGCGCGTGAAACCTGATGAGTCTGTATCAGTGCTTTTGGGGCCAGTTTCCCTCCTGAGAAAGAGCTGTATCCAAACTGAGATGCTTAATGGCTGTAGCTGAAAAACTTTCTGCTCAATCCTGTATTAAGCATGAAGCTGGGGTCTCACTTTTCTGTGGAAAACTACTATGAAAGGGTTCCAGTCTCCTCTCTGATTCCGTGTCCAGCCTTCAGGGGTACCCTCACCTGCTCTGCCTGTCACTCCTGCTGACTGAAATCCATGTTCCACCCCTCCACTCTCTGTTCTCCTGGCTTCCCTCAGGGAGGCCCAGAAACCCAGCTCCCATATTTTAAACATGAAATGTTGCAATGTTTTAAAATCAACTCAAAACTCTAATACAGAGATTTGATTTTCCCCTAAATTTCCTCCTAACCTAATCTTTCCCATTTCAATAAATGGTACCCCAGCCCTCCAATGTCATCTCTAGGAGTTGTTCTTTTTCTTTTTCTTTAGAAATTATTATTTTTTATTTTTTAATTTGTTCTGATTAGTTACACATGACAGTAGAATGCATTTTGACACATTGTACACAAATGGAGCACAACTTCTTCCTCTGGCTGAACATGTGCAGAGTCACATTGGTAGCATAAACATACATGTACATAGGGTAATAATGTCTGTCTCATTCTACAGTCCTTCCCATCCCCACACCCTGCCTCTCCCCCCACTCCCCTCTGCACAATTCAAAGTTGCTTCCTCCCTATCCGCATTATGGATTAGCATCTTATTATCAGAGAAAACATTTGGTCTTTGGTTTTCTTGGTTTGGGCTTATTTCATTTAGCACGATATTTTCCAGCTCCATTCATTTACCTGCAAACGCCCGAATTTCATTCTTCTTTAATGCTGAGTAGTATTCCATTGTGCATTTTCTTTATCCACTCATCTGTTGAAGGACATCTAGGTTGGTTCCATAGTTTAGCTATTGTGAATTGAGTTGCAATAAACATTGATGTGGCTATGTCACTGTGGTATGCTGTATTATTTTAAGTCCTTTGGATATAAACCAAGGAGTGGGATAGCTGGGTCAATTGGTGGTTCCATTCCAAGTTTTCTGAAGAGTCAAGGAGTCATCCTTAATTGATATCTTTATCTCATGCTTCACATTCAGTTCCTCAACATTTCCCATTAGAATTCACAGAATATATCCTGAATCCATTTCCACTGCTACCTTTTTAGTTGAGACTATAATAGGCAAATGAAATACCCTCCACTCTGGTCTCTTAGCTTCCTCTCCTGTCCCTCTATAACTTGTTCATCAGATAGCATTCAGAATGATGTTTAAAAACATACATCATGTAATCACACTTCTTTAGGGGGTCTTCCTTCTGTTCTTACAATAAATCTCTTTCACTATAGCCTACACATCTTGGCAAGAGATTTCTCTTAACTCACTTCTTCTGATCATCCTGTAATATTCTCCCTGCTGTTCAATTTGTTATAGCCACACTGGTCTTATTTCCAAAACATGCCAAACTTATTTATTTTTTAAATCCAGGGGTACTTACCCACTGA
Organism: Spermophilus citellus; assembly: GCF_964194105.1. Lineage (NCBI taxonomy): Eukaryota > Metazoa > Chordata > Mammalia > Rodentia > Sciuridae > Spermophilus > Spermophilus citellus. Next base: position 136,758,272 of record NC_138187.1, on the reverse strand, counting down.
GCCGCATCCCCAGCCCCTTTTTTTAAATTTTTATTTTGAGAGGGCATCTCACTAACTTGCTGAATATCTCACTAATGCTGGCCTCAAACTTGCAATCCTCCTCTCTCAGCCTCCCGATTTGCTGGGATTAGAGGCATGCACCACCACACCCCCATGTCAAGAATTCTATTATTAGAGAAGTTAAGTGTTATTTTTATTTCCATGATGTCTTCAAAATATGATCTTGAGAAAAGTATGTAAACTCTGTAAGATTCAATTCTTTCACCTCTAAAATAGGGCAACTATTTCGTGGTACAATATACATAAGGTGCTTAGTATAGTGTCTGGCATAGAGTAAATATTAAATTAATATAACCTAAAATTATTACATGATACAATAGGCCACTTTTTTAAAAAGTACCATTGTGTATGATCATAACAAATCCTTAAATTATTATTTTTGGAAAGAATGGAAGGGAAAAAAAAAACCTTCCAAGGCAGTCAAAACCATTTTTTTTCAGACATTTTAATTGTCTTCCTGCATTTGAACTCTGGGTTGAGCACAACTAGATCTCAAAATAATGATGAACTAGTGAAGGCCAAAAAGCCAAATTTTCCCCAGGCTATAATTGTGATAAATTGAAAATGTTTTCTGACTGATACATTGACTCAAATCCACTGAAGTAGTTCTAATTATGCTGTTGTTTATTACTATGACAAGTGTTTTGACCACAGGATTGATACTAGAAACAAACACAGATTTTGTTAACTTGCTGTAAATTTTTTAAGTATGTGGGTTGTGTTTTGGAGAAAACATGCAGCTATAATAGTAGAATCACTGTTTTTTTCAAGCCACAAGAAATGCATGGGTAGATACTCATTTTTCTTTAAAAGGTATCTTATAATTGAATAAAACTGTTTTGGTTTTGGAAACCTTTTTTTTTCCCCACAATGAGAAGAGAGTTAACTCTTTAGATTCTCAGATAAACAGTACACCTGCTGGTTTCCAGCATCCCTAAGAGGATCAGCCTCCAAGGAGCAGATGCTTAGAAAAGATAGGAGGGACTCAAGGAGAAAAAGCAAAATGGTGCCTGTACTCAACAACTCCCCTTCCGACGGCTTCCTTGGGGCAATTACTACTTAGAATGCAAAGAAGGAATCTCTCAGGAGTTTGACCCCATCATTTAAAAAAAGGAAAAATGAAAAGAAGGACATATTGTTTCAAGAAATGGACAGGGTGAATAGGCCACTTGTCTATGCTATGTGCAGTGGCTTGGGAGCTGGAGGCTGAGGCTCCACGTGGACTACAAGGCACCAGTTTTCCCAGAGGAAACTTCCTCAGATGCCACTTGCTTTCCAAAGTGGCCAAGAATTTGTTGGTTGATGCACGTTCCTGACATCCATTAGTTCATACTGAGTTTCATTTCTCATCTAAACCTGAACTTTTCATTCAAATTTCAGTAAATGTGCTTTTTAAAAAATCCTACATAATTTTAAAAAGCTAACATAACCACTATCCTATTTTTCCCTCTCTTTTTTCCTCCAACAAGGTCTTGCTTCCAGCTACAATCTTTCCTGAGTGACAGAGGAGTGTTTCTCAAGATGGGATCCAATAACCAATGCCATCAAAATCATAATGGAAGGTGCCTAAACATGCATATTTCTGGGCACCATCCTGGACCTACTGATCCAGTTAGTCCCCTCCCCAATATCTGAGCCACTGGGTTTTTTGAAAAGAATTCTAAAGACTTGAAATCTCAGGACAGTGGGATATGTGTCTTGTTCACATGTTTAATCCCCTAAAATGCTGACCGGAGTTTCTGGCAGATAAGAGGGAACTGGCAAATATTTGTTAAATACAATGAACAGCTGAACAGCAGAATTTCAGGTACCAGCATTGATCAGACAGTTCTCCCTGTGTCCTGAAAATACACTCCAGCTAACCTTACTAAAGAAATTCTCCAACTTTCCATTGAGGTAATGACTATGAGGCTGAAATTTCTTCTGACTTGCAACATGGATGGTTCAGTAACTCCCTTTAGCAGAGTCCTATAAAAGGGAAGCAAGCTGTTTGCAAAAGGAAGTAAATTCAATTCCAGATTTGAACAGTTGATTTGAGAGATTCTTTTTGATCCCAGAAGAATCAGCTAAGTACTTGGTTGCAAATTTCCATTAACTGCTGTTTTCTAAGGGGAGAATTTCTTTATAGCCTCCTTTTTATAATTTTCATCTAAGGAATTCTTTTCAGTTACTTTTAGCTCCCAAACATATGTAATATAACATCCAGAATACGATTACCTAATAGGAAAGTGTTTCAATCTGCAACCGGTTTACTAATAGAAATGGTAGAATAAACCCAATAGCTCAACTTACATTTTTAGAGTGCCTTACAGATTTTTCAAGCATGCTCATAAATAGGATAGTTACCATTTTAAGGTAATGTCACTGAAGAGCTATCAGTGTGATTGGTCACCACTGACCCCTTTGTTTTCCTCCTCTATTATCCATTTTAATTCCCCATTGTCCTCAGCTAGTCTCAGTGGTTTTACCTGGTGGTATGAAACAAATCTTTTTGTTCATGTCACCTGGAAAAGATCAATAGTTCTATGTATCAAATTAGTTGTTTTCGGTATCAAAAGAGACCTACTAGACACCACACTTCCTTTTTGTAGTGGACAAGATACAGAAGTTTGTTTTTTCATTATAGTAATGTGATGGCACACTCTGGCCATTAAAGCCTTAAGGAAAGACTGTTGTGGCAAGCCCCACAGGATCTTTTTTTGGCGGGGAGGGCAGGGGGACAGAGGCAGTTAATGCATTTGAACTCAGAGACACTGAACCACTGAGCCACATCCCAGCCGTATTTTGTATTTATTTAGGGACAGGGTCTCAGGGAGTTGCTTAGTGCCTCACTATTGGTAAGGCTGGCTTTGAACTCGAGAACTTCCTGCCTTGGCCTCCCAAGACACTGGGATTATAGGTGTGCGTGCTTATACCACTGGCTTCCCCATAGGATCTTCAAAGAGTGTGTTTTCTTCTCTAAGGTGCATATGTAACTATCATACCAAGGTCTCCAGCATAGCAACCTCCTGGTACTCCTCCTACTCTATTAACATGACGCCACTGATACATCAAGATGATGTTTTCTGGGATATCTACAAGGTCCAGATCTTTTTAGATTATACAGAGCAGAAAATAAGAGAAAAAAAGTAAATGTATATTTTTTGTTGATCTGTGCAGATGCAAATGCTTTTGGATCCTCTTTCCTAACTAAGAAAAAGGCACACAATTTACCCAATCACTGGATGCCCACAGCTTACTGTAGGCTGTATCAATCTGCTTAGCAAAAATTGCCATCCTTGGCATGGCAGACTCCTATCAAACCAGAACTTGTGATGATAGATCTTTTTCTGACCACTACCAAAAATGATGATCTTCTTTGGTAATCATTTCTTTCTTCCACTAGGTCCCCTATGTTCTCCTCAAGGACATCATTCTAGCAGTTTTCCCTGCTTTCTACATCAAAATTTCTTCCTCTTTTTCACTATTGCCATTAACACATATAACAGATGCATACTCTTATTTCTTGATTGCAGGGAAACCTGCTGATCCCAACTCTCTTTGCCAGCTTCTAGCTACTGAGCCATTTCTTTTTCCCTTTTATACCAAAACTCAGATTTGATATACTCCATTTCTTTCCTACAATTTTTTTTCAAACACATTCCAAACAGACTTCACCACCACAAATCAGCATAAACTTCTCTTCAAAGGTGATCTTCCAACTAGATCACAATTCAGTTGACCTAATGAAGTATCTAACACAAATGATCATTCTCTGTTTCTTAATATATTTTATTCACCACTTTGTTTTTCTCCTACACATTAATAGGACCTTCTTGGTATCTTTTGCTATTTCCTTCTTTTCTGTATGATCTTCAAGTTTCTTTTTTCTACATATATTTTTACTACCTTATTCATTAATTTATTCTCATGGCTTAAATATTATCTTTATTCCAATAATCTCACAATTTTTATCTCCGTAACAGGCCTCTCTCTTAAGTTGCAGATTTGAATACCTGTCTTCCTACCAACCACATCCATAAGGATGTCTAATATTCATCTAAAAATCAATAAAACAAAACTAACTGTTAATCTTATTTGTAACTTTTCACATTCTAATAAGTGGCAACTCCTTTTGGGACAAAAGTATTATTGTCTTCTTATCTCTTCTCTTTCACTTATAATTCACATTCCTTCTGTCAAGGAATGCTGATGACTCTGCCATCAAAAACTTCTAGAACCTAACCATCCCCTCTACCATTTCCTTGAATGGAACCATTGTCATCTCTCAGATTCCTCAAACAGCCATCTCAACTACTTCAACCACAGAGATTATGACATCCCTCTGTACCAAACTTTGCAAATCTTTTCAGCACCCCTAAAATAAAGGCAAAATTCCTTGGGAGATAACCAGATCCTGCAAGATGCAGCCTCCATTACTTCTCTAACCTTCTAAACTCCTCATTCATTTTTCTCAAACCTCCTTACCATTCTGGAATTCTTCAGGCACAATTCCATCACAGGACATTTGCCCTGGCTGTTTAATCTGCCTATAATAATTTATTAGTCCATTTTCTGTTACTAAAAAAAATATCTGGAACTGGATACAACATAAAGAAAGGAGATTTATGTCACTCACAGTTCTGTAGGTTCCAGATCACAGCAATGGTACCAACTCAGCTCTTCTGAAAGCCTCATGGCATCATGGTGGGAACACATGTGAGAGGAAATCTTTATGTGGAAAAACTAGAAATCAGAGAACAGCTCACTCTATTTATTGGGGGTGGGATGTGTACTGGGGATTGAACTCTGGGGCACTCAACCACTAAGCCATATACCCGGACCTATTTTGTATTTTATTAAGAGACAGGGTCTCAATGAGTTGCTTAGCACCTCACTTTTGCTGAGGCTGGCTTTGAATTTATGATCCTCCTGCCTCAGCCTCCCAAGTTGCTGAAATTACAGGCATGTGCCACAGCAACTGGCCAGCAGCTCACTTTTCTATAACTTGTTTTCACATGAAATAACTCAGTGTCACACAGAATTACCTTAATCCCTTCCCTCAATGAGTAAACAATTCCTATTAAGCCCCACTTCTCAGAAGTCTCAACACCTCTCAACACTGCTACAATTGGGGAACCAAGCTTCCAGCTTACTAACTTTTGAAGGATACCATAGCAAACCGTATCAAATATTCTTCCTTCAATTTTTTTAAGTATTTACTTTTTTTTTCTAGATTAGGCCTATTCTGATCACCCTATATAAATGGAAAACCACTGCATTTGCCCCATGACTCCTGCCATCTGATTTCCACTAATGTACTTTAGCTTTTAATTTTTCACTTAGTGCTCAACATTGTTTGACGTACTTTGTATGTTATTTACATGTTACTTTACCTGGTTGGTATAAGTTCCATTTTCTCAGTGATACTCAAACACTTAGAATAATATCTGGAGCAAGAAGGGCTCAAAAAATATTTGATGATATAACGAATGAACTTTATTGAAGTTAACAAAGCAAGTATAATTAAGGGTACCATGAAAAAAAGAATGTCATAATGACATCAGACTTCTTCAAATTTGTAAAAAACTTCACTGATATAATTAACTTTAAATTACAAAATGCAAAATTAAATTGAGAATGCCCCAAATAATAATGAACAAGAAGAATAAGGTTGAGAGTGGCATTGTCAGTGGTCTACACAAATAAATGAATGGAAATCAAAGGATATGTCTAATGTGTAATCTATCTATGTGTGATGGCTAAATAGCAACTTAGAAAATCATAGTGATGACCTTGTAGGTCACTAGTAAATGAAATGAGAAATATATGTCATACAGAAAATATAACATTATTTCACTTCATAAAATTAACTGTAGACTTCTTAAAGGTCTCAATATGAAAATAACACCTTATTCCTTAAATAAGGAATTCAAAAGGAACATAGAAGGGAAGTTTATGATATTGGTGCAGTAAAAACCAAACTTCAAAAAGAAAAACCACAAAAGAAAAAAATTGGTAACTGTGACTCAATGACAAAAAAAATATATATTTATAGTTTTTAGAGACAGGGTCTCTAAAAAATGTGTGTGTGTATATGTATATATATATATATATATATATATATATATATATATATTTTAAGATTGTCATTAACTTAAAGACTATTGATAAAATATTTAATGGATAAGAGGTGGGTATTTACAATAGATATATTTTTACCACTTGCACATTTATAAGAAAAAGAAAAACTTCACAAAGAAAACCATAACCATGGATTTCACAGGAGAATAAATGCTGCATACAAATATGGAAAGATGAAAATAATGACATGATTTTTATAGCCATCCAAGGGATAAATATTAAGAAGTCTGACAATATTATAAGATGGCAGGAGTGTTAATGGTTACTATTTTGGTGAAACATCTAAAATATCCAACAACGGGGGATTCCAACATGGCGACAGGCGTGGAGAGATCAAGTCTCTGACCTCTTCAGCTGTGCAGGCATAGGGAGTTGTAAACAATCTAAATTCTGTTTGCTCAGGATCACTAGGCAATGCTGAGCTGACGTGGATCTGGGGCGAACAGTCTGGGCCTCTCAGAACACACTCTGAGCCCAGATCGGCTGAATTCAAGCTCCCGTTAACCTGCTTCCCGCAGACAAACAGGTGTGACTCAGCACTAATCCATCCAGCTGAAACAACAGGTCAGCCCTTCTGATCCTAAGGAGGTAAATGCCAACCAAGCCTTCATAGGTAGTGGCCACAGGTTTGAAACGGGGCTTGGGAGAGACAGTAAGGACCCACCCGTTGCATTGGTCACCCGGCAAAGGGAAACGAACTGTCGCCATTTGCAAGAGATACCACCATGGCAGAGAACTGACGTCACCAGACTGCGGCGGAGGAGATAACTTCATTGAAACCTGCGGCTACAGGTGTGTAATTCCCTAGCCTTCCCTCTCCACACATCAGGGAAACCTTAAGGGCCCCTCCCAGCTCTCCCGTGAGCGCAATAGCCAGACCGAGGGAATCAGACATGGAGCGGGACCCGTGGCGCAGAACTCCCGGCTACCGCTCCCACCAGTGCTGACAACTGAGGTCTCTTGCACCAGCTACCGGGGGAGTGGCTACCGGAGGGCAAGTAAAATTCGCTGAGGATTCTCAGCCCCAAGCTCTACAAACTTAGGGTCTGAGGGAATGGCAAACAGGGAGAGTGTGCCCAGTTGTTCATGAAAACAGGACTCCCGGGAGCAGCAGACCTGTCGTGTAGCCAGTATTGTGGTGAGCAGCACCCGAGAGAGGGGCCTGGCTAGAGGAAAAGTGGGGAAATGACTAGACACAAGAGGAGGCCCTAAGCACTCAGGATTAGAGACTCCCCCAGTCTGGGAGGAGGAGCTACTGCACAGTGATTGGTTCCCACGTATTGACAGGAGAAATTTGGCCTGGTGGGCACAGCACCACCTACTGGAAGAGAAGTTAATCAAACTCTAAGACTGCATTTATTAGTTTTTTTTCCTCTTTTTTTTGATTAGGGTTTTTTCTTTCATTTTAATTTTTCTTTCTTGTTGTTTTTTAAATTTTTTTTCAATTTTTTTAAAATTTTATTTCTTTTAATTTTAATTTTAATTTTTTATTATTATTTTTTAAATTTTTTTTCTTTTTTTCTTTTCTATTTTTTTTCTTCTTTTGTCTTTACATTTCTTTTCAATTTTCTTATTCCCCCTTCCTTGAATTCTACCTGCTTACTCTCATTCTCTTTAGTGACTTCTTCCCTTCCCTTCTAATACCTTTCCTCCCAAGCATCAAATAAATCTATAGGAGTAAACAGTAACTCATCAATCAAACAGAACAAGAAGTAACATGAGCAGCTTGAAAAAGCAAGGAAGAAAAGGAGTACCAAAAATGCAGGACAGCCTAAATATTCAGGAGGACCTAGAGTCACCAGAAAAATGGTCATATAAAGAACTCAAGGAACACCTTTGACAGATGGAATGGAACCTTAAAGAGGATACGAGACAGCAAATTCAAGCAGTGAAAGGACACATTGAGAATGAATTACATAAACAGATAAAAGAGGAAGTTAAGCATCTTTATCAGGAGATAGAGATTATAAAAAATAATCAAACAATAATTCTAGAAATGAAGGAAAGAAATTAAAGGCATAAAAATAGGAAAAGAAGAACTTAAATTATCACTATTTGCAGATGACATGATTCTATACCTAGAAGACCCAAAAGGGTCTACAAAGAAACTCCTAGAACTAATAAATGAATTCAGCAAAGTGGCAGGATATAAAATCAACACGCATAAATCAAAGGCATTTCTGTATATCAGCAACAAAACTTCTGAATCGGAAATGAGGAAAAACACTCCATTCACAATATCCTCAAAAAAAAAAAAAATACTTGGGAATCAACCTAACAAAAGAGGTGAAAGATTTATACAATGAAAACTACAGAACCCTAAAGAGAGAAGTAGAAGAAGATCTTAGAAGATGGAAAAAATACCCTGTTCATGGATAGGCAGAACTAACATCATCAAAATGGGACATTACCAAAAGTTCTCTATAGGTTTAATGCAATGCCAATCAAAATCCCAACGGCATTTCTTGTAGAAATAGATAAAGCAATCATGAAATCCATATGGAAAAATAAAAGACCCAGAATAGCAAAAGCAATTCTAAGGAGGAAGTGTGAATCAGGCGGTATAGCGATACCAGATTTCAAACTATATTACAGAGCAATAGTGACAAAAACAGCATGGTACTGGTACCAAAACAGGCGGGTGGACCAGTGGTATAGAATAGAGGACACAGAGACTAATCCACAAAGTTACAACTATCTTATATTTGATAAAGGGTCTAAAAGCATGCAATGGAGGAAGGATAGCATCTTCAACAAATGGTGTTGGGAAAACTGGAAATCCATATGCAACAAAATGAAACTGAATCCCTTTCTCTCGCCATGCACAAAAGTTAACTCAAAATGGATCAAGGAGCTTGATATCAAATCAGAGACTCTGCATCTGATAGAAGAAAAAGTTGGCTCTGATCTACATATTGTGGGGTCGGGCTCCAAATTCCTTAATAGGACGCCCATAGCACAAGAGTTAAGAACAAGAATCAACAAATGGGACTTACTTAAACTAAAAAGTTTTTTCTCAGCAAGAGAAACAATAAGAGAGGTAAATAGGGAGCCTACATCCTGGGAACAAATTTTTACTCCTCACACTTCAGATAGAGCCCTAATATCCAGAGTATACAAAGAACTCAAAAAATTAGACAATAAGATAACAAATAACCCAATCAACAAATGGGCCAAGGACCTGAACAGACACTTCTCAGAGGAGGATATTAAATCAATCAACAAGTACATGAAAAAATGCTCACCATCTCTAGCAGTCAGAGAAATGCAAATCAAAACCACCCTAAGATACCGTCTCACTCCAGTATGATTGGCAGCCACTATGAAGTCAAACAACAACAAGTGCTGGCGAGGATGTGGACACAAGGGTACACTTGTACATTGCTGGTGGGACTGCAAATTGGTGCGGCCAATTTGGAAAGCAGTTTGGAGATTCCTGGGAAAGCTGGGAATGGAACCACCATTTGACCCTGCTATTGCCCTTCTCAGACTATTCCCTGAAGACCTTAAAAGAGCATGCTACAGGGATACTGCCACATCGATGTTCATAGCAGCACAATTCACAATAGCGAGACTGTGGAACCAACCCAGACGCCCTTCAATAGATGAATGGATAAAAAAAATGTGGCATCTATACACAATGGAGTATTATGCAGCAATAAAAAATGACAAAATCATAGAATTTGCAGGGAAATGGATGGCACTAGAGCAGATTATGCTTAGTGAAGCTAGCCAATCCCTAAAAAACAAATACCAAATGTCTTCTTTGATATAATGAGAGCAACTATGAACAGAGCAGGGAGGAAGAGCAGGAAGAAAAGATTAACATTAAACAGAGACATGAGATGGGAGGGAAAGGGAGAGAAAAGGGAAATTGCATGGAAACGAAGGGAGACCCTCATTGCTATACAAAATTACATATAAGAGGTTGTGAGGGGAATGGGAAAATAAACAAGGAGAGAAATAAATTACAGTAGATGGGGTAGAGAGAGAAGATGGGAGGGGAGGGAAGGGGGGATAGTAGGGGATAGGAAAGGTAGCAGAATACAACAATTACTAATAGGGCATTATGTAAAGTTGTGGATGTGTAACTGACGTGATTCTGCAATCTGCATTTCGGGTAAAATTGGGGGTTCATAACCCACTTCAATCTAATGTATGAAATATGATATGTCAAGAGCTTTGTAATGTTGTGAACAACCAATAAAAAAAAAAGGAAGGTCCAGAGAATGCATTATGAATATGGCATAATGAATCCCACTATTAAGTATAATGATAATACACCTATAAAAATAATTTTAAAAAGAGTAAACCAAACCAAAAATAAGCAGAAAAAGGAACTAAGACAACTATAATAATTATATATTAAATTAACTATATATAATTATATTAAATTATATATATAATTTTATATATATATAGTTTTGTTAATTATGTAATAAATAATTCAAAGCAAAACTTTTAAGATATAGTAAACATAATGTTCTTTGTTGTTTGTAGAGAAAAATCATTGAAAACTAAAAAACAGTTGTATCTTTGAAAAAATTAATAATATTGATAAACTATTAGCAATTTTCCCAGAATATATGAGAAATAAAACCATAAAATACCAATATCAATCAGAAATAAAATAGGGATCATAACTATAACTATAAAGAACAAACTATAACTTTAAAAGTAGTTGAATTTGTATTTTAAAAATTCCCAAAATGGAAGTCAAATCCCAGGCCCATATGCTTGCAACAGCAAATTCCACCAAATAACTAAGAAATAATGTCAATTCTGTACAAAAATTTAAAAAGAGGGAATATTTCTCAAATCATTCACTAAGGAGAAAATAAACTGGGTACCTGAATTAGCCAACTTCCTTTTAATATAATGAAATACTGAAGGCAAATAACTTATAAAAACAAAGGATTTATTTTGACTTATCGTTTCAGAGGTCCAAGTCCAAAATTGAATGGCTTCTCAGAGCATCTGTCAAGGTCAGCACACCATTGTGAGAGTGCACTGATGAGCAAACCACTTATATCATGACCCCAGAAATAGAAAAGAAGAGCCTCAGTTCCCCCAGTCACCTTAAGATCATATTCTCAGTGATCTGATTGAGGGCCTACGTCCTAAAGGTCCCACTATCTTCCAATGGTGCCATCCTGGAGCCAAGATTTTAGCATATGGAACTTTGAGCGACATTCACCATTCAAATTACAGCATTCTACCCCTCATGGCCAGAGATTCATAATCCTCTTACAATGCAAAATGCATTCATTCCTTCTCCCAAGATTTCTTAAAGTCTTCACTGTTACAGCATTGCTTTAAAGTTTAGGTCCAAATTCTGCTCCAAGACTCAAAGCAAACTCAACTGCGAAACCCAGCAAAAAATTTAAAAGAAAGATACATACCTACAAGATGCAATGATGGGGCAGGCACCATGTCAACATTTATGTTTCAAAGAGGGAGGAATAGAAAAATAGTAAGGAAAGATCAACCTAAAGCAAGATGGAAACCTAGCACAGCAACTTAATCCTGAAGCTCCATGTTTGGCATCTGAGGCCCTATAGTGGGATTGGGGGTTACCAAGGGCTTGAGCAGTCCTGCCTGTACAGCTTTGCTGGTTGTAGTCCACATGACTATTTCCTTGAGCTGGCTTTAGATGCTGTCTCTAGCTTTCCCTGATTAGTGTGACACATTGCCAGCAACTTTACCTTCTGAGACCTCCACTGCAACATCAGTTCCACCCCGAGAGCTCCCTTACATAACATCTATCAGTAGCTGAACCTGGTATCACAGCTATAATCACTGGCTCAATGTAGAAAAAAATAATCCTCAATCCAATCAGGGCACACAAAATCAATGCCAAAATGAGACGTAGATAATACAGCAAATAAAACTACTGATCATTATTCCTCATGAAGATAAAATATAAAAGTTATATACTGAAATTTAGCAATTAAATCCAGAAATATATCAAAAGGATAAGAAGTCATGACGAACTGGTGTTTATCTTAGAAATATAAAACTTATCTAATGTTTAAATGTGTTTCAATGTGATTCACCTAAAAACTAAGAAACAGTCAAGTCAGTAGAACAGGGGAAATCATTTGAAAAAATTCAACATGTAGTCATTAAAAAAAAACTCAGCAAACTAAGTATATAGGGTCTTTGTCAACTAGACAAAGAGCATCTACAAAATTTTTCCAGCTATTCCATACTAATAAAAAAGACTGAATTATTTCCTAAGTAACTTAGGAAAACAATCATCATTTTTACCACTGGTGTTCAGTACCAGTTTAATACTGAACAAACTGGAGATCCTAAGCAGTAAAATCTGTCAAAAAAAAAAAAAGAAAGAAAAGAAAAGAAATCAAAGCATGTAAAGAGAGATCAAATACTCTGTATTAACAAAGAAATAATTGTGAAGAACTTTTGAAAAAAAATCAAAAATGGTAATAGAATGAGAGCTTAACAAATTTGCAGGCTACACAGTCAAGGAAAAATAGTATTGTATTCACTAGCACTGAACAATTAAAAGTTGAAATTAATGTGCAATTTATAAAAAAAAGCAAAATATAAGTAGAAATAAGAAAATGGTAAGATAATTATAATACAATAACATAATCCATTAAGGAATAAATCTAACAAATTTGATATAAAATCTGTATAAAGAAAACTATAAAACACTGATAAAAGAAATCAAAGAAATTATAAATAAAGAGAAAGATACACTACATTCATGAGTCAGTTAATCCAATATCACTAACATGTCAATTTTTCCCATTTAATCTACAAGTTAAATATAAATTCAAATTCTTAGCAAAATTTTTTAAACTGATGAATTACTTCAAATATTTATATGAAGAGGCTAAAGAATAAGAATAACCAAAACATTTTGAAAAAGTAAAAAGTTTCAGGACGACCCAACTAATTAATTTCAAGATTAATAATATAGCTGTGATAAAAACAAATGTTATTGGTAAAGGGAAAGATTGATAGATCAGTAAAGTATAAAGGGATTCACATACAAATAATAAATTGATTTTCAACAAAACAGCAAACAGCTCAGTGAAGAAAGGAATCTTTTCAATAAACCTATCATAAGCAAACATCAACTTAAAATGGATTGTAAATCTAAACTTAAAGTGAAAAACCATAAATCTGTAAACTAAAATAAAAAAGAAAAGATTTGTGAACTTCAGTCAGGCAAAGATTTCTTACATCTGATGATAAAAACACAAACCATACAAGAAAAAATTATGTTAGACTTCATCAAAATTTAAAACTTCTATTCTTCAAAAAACACTATTAAGAGAATTAAACGATAATCCATAGGATGGGAGAAAATATTTTCATCTATATTTCAGATAAAGAACTTGAATGCAGAGTACAGAAATAACTTTAAAATCAATAATTAAAAATCAAATTTGAAAATATGATAGTTGGGGTATAGCTCAGTGGTAGAGCACTTGCCTAGCATGTACAAGGCTCTAGGTTAGATTCCACCCATGCAAAGATACAAACTAAGATTACACCCATGCAAAGACACAAACTAAAATTTTAAAAATATGAAAATGATTTGTACAGAAATACCAGGTAGAAGATATATAGCAAATAAGCATTCATATTAACATTTTATTAATAAATCATTATAAAATTTAAATAAAATTCTCAATATCAATAGCCAATAGAGAAATGCAAATTGAACCTTCAATGAGATACCACAACATATCCATTAGAATGGCAATATTAACACAAAAAAAACACAGATAATCAAGTCTGGCTGAGATATTTAGATCACTGTAATGCTTTACATTTTTCTAGTAGATGTACAAGATGGTGATGTATTCTTTGGAAAACAATTTGGTAGTTTCTGATAAAATCAACATATAGTTAGCATATAATCCAACAATCCTCCTCCAAAGTATTTGTCCTATTGAAAGGAAAACACACATTCACCCAATCTGTACATCAATGCTCATACAACATTATCCATAATCACCTATAACTGAAAACAACCCAAATTTCCTTCACATGCAGAATGGATAAGTACATTGTGGCCATCCACACAATGAAAGACCATTGAGCAAGAAGAAGGAGCAAAACACTGATACAGGTAACAGTTTCAAGGGCATTAACCTAAGTGAAAGAAGATTTGCTCTCTGTTGTGACTCCATTTACATGATTTTCTGGAAAGGTCCAAGTGTAGGAACAGAAATCAAATCAGTTGGCAAGTCTAGGGATAGGGGGACACTAACTATGCAAAAAAATGGGGGTTTGATCCCTCGAGTATGAAAGAGAGTTTTTAAAAGTTTAATTCTTACAACCAGCTTATGAGACAGTTTTATGATGCCCGTTTTAGAGATGAAACATCAAAGCAGATGTGGTTGCACTAACAACTTCAGGGTTAGAGGGACCAGTGACTATGAGTAGTAATGAACCTAGTGGGTCTGGCTCATAGTCCTGAATCTCAGTCACTGCAAGATTGCAACACTGACACATTTTTTTTTTAATTTTTCTTTTCTGGTAAATGACTACTTTAAAAAAATAGTCCAGAATTTCAAAGGTCAAATAACTTATTGATTACAATTCACATTGCATTAACAGCCAACAAATTTAGTTTGGAAAGAGCACATATCAGAAAGACTTTCTTATAACATATCAGAAATTATAATATTTATTTTGTTTACTATTCTTTTCAGGAATATACTCATGCATTCTTTTTGTAACAGTAATTAAATATCATTTTTCCTAAATAAAAACTTACATAATGCACTTTTCCATGGGGATGGAGGTAGTGAGAAAAAATATCTTCTGATAGGTAATCACTGAAATAGTTAACATGTTATCCACTTCACACAAGGAATGAGTAGAAAATATATTGGTCTTAATTCTTCTCTATTGTATATATAAATTTTATTGTCTCAAATAAAAAAAAAATTGACCAAGCACTTCTGAAAATAACTGACTTGATTGATGTTCCTGCTGCTTCCTTCTCAAGTACATGCCAGCCTCTGCTGAATTATGAAGAAACAAGGAAAGAAAGAAGGAAAGAAAGAAAGAAGGAAAGAAAGAAAGAAGGACAGAAGGAAGGAAGGAAGGAAGGAAGGAAGGAAGGAAGGAAGGAAGGAAGGAAGGAAGGGAGGAAGGAAGGGAGGGAGGGAGGAAAGGTATACGTGTTTTTTTTATTTTATTGGGAATTTGCATGATTATTTTTGAGAGAAAACAAATTCAGAAATTTCAATATTGCAAATTAAAGTGATTTGGGGCAGTACAGATGACGTTCAAGTAAGTGAAAATTGTTAGTCTGAGCTTATTTTTATATGACCAGTATAAGTCCAGATTCACAATTTCGAAGTCTTATGGGAAAAGAAGGATTCTGATCTTGATTCTTTCTACACATATGTCTACATGTGAATTCCTGAACTTTCATTTCACATTAAGCCTACAACTGTTCATAATTATCAAATGGGGGGAAATTATTTTAAAATTAACTAATAAATGTCAGTTATAAAAAGGGGTAATAAGGATTAACTCAGCATTTAGGAACAGGAAGATTAAAGCCCCAAAGGGAGCTCTTAGTCATTGTCTACCTTTATTTACCTGTTTCTTTCAGGTACAATGTTTCCATCTTTTTAATCACTCCAACCTGTCTGTTGGTCACTGGAGAATATTGCCAAATAAAGGAAAATAAAGACAATAACTTTATAAATGTAGACATCAATAACTAAGGAGACGGTGAAGATTTTTTCCTATTTTTCATTTTGCAGTTGCAGAAGATATATAACAGCTGTGTTTCTAATGGCAGAAAAATTGAAGTCTTAGGTGCAGGGCTGTGAGTCGCAGATGCACAATATCATTCAGACATTGGGTGTTTACAGTCCACTTCCAAGGGAACCTGCTATTTATTCTTTCCCTCCATGTCATTAATCACTTTTCAAGATATATTTCTATCTCACATCTTGTCCTCCCAAATTGCTTTATCTGGAAGTACAATTAATGACTCTTCAACCCACTTCAAAAGCAAAATTGTGTTCAAATAACAGTTGTTTTTCCTTGAAGAATACAAATTATAGTAATGTATAAAGACTTAAATCTATAATACAAGAGCAATTAACTTGTTGGAACCCAAAATGTATTTGGCTAATACTAGGATATATTAAAGTAAGCATTGCATTTAAAAAAACCAAACAACAACAACAACAAGATAAATAGAAGCAACTGATTTAGAAATTACATTATTTACATATTTCATAGAATTTATTTCTTTTTTTCATATGGACAGTTACCATCAAAGGATCCATTAAAAGCTTGTCATTCTTCTGGAATAATATATGAAATAATATTATATCAAGGACTCCTTTGAGTTTGTCGTGACTTTCCTCCATCTTTGTACAGTAAGACTAAACACAGGGTATTTTTCTGGCCATTGTAAAGCTAGCCACTCTTGGAGTAAGACCAGTGAGTAAGTCTGATTTTAAAACTGACTACACTTTCCACTGGAATTTATGGACAGAGACAGATGTTAACTTGTAAAAAATTTGAAAATATAATTTCATTTTCAGAGCCATGAACCAAATATGAACTTTCCAATGTTAATCACTCCATTCAGCCATAACTTTTCAATATTTAGTTAATTCATTATGGTCATTTACTAGAAAAGGTTCCAACTCAAATTAGTAGAAATACCACAATACCATTTTTTTAGAAATTTTATTGAGATAGGATTTGAATAGTAAGCAATTCATCCATTAAAGGTACACAACTCAATATTTTTAGTATATGCACACAGTTATGCAACAATCTCACAATCTAATTTTAGAGCATTTTTTAGTCAACTCCCTTACCCCCAAGAATCCATGCATCTGTTAACAGTCACTCCCCTCCGTAGGCAACTACTTTCAGTTTTTAAACCTTTGACTATTCTGGACATTTTATATAATGGAATTTAATCTTTAGTGACATTCTTCTCTCAATAACATAGTGTTTTCAAGAGTTATCCCTATCATAGCTTAAATCATATTTCATTCCTTTCTGTGGCAAAATAATGGAATATGTCATACATTATTTAGCCATACATAAATTGATGAGCATTTGGGTTATTGCCACCTCAGGGCAATTAGGAATAATAGTGCTATAAATACTCATTCACAAGATCTTGCACAAATGGAGGTTTTTCAATTCTTAATTATAGTCCTAGAAGTGGAAATTCTGAGTTTCATTTTTAGGTTTAACATTTTTGAGACCTGTCAATTTTCCAAAGCAAATGTAGTTTTACATACCTACCAACACATGCAAGTGTTACCATTTCTCCACATTCTCTCCAACTCTTTTTACTCTGTATTTGATGATAACATCCTAGTGGGTGTGGACTGGCATTTCATTGGGGTTCAACTTACATTCTCCAATGACTTACATATTAAAGATCTTTTCAGGTGCTAATTGTCCATTTGTCTATCTTTTCAGAGAAATATTTATTCATATCCTTTGTGTACTTTAAAATTGCATTTACTTGTCTTTTTATTGCAGAGTTAAAATAATTCTGATTATATATATATATATATATATATATATATATATATATATATATATATATTATAGTCCCTTATCAGGTAATAATTTATAAATGTTGTCTCACTGTATGGGTTTTCTTATTATTATCTTTATTTTATTTTATGCAGTCCAAGTTTTTAGTTTAAAAAAATTCTGTTTTCCCCCTTTGGTCAGTGGTGCTTTTAGTGTAGTGTCTAAGAAGACATTACTTAACAATCATGAAGATTTACTATTTACTATGTATTTTCTAGATACTATCTAGATACTAGATACTAATATTTACTATTATGTTTTTCTTAGATCTTCATAGTTTTAGCTAAAGATATACATCTATGATAAATCTGACATAATTTTGTATATGTTGTATGGAATTGGTCCATCACTTATTCTTTTGTATATGGATATTCTGCAGTTCCCACACCATTTATTGAAAAAAAATCTTCCTCAATTAAATTATTTGATATTCTTGTTAATTGACCATAAAGATAACTTGTGGATTTTTTGATTCAAAATACTAATCTATTGACCTATATGTATTCTTTTATTCCAGTACCATGCTGATTTGATTCTTTTAACTTTGTAGAAATGTGGTTCCTACAACTTTTTTCTTTTCTCTAGATTGCTTTGGACATTCTAGGTCCCTTGCAATTCCATATGAATATATTAGTCAGGATTCTCTAGAGGAACAGAACCAACAGGATATGTATATGTATGATTAGAAGAAAGGGGATTTATTAGATTGGTTTATACAGTCAGAAGCTGGACAGTCCTACAACAGCTTTCTGCAGGCCTGAGAGCCAGAGGAACTAGAAGCTGAAGCTAGAAGCTGGAGCCTCAGAAAAAAAAAAGGCAGACCCAGTCCAAGACTAAAGACATGGAAATTCCTTAGAGAATCACTAGTCAAAATCCAATTTCGAAGAGTAAAGGAAACTCCAAGTCTTCAAGCAATTGCAGCAGCAACCAAAGCACCCACTCAAGACCAGCAGAGATTATGTCTATGTTGGCTTCCTCCTTCTTCCATGTTTTGTTATATCCAGGTCCCCAGCTAATTGGACTGTGTTGCCTACCTTCAGGGCCAGCCTCTCCTGCCAGTTTGCTGTTCCTTATGTCAATCATTGCTGGAAACACCCTCATCGACCCAGCCAGAAAGAGATTAAGAGATGGTATGCACCTCTTGATCCAATCAAGTTGAAAATTCAGATTAGTGAATTTTAGAATAAGTTTTAACATTTACAATTAAAAAAGAAAGCTGTTAATTTGTTAGGAATTATGTTGACTCTGTAAATCAATATGGGCAAGGATTAGCATTTTTACATATTAAATCCTCTAATCAATTAACAAAGGATATTTTTCAATTCCTTTGTGTCTCCTATGATTTTTTTCAACAATACTTCCTAGTTTTTTGACTATAGGTTTTGCACCTCTTTTGTTAAGCTTATTCCTGAGTATTTTATTCAAAATGTATTATTTTCTTAATATCATATTCAGATTGTACATTGCTAGT
Source organism: Spermophilus citellus (assembly GCF_964194105.1). Classification (NCBI taxonomy): domain Eukaryota; kingdom Metazoa; phylum Chordata; class Mammalia; order Rodentia; family Sciuridae; genus Spermophilus; species Spermophilus citellus. Next base: position 136,739,038 of record NC_138187.1, on the reverse strand, counting down.
ATGTAGAGATAAAATAGATTTGTATATATTGATCTTGTAATCTTTAGTCTTGCCAAAATTGTTTATTAGTTCTAATTGTTTTTTAATGAATTCCTTGGGATTTGTTATATACTAGATCATGTTGCTGCAAATAAAAACAGGTTATATCTCCCTTTCCAATTGAGTCTTTTACTTATATTGCTAGCCTAATTGCCCTACTAGAACTTCAGGTAAAATACTGAATAGAATTGGTGCGAGTAGGGATCTTTGTTTTATTTGTGATCTTAAGGGGAAATGAATTCAGTCTTTCACTATTAAGTATGTGTTTTAGACAGCTTTTTTGCTGCTGTGACGTAAAGACCCAATCAGAACAGTTGTACAGCAGGAATAGTTTACTTAAGGGCTCACAGTTTTAGAGGTCTTAGTTCATAAAAGGCTGGCTCCATTCCTCTGGGCTTGAGGTTAGGTAGAACATCATGGCAGAAGAGTGTGGCAGAGCAAAGCAGCTCACATAATGATCAGAGCAGAGAGAGGTCTCCACTTGCCAGATACAAATATATACCCCATAGCCACACCTCCAATGAACCTCTTTCTCCAGCCACACCCCACCTCCTCTAATCATCATCCAGTTAATCCAATCAGGGATTAATTCACTGATTAGATTAAGGTTATAACTCAATAATTTCTCCTCTAAACCTTCCTTCATTGTCTCACATGTGAGCTTTTGGGGGATATCCAAAATATAACAGTATGTTATCTGTGGATTCCTTATAGATGTCTTTATCACTTGAGAAAATTCCTTTCTATTCTGAGTTTGCTGAAGAATTCACGGAAGTATATTGGATTCTGTGGGAAAAAAAAAAGATAATATTTTATTATCTATTGTCATGAACATACGTTTTTTGTTCTTTGTTCTATAAAGAAGGCATGTTACATTAATTACTTTTCACAAGGTAAACCAACCTGGGATAAATGCCATTTGAACATGGTATAAAATTGTCTTCTTTCCTATGCTTTTTAATTGCTGTATTGAGTTTTCAAGTATGTTGTTGAAATTTTTGTGTCAATAATCATAAAATGTATTGATATGCAGTTATCTTTCCTCAAGTTGTTTTGTCTGTTTTGACATCAAGGAAATACTTTCTTCATAGCGTGAGTTCATAAGTATTGCCTTCTCTTCTGTTTTTCAGAGGAGTTTGTGAAGAACTCTAATTAAATCTTTGCATATTTCGGAGAAATCACCAGGGAAGCCATCTAGGACTGAGATTTTTCTTTGTAGATATTTTTAAGTTCCTAATTCCATTTCTTTTCTTATTATAGGTATGCTAAAATTTTGTATTTCTTATTGAGTTACTGTTGAATATTTATGTTTTAGCAATTTGGCAGTTATTTAGTTTATTGGCATATAGCTATTCACTGTAATCCTCATATTCATATTTATTTTTGCAAAGGCATTAGTAATGTCAACCCATTATCAATTGTAGCAATTTAAGTCACTTCTTTTTAGCATGCTCACACCAGTGTTCAATATTGTCAAAATTTTTAAAGAAACATACGTTGGTTTTGTTCATTTGCCTATTATTTTTATCCTCTTCTTAATTTATTCTACTCTAATTTTTATTATTTTCTTTGTTCTGCTCCCTCTGGAGTTTTTTTTTCTTTTTAACCTTTCTTCCAGATTTATAAGTATAAAGTTAGGAAATTGATTGGAACTTATTCTTATTTTCAGATATGGGCTTTTACATAAATAAATGTCACTCTAAGCATTATGTTAGCCATGTTACACAGTCATTGTACCATGATGTGTTTTCATTTTCATTCATCTCAAAGTATTTTCTAGTTTCCTTGGTGATGTTTATTTGCCAGAAAGAGTCATTGTTTAACTATTTTTATCAGGTCAGTATCAAAAGAAAAGTGTAAAGTAGAACTAATTTTCTTTTTTTTTTAATTGGTTGTTCACAACACTACAAAGCTCTTGACATATCATATTTCATACATTAGAATCAAGTGGGTTATGAACTCCCATTTTTACCCCAAATACAGATTGCAGAATCACATCGGTTGCACATCACATTTTTACATACTGCCATATTAGTGACTGTTGTATTCTGCTACCTTTCCTACCCTCTACTATCCCCCTTTCCCTCCGCTCCCATCTTCTCTCTCTACCCCATCTACTGTAATTCATTTCCCTCCATGTTTGTTATCCCATTCCCCCATAACCTCTTATATGTAATTTTGTATAACACTGAGGGGCTCCCTCCATTTCCATGTGATTTCCCTTTTTTTCTCCCTTTCCCTCCCACCTGATTACTCTGTTTAATGTTAATCTTTTCTTCCTGCTCTTCCTCCCTGTTCTGTTCTTAGTTGCTCTCATTATATCAAAGAAGACATTTGGTATTTGTTTTTTAGGGATTGGCTAGCTTCACTAAGCATAATCTGCTCTAGTGCCATCCATTTCCCTGCAAATTCCGTGATTTTGTCATTTTTTAGTGCTGCGTAATACTCCATGGTGTATAAATGCCACATTTTTTTATCCATTCATCTATTGAAGGGCATCTGGGTTGATTCCACAGTCTAGCAATTGTGAATTGTGCTGCTATGAACATCGATGTGGCAGTATCCCTGTAGTGTGCTCTTTTAAGGTCTTCAGGAAATAGTCCGAGAAGGGCAATAGCTGGGTCAAATGGTGGTTCCATTCCCAGCTTTCCCAGGAATCTCCATACTGCTTTCCAAATTGGCCACACCTGTTTGCAGTCCCACCAGCCATGTACAACAGCACCCTTTTCCCCACATCCTCGCCAGCACTCATTGTTGTTTGACTTCATCATGGCTGCCAATCTTACTGGGGTGAGGTGGTATCTTAGGGTGGTTTTGATTTGCATTTCCTTGACTGCTAGAGATGGTGAGCATTTTTTCATGTACTTGTTGATTGATTGTATGTCCTCCTCTGTGAAGTGTTTGTTCATGTCCTTGGCCCATTTGTTGATTGGGTTATTTGTTTTCTTATTGTCTAATTTTTTGAGTTCTTTGTATACTCTGGATATTAGGGCTCTATCTGAAGTGTGAGGAGTAAAAATTTGTTCCCAGGATGTAGGCTCCCTATTTACCTCTCTTATTGTTTCTCTTGCTGAGAAAAAACTTTTCAGTTTAAGAAAGTCCCATTTGTTGATTCTTGTTATTAACTCTTGAGCTATGGGTGTCCTATTAAGGAATTTGGAGCCCGACCCCACAATATGTAGATCAGAGCCAACTTTTTCTTCTATCAGATGCAGAGTCTCTGATTTGATATCAAGCTCCTTGATCCATTTTGAGTTAACTTTTGTGCATGGCGAGAGAAAGGGATTCAGTTTCATTTTGTTGCATATGGATTTCCAGTTTTCCCAACACCATTTGTTGAAAATGCTATCCTTTCTCCATTGCATGTTTTTAGCTCCTTTATCAAATATAAGATAGTTGTAGCTTTGTGGATTAGTCTCTGTGTCCTCTATTCTTTACCATTGGTCCACCCGCCTGTTCTGGTACCAGTACCATGCTGTTTTTGTCACTATTGCTCTGTAATATAATTTGAAATCTGGTATCGCTATACCACCTGATTCACACTTCCTGCTTAGAATTCTTTTTGCTATTCTGGGTCTTTTATTTTTCCATATGAATTTCACGATTGCTTTATCTATTTCTACAAGAAATCCCATTGGGATTTTGATTGGCATTGCATTAAACCTATAGAGAACTTTTGGTAATGTCGCCATTTTGATGATGTTAGTTCTGCCTATCCATGAACAAGGTATATTTTTCCATCTTCTAAGATCCTCTTCTATTTCTCTCTTTAGGGTTCTGTAGTTTTCATTGTATAGGTCTTTCACCTCTTTTGTTAGGTTGATTCCCAAGTATTTTATTTTTTTTTGAGGATACTGTGAATGGAGTATTTTTCCTCATTTCCATTTCAGAAGTTTTGTCACTGATATACAGAAATGCCTTTGATTTATCTGTGTTGATTTTATATCCTGCCACTTTGCTGAATTCATTTATTAGTTCTAGTAGTTTTTTTGTAGACCCTTTTGGGTCTTCTAGGTATAGAATCATGTCATCCGCAAATAGTGATAATTTAAGTTCTTCTTTTCCTATTTTTATGCCTTTAATTTCTTTCGTCTGTCTAATTGCTCTGGCCAGTGTTTCGAGAACTATATTGAATAGAAGTGGTGATAGAGGGCATCCCTGTCTTGTTCAAGATTTTAGAGGGAATGCCTTTAACTTTTGTCCATTCAGAATGATGCTAGCCTGAGGCTTAGCATAGATAGCTTTTACAATGTCGAGGTAAGTTCCTGTTATCCCTAGTTTTTCTAATGTTTTGAACATAAAGGGATGCTGTACTTTGTCAAATGCTTTTTCTGCGTCTATCGAGATGATCATATGGTTCTTATCTTTAAGTCTATTGATGTGGTGAATAACATTTATTGATTTCCGTATATTGAACCATCCTTGCATCCCAGGGGTGAATCCTACTTGATCATGGTGCACAATTTTTTTGATGTGCCTTTGTATCCGATTCGCCGGAATTTTATTGAGGATTTTTGCATCTAGGTTCATCAGAGATATTGGTCTGTAGTTTTCTTTCTTTGAGGTGTCTTTGTCTGGTTTTGGAATCAGGGTGATGTTGGCCTCATAGAATGAATTTGGAAGAGCTCCCTCTTTTTCTATTTCCTGAAATAACTTGAAAAGTATTGGTATTAATTCTTCTTTAAAGGTTTTGTAAAACTCCGCTGTATACCCATCCACTCCTCGGCTTTTCTTGGTTGGTAGTCTTTTGATGGCTTCTTCAATTTCATCCATTGATATTGGTCTGTTCAAATTGTGTGTATCCTCCTGACTCAGTCTGGGCAAATCATATGACTTAAGAAATTTATCGATGTCTTCACTATCTTCTATTTTATTGGAATATAGGTTTTCAAAATAATTTCTAATTGTCTTCTGTATTTCTGAAGCGTCTGTTGTAATATTGCCTTTTTCATCCCGTATGTTAGTAATTTGAGTTCTCTCTCTTCTTCTCTTCGTTAGCATGGCTAAAGGTCTGTGGATCTTATTTATTTTTTGGAAGAACCAACTCTTTGTTTTGTTAATTTTTTCAATAGTTTCTTTTGTTTCAATTTCATTGATTTCTGCTCTTATTTTAATTAATTCTTGCCTTCTGCTACATTTGCTGTTGTTTTTCTCTTCCTTTTCTAGGGCTTTGAGATGAAGTGTGAGCTCATTTATTTGTTGGTTTTTCCTTTTTTTGAGGAATGACCTCCAGGCGATGAATTTCCCTCTTAAACCTGCTTTCATTGTGTCCCATAGATTCCGATATACTGTGTCTGTATTTTCATTTATCTCTAAGAATTTTTTGATTTCCTCCTTTATGTCTTCTGTAACCCATTGATCATTCAGTAACGTATTGTTCAGTGTCCATGTGATGTAGGATTTTTCCTTCCTTCTTTTATCATTGATTTCCAGTTTCATTCCATTATGATCTGATAAAGTGCATGGTATTATCTCTACCCCTTTATGTTTACTGAGGGTTGCCCTATGGCATAATATATGATCTATTTTTGAGAAGGTTCCATGTGCTGCTGAGAAAAAAGAATACCCACTTGATGATGGTTGATATATTCTATATATGTCAGTTAAGTCTAGGTTATTGATTGTGATATTGAGGTCAATAGTTTCTTTATTCAACTTTTGTTTGGAGGATCTGTCCAATGGTGAGAGAGGTGTGTTGAAGTCACCGATGATTATTGTGTTGTGGTCTATTTGATTCTTGAACTTGAGGAGAGTTTGTTTTATGAACGTTGCAGCGCCATTATTTGGTGCATAAATATTGATAATTGTTATGTCTTGTTGGTGAATGGTTCCTTTTAACAGTATATAATGTCCTTCGTTATCCCTCTTGATTAACTTAGTCTTGATGTCGATTTTATTCGATATGAGAATGGCCACCCCTGCTTGCTTACGAGGACCGTGTGCGTGGTATATTTTTTCCCAACCTTTTACCTTGAGCCTGTGTATGTCTTTTCCAATCAGATGTGTCTCCTGGAGGCAGCATATTGTTGGATTTGTTTTTTTTAATCCATGTTACCAGCCTATGTCGCTTTATTGGAGAGTTTAAGCCATTAACGTTTAGAGTTACTATTGACATATGGTTTGTACTTCTTGCCATGTTTGATTATTTATCTCTTTTTTTTTTCTAATTTAGTTTGTTTCTCCATGATTAGCTTTCCCCCGTCCTCTATCTTTACCGAGACACTTCCCGCTGATGGTTTTGGTTATTGTTTTTCATTTCTTCCTCGTGTTGAGTTTTGCTCAAGACGCTTTGCAATGCTGGTTTTATGGCTACAAATTCTTTTAACTTTTGTTTATCATGAAAGATTTTTATTTCGTTGTCATATCTGAAGTTTAATTTTGCTGGATACAGAATTCTTGGTTAGCATCCATTGTCTTTCAGTGTTTGAAATACGTTGTTCCAGGATCTTCTCGCTTTCAGCGTCTGTGATGAAAAATCCGTTGTTAATCTTATTTGTTTACTCCTAAATGTAATCTGCCTCTTTTCTCTTGTAGCTTTTAATATTTTCTCTTTGTTCTGTATATTGGATATCTTCATAACAATGTGTCTTGGCGTTGGTCTACTGTGATTTTGTGTGCTCGGTGTCCTCTATGCATCTACAATTTGTATATCTGTTTCCTTTTTTATTTCTGGAAAGTTTTCTGTAATTATTTCATTCAGCAAGTTACTCATTCCATTGGCATGAATCTCTGTGCCTTCCTCTATCCCGATGACTCGTAAGTTTGGTTTTTTTAAGTTATCCCAAATCTCTTGGATGTTTTTCTCATGATTTTTTACCAGCCTTTCTGAGTTGGCTAGACTCTTTTCAACATGATATATTTTGTCTTCATTATCTGACGTTCTGGCTTCTACTTGCTCCACTCTGTTAGTCATACTCTCGATTGAGTTTTTAATTTGGTTTATCGTTTCCTTCATTTCTAGAATTATTGTTTGATTTTTTTTATTATCTCTATCTCCTGATAAAGATGCTTAACTTCTTCTTTTATCTCTTTATGTAATTCATTTTCAATACGATCTTTAATGTTCCTTTCCATCTGTCTAAGGTGTTCCTTGAGTTCTTTATATGGCCATTTTTCTGATGACTCCATGTCCTCCTGAATATTTCAGCTGTCCTTCATTGTTTGTACTCCTTTTCTTCCTTGCTTTTTTATGCTCATGATACTTCTTGTTCTGTTTGACTGCTGAGTTACTGTTTACTCTTAAAAATTTATTTGATGCTTGGGAGGAGAGGTATTAGAAGGGAAGGGAAGAAGTCACTAAAGAGAGTGAGTGTAGGCAGGTAGAATTCAAGAAAGGGGGAATAAGAAAATTGAAAAGAAATGAAAAGACAAAAGAAAAAAATGAAAAGAAAGAAAGAAAAAACGAAAAAATAAAAATTTAAAACCAAAAATATATTATAATGATAATAAATAAATGGAAATTAAAGTTTAAAAAATAATAGTAATAATAATAGAATAAAAAGAATTAAAAAAATTGAAACCATTAATAAGAAAGTTGAAGAGCAACAACAACATCAACAACAAAAAGTGAAAATAAAATTTAAAAAAATACCAATAATAATAATTTAAAAAAATAATAATAATAAATGCAGTCATAGAGCTCAATTAACTTCTCTTCCAGTAGGTGGGAACTGGGCCAGCCTTCTCTTCTTGATGGGTGGGAACCAATCACTGTTCCTCAGCTCTTCTTCCCAGACTGTGCGGGTCTCCAATCCTGAGTGCCTAGGGCCTTCTCTTGTGGTTCCTCAAGCCAGGCCCCACTCACCTGTGAAGCTCGCCACAATACTGGCTACACGCCGGGTCTGCTGCTCCTGGGAGCCCTGTTTCCATGGATGCCTGGGCACGCCCTTTCTGTTTGCCTCCCTCAGACCTTAAGTTTGTAGGGCTTGGGGCTGAGGACCCCCAGCGAATTTGTTTGCCCTCAGGTAGCAACCCCCTGGTAGCTGGTCCAAGGGACCTCTGTTGTCAGCAGAGGGATACCCTGGGTCTGACTATCGTGCTCAGTTGGCTTTTACCTCTGTGAGTTCAGGTGGGCCAACTAGTTATTTCAGCGGGATCATTAGTGCTGAGTCACTAGAAGCAGGCAAACCAGAACTACAATGCAGCCCAATCCAGGCTCGGTGTGTTCTGAGAGGGGCAAACATGCTCGCGCAGCTGAAGGGGTTAGAGACTTGATCTCTCCGCGTCTACCGCCATGTTGGATCACTTAGATTTTAAATTGTCACTCATCTTATCAGCTGTTTCATTTAACTCGGCAGCTCACTCGCGCTGTGAAGAGTCTGCTCTATGTTGGTCCGCAGGAGACGGCGGCGGCGGCGGCGCGGTGGCGGCTCCACTGTGGCCTTTGGGACCCCTGGGGAGGGGGTGCGGGCTGGGGGAGGGGAGGCAGCGCCTCGGAGCCTTGCGGGCCGGGTACCGGACACGCGGGAGAGCGGGCGGGGTGGAGGAAAGAAATTGAGATCTAGATTTAGGGACTGAGCGTGGGAGGAGAGACAGCTGGGGAGAAGCAAAGCGAAAAGGCGGAGAGGAGAAGGAGAAGGGGCCAAGGGAGCCGGGCAGCTGGGGCTGCAGCCTTATTGCTCGCGCTGAAGTCATGATGGACTCACTCCACCTTGGCTGGAGTCGTGGCGGATTCACTCCACCTAGGCCCCTTTCTTGACACGGTGCTGGGTTTTTGTCGACAGATCTCCTTTAATGATATTTACCTCATCTTTTCAGACGCGGCGGCACAGAGCACAGAGCGGCTTACTCACTTTCCGCTGCCATCTTCTACATGTTTTTTTTTTTTTTGTATCGCATTCATTTCTATAAATGATAAAAATCTTTTCTTTATATGAAAGGCTTTTTATAAAATAGGAGAAGATGAAAACATGCTTCACAAACTAAACATATCCTACATAGAAAGGCAGCATAATATTTTATCTATCACTGAAATCATTCACATTAAAATCAAGAAAAGTGGAAGAAGGACAGAGTGCCAGTCCCGGATGGACTGCAAATTGGGTCTGTTTTGATCAGAACTAATTTTCAAATGTATGATATAAATTAGTTCCAAAGAAGTAGAAATTTTAAAAATAATTTAGATTTATAGTGCAATTTGAATTTTCCCAGACTGTAGCAATCTAAAGAATATATATCTATAGATACATATCTATACATATATACATACATATATGTTCATTATACATATATGTGTGTACATATATATGTGTGTGTATATATACATATATGTTGTATATGTAATATTAATGGAAACAAACTCTTTGTATTGGCTTAGCTCTCATTTTCAGAATTGCTATTACCATTGATACATCTAGTCCTTGTTCCTGTCTATCTGAAATAGCTAGGAAATCTTGGCAGATGTCTGATATACTGGTTATTGTAGACATTTGGGCTACTTGCAGTTCAATGTGCTTCTATCTTACTCTTTAGGATGGCACCAAAGATCCCAGGTCATTCCTTGTAGAGGCACCAATCCTGGCTGCAGAGGAAATGTCCTTCCAAAAAAAAATGGTAGTCCTTTCTTCTTTCTCATAAGCCCTAATAATGGTGGTCATGTTTTAATGACCACTCCTTGTTTTTAGAGAAATAAGTCAAATCACTTATTATAAGGTGATCAACCAAAGAAAGAAAAAAGATGTAGACTAAAATCTGAATAATCCACATTACAATCACTTCAATATCATCATGCCATCTGTCCTTAGGAGAAGTTGGAGTTATCTCTCTTAAATTTCTACCCAGGGAAAGCTTAATATTTCATACAAATAGAGTTAAAGCAATTGTTGTGGCTGAGATATGAGATGCCCCCCAAAAGTTCATGTGAGGCAATGAGAGGAACTTTAGAGGTGAAATAATTTGGTTATGAGAAATTTAACCTCATCAGAGAAATAATCCACTTGAATGGATTAACTGGGATGTAACCATAGGCAGGTAGGGGGTAGGTCTCTGAGGATGTGACTTTGTGCCAAATATTTTTTTCTCTGGTGAGTACAGACCTCTCTGTTTCCTGTTGGTGATATCCTGAGCTGCTTTCCTCCTCCATACCCTTCTTCTATGATGTTCTGCCTTTTATCAGGCCCAGAACAATGGAATTGGTCATTTATGGACTGAGACCTCTGAAATCATGAGTGCCAAATAAACTTTTCCTCCTCTGCATTGTTATTGTCAGGTCTTTCCATCAGAGCAATGAGAAAAGACTAAATTAGCAATGTTCTAGATATTGTTAGTTATATTAATGTTTTGGAGCTTCAATTATGCCATCAGTCAGAAACATTAATTAACTAATATGAGTAAAATAGTAAGATTAAAGTCATTGAATTACTTTCCATCATGAAATTCATGCCATTATTTTCTTAACAGAAACATTTATATATATTTTACAGATACCGTTTTTTCCTTATTAGGTTTAGAATATTTTTAAGACTCTAGAAAATGACTAGGTTATGAAAAATTAACCAACTATAGAAAAGGTTAAAATTTTACTTAAAATAAAGAATGTAAGATAGCATATTGCTGTTTATGATACTTGTGTTTTAAGTATGGTATATTGACCAACATTATACACAGTAAAGAAGCATATTTACTACATAGGACACAGTCAGCTGAGGTTCTTCAAAAGCAGATATTTTAAAATTTACTTTCACATTTTCACATTTTTATGTTTTAAAAATTACTATTAATTTCTTTAATATCATAAAATATTCAGTGTTCAGATTTCTCTCATGGGCTCAGAAATATTTTTATGAGTATATTATAGTTAAACATAATATTTAGGATCATTTGACATAATCATACAAATATGGAATTTAATTTGTTCCAATTCAGTTTTGGGTACTTCTTCTTTTACTCCCTTCCTCCCTTCCCCTGTTTCCTTTCTTCTACTCCACTGCTCTTCCTTCTATTTATTTCTAAGGTGAAATTCACTTTAGTACATTCATATATGTACACAAGATAATTGGTTCAATTTCATTTTATCATTCCTCCCTGTTTCCATTCTTCCACCCTCCCTTTCAATTCCAGTCTTCGACTCCACTGATCTCTCTTCTATCTTCATAGCATCTCCCCTGCCTTTCATTTTCTTCTTATTTTGTTCTACTTTCTGCATATGATAGAAAACATTTGACTTTTGACTTCATAGTCCAGCTAATTTCACTTAAGATGATGTTCTCCTGGTCCATCCATTCACCAGCAAATGTCTTATTTCATTCTTCTTTATAGCCAGGTAAAACTTAATTGTGTATATATACCACATTCTCTTTATCCATTCATCTGTTAATAGGCATCTGGGCTGGTGCATAACTTGTGACCTGTACTGCTATAAAACTTGAGGAGTGGGATAGCTGGGCCAAAGTCGTTCCATTCCTACTTTTTGGAGGAATATCCATAATGTTTTCCAGTATGCAGTCCCACCAATAATGTATGATTGTACTTTTTTTCCTACATGTTCTCCAGCATATATTATTATTTTATTATTGATAACTGCCAACCTAATTGGAATCAGATGAAATCTCAATGTAGCTTTTATTTGTATTTCCGTGATTGATAGAGATATTGAAAATTATTTCATATCTTTGTTGAACATTTGTATTTCTTTTGAGAAGTGTCTGTTTAGGGTTTTCTTTCTTTCTTTTTTTTTTTTTTGCCCATCTATTAATTGGATTATTGGGGGGTTTATGTTAAGTTTTTTAGTTCTTTATGACATTCTTCACAGAACTACAAAACAAAATTAAAAAACACAGTTCTAAAATTTGTTTGAAATAACCAGAGGCCCAGAATTGCCAAAGCAATCCTGAACAATTAGAGTAATGCTAGAGGCATCACATTACCAGACCTCAAATAATACTAAGAAGTATAGTAACAAAAACATCATGGTATTGGCACCAAAACAGACATGAAGACCAACTGAACAGAATAAAGGGCACAAAGACACATCCATGGAGATACAGTCGTCTGATTCTTGACAAAGGTGCTACAACATATGTTGGAGAAAAGATTGCCTTTTTAACAAATGGTCTGTCAAAACTGAATATCCATATGTAGAAGAATGAAACTCGATCCCTATCTCTCAAACTGCACAAATGTCAATTCAAAGTGGATCAAAGACCTAGGAATTAAACCAGAAGCTTTGCAAGTGCTAGAAAAAAACATAGGCTCAACATATGGGCACATGAACTGATTTCCTTAAAAAGATGCCTAAAATGCAAGAAATAAAACCAAGAATCAATAAGTGGGAGAGCATCAAATTAAAAAGCATCTACATAGCGGGCTGGGGATGTGGCTCAAGCGGTAGCGCGCTCGCCTGGCATGCGTGCGGCCCGGGTTCAATCCTCAGCACCACATACAAAGAAAGATGTTGTGTCCGCCGAAAACTAAAAGAATAAATAAATATTTTAAAAAAAGCATCTACATAGCAAAAGAAACAAAAGCATGAAGAACAAGCCTACATAATGGGAGATCTTTGCCACATGCATCTTGGACAGGGAATTAATACCTAGAATACATGAAGAAATATTTAACATGTGCAAAAACTCATGTAATCAGAAAGGAAATAAATCTATTTTTCTTTGGAATTTTCTAATTTTCTACTATCGAAACACATATTTTTCCCAGAATAGCATAGAAACAATTCATTGCAGGTTAGTTTCCCTATAGATCATAAATTAATACCCTAAGTAAAAATTTCTACAATATTTTTTTGCCTATTATTAACTGTTAAGCACTTATCTCTTCAAGTGAGATATGTTCCTTCATTCCTAGACCTACATAGGATGCTTAGGGTATATTTATACTTTGACCTTAACCTCTGTCTTTTACAAATTGTACATTGCTTCAATTTTGTTTCATATCTTCCTGCTGGGCATTAATTCAAGATGACTAGTAGTGTGAAAAAGCACTTAGATTCCTTCCATCTCTGAAATTCTGTGTTCTGTGACCTAAGGTAAGTCACCTGTTGTTAAAGAAAGCTTTTTATATTGTTCTTCTTAGGCCTTTTAATTCAATACATTTTTGAGCTTATTCTGTGGGATTGAATTCTTTTGCAGACAATGCAGTACCTCAAAGATATAAAATAAAACAAATAATCAAAATACACACACACACACACACACACACACACGATTGAAGCATTTTATCACAATAGAAAAAAATGTCCCTCAGAGAAATAATGCTGTTATACACAAATGAGAACATTAAATCATATTAAGCTTTCCTAAACAATTATGATGTTGGAATAGAGTAAAGTTATCACTTCAAAGTCTTCATTTATCAAACATTCTTATAAAAAAAGTTTAAATCAATACTTTTTATTTTAAAATCTTATGGAAAATGACTATTATTGGTGTCTATTTTTCATTTTTATCAATGACTATTTACTAGAAAATAATTTCCTGCTATTAAAAGTTAAAGTTAATTCTCAATGCATACAGACTATACATAAAGACCCAATAGTATCATTTTTAAAAATATTTTTTAGTTGTTGATGGACCTTTATTTTATTTATTTATATGTGATGCTAAGAATCTAACCCTATGCCTCACACATGCTAGAAAAACACTCTACCACTGAGCCACAACTCCAGCCCAAGACTTAATATTATATGTAATGATACACTCTTCTTCCTTGTTATTATTAAAGTTTTAAATGTTTCTATAGCCATGCTACTATCTAAATATGGAACAATTGTTTAGACCTAAATTTTGATGATATTAAAATGTTAAATATCAAAAGATGAAGTTGATATACTTCTTTCTACTGTTCTTACTTAGTACAGCAAAAAACTTTGACCATTAAATGTACAAGAAACATAACAGTTTTCTGAAACTTGAGAGAACACTGGCTGTGGATTACGGGACTCCAGAAAGGACATAATGGTGTTTTTCTTGACTTCCTTTTGCCAGCTATATCCTAGATTGGGACCTAGAGAAGCCAGCAACCCACAAGTGCCATCAGGTACAAAAATAAAATAAATAAAAATTCCAAGAAAAACTGCTTTCTCTAAAATGTCAGGGAAAGAGGCTTGCAAAACAAAACTTTCAGATAATAACCTTCCAAGAAGAAAAAATGGCACATCAGAACACACAATTTCATAGCAGCAATACTGAATTAAAATAACAGTTCTGTGGTAGCATTTTATTGAAGAGGAAATTTGTGGGGAAATTTGGATACTAGCTCCAAATAAAAAATAAAACTATTGGTTTCTAGAATAGAAAGAAAAGTAAAAAAAAATCCATAGATAGTGTCTGGTGCATGGTGGCTCAGTGGGAGAGAGGAAGCTCTCCTCCAAAACAAAAGACATTCTTCCATCAAGTTTAAGATAAACAGGTGCCACTGCGCAACAGTTTTACAATCTGAAAGTTCAGGTTTGACAAGCAGAGTCAGTGAGGGAGAGTCCTGGCACTTTCCAATGGAAATACTGAGAATGGGGAAGTGGTGATGGCATAAAGACTCTCTGGACTTCCTGAGTGGGAAACTAGAAATTCATGCAGTTTACCTTTATTTTATATTTTGCTCTCTATTTTTTGTTATTTTTTGTCTTGTTCTTAAAATAGTTGCTCTTTGAATACCCGAGATCAAACAGCCACTTAGACTTTACTTTCACTGGACTGGTGAGTGCTCATGCCATGAGTCATTTGGGCACAGGGTTGAGACTACATCACAGATTCAAGGGAAGGTCTGGGCAGTCGTGGGAGTTTCAGTGCTAGTCTAGCAGTCTCCAGAGTGGAGAAGAGTAAAGGGCACTTTCATTTAAAATTGTCAGTCTGATCTCTGGGATAAGAAGCATGATTGATGGGTGGAAATGAGATAAATCAGCATCAGATGACCCTGCAACAGCCTATCACAGAAACTGTGCTACCTCCTCCATGCCCAGAAGGGTCTAAAAAACAGACTGATGCTTCTCTCACACTTCCCCACAACAAATGGACTGAGGCTCTCAGAACAAGGGGTGTGACACAGTTCAGAGCAGTCCAAGGTGGAGAAGGTGAAGAAGCTGACAACAGCCTTGCCAGACTTAACACTCCTACTAGGGTCACAATGACAAAGACATTCTGAGAGTGAAGTCAGCTGTGACTCAGATAATGTACCCCCAACAGATGCTATCAGGAAACAAAGGGATGGAGCTCAGCATAAAGACTCTCTAAATAAGTGTGGCTGATTTGGGTTAAGGCTGAAAACAAACAGCATGACAACTTTTTGTCACCCAACCTTCCTCAGAAACAAACAAACCTTTCTAAAATCAAAACCCAAAGAGAAATGTCTTCATTTTAAAAAACCTCAGCAAAGCTGAATGAGCTGAAATCAGTAGAAAACAGGGATGATTACATCAGCTCTACAAGATGGCAGCTGCTGTCCTCCTCCGTGGTCCGACCAGTGTCGAGAACTGAACTGGACCGCTTCTCTCCTCTGTCTCAAAGCCGGAACTCAGCACTAAGCACGGCCATTGCACCACTGGCAGGAGCCCCCAGAATCCGCATCACTGCACCCCCGCTCCGGCACCTCGTCGCTTCCCAGCGCGCGCCGCAGACTCCAGCCGGCTTGGGTACTGTCGCGATACGGCAGCACGGAAAATATACCACAGAGGGATCTTCTGCCACTGATAAGGACTATTCTGCCATTCCTGGTATCGTGTTGCCGCATGTTCTTGATAAAATGAATCTTCTTAAAATTCTTTGGTCTGGGCGAACCTGAGAGAGTTCAACATCTCTGGAGAGGGGCATTCAATATCTTCCAGGGTCTCCAAGGATGATCTCTGGGAGATGAGGCGACGTCTCAGCCTCCAGAGTCTCCCGAGCCGCTGGGATTACAGGCATGTGCCACAGCACCTGGTTGGGGCTCACTCTTATCCCTGCTGACCAATGAAGATGTCACAGGGTCATCCTCGGGTCCAGTGGAGCAAGCTGGTCAACACAGCAACACTGAACTCAGGAACTTTGGAAGGTTCTCGCGTGTCTGCTACTAGTTCAGGCTCCCGCGCGCCGCACAGCTGTGAGCATTTCAGGCTGGTATTTGCCTGGGTCTTGCAGACAGATCGCTCAGGCTCGGGGCTGGAGAACCAGTGGAGAATACTCCTAGGGGATCGCTCCTGGCAAGGTGTGCGCCGGGCTCTGAGTGGCCGGATTCTGGTTCCTGGGGCAGCTTTGGCCCAGGGCTGGGGAACCTGCGGAGACTGCGTGTTGAGGCCAGCTGCAAGTGGAGCGTGCGCTGAGCTTGGGGCGGCTGGGTTGTGACTTCCGGAACAGTTTTGGCCCGGGGCTGGGGAGCCCGCGGGGACTGCGTCTTTGAGCCTGCTCCCAGCGGAGCGTGCACCGAGCTCGGAGAGCTTGGAGAGGCCGGGCTCTGGCTCCCGGAGCTGCTTTGGCCTGGGGAAGGGAACCCGCGAGGGTCGCTGCTTGGAGCCTGCTCCTAGAGGAGCGTGAGCCGGGATCGGAGAGGTCGGGTTATGGCTCCCGAAGCTGCTTTGGCCCAGGGTTGGGGAACCTGCGGTGACTGCTTCTCGGTCCGGGTCCTGCTGGGTGCTGTGGGGGCCAGGGGGGCAGAGTGGAGCTGCCGCCTGTGCCCAGAGCAGGCCAAGTGACCCACAGGCATGGTATCATGACACCCCAACTGCAGCTGGGGACGAAGAGAGTAGCCGCCCACGCCTAGAACAGGACCAGCGACCTGACGGTGCGGTAGCCAAGTCACCCCATTTGAAGTAGGGGCTGTGCAGAGCTGCTGTCTGAGCCTGCAAGGTAGGCAGACCTGCGACCCACTGGCAGGACAGGCCCGGTAGCCTGCCAGCGTGGTGGACACATAGCACCGAGGCAGTCACGTCACACTAGTTGGAGTGGGGGTGGAGCACAGCCGCCGCCCGTGTCCGGAAAAGGCCCAGCGACCCGTTGGAGAGGCAGTCAGGTACCCCCATTGGGAGTGGGGGCTGAGCAGAACTGCCACCCGAGCCCGCAAGGTAGGCAGACCTGCGACCCACTGGCGGAACAGGCCTAGAGGCCTGCAAGCATGGTAGACACGTCACACCAATTGGAGTAGGGGCCGAGCAGAGCCGCCGCCCACATCCGGATCAGGACCAACGACCCGAGGGCGTGGTAGTTACGTCCCCACAATTGGAGTGCGGGCAGAGCAGAGCTGCCACCTGCGCCCGCAGGGTGGGCAGACCTGCGACCGACCAGCATGGTAGACAGATCACCCTAATTAGAGGAGGGGCACAGCCACTACCCGCCCTGCAAGGGAGATCGCCCAACTATACAAGAGCAATATAAATAAATAGGGGGAAAATTTCAAAAACACAACAGTTTCACCAAGCAGAAAGAAATGGGAGCAGTAAGAAAAGACAAGGAAAGAAAGGACCACAAGCAAGGCAGGTCATCTCAACTTTAGAAGAGGTAATAGCTGCAACAGATGGAATGTCAGATAAAGAGTTCAGGATATACATGCTTCAGATGATCTGGAGTCTCAAGGAAGACATGAGACAGCAAAATCAGACAATGAAATATCACTTTGACAAGGAACTATATAAACAAATCCAAGAAGTAAAAGATCAATTTCACAGGGAGATAGAGGTAATAAAAAACAAACAAATAGAAATCCTAGAAATGCAGGAAGCAATAAACCAACTTAAAAACTCAATTGAGAATACTACCAGCAGAATAGATCACTTAGAAGATAGAACATCAGACAATGAAGACAAAGTATTTCAACTTGAAAAGAACATAGACAGCTCAGCAAGTCTGCTAAGAAACCATGAGCAGAACATCCAAGAAATATGGGATAACATTAAAAGACCAAACTTAAGAGTCATTGGGATACAGGAAGGCACAGAGCTCCAAAGCAAAGGAATACACAATCTATTCAATGAAATAATACGAGAAAACTTCACAGACTTAAAGAATGAGACAGAATCCCAAATCCTAGAAGGCTACAGGATGCCGAATGTCCAAAATCATAAGAGATCCACACCTAGACACATTATAATGAAGATGCCCAACATTCAGAATAAGGACAGAATTTTAAAAGCTACAAGAGAAAGGAAGCAGATTACATTTAGGGGTAAACCAATCAGGATAACAGCTGATCTCTCAACACAGACTCTGAAAGCTAGAAGATCCTGGAATAACATATTTCAAACACTGAAAGAAAATGGGTTCCAACCAAGAATCGTGTATCCGGCGAAATTAAGCTTCAGGATGGAAGATGAAATTAAAACCTTCCATGATAAACAAAAGTTAAAAGAATTCGCAGCTAGAAAACCATCTCTTCAAAAAATCCTTGGCAAAACATTACAGGAAGAGGAAATGGAAAATAATAATGAAAACCAAAAGTGGGAGGTAGGACAGTAAAGGGGGGAAAGTAATCAAAGAGGAAAACAAATCAGGTTTAGTAACATTAATAAACAAATATGGCTGGAAGAACAAACCATATCTCAATAATAACCCTAAATGTTAATGGCTTAAACTCACCAATTAAGAGACACATGCTAGTTGAATGGATCACAAAACAAGACCCAACAATATGCTGCCTACAGGAGACGCATTTGATAGGAAAAGATATACATAGACTGAAGGTAAAAGGTTGGGAAAAATCATACCACTCATATGGACTGTGGAAACAAGCAGGAGTGTCCATACTCATATCTAATAAAATAGATTTCAAGCCAAAGTTAATCAAAAGGGATAAAGAGGGACACTACATACTGCTCAAGGGAACCATACACCAACAAGACATAACAATCATCAATATATATGCCCCAAACAATGGTGCAGCTATGTTCGTCAAGCAAACTCTTCTCAAGTTCAAGAGTCTAATAGACCACCATACAATAATCATGGGAGACTTCAACACACCTCTCTCACCACTGGACAGATCTTCCAAATAAAAGTTAAATAAGGAAACTATAGAACTCAATAACACAATTAACAACCTAGACTTAATTGACATATATAGAATATACCACCCAACATCAAGCAGTTACACTTTTTTCTCAGCAGCACATGGATCCTTCTCAAAAATAGATCATATATTATGTCACAGGGCAACTCTTAGACAATATAAAGGAGTAGAGATAATACCATGCATTTTATCTGATCATAATGGAATGAAACTGAAAATCAACGATAAAATAAGGAAGGAAAAATCATGCATCACTTGGAGAATGAACAATAGGTTACTGAATGATCAATGGGTTTTAGAAGACATCAAGGAGGAAATTAAAAACTTCTTAGAGTTAAATAAAAACACAGACACAACATATCGGAATCTATGGGACACATTGAAAGCAGTTCTAAGAGGAAAATTCTTTGCTTGGAGTTCATTCCTTAAAAAAAGAAAAAAACAACAAATAAATGATCTCATACTTCATCTCAAAATCCTAGAAAAAGAAGAGCAAAACAACAGCAAAAGAAGTAGAAGGCAAGAAATAATTAAAATCAGAGCTGAAATTAATGAAATTCAAACAAAAGAAACAATTGAAAAAATTGACAAAACTAAAAGTTGGTTCTTTGAAAAAATAAATAAAATCAACAGACCCTTAGCCATGCTAACGAAGAGAAGAAGAGAGAGAACTCAAATTACTAGCATACGTGATGAAAAAGGCAATATCACAACAGACACTTCAGAAATAGAGAAGATAATCAGAAATTATTTTGAATCCTTATACTCCAATAAAATAGAAGATAGTGAAGGCATAGATAAATTTCTTAAGTCATATGATCTGCCCAGATTGAGTCAGGAGGATATACACAACCTAAACAGGCCAATAACAATAGAGGAAATAGAAGAAAACATCAAAAGACTACCAACTAAGAAAAGCCAAGGACCGGATGGGTATACAGCAGAGTTTTACAAAACCCTTAAAGAGGAACTAACACCAATACTTTTCAAGCTATTTCAGGAAATAGAAAAAGAGGGAGAACTTCCAAATACATTCTACAAGGCCAACATCATCCTGATGCCTAAACCAGACAAAGACACCTCAAAGAAAGAAAATTACAGTCCAATATCTCTAATGAACCTAGATGCAAAAATCCTCAATAAAATTCTGGCGAATCGGATTCAAAAACATATCAAAAAAATTATACACCATGATCAAGTAGGATTCATCTCTGGGATGCAAGGCTGGTTCAATATATGGAAATCAATAAATGTTATTCACCACATCAATAGACTTAAAAATAAGAACCATATGATCATCTCGATAGATGCAGAAAAAGCATTCGACAAAATACAGCATCCCTTTATGTTCAAAACTCTAGAAAAATTAGGGATAATAGGATCATACCTCAACATTGTAAAAGCAATCTATGATAAGCCACAGGCCAGCATCATTCTGAATGGAGAAAATTTGAAGGCATTCCCTCTAAGATCTGGTACAAGACAGGGATGTCCTCTCTCACCACTTCTGTTCCACATAGTCCTCGAAACACTGGCCAGAGCAATTAGACAGACGAAAGAAATTAAAGGCATAAAAATAGGAAAAGAAGAACTTAAATTATCACTATTTGCAGATGACATGATTCTATACCTAGAAGACCCAAAAGGGTAAACAAAGAAACTATTAGAGCTAATAAATGAATTCAGCAAAGTGGCAGGATATAAAATCAACATACATAAATCAAATGCATTCCTGTATATCAGAGACAAATCCTCTGAAATGGAAATGAGGACAACTACTCCATTGACAATATCCCCCCAAAAAATAAAATACTTGGGAATCAACCTAACAAAAGAGGTGAAAGACTTATACAATGAAAACTACAGAACCCTAAAGAGAGAAATAGAAGAGGATCTTAGAAGATGGAAAAATATACCTTGTTCATGGATAGGCAAAACTAACATCATCAAAATGGCGATATTACCAAAAGTTCTCTATAGGTTTAATGCAATACCAATCAAAATCCCAACGGCATTTCTTGTAGAAATAGATAAAGCAATCATGATATTCATATGGAATAATAAAGGACCCAGAATAGCAAAAACAATTCTAAGCAGGAAGTGTGAATCAGGTGGTATAGCAATACAAGACTTCAAACTATACTACAGAGCAATAGTAACAAAAACAGCATGGTACTGGTACCAAAACCGGCGGGTCGACCAATGGTACAGAATAGAGGACACAGTAACCAATCCACAAAACTACAACTATCTTATATTTGATAAAGGGGCTAAAAGCATGCAATAGAGGACGGATAGCATCTTCAACAAATGGTGCTGGGAAAACTGGAAATCCATTTGCATCAAAATGAAACTGAATCCCTTTCTCTTGCCATGCACAAAAGTTAACTCAAAATGGATCATGGAGCTTGATATTAAATCAGAGACACGGCGTCTGATAGAAGAAAAAGTTGGCTATGATCTACATACTGTGGGGTCGGGCTCCAAATTCCTCAATAGGACACCCATAGCACAAGAGTTAACAACTAGAATTAACAAATAGGACTTACTCAAACTGAAAAGTTTTTTTCTCAGCAAAAAATAACAATAAGAGAGGAAAACAGGGAGCCTACATCCTGGGAACAAATCTCTACTCCACACACTTCAGATAGAGCCCTAATATCCAGAGTATACAAAGAACTCAAAAAATTAGACAATAAGATAACAAATAACCCAATCAACAAATGGGCCAAGGACCTGAACAGACACTTCTCAGAGGAGGACATACAATCAATCAATAAGTACATGAAAAAATGCTCACCATCGCTAGCAGTCAGAGAAATGCAAATCAAAACCACCCTAAGATACCATCTCACTCCAGTAAGATTGGCAGCCATTATGAAGTCCAACAACAACAAGTGCTGGCGAGGATGCGGGGAAAAGGGTACACTTGTTCATTGTTGGTGGGACTGCAAACTGGTGAGGCCAATTTGGAAAGCAGTATGGAGATTTCTTGGAAAGCTGGGAATGGAACCACCATTTAACCCAGCTATTCCCCTTCTCGGTCTATTCCCTAAAGACCTAATAAGAGTATGCTACAGGGACACTGCTACATCGATGTTCATAGCAGCACAATTCTCGATAGCAAGATTGTGGAACCAACCTAGATGCCCTTCAATAGATGAATGGATAAAAAAATGTGGCATTTATACACATTGGAGTATTACTCTGCATTAAAAAATGACAAAATCATAAGAATTTGGAGGGAAATGGATGGCATTAGAGCAGATTATGCTAAGTGAAGCTAGCCAATCCTTAAAAAACAAATGCCAAATGACTGCTTTGATATAAGTGGAGTAACCAAGGACAGGGTAGGGACGAAGAGCTTGAGAAGAAGATTAACATTAAATAGCGATGAGAAGTGGGAGGGAAAGGGAGGGAGAAGGGAAATCACATGGAAATGGAAGGTGATCCTCAGGGTTTTACAAAATTACATATAAGAGGAAATGAGGGGTAAGAGAAGAATAATACAAGTGGAAGAATTCATTTACAGTAGAGGGGGTAGAGAGAGAAAAGGGGAGGGGAGGGGAGGGGAGGGGAGGGGAGGGGAGGGGAGGGGAGGGGGGATAGTAGAGAATAGGATAGACACCAGAATACATCAGATACTAGAATGGCAATATGTAAATCAATGGAAGTGTAACTGATGTGATACAGCAATCTGTATACGGGGTAAAAATGGGAGTTCATAACCCACTTGAACCAAACTGTGAAATATGATATATTAAGAACTATGTAATGTTTTGAACGACCAACAATAAAAAAAAAGAAAAAAAAAACCTCAGCAAAAAGAAAATTGAATTCATTTACTAGTTCTAAACCATGGGATGAAATGAAATACAAGAGGCATTAGAACCCCAAAGAGACAACATCAGAAAATAACCTTTCAATGACACATTATAATTAAAATATAAAATATTAAGAATAAGAACAGAATTTAAAAGCCACAAGAGAAAAATATGAGGTTACATTTAGAGGTATACCAATCAGAATAATATCCAATTTCTCAATAGAAACCATAAAATTTGGGAGGTCTTAAAATGATTCATTGTCAAGCTCTAAAAGAAAATTACTGCCAACCAAAATTGCTATATCCAGCAAAGCTATCCTTCAGAATAAAATATGAAATAAAATGCTTCCAAGATAAGCAGAAAATACTAAAAGAAAGCCTATGTATAGAAACTAAGAATGAACTTCAGATCTTGGGAAAGGATGAATCTTATTAGAAGAGTAGTTAAACAAATGAGAATTGAGATGGAATTAAACATTAGGAATAAACCAAAATGGCAGAAAATAATAAAATCTCTCTATAATAAAAGTGAATGTAAAAGGTCTCAACTCTCCAATTAAAGTACATACACCAGAAGAATGTATTAAAAATAAGGCCCAAGAGCCCACCCACCCCGAAATCACCATGGCTAGGTGTTCCAGGGGAGATCTGCCCCTGGAGTCCTAGGGGAGAGCCATCTCATACTCATGTAGAGAAGCACCCCACTCTGGGTTTCCTTATTCACCAAAGCATGGCTCCACAGCTCAACATCAGGGTACATATAGGTTTGAGGCTGCCACGGCCACAAAACTGGGATAGCACCACTTCTATCAAGGGACAACAATAAGGACCTGGTAAGATGTTACCAAGGTCCCTGTGTGCCTGGCTGCACCAGAGGTTTCTCTACTAAGGGAGCTAACAGCTATCCTGTTGCTGAGGTAACAGGGAGTCTTGCATGGGGTTGCCTATCTCATGTTTCTCCTACTAATAGCCAACTTCTTATTATTACCCTCTCACTAGTCATATAATCTAATACCTACATATTCTCACATCCTACCTTATAAAAATCTCAGCGAATCCCCAAACCCCCTTCCACCATCAGAAACTGTAAACCGTTACACAAACCTATCGACTATATGGCAGAAGATAACCAAACTCATCATTTCTGATTATAGTGACAAAACTGTAAATGTAAAAATAGAAGTTAACTGAAATATGGCTGCACATTGGGTACATTGAGTGCTGTAATACTGATCTCTTCCTTAAAAGTGAGGTATTGGTAACCTGTAGGGATACTATAAGACAACAGGGCAGAAGCTGTAATACCTCAGATCTACACTGCAAGAGAGGAAGACACATAGACATGATGAAAAAACAAGGGAGGAAAATGCCCCAGTATGGATTCCTTGCAAATCTGAGAATGGAACCACAATTTGACCCAGCTTGCCCACTCCTCGGACTACACCTAAAGGACTTAAAAACAGCATACTACAGGGACACATCAATGTTTATAGCAGCACAATTCACAATAGCTAAACTGTGGAGCCAACTTAAATACCCTTCAGTGGATGAAAGGATAAAAAAAAAGGTGGCATATATATACACGATGGAATTTTATTCAGCAATAAAAGAGAATAAAATCATGGCATTTGCAGGTAAATGGATGGCATTGGAGAAGATAACTCTAAATGAAGTTAACCAATCCCCCAAAAAACAAATGCCAAATGTTTTCTCTGATATAAGGAAGCTGACTCATAATAGGGTAGGGAGGAGGAGCATGGGAGGAATAGATGAATTCTAGATAAGGAAGAGGGTGAGAGGGAAAGGGAGTGGGCAGGGGACTAGCAAGGATGATGGAATGTGATAGACATCATTATCCAAAGTACATGTATGAAGTCACAAATTGGGTGTCAGCATATTTTATATACAAACAGAGATATGAAAATTGTGGTATATATGTGTAATAAGAATTGTAATGTATTCCACTGCCATTTATTTATTTGTTTATTTATTTTAAAATCAATTTTAAAAAATCCTGAAAGTTAACATCCCCAGAAATGTTGAAATTCTAAAAGTCAAAGTCCCAAAAATTCTTACAGAGGAGAAAAGGCCATATAAGAGAGGTAGAAAACAGGATTCTGGGGAAGGAATTGGTCAAATTTTCCTTAAAACTTCTGTTTAAAAATGCATTATTTGTCTTCCTTGGCATTCCTTTCTGCTGACATAATTCAGGAGCTTTTAATAAATTCAAGCCACACTTGAGGAAACTAGTAAAGTTAACTGATTGGTTGGAACAGAATTATGTACTCAGTAGGATAAGAAGACACTTACAGAATGGTGTTGCTGTTCCATCACCAGTATTGGTTTCATGAAATTTGTGGTCTGTGTGAAGACATGTGGAATAGATTTCTATCAACATAGAAGCATCCCACAGAAGATGGGGAAGCATTGTAGGGAATGTTTATGTTAATCTTATTGAGCCAGAGAACTTCAAAAAGAACAGTATCGTGTAAAAAAATACATACCAACGAAATCTCAATGAGAGCTGTAAACGAAAAGAAAAACATAGATAATCATCATTATGCAGACTTCAAAGTATACTTACTGTCTGTGAGTATTGGTCAGCAATTATGGACTACCTCTGTGCAATTGCTCATAATTTAACTCTGTAATATCCTTTTGCATGTATTGAATTCTCTTTTTAATATTTTTGCTTATTTGTTGGTTTTCTTTTTTCTTCTTATTCTTTTACTTTGTTTACACTATTTTAAATTATCAACATTATTGTTTACTGTTCTATGCTTTATTTGCTATGCTATTTTATCTTTGTATCATATCCAAATTTCCTCAATAAGTAAAGAGATATCCTTTTGTATATTTACATTTGTGAAAAATAAAATTTCTCTAGATCTTGACTCTTTGGATAACTGCTTAGGCAGTGGTGACACTGTAGTTTTTGACCCATCTTGTCAAAAGACTTACGTTATCTATTATGGCATTTCAGATAGCAAAAGTTATAAAGCTAGGTGTACCCAGTTATCAACTACAGTGATATACATTTAAACATTTCATTTTTATCTATTTAGTAATTGTATGTCCATAACTTTTATCTATATGCTTGTCATTTGTATTTACATATAGGCAAAACATGTTTGATATTATTGCCTACTTTATTGTTAGAATAAAGAACTGTTCCTTTATATTTTCATATGCTCCTCAAATAAATTTTTGTTAAAAAGGTCAATAAATGTCCTTTTAAAAATCTTTTAAGGATGGGGAGGGGGAAAATTTTAATATTTTTTCAGAAATTTGATCTTTCAAGATTTCAAAATTTAGGATATGGCATTCAGGATATATCTTTTGGGATTATGATCCAAACTCAATATAATATATTTAGAACAATTACTAAAAACTCTACAAAAAATATAGTCAAAAACACAATAGGATGTTGGAGAGCTGACGTCATCACCGCCACTCTCCGACAGATTGCAACAATAAAACAGGTGTGTGTTACTCATCCCATCTCCCATACAGCGGGGAATTGGCATAAAATCTCTCCAGGGATTTCCACAGGAGGGATGATCAGAACGAGCCTGCATAGAGACACGCGGAAAGGTAGAGACAACTGACCTTCAACTCCCCGTCCCATCAGCAGTGAAAATGAAACCTGTCTAGCCAGTGCTGGGGGAGGGGCAAGCGGAAAAAATCAAAACAATAGGGTGCCAGGGTTCCCAATAGCCACCCTCCACAACTAGCAAACTGCAGGCCCAGAGGACAGTTTGAACTGCCGAGAGGCATCACACAGGGGAAGGCCGGGCTAGCAGGAGAAACCAGGGCAAGCAGGAGAAGCCAGGGGATGAGAGGCCAGGCCCTCACGACTGGGCAGCTAGAGACCGCCCACCAGCGACCGCACGCCCGCTGGCCATGCGACTGGGCGGCTGGAGACCGCCCGCCTGCCAAGACCGATTGCCCGCCCGCTGCCCACGTGACTGGGCGGTTGGAGACCACCCGCCCGCCAGCGACTACCCCCGTGACTGGGCGGCTAGACCCCGAGGTGTGGCTCAGCAGGTACGGCGTAGAGACTCTAGGAAGAGGTCTATAGCCAGGCCTTCATGAAGTAGCTAACCGGGAGCTGAAACCAACCAGAGACAGACCAGTCCCACCCCTCCCTTCGGACACCCCGGCAAGGAGCCTGGGGCCCGCCATAGCAGAGAGGTGATGGCACCATAGTTCGGCCATCGGAACTTCTTCCCAGCAGAGTCCACTTTAGCAGGCATAGTCTACCACCACAAAGGAGAGACAACAGAGATATACAAAACCAAAACAAATTTATAGGAGAGAACAGAAACATAGCAATCAAACAGAGCTGGAAAGTAACATGAACAACATGAAAAAACAAGGGAAAAAAGGATTACAAACAATGCAGGACAACTTAAATCTACAGGACGACCTAGAAGCATCAGAAACATTGATAGGAAAAGAACTCAAGGCATACCTAACTCAGATGGAATGGAATATTAGAGAAGACATGAGACAGCAAGTCCAAGCAATGAAAGTATATTTTGAAAACGAATTAAACAAACAAATTCAAATGGCAAAGAACGAGCTTTACCAGGAGACAGAGATCTTAAAAAAAAATCAAACAGTAATCCTAGAAATGCAGGAAACTATAAAGCAAATTAAAAACTCAAATGAGAATATTACAAATAGACTAGATCAAGTAGAAGTCAGAACATCAGATAATGAAGACAAAGTTTATCAACATGAAAAGAATATAGTCAACACAGAAAAGATGCTTAAATCTCACGAGAAATCTACTCAAGAGATATGGAATGTCATAAAAAAACAAATTTGAGAGTCATTGGGATAGAAGAAGGAATAGAGGTTCAAACCAAAGGAATGGACAACCTATTAAATGAAATAATTCTAGAAAACTTCCCAGAGATGAAAGATGGAATGGATTGCCAAATCCTGGAAGCCTACAGGACCCCAAACATTCAAAACCATAATAGACCAACTCCAAGACATATAATTATGAAGATGGCCAACATACAGAACAAGGAGAGAATATTAAAAGCTAGGAGAGAAAGGAGGCAGATTACATTCAGGGGTAAACCAA
Source organism: Spermophilus citellus (assembly GCF_964194105.1). Lineage (NCBI taxonomy): Eukaryota > Metazoa > Chordata > Mammalia > Rodentia > Sciuridae > Spermophilus > Spermophilus citellus. Next base: position 136,711,160 of record NC_138187.1, on the reverse strand, counting down.
TTAGGTTAACGACTGATTTTTCATCACAGACTTTGAAAGCAAGAAGATCCTGGAACAATGTATTTCAAATGCTGAAAAATAATGGATTCCAACCAAGAATACTATATCCAGCAAAATTAAGCTTCAGATTTGACAATGAAATTAAAATATTTCATGATAAACAAAAGCTAAAAGAATTGGCAGCCAGAAAACCAGCACTGCAAAGCATTTTTAGCAAAATACTACAAGAAAAGGAATTGAAAAATAGCACCCAAAACTAACAGTGGGAGGTATCTCAGTAAAGGGGGAGGAAAATAACCAAAGAGTAAAAACTAGCCAAACTAAAATAAATAAATAAATAAACATGACTGGAAATACAAACCATATTTCAATTGTAACCTTAAATGTTAATGGCCTAAATTCACCAATCAAGAGACATAGGCAAGTAACCTGGATCAAAAAAAAAAAAATCCAACAATATGATGCCTTCAGGAGACTCATATGATAGGAAAAGACATACACAGGCTGAAGGTGAAAGGTTGGGAAAAATCATACCACTCACATGGCCCTTGGAAACAAGTAGGAGTGGCCATACTCATATCGAATAAAATCAACTTCAAACCTAAGTTAATCAAAAGGGATAAAGAAGGACACTATATACCGTTAAAAGGAACCATCCACCAACAAGACATAACAATTATCAATTTGTATGCACCAAACAATGGTGCTGCAATGTTCATAAAACAAACTCTCCTCAAGTTCAAGAGTCAAATAGACCACAAAACAATAATTATGGGTGACTTCAACACACCGCTTTTGCCATTAGACAGATCCACTAGACAAAAGCTGAATAAAGAAACTATAGAACTCAATAGCACAATCAATAACCTAGACTTAACCGACATGTATAGAATATATCAACCATCATCAAGTGGATACACTTCTGAAATGGAAATGAGGAAAACCACTCCATTTACAATATCCTCAAAGAAAATAAGATACTTGGGAATCAACCTAACAAAAGAGGTGAAAGATTTATACAATGAAAACTATAGAACCCTAAAGAGAGAGATAGAAGAAGATCTTAGAAGATGGAAAAATGTACCCTGTTCATGGATAGGAAGAACTAACATCATCAAAATGGAGATATTACCCAAAGTTCTCTACAGGTTTAATGCGATGCCAATCAAAATCCCAACGGCATTTCTTGTAGAAATAGATAAAGCAATCATGAAATTCATATGGAAAAACAAAAGACCCAGAATAGCAAAAGCAATTCTAAGCAGGAAGTGTGAATCTGGAGGTATAGCAATACCAGATTTCAAACTGTACTACAGAGCAATAGTAACAAAAACAGCACGGTACTGGTACCAAAACAGGCAGGTGGACCAATGGTACAGAATAGAGGACACAGAGACTAATCCACAAAGTTACAACTATCTTATATTTGATAAAGGGGCTAAAAGCATGCAATGGAGGAAGGATAGCATCTTCAACAAATGGTGCTGGGTATACTGGAAATCCATATGCAACAAAATGAAACTTAATCCCTTTCTCTTGCCATGCACAAAAGTTAACTCAAAATGGATCAAGGAGCTAGATATCAAATCAGAGACACGGCGTCTGATAGAAGAAAAAGTTGGCTCCGATCTACATACTGTGGGGTCAGGCTCCAAATTCCTTAATAGGATGCCCATAGCCCAAGAGTTAATAACAAGAATAAATAAATGGGACTTACTTAAACTAAAAAGTTTTTCCTCAGCAAGAGAAACAATAAGAGAGGTAAATAGAGAGCCTACATCCTGGGAACAAATCTTTACCCCTCACACTTCAGATAGAGCCCTAATATCCAGAATATACAAAGAACTCAAAAAATTAAACAATAAGATAACAAATGGGCCAAGGACCTGAACAGAAACTTCTCAGAGGAGGACATACAATCAATCAACAAGTACATGAAAAAATGCTCACCATCTCTAGCAGTCAGAGAAATGCAAATCAAGGTCACCCTAAGATACTATCTCACTCCAGTAAGATTGGCAGCCATTATGAAGTCAAACAACAATAAGTGCTGGCGAGGATGTGGGGAAAAGGGTACACTTGTACATTGCTGGTGGGACTGCAAATTGGTGAGGCCAATTTGGAAAGCAGTATGGAGATTCCTGGGAAAGCTGGGAATGGATCCACCATTTGACCTAGCTATTGCCCTTCTCGGACTATTCCCTGAGGATCTTAAAAGAGCGTACTATAGGGATACTGCCAGATCAATGATCATAGCAGCACAATTCACAATAGCTAGACTGTGGAACCAACCTAGATGCCCTTCAATAGATGAATGGATAAAAAATGTGGCATTTATACACCATGGAGTATTGCGCAGCACTAAAAAAATTGACAAAATCATGGAATTTGCAGGGAAATGGATGGCATTAGAACAGATTAGCTAAGCGAAGCTAGCCAATCCTTAAAAAACAAATGCCAAATGTCTTCCTTGATATAAAGAGAGCAACTAAGAACAGAACAGGGAGGAAGAGCATGAGGAAAAGATTAACATTAAACAGAGACGAGTGGGGGGGAAGAAAGGGAGAGAGAAGGGAAATCATATGGAAATAGTAGGAGACCCTCAATGTTACACAAAATTACATATAAGAGGTTGTGAGGGGAAATGGGGGGGGGGAACAAGGGAGAGAATTGAACAACAGCAGATGAGGTAGTGAGGGAAGATGGGAAGGGAGGGGAGGGGGGATAGTAGGGGATAGGAAAGGTAGCATAATACAACAGTCACTAATATGCAAATATGGAAAAAATGTGAATGTGTGATTCTTCCATTTGTATTTGGGGTAAAAATGGGAGTTCATAACCCACTTGAGTCAAATGTATGAAAGATGATATGTCATGAGCTTTGTAATGTTTTGAACAAACAATAAAAAAAAACACAATAGATAAATCAAAATACAAACCTGTAATTGATCCACCGAAAAACAGAATAAAGAAAATAGAGAATTAAAAAACAAAAATAAGAAAATAAAATGAAACATTCAAGCCCTAACACATCAATAATTATAGAACAGAAACTATACAATTCCTAGAAAAAAACATAGGGTCAACACTCCAAGTCACTGGCAACAACTTTCTCAATAGGATCCCTAAAGCTCAGAAAAAAATGCCAAGAGTTAATAAGTAGAAAGAAGTCAAATTTAAAAGTTCCTGCACAGCAAAGGAAACAATTAAGAATGTGAAGTAAGAACCTACAGAATGGGTGAAAATCTTTGCTAACTACTCTTCAGAGGATTAATATCTAGAATATATAAAGAACTGAAAAACCACTAAAAAAAAAACAATTAATGGATGGCCAAATGAATTAAACAGACATTTTCCAAAAGAAGAAATACAAATGGCCAACAAATAAGTGAAAAAATGTTCAACATCATTAGCAATTAGGGAAATGCTCATCAAAACTACACTGAGATTCTATCTCATACCAGTCAGAATGGCAACCATCAATACAAACAATAGTAAATGCTAGAGAGAATTTGAAGAAAGAGGAACACTTTTGCATTGTTGGTAGGATTGTAAATTACCACAAACTCTATGGAAATCATTATGGAGGTTCCTTGAAAGACTAGGCATGGAGCCACTATTTGACCCAGCTATACCACTCCTCAGTATTTATCCTAAAGAATTAAAGTCATTATTTATAGCAATGCATGCATACCCTTGTTTACAGTAGCACAATTCACTATAGCCAAACTATGGAACCAGCCTAGATGTCCATCAATAGATGAATGACTAAAGAAAATGTGGTATATATACATAATGGAGTTCTATTCAGCTATAATTAAAAATAAAATTAAGTCATTTCAGGAAAATGGATGGAACTTAAGAACATTATGTTAAGTAAAATAAGCCAATATCAGAATGTTGAGGATGATATGTTTTCTCTCATATGTGGAAGCTAAAGAGAAAAAAAGAAAAGAAAGGTGGAGTGGGAGAATCTCATGAAAATTAAAGGGAAATCAGAAAATAGGGGAAAGTGACAGGACAGGGAGGGAATGAAAGGGAAAATGGAAATACTGTAAAATCATACTGACCAAATTATATTGTCATATTGTATGCATGTATGAATATGTAACAACAAATCCTACCATTATGTACAAGTATAATACACCAATCAAAAATATGGAAAAATATAATAAATAGAGAAGTAAAAAACAGAAAAATTAGAAAACAAGAAAATAAAATCACACTTAACCAATTAACATTTACATTAAATGTAAATTGAAGACACGGATAAGACAGAAATTGGAAGATAATTACTATTAAAAGAAACAATACCTTGTATGGATTTCAAGGACATTATATACCTCAATAGAATATCTATGAACATAACTGTCACATTACTTCAATCACCTGTTCCAGTGAAGAGCAGCCTTGACAACAAACCATCAGCATCAGTAGCAGCAACAAGAGGAAGTACTCAAAAAGCCTCCTAAGTGAAGAACATCTGCAAGGAAGCAGGAAAAATGTAGGAAAAATCAGTGAGCTCACCTGATATCCTCTTGGATTTTCCATATAGTAATTAGGATCAAGTCAACACTTATGAAGTAAATGGGGTACTGAGAACACTGTGAGGAGATAATACTTGACACTATATCAGTACTAATGTTTTACCTTCTTCCATCAAAGTTTTTACCGAGAAAGAAAAATGAAAGAAAAAACATCTCAGATAAGCATGCCCACACTAGACTCTGGAAGAATTTTGTTCAAAAAATGCAAAAAAAGAAGGCACAATTTCAGGAGGTGCAACTTACACACTATTACTATCTATAGACCAACATACATCTTGTGAATAATAAATTAAGAATATTAATGAAAAAGTAAACTTAAATACCTTGCAGTTTAAGTCCAACACAGTAATACACCAAGGGTTTTCACTGTGACCCGATATAATTAGACCTCTGATTAACATGCAATGATAAGAATGTAACCTAAGTCAAACAAGACTAACTTGTGATAGGTGATGCATTATAGTAGCCCTGTTAGTGAGCTTTCATCACTGTGACCAAAATATCTGACAAGAACAACTTAGAGGAAGCAAAGTTTATTTTGGCTCCCAGTTTCAAGGTTCAATCCATGGTTGCCACTCCAATGCTTCCCACCCAAGATGAGGCAGAACAAAGCATGGCAAAAGGGCACTGTGGAGAAGCACTGCTCTGCTCATGGTGGAAAGGAAGCAGAGAAGAAAGAGGAAAAGGCCACAGGGCATGCCTCCAGTGACCCACCTTCTCCAGCCATGCCCCCTCCACCAGCCAGGTTAACACCCAGGTGGTCCATTCAAAGTAAGATGGACCGGTTAGGTTACAACTCTCATATCTAATCACTTCAACTCTGAATATTTCTGCGTTAACTTCTGGGGGAACTTTAGGGAGAGTTCTCATTTCCAACCACAACAAGTCCTGCAAAACAATCAAAAGGGAACAGTTGAAATTCATGAACCAAAAGGTAGATGCACTTTCCATGGCATATTTGAGAAGGGAAAAAGGAAAAAGACAATGCATTTCTAGCTTATATTACAAAGTACAAAGCCAGTTGCAGAAATTTAAGAATATTTTCCCAGTGCAATGCACAATATGACAAACTGGAATAATGTTGTGGGAATTCAAAAATAAATGGATGACTCTTTGGGGAAAGAAAAAAATCAGAACATTTGAAAAATTTTTTCCCTGTCTTATAAAAATTTTAACTCTTATCAATTTCATTTAAGTGGGAAATAAAGGCAATAAACTAGTAAGCAAGGAGGATAAATATAATGATTGATTTCTCTGAAGAAAATAAAGGTATACTGAGGTAACAACAACAAAAATGTATTCATATAAAACACAGCTTGCTGTTTGTCTCTGATAAGGAGTGATAAAAGAAAAACTTAGCTTCTTAATCTTTTGCTTCGAACTTCTCTGTCAACTACAATGACTTTCACACTAAGAAGAATGAACAAGCTTTGGTAGAATGAATTTAAGTCCATGTTTGATAAGATGATAAATAAACCTGCATTTTGATTCTTTCATTTAAATCTCCAAAATGCATTATATATGGAATGAAATATGTTATACATTAGATAAAAAATGTTGTCATCAGAATAGACTGGTGAGGGGTTAAATGTAATATGAAGAAATCTGATAGCAATAAATAAAAAAAATTCACTGTGGCCAAAAACTAAAAATAAATGTAACTGTACAAGTTCAGGATAGGGAAGACATGCTGCTTTTTCATACCCTATCTTATCCCCAAGCAAAGTCATTATAAAATTTAAACGATGACAGGCTAAGAGCAAAGATGAAAATAGTAACTGCTATGTTGGATGATGGTGATAGGATGATGTAGACTTTGCCAAAAAGCCAAAATCTGGTCAGCAATGAGGCAGAGATGAATTTGGCCAGATATCTGTGTTTACTTTAAAAAGATCTATCAAACTGCAGTATGGAAACACAAGAACCAGAATCTCTAATCAATAACCAAAATACATGAAAATGAAACACAGATCCTTCATCAGGCATGTAAACAATCTATGTGAATACTTGTGGACAGCTTTTCTGTTCACTAGGTGTCTTTTTTAAAACACTGACAACTTTATCTCTGTACTTAAAATTTAGTATGACATCAGGTAACTTAGCATGACAATATGAAAATTAGATGACTTGATATATAGAAAACCTGGTTTCAGTTAATTGTAGGATGCACATTCCAAAATAATAATGATAATGTGATTTCTTGGTATGAATTAAGAGAAATATAGTAGAAAGAATTAGAATATATCATTGTATTTCACTTCCTGGTGTACTAGTGCAAATATCTATGAAGGTTAGCACTTAGAGAATAATTTGAGAATATACAACAGTAGTTTTCACAGGGCACTGAGCCTAATCAACAATTAAATCTCATATTTATTTGCAAGTAGAGAAACCCCAGTTAAAACATGATAGTTGTATTCAAATACTTGAAATATTATTATAAGAAAGGAGGTTTTGATTTGTTTTATTCATGTAATCTCAAGGAATGTATCTAATACTAATGATTTATTTAAAACATTTTCATTAAATAAACACATTGAAATATTTTCATGAACTAAATAAACTGGATCAAAATTCAGTAAATTAAAAGCATAGGTTTTAATAAAAATCTTTTTTTTTAGTGAGAGAGGAGAGAGAGAGAGAGAGAGAGAGAGAGAGAGAGAGAGAGAGAGAATTTTTTTTAATATTTATTTTTTAGTTCTCGGCGGACACAACATCTTTGTTGGTATGTGGTGCTGAGGATCGAACCCGGGCCGCACGCACACCAGGCGAGCATGCTACCGCTTGAGCCACATCCCCAGCCCTTTAATAAAAATCTTATAGGGAGAAACTCAAATACTGAATAAGATATTAAATTGATAAATAGGACAATATTCATCCTAAGGTTTCAAAATTTTTATGATTAAATGTCAAAGGACTGAGTTGAGTTTTTTGCTTCAAGTCTTTGATTTAACAGTCGAGGAAGTATAGAATGGGAAACTATAAGAAAAGAAAGCATATGTGGGCAAAAATAATTCCAAAAGAACTCAGTTCTGTTCTTTCTGTGTCTATTTTTTTCTGCCCATCATTATAATGACTGTAATCATATAAGAAAAACTCTTAAAAGGTTCTTTTTCTTCTTCAAAATAAAAACCATTTGTTTAGAGTTGGAATCATGGATGAAGTTATACTTTTCTACCAGTTGATGCCTAGACAAAGCCAGTTTCAATCACAATACAAATACCTAACTGCCAGAGATTGGACAACACCTGCCCTAGGAAATGCATAGTCAAAGAAGGAGGAATAAGAAAACCAGATTGTGAAGTGCCACAACAGAACAGGCTTATTAGCGTGTACTGCAGGAGCCTCAAGAATAATGCTTATCATATTCTTGTGAGAATCAGTTCATCAGCTTCTAAAATGAAGTAGATCTAAGTTAGTCTGAAGAGTAAGACTTAGCCAGGTAATTAAGTATGATAAATGGGGCCCAGAAGTAAGGACAACTGTATATACAAAAGCCCAGAAGTGGGAGGGACAGATATAGTCAGAGTTCTGCAAATTTTTTCAATTTAAGGTGGGGAGTGATGTGAATAGAGCTGAAAAAGTAAACATGAAAGATCTTCAATGACATGCTAAACAGTTTTGTTTCTTGTCTGTAACAAATAGCACAGAAGACAATGTTAATGGAAGAAGAACACCTGGACCAAGGTAGAGGAGGCTGTCTTGATGTTTTACCATTAGGGACCACATCTTTAGATCGTCACGCTTGAGATTATCTGTTGGTATCACTGGTGTCATGAGTACTAAGCCATTACTAATAGTGCTAAAGTCAATATAGATTGACCAAGATAGTTGCAAGTAAGGTCATGTGGGAACTAAACTAAGAATATGTCCCTAGCGATAAGATATGGTCCAGTCAGGCAGAAACAGGTTAATGAAAGTGAAGTGCCTAAGTCCATTCCAGGTAAAATGATAGCAATATACACCCAGTTCCTGAGATAGAGTTTTGCTCTTGAGTTATGTTCAGGTGACAAAACCATAAGAACTTTCCACATGAAATCGTTTCTGCAAATAGTGGTTCTATCTGTCGTGTTTACCCATCTTTCAACCATAGGAGCCAGGAACTCTGACTTTCCTGGCTTAGGGCACTACTTTATTAATAAAGATGGGGAATGAGATAAATGAGGGTATGGAAGACATAGAAGGTTGAAGACAGAACAAGTACTCAAGGAAATGGCATTTGTGGGTTCCCAGGATACACTTTCTGTGTGATTCTCCAGTGCCTTCCTCTTCCTCTAGTTCTCTATATTTTTCTCCTAACCATCCATATTTTCTCACCCAACCCTACACCAGGAACCCAAGAAACCATCCAGCCGTGTGCTTGTGTGTGTTTTCTAAAAGCGTTCTTATTGCTGTGCTGTCTGCCCTCAGAGAATAAAAAGGGCCAATTCAGTAGTCTAAGTCACACAATGTCCACCCTGTCTTGTTCCAGGGGTTTAGAAGCTACAGAGGAGGTGATGCAATGCATTAGCCACGAAAGGGTGAGTGGAGAACAAAACAAAGCTTTTCCTTTCTTTTCTTTCCTCATCTTTCTCTTTGCCACAACTAGTCTTTTTTCCCAATCTGCTGTCCTAAGCCTTCAACTTGGAGTAAAATTTAAAAATGGGAACTGAATGCCTGTGAAGGTTAAAATAAGAATTTGGAACTACATTTCTACAAAGAATTAGAGAATAAACACACAACACAGACAACCAAAGAACTAAAAGCAGCCTTAAATATTAAATAGTGTTTACTTTAAAGAACTTTTACAATATATTTAATTTCAATGTCATTCTAACATCAAACATGATATAAAATTAAAAATCAAGATAAAATTCTAATTTATGATTTATAATAATATTTAGATTATATTTTTAGTCAATTTTACTAACTGGAACATAAGCTGTTATTTTTAGCTACAATCTCTTCAATAAAAATACTTTTCATGGGGGAAAAGTATCTTCTCATCTGACAAATGCACAATGCATAAAATATTAAAGATCTTAAAATAGCAAAGTGGTATGTTCTCAGAAAGAAGACTTCTTTATGCACATGGTACCTTTTAGCCCAAAACAGATATGTTCTTTCATCTCTGAAATCCAAGCTGGGATTCAGTCTCCTTGACCTTAACCAACCTGTGCAATAAAACAAAAAATTATTTAAGTAATGTTTCCAGTAGCAACAACATTTAATATGCAAGAAATCAAATCCCAGCTCCAATTAATAAAATACAACTTTCATATTGAGCTATTAAACAATTTTTCTAAAACCACATGAATTCAGTGAGAAAGAAATTCATTTAATCAAAACATCATTAGTGTAAATTGAACTAATTCTTGCCAAGAGAGAATAAAGTCTTTAAAATATATTTTTTTAATATGAAACATATTAATAATTAATATAAAACATTTTGAAAATAAAACATTGATTTAAAAGAAATATATTATTAATCCTGAATATCAGCTGGTAAAATGGTGTTAAGGGAAACAATAAATTCCCACCATTTAGAATCTGGCACAGTAAAGTTAAATGTTTAAGAAACACATTAAAATTCCTGAAAATTTGAGAGAGAGCAAAAAAATATATTAATATTATTATCTTTAATTTCTTCCATACAATAGTGAGGTTTTGATTTTCTTTTTTCTAGTAATGTGCCTGTTTAAAGGATTTTTCTGCAAAAACAAAATCATTATGACCCAGAAGAACAAGCAAGGATTAAACTATTTAGTTTCATGATGCTCTTTGAAAGTGAGTAATAGGCAAGAGCCATTATCCCTGGTCTCTTTATTTTGTTGTATTCTTTACTATTATTTTCTCTTGGTAAATAGCTACTGGTTTTTAAAAGTTTTATCATTTGCTTTGGATTCCCATGGCATACATCTTGATTTAAGGCTTCATCAGGTATGCTGCAAGCCCAGCTGCCCAGCCCAGTACTGTGGCCCAAGTTCTTACTTAGATGCCATAATTAGCAGTCCATTTCTATATCTGAAGATAGAGTACCATGTCCCCCTAGGGTTGGTGGTATTAAGTAAGTATGCTTGTCACCACAGTGAACAGGGTGCCTGAGACTTGGCTGTATTTTCTGTGGTGAAGGCACATTGATAGCTGATCCCTTCGCTGGATCAAAGAGACAAACTCTGGCAGTAATAACAAAAGATCCATTAAAAATAAAAGATACATTAAATACACTGCCTAGAAAGTTTCTGTAAGTGTGAGGGGAACAGAATGATGTCTACTTGGTTAGGATTCTACTGTTAGTTACAGTCACTAATTCTTTTTTCAATGCCCAGCACTCACAAATGGAAAGGAAAGGCTGCTTCTCACCCACTAGGAGCTTGTAATATCATTCTGTAAATAATACTCATTCAACAGAGAGTAATTTGTATATGCTGTAAATTCATCAGGTAGATGAGATTAGTTTGGGTAGATTGATTGAAAGCAATAGAGCTCTTCTGTAATGCTTGATTTGAGGGGAGCAGCATTAGCTAACATGTATTTAATTCAATCTATTTGCCAAGCACTTTCACATATAATATTTCATTAAAACTTCTCATCTCCCTAGGAATAATTATTTTTAATCCCCTTTGAAGAAGCTAAATGCTGCAGAATGCAAGTAACTTCCCAAGGATTATACAGTGACAAAGCTATGTTATGAATAAACTCTATCTAATAAACTCTAAATTCTACCATCCTTCTGCTATACCAAGACCTCCTTTAGTCTATGCTGGCTTTGAATGTTGAGAGAAAAACATAGTGCATCACAAACAAAATACAAGTTGAATGCACCAAGCAATTACAATGTAGTATTGCTGCATCTTTGTAACAGAGTTTTCAATTTTTAAAGCACATGAATCTCACAATTTGGAGCTAAATTCATTGATAATCACTAAATAACCACTACTGTCTTTCTGGGAAAGTGAAGAAGGACCTGGATGGAGAGATTTTCCTCTTGTATCTACATGACTTCATCTTAGGCAGAGAACTGCTAACCATCTCAGGTGAGTCAGACCTGGGAGGTATAAAACTTTCTTCTTTGAAATACACTTATTTAACAGAGATAAAATCAAAATAAGAAGTACCTGCCATTTTATCTTGAAATACTCAGAAATGCCTTGAGGAGATGGAAATTCCTCACTGACTGCATTGAAATTTTCCCCCAACAGTCCTATGTTCTAGTATACAGCACAACATATTCAAAATAGTTGTGGTAGAACAGCTGTACTGATCAGACACAGATTTTAAAAGTGGATGAAATAGCAGTATTGTGTCATCAAATCTTCCAGCCCTGAGAGCAAATGATAAGACATGCTCTTTTTCTTTCTTGTTATTTTTCATTTGCAGGTGCAATCATTTACAACTAAATGGCAGGAATGTCTCTCACACAAGCAGTTAATATGCACTAGAATTTTCCCAGTAACCAGATGGCATGCATTTCATACCAAGCTTGTTGAAATAAGAACTAAAATCATCTGCCAAAGTTGCATGGAAGTTTTCCACAGTCTCCTTAGGTGACCTCATTTAAGATTTTGAATTTTTTGAGGTCAGAAAGCTTATAAATATTCAGTTCTTAGTGACTCACTTTCAGGGCTGTGGTGGAGTAATTATAGAATAATTCTAGTTAGCCATCAATGAAAATATTCTGACTTTAGCTCATGTTAGGTTGTGCTATTTTTCTTAGTACCTTCCTCTGGATTTTCAATACAGTCCTAACTCAGAGTGCCACCTAAAGAAAAGGAGATGAACTGAAAAAGCCATGGACACAGTTATTTTCTTTGAGACATTTTCTTAGAAACATCATCCCTTTAAGTCCAAAACTTTATAGAATATAGAATATATATATATGTATATATATATATACATATATATAATATGAAAGTATAGAAATTATACTTTACATTTTTTGAAGATAGTAAACACTGTTTTGGCCCAAGCAGCCTCTTTTTGCTAATGCTCTATTTCTCCTTGGAATGGTCTCCCAACCCTCCACCTCTCCATAGCTGCAGGGGAGCATGGATGTGGACTTGCCTGGGCAGCAGGCCTCACAGGATGGTCACGTGCCCTAATCCAGCCAATCAGAGCCAGAAAAACACACCTGAGGAAATTTTTTTTAAATTTTGGGGCGGGGAGAAATATTTTTAATATTTTTATTTTTCTTTTCAGTTAAAGTTTAGAGAACGTACACATGGAGATGTGGGTGGACAACATCTTGTTACCATTTTAAGGAACATGAGAACAAAGTCAAAAGAATAGAAAGATCTCAGATGGGAACAGAAAAAGAGAGGTAGGTGAGGTAGACAGAGAGAATATGAAGGATATGAAGAGAGAAGGGGGGCTATAAAGAGGACGACTGACTCCTGATGAGTTTTGAACCTTTGGATGCAGATACTTGAAACTTTAAAGAGTCTTGAGTAATATATGTAGCAAATTACCTTTGTGCTTTCCCTGACTCTGGAAAAACAATGATGTCTTCCCAGGCATTGATTAAACTCCTCTGTGGGAATTTTCTAATCAACTTTTGGAATAGAATTCATTTTCTTGGAAACCTGAGTTATAGCTCTTGCTCTGTCTATATACACCAAGATATGGATGACTTGCTTTTTCATTCTCACACAAGCAGACAGCCTAGTGAAAATGAGTGGGGCCCTCAATGAGGAAAATGCTCGTACCCATGAATTGTTCATTTTAAAAAACATTTATACACATGGACAGCAATACCATAAGCTGCAGGGTTGTCATTTTTTCCTATACATGAAGGAAACCACATAATTTCTTTTTTCTAAGAAAGGGAATAAAGTACTATTTCAGATGCCATCTAGAATTATGATTTCCTTTGTCCTTTTGGGTTCCGCTTTCAGCTTCGGTTGTTCAGAATGGCCCTGGATGGATTTATGAGGCATAACTAGGTCTATCTAGTCCATTTCTCACAGGGACTGTTCCAGGCTTCCTCTCTCTCTTCACTCTCATATTTCCCTTTGCAAACATCTCACTCAAAGTCACCTCAAGTTGGGATGACTTGCCCATTCTCCAGCGTATCCTTTTTCCTGTGTTCGCTATCATGTTTCTTCCACTAAAGACTTCATTGTCACTTTTGCATGTTTTTTTTAATATTAAAATCTTACCTGCCTCTATCAACTGGCTTTTCCCCTTCTTCTCTTCAAGTACAAAAATAAAATAAAAATAAAGCTTTAACTTGGAAAAAGAAAACTCTGGATATTATCACCCTTTTCCAGATCCATGCTATACGAATCATTAGCTACCACCTGCCCATATCTGGTTTGTGTCTCTACAATTAGGTGGAGCCATGTGGCTAGATCTGAGCAAAGAGTTCTGAGTGGCAGGGTAATTTGTCACTTCCACTAGAATACTGCCAATGCAAGACTGCCCTGAGTTCCCTTTCTATCTGCTGTTGGCATGCAAGAAGGTAGATTTTCCAGCAGTGTGGGTCCCAGAGTTGAGGGGACAAGGGGGAATGCCAGCCAAAGAGCAGAATTTTTGCTCTGTTAAGCCAGTAAGGTTTGAAGACTATTAGTGTTACTTTACTTGGTGCATGCTGACTAAGATGCTCACTGTTATGGGGGTGATTTTCTTGTTAGTTTATTCATGGATTTTTTGTTAGTTTATTTAATAATTTCCAGCCTCAGAAAGTAAAGCTTTTTTAAAGTGTTGTCACTATTTTCTGAATATTTCTTCACTTCTAAGAGTTAAATCTTGCTTCCATCTTATTGGAGGTTACAGACAGACACTTAAAAGCCTGGTCTATTTTTCTTGCTCTATCTAGACTTCCTGCTGCATCTCCTACCACTGGCCATGTCTTCATTCTGAAGTTCCCACAGCTTCAACTGTCCTAAACCTCTCTGACTTGCCCACTTCCTCTCAGACATGCCCCTGATATCTACATTGATTCCTCTTCCTTTGCCCTGGAAGTATCTTAAGATGAGAAAGTCAAGACTATGGAATGAGATAGCCCAGGTTTAAATTCCAGTTTAACCACTTATTAGCTATGTGACCCTGAATAAGTCACTTCAATCTCAATTTCCTTTTCAGTAAAATAGGGATAATCATAGCTATCAAGAGCACTGTAATGAAGATCACTAATACACTGAATATAAAATGCCTACCTCATAACAAGGACTAAATAACGGTGACACTAACTTTTATGAAGTTGGAACATCACTAATCTCTCTAATTGGGGGGAGGACGTAATATGTTCTTTAAACAGTGAATTCTTGATACACAAATATTTAACATGTGCCACAAATCCAGGATGGCTGTTGCTTGGATGGCCTGAAGAATTGTTGCTACAGAGTTCTGCAGACCATACTTCACCATCTGCTATGTGCTAAATGTTTGTGTCCCCTCAAAATTAATATGTTGAGTTTCATTTTCATTAGGATGAAATCAGAGGTGGACCTTTGGGAGGCTATTAGGTCAAAAACATTTGCTCCCCTCTTGAGCCCCCTTAATGCTCTATAAAAATACCCAAGGTAACTTGTTCATCTCTTCCACCATGTGATGACACATGAGAAAAGACAAGGAATTTGCTAACACCTTGATCTTGGACTTCCCACCCTACGAAAGTATAAGGAATACATTTTCATTATCTATAAATTGCCTTGACTAAGACATTTTGTTATAGCAGCAGGAAAATGTTAAGACATTCATCTCATTTACTGGTTATTCCAGACTTATATTGCTTGGGTTATACCAGTATTGTTCCCCAAAGTACAACTAAAGCCAACTTAGACTTTCAACCCCCTCTTTCAGAGATATGAGAATAACAAAAGCACATCACAAAGAACTTTTTGAGCTTTCAATGAAACTGATTCTGAAACAAAGTTACTCTTAGGGCCCAATGGTACAAACTTAGCACTTAGGAGGCTATCAAATAGCTCAACATCTACTGGTGGGAAAGCTCCAGCTTGGGATCTAGAACCAACTCAGTTAAGACTCACAGGAAAAAAAAAATACATTCTCCACATCAATCTAAGAACTCTATCCTGCAGGAAGATTTTTCTTCTATTATGTTGTGAGCCTCAGGTACAGTAAGCATGTGCTAAGATAAGAGCTAAGGAGGCTGAAAAGCTATATCTCTGACCACAAAGTCACTGATGGTCAATTTAGAAAGAATACCACACAGCAGAAATCACTGACAGAAGCAAGTGAGTAGAGAAAGACAGAATTGATTGGACTCTTATATCAGGCATCCTGGGTTGAACCCCAAATGCATCATCTATTTGTTTTTACTTGTTCTAATTAGTTATACATGACAGAATGAACATAGACACATCATACATAAATGGAGTATAATTTCTCATTCTTCTGGCTATGCATGATGTAGAATCACACTGGTCATATAGTCATATATGTTCATAGGGTAATAATGTCCAATCCATTACGTTCTACCCACATACCCCACCCCTGCCTTTACTCCTCTCTGCCTAATCCAAAATATCTCTATTCTTCCCTAGCAACCCCCCAATGTGAATTAGCATCCACATATAAGAGAAAATATTTGGTGTTTAGTTTTTTGGGATTGGCCTAGTACTTAGCATAACATTCTCCAGCTCCATCATTTACCTGCAAATGCCATAATTTAATACTTCTTTAAGGCTGAGTAATATTCCATTATGTGTGTGTATATACTTATATGTCTCACCAGCAATGTATTAGTGTACCTTTTCCCCACATCCTCACCAACATTTATTGTTGCTTGTATTTTTCATAATTGCCATTCTGTCTTGAGATGAAATCTTAAAGTCGTTTTGATTTGCATTTCTCTAATTACTAGAGATGTTGAACACTTTTTCATATTTTTCTTGATCACCAAATCCATTATTTTTTAACCTAGTAACCAAGGAAGTCCTTGAAACTCCCTGTATCTTAGTCTTTTCATAAGTAAAATGAGAATATCATACCATCTACATATATTGACTTGTTGTGGGATTGAATGAGATGATGCACATGAAGTACTTAGTACAGTATCTGCTTACTATAAGGACTCTCTATATTTCAGATATTTTTATCATCACTATTATTAGACAGTATTGAGCACCTGTAGAGTTCCTATTCTGTCCCTATCACAGTGTTAAGTACATTAGATATATTTAACCCTATAAACTATATTCCATTAGTTATATTATTGTGGGTACAGAGAACTGACTTTTGCAAGGTCAGAGATGAAACTGGAACACAAAAGCATTTTCTTATATTTATTCCCATTGTTCAAGAATGCAATAGCAAAACTCAGGTGCCCATTCCAAACTTGATACAATTTATTGAAAATGAAAATATATTTGTAAAACAAGCAAGCCAACAGATTCTAGTACTGCTTGATCAGCCTCTTGCCACTAGAATAAGAAGGTACACCTATAACTTTTCTAGTCTTTCTTCTTGAGCCATGAGCCTGATGTCCTGTGACATCCTGTTCAGAACATACATAACATATACATACTCTACTCAATTTTCAGAGAAATGGAAATACAAGTCCATATTTAAGAAAGCACCACTGTTAAGCAACTCAATATATATTACTAAGCAGAGAACTTAGTAAAACAACCTTGAAGCAGAGCTTTCAAAATTTCTTTGTACTTAATTTACAGATATTTGACTAAAATGCTTATAAATGCCCTCTCCCAAGGAAGGGAGAAAAACCTTCTACCTTAAAATATAGAAGTTTCCTGAACCCCCAAAGAATGGTTCCATTTTTAATATGTTTTGATCCAATCTCCACTATTTGTTTATCTCAAATATGTGAAAATGCACTCCCCATTTTTACCACCAAGTATCACCAACACATTGCTGAATCCTAAAGGAAAAACTACTTACTATGTCTTTGGCTGAGGCTCTAATTCCATATTCTCTACTTCTTCCAGACATCCTCGCTCAGATACCAACTAAGAACCAAGTATAAGACTTAACAGTGTGGCACATGATGCAGAGTATGGCGTTAGAATCATCCAGCCCAATCTGAATACAAGTTCCACCATTTATAGCATTTTGACCTTAAACAACTTACATAACCCCAAAGACCCAGATTCCACACCCATAAAAGGGAACAAGTAATATTGCCTATATGATAGGGCTGAGGGAACAATTCATATAAACGGCACAAGAATTACTAGTTCATCATTTATGTAACTACTAAATATTTTCCACATTGTTATCATTATGCACAAATAAAATTTATCTCTCATTATTCTAATAAATTTCTATTCTGCACAATTGTACTCTTTCCTCAAATGAACAGTATCTTGGAGCTTCCTTTAGTTTATCTTGCCTATATGTCACTTAAATTCTTTATAGAATACTGTATCAATGAATAGATGAATTAATGAGTAAATCAATGTAATCACCAAGCACTGATTTCTTACAAAAAATGTCTCTCATTATCTTTATTTCTACTATCAACACTCTGACTTGAACTTATACCTCCTAATGTCTAATCACCTTTATGAAGCCTCCATGATGGAACACTCCTCACCCTTTGGGTTTTGACCCTACAAGTCATTGTTTAATCAAGTTTTCTAAGACACTGTTTTCAATCTATCACTCTACAGTGGCTCTTGATTTCCATGTCTGATTTTATTCCAGAATGTTCATTACTCATTGAGAGATCAACATCAGTAGATTCTTCCCAACCCTTCCCCTCATCTTATTTCTCCCTACTCCAGAGACTGACCTTCTGTCCCATATCCCAGAGGTTTCACCCCTACCATGTGCCAAATGCCCTGGATGTCATCTTGCCTCTGCATCTGCCACCTAGAACCCCTCAAGATTTTAAAACACAAATATGATCATGCCACTTTACACTTCACCCTTCAATAGCTCCTTTGCTTTTAAAATTAAACACAATCTCCTTATTGACATGTTCATAGAGCCAAATGTGCTTTAAGCATCATGCTGGGCAAGAGTGAAGAAGATACAGTTCTGGCTTCTCAGGGGCTTACAGTCTTCCTTATATGATAATGTCCTATAAACTGGGCCCTTGCCTATTCCTGGCTTGTTTTCCACTTCTTACTTGAATGTTATTCTTCAGCCTTATCTAATCAAATACCAGCTATTTTACAACTGTGTCCTCGAACACCCTGGGGGGGGGCTTCTTTCACAACACTGGAGAACTGAGGATGCAGTCTCCCAGCCAGTCTGTCAACAGTTAACTCCCACAGCAGCTAGTACACACCACAACACAATGACATGTGACTCGTTTCCGGTTATTGACGCTTATGCCATAATGTTTTGATTCTCTCCTTCAGAAAGAAAAATAAATCCATGTATTTGAAAATTATTATGTCATTCCTTTCCTAAGAGAACTACCTGTCACCACAGGCCCTCCCGCCTTTTCCCTCAGAGTTTGTATTCCAGCCCTCTTGGTTTTCTTTATTACTCTCCTCTCAGCAACTCTTAACAGCTTGTGTTTCTCTGCTTAGGATTTACTATTCTGAATCATATTTTCTAGGCATATAATGAATGAGTCAAATAAGCTCGGGGGCCAAACAAATATGATATCAGATTCTGGTTCTCCTGAGGCAAAGTTTATAAATTCACCCTTCTGAACCTTAGTGTTTTCACATCTCAATTTGGATGATAAAATCCTATCTTAAAGAATAATAAAGATTATTAAAGATGTACTCATTCAAAACCCCACAGAAGCCAAAACTTGTTAAGGAATCTAAGTCTATTTATCTGTCTGCTTGTACCTTTATCTACCTACCTATCGTGTATTCAATATTGCTTTGGTGTTCAGTTCCTAGTTTTTACCACACATATTTTTATAAAGCTCACAGGTCTTGATTTTTATTGCCTTGTGCTTTCAGACAGATGAAACCAACAGTGAAAGCCACACAAAGACTCATGCTCAGAGACTTTCCAACCATTGCACACATAAATAAATTATCAGAGCATTCAACTTTCTCCTGCACTATCCGCAGAGGCTTTCCCTCCTGCTTCCCAGAGAAAGTAATGTCATCAGACAGGCACTCCCTCAACACCCCACTTCCAGTCTCCATGCTCACAATGAGGATGTGCCTCCAATTAAGCACAGGACTTAAGCTCCTTCTGCCTTCCCCAAAGCTTCTGCCATCAGTTAAGCCTCATACTCTCTCTTCATAAACTTAACTCCTCGCCTTCATGAACTGTTCTCACCTGTAGTAATGGTCACTTAGCCCTGTGTCCTGAGCCCCCTTCTGTGACTTGGTAAGCACTGGGAGTATAAATACATACATCTGGATCCCTATTTGCTGGCAATCAACCTACTCTATTTAGATATTCTACTGCTATTGATCTTCCCTGTCTGAAGGTTCTTCTACATTTGTATAACCACATTACCCTTATCCAAATAGTACCAATCTTCTCCAAAGTTATCCTGTTTCATTCAGAGTCAACACCAACAACCTTGCAATGGGCTGTGAAGGTTTCAAAAGATGCTGGCTCTTTCTTCTACTAGGGTGATCTTCCCTGAGATGTCTGTCCAACCACTCCCTCTCCTCCGCCCAGTTCTAGCTCTGCTCTGAATTCATCTGAGACCAACACCAGTATCACCATTCTCTCCTAACCCTCTTCCTTGTTTTGTTTTCCAGTGTGATGTTGACTACTGTCTAACATGCTGATTTATTTTACTCATTTATTTATTTATTTGTTCCCTGTCTCCCATACTCATATATATACAAACATTAGCATTATGGACATTTTTGTTCATTTCATATTTTAACTCATCTCTAGTACTTAGAATAGTCCCTGCTACAGAGTTGTGCTTGATGTGTAGTTGTTAAATGAGGGAATTAGTTTTCAATTGATTTTTTTTATCTCATTAAAAGATTTCACAAACATTTATTGAGAAGTTACTGAGTATGAATCATGCAACACAAGCAACAAGACATTGACATTACAGAAATTTATATTACCTTTAGTTATTAAAGTATATAATATGTAATATTCCCTTATATAAATTGTAATACACTGAAAGAAAGGAGTCGTGACTTAATATATTTCTTTTGAGTGGTTGCCACAAAGTACCTTATTCAAAATATTCATAATAATTAATATACATTTATATGCCAGGAAAATAATAAGCTTCAAGATTGTGCTGTGGACTTTTAGTCCTAAAATCCTCAAAATTATAAATATGAAATATTAGTGAATAGATTTTCAGGAGTAAGAACAGAAACATGAAAGTATTTAGGAATCTAACAGCTTTTCTCTCCCAGGCAGAGAAAGAATTGCTTGAAAAGAGAAGGCAACAGAGAGCAGATTCCATGACAGAATTAAATAGGCAGGGATTTTATTAGTTATCACAGTATTCCTAAAATACTGGGTGAGAGAGAAATAGGGAGGGAGGCAGGAGAAGCTGAGAGAGCTGTCAGACTCTGATGTGGATCTAATCCTGAGTGAGGGAGAGAGGGAAGGGACTAGGTAGAAGTGTCCTGGATGGCCACGGAGGCTAAAAAATGTTTGGCAAGGCCATTAAAAAGACCTCAAGCTAAAGTTGGCTCTCAGAGTAGTTTTGCATCTCCAAGGAATGGACCTGATCTAATGTATAAACAGCACTTACAATTTGCTGGAAGCAGCCTATGGGAAATTGGACACATCATAAATCCAACTTAGACATTTAAAATTTTGGAGCAGAGAGACTTCCCAACCACTGAGCACATAAATAAAAGTTGAATGCTCTGAAAGTCTTCAAAATATAAAATTTTAGAGCAAAGGCTATACATCCTTGGAAATAATTTTACTACTATTTTGGATACAATTTACATCTTGCTATTTAGTATTTAGGCCTACTAAGACTGAAAACTTGATCACAGGTAACCAAATTGTTATGCAATACGAGCTGCCCTTCAGATGTTGTCTCCCCACCACGCCATAAGGCTGGGCAAGCATCACTGTACTTCATCAAGAAGTGGTACATATGAAACCAGACGGGAGCAAATCGGAAAGCACAAATGTTTTACATGAGAAAGTAGCCCATATTTTTGTGGCTCCCACTACTGCTAAATTGCCTACTCATTCTCGACCCACATTTGTGATGTCACAGGGAATTTCTTGTAACCAGTTGACTAAGGAATAAAAACATCAGTTTTAGTTTGCAGATAGTTCTGCATGCTCTGCTGGCACACTCAAAAGTGAATAGCTGCAGCCCTACAGCCCAACTCAGAAGTAACCCTTAAGGACAATTGTGAAGAGAAATCCAACCAGGGATCAGAATTTCAAGCAATGAAGCTATTTGTTCATTTGCCTGGAAAAAGAGCTGGCCAGAAGTATACATCTATACTGACTCATGTCCAGTGGCTAGCAATGTGGCTGGATCATCAAGAACTTGGAAAGAAAATTAATTGAAAATTGGTGATACTGATGTCTCTGTATCCACACAATGGCACACTTCTCAGAAACAAATTATGGAAAAGCTTCCTAGCATGTCACAGCATAAATGACTCAAAATCATCATTCTGAAAGTCAGGCACAGTTAAAAGGGTGCTATGGATATAATTCCATCTGTAGAATAATTTGGAAAAGAAAAATTCTAGGGGCAGACAACTGAATAGTTGTCACCAAGGGCTGGTGATGGAAGGAGCTAAAGGGGCATGGGGAAATTGGGGGTGGGATGACAGAGCTTTTCTACACATTGATTAAGGTAAAGTTTATTTGTGCTTATCAAAAAATTGCAAAACTATACAGCCTAAAGGGGGAATTTTATTGTGAAATTAATATAACTTAATACAAGAAAAGACAACTGATAATAGCTGATAAAGTATACTTTGCACAAAGACTATTCAAAAAAGAGAATATTTCACAAGTGTAAATTCATCAAGGAAATAGCAATCTTATATGTATGTGAGGCTAATACAGCAAACACACCTGAAGAAAGACCAATAAAACTAAAAAGTAAAACAGCCTAAAGTTACAGTTGAAAATTTTAGTATTCCCTTCTCAATAACAGATTAAAATCATTTAAGTATAGATAAAAAGAATTTAACAACCACCATCAATGAAATTTATACAACACTACACTCAAAAAAAATAGAATATATTGGGCTGGGGATGTGGCTCAAGCGGTAGCATGCTCGCCTGGTGTGCGTGCGGCCCGGGTTCGATCCTCAGCACCACATACCAACAAAGATGTTGTGTCCGCCGAGAACTAAAAAATAAATATTAAAAAAATTCTCTCTCTCTCTCTCTCTCTCTCTCTCTCTCTCTCTCTCTCTCCTCTCTCTCACTCTCTCTTTAAAAAAAAATAGAATATATATTCTTTTGAAGTGAATATGGATTATACAACAAATAGAAAAAATTCTGGGTCGTCTAAACAAACAAAATTCTAAATGCATTTGAAATTGAAAACATGCAGCATTTATTCTTATCCCACAAAGGAAATAAAATAGAGATTAACAAAAGAATGGCTTCAGGAAAGTCACTATATACCTCAAAATTAAATAAGAGACCTCTACATCAAATCATGATGAAAATTAGAAAATATTTTAGGTTGAATGAAATGAAGAAACTACACATATAAACTTGTGAGCTGCAAGCAAAACAGTTCTTAAACAAACTTTGGTAACCTTAAATGCTTAAAATCAATGACCTAAGTTTCTACCTTGAAAAACCAGGAAAAAAATTAAACTACAAAAAATAAGAAGGAAGGAAAATAAATAATAAATTAATGAAATAGAAAACAGACAAAAACTGAGAATTAGTGAAAACAAAGTCTTGTTCTTTGATGAAGTTAACAAAGTTAATAAACTTCTGGTCACATTGATCAGGAACAAAAGAGTGAAGGCACAATCAATAGAGTAGCCCCCTCTTACCCGCAGAGGATGCAGTCAAAGATGCCAGTGGATGCCTGAGACCAAAGAGAATACCTAATCTCATATATACTATGCTTTTCCTATAGAGAACAGTGATAAAGTTAAATTTATAAACTAGGTACAGCAATAAATTAAAAACAATAACTAATGATTAAACCAAATAATCATGACAATATACTCTAATAAAAGTTATGGGAATGTGGTCTCTCTTAAAAGTCAAGAAAAACATTAACATTTTGGGGCTGTAGGTAACCCCAAGCAAATGAAATTGTAAAAACCAAAACTATGGAGAATGGAGAACTACTGTATCAAGAATAAGGACATAAGATCCTCCAAACTTTAACACAATAATAAGAAAATAGTGAAAAAAAATTATAACCATAAATTTAACAACTTACAAAATGAACACATATTTTTAAGAAAGTACTAAGTCAAGAAAAATAGGCAATTTATTAGAAAAGTTGGAGTCATAATTAAAATCTCCCCCCAAAAAAATCTTTAGGCTTCACTGTTGAATTTTATAAATTTTTAAAAGTATTTATTTTTTAGTTGTAGTTGGACACAGAAAATCAACATTACCCTAACGCAAAATCTGGATAACAGTCATTATAGGAAAGAATATTATAGACCCATTTTTCTCATGAGTATAGATGCAAAAACGTTTAACAACATTTTAACAATAAAATCCAACATGATCTAAAACTATACTAATTGAATGATTATGATGGTTAATTTTGTTACTCATCTTGACTGGACCATATGATGCCCAGATATACAGTTAAACTTTTCTGGACGTCAGTGAAAGTGTCCCCAGAAGAAATTTGCATTTGAATTGGTGGACTAAATAAAGCAATTTGTCATCCCCAGTGTGCAAGGGCAACCTCCATTCCTTTGAAGGCTTAAGTTAAAGAAAAGAGTAGAGTACGACTGAATTCTCTTTCTCTGTCTGACTGCTTAAAGTGAGACATGGCTCTTCTCCCAGCCTTGCACCCATTGGTCCTCCAGTTCTCAAAATTATTCCACTAGTGTTTCTGGGTCTCTAGCTTGCAGACAGAAGGTCTTAAGACTCCTTGGTCTACACAATCATGTGAGTCAATCCTTATGTTGTATCTGTGTGTTTACATATGTCCTATTAATTCTTTGAGGAACTCTAATATAATGACCAAGTGGAACACAATTCAGAAATGCTGGTTTAACACTTAAAAACTCTGTAATTCAGCAGATTAACAGAATAAAAAATAAAATAATATAATTTGAAAAAAGCCCATTTACCAAAATTTAACATACATTCAAGAAAATGAAATATAGACACATAGTTTAAAAAATCAGGCATAAAATTAGACTTTCTTAACTTTAAAAAGGCCATCTATGAAAAAATCCACAGCTAACACTAATTAATGTGAAAAGGTGAATGTTCTCTCCCTAATATCCAAGCAAGGCAATCTATTCTCATCCCTTCTATTGAACATTGTAGCAGAGAAACTGACTTCTTCAATAAAGCAGAACAAAAATTCTAGATTAGAAGAAAGAAGTAAAACTATTTTTATTTAAAGATATTTTGATCTACTTAGAATATCTTAAGAACTCTTTTCAAAAAATTACTGAGATCTAATAATTCTATTTAGCATAATCTCAGAATAAAAGAATATAAAAAATCAACTGTATCTTATATAGTAACAATGAACAAGTAGAAATTAAATTTTTAAAAATGTCATTTACAATAACATCAAAATCAACAAACACTTAAAAGTAAGTATAACTAAGATTCTTAAGAACTCTGCACAGAAAACAATGAAACAGTAGAAGGTTATTCAAGATCTTAATGAACGGTACCATATTACTGCATTCATGGATTAGTGGACTTAAAATCATTAAGCCGTCAGTTCTTCTCAATTTTCCATATTTATTCAGTGCAATTCTTGGGTATTTTTGTCTGTCTCTTTTATGGAAATTTATAAGCTAGCTCTGAACTCTGCTATGAAAAGGTAGAAAGCCTAGAACAGAAAACAACAAGGTAAAAGAACAAGCTACTGATGCAGGCAACATGAGCATGGATGGCTTCTAGCACCATTATGATAAGTAGTGAAGCAAGACTAATTTTAATATCAGCTGTCAAGATAGTAGAGGCCCTTACAGGAAGGGAAAAGGAGAATCCTAAAAATAATACTGTGAATGAGCAGTCAGTGAAATCATAAATAAAAATCAGGAGAACCTGTTTATAAGTTCTGAAAGGTTATTAATAGAGAAGTGATCAAGTGTATCTGGGATTTAAAGCAGCAGGTACAATCCCAGGAGCCTAAGAGAGTATATGGTGATTTTCCTACACATTCTCCACTTGGTTTGCACCAGCAATAAAGCCAAGTCTTTAGCTTCTCTCTGTAAGGGGTTTGTCCACACATCAAGCATCCCGACTTTTAGGCTCCTACCTTAGGTTCTGGCTCCTAAATCACCTATCTCTGGGAGCTGATGTGTCTCAACATTTATGAGTCCTCAGCAACACACATAAAAAGAGGTAGTTTTGAATGGATACATGACAATTACTAGCAGCTACTCTCCCCACCACAGCTTAGTACAGAGCTAGCAAGGAAAAATGTCTAGCTGCCAGTTTCTGCCTACAAGTTTTACTGTACACCTAATGTACCAATGTCTGTAACTCCTGCTCATGAGTGAGGCTGTTAATTATCTTGTATGTGTGAACCCATTGAGCGGGCATTCTGTAAATCTGTGGAATCCAGAATGAACATGTAGGCACTCCCCAGTGCTTCTCCCCATGGATTCCAATGATAGACTAAAGCTTTGGGTTAAACCACCTTTTCTGAGAGCTAATTCAAGCATTCACTGGGCCCCTGAAAGTGACAAAGAACAAAGCAATGGGTTGAGAGAGAGGACAGTTATTTGCCACAGATCTTCTCCCAGTTGAGTGCAGAGCAAGTGTGAGATAAACTGCAGGTCCCAGAGTCTCTCTGAAGAGAGAAAATGGGATCACATATCTAATAGCCAAACATTTAAAGCTTCTTCTCAAGGTACTGGCTTTTATCTCACCTGTCTCAAGGCACTGATGGAACTTGCACACCTAATCTCCTGATGACCAACAAAACAAAACACACAACAACAACAACAAAAAGCCACTGATTTGAAAAAGTACAAATACTATCAAAAATTAAAAATAATTAAAAATGATCCAGCAATCCCTCTTCTGGGGATACACACAAAGGAAGTGAAATCAGTGCTTCAAGGACATATCAGGTTCATTGCAGCATGATTCACAATGAACAAGTTATGCAAACGACGTAAGTGCCTGTCAACAGAGAAATGGATAAAGAAATTGTAGTGTAGTGTATGTATGCATGCATAATGGAATATTATTCAGCCTCTTAAAAAGAAGAGCCTGCCATTTGCAACCAAATAGAATGAACTTAGAGGGCATTATGCTAATTAAAATAAGAATACTTCATGATCTCACTTATATCTTGAATCTTAAAATCTGACTCCATATAAAGTAAAACAGTGATGATTAGGTGGACAGATGGGGAAAATAAGGAGATAATGGTCAAAGGAAACAAAGTTAACAGTTATATGGGATAAATAACTATAGAGTTCTAACAAACAGCATAAGGACTATAGTTAATAATACTGAATTGTGTACAGGAAATTTACTGAGAGATGTCAGGGGTTCTCACCACAAACCAAAATTTAAGGTAACTATGTGAGCAGATGGTTATATTAATTTGCTTTATTGTCATAATCATTTTGCTATATGTATATGTATGTCAAACATCATGTTGTACAGACTTGACACAGGATTTAAAAAAAAAAAAAAGAAACAACATCACTAGTGAACTAGTGATTCTGAGCTCCACAAACAGTTTCAGCAGTGCAAAGGGAATTAATGTGTCATGGGAGAAGGTTAAAGACAATCAGATTCCAGACTGTCTATGGATAATATTTTGGATGAGTTTTGCTATAAAGGAAAGAAATAAACTGAGCAGTAGATGGATAGAGAATGGGAGGTCAAGGCACTTTCCCATCCCCCATAGCTTTATTGTGGTAACACTGAAGTACAGTAAAATGAACATATTTGAAGTATGCAATTTGATCAGTTTTGACATGTATGTAACCAATACAATCAATATAAAAAGCATTTTCACGACCTTTTTAAATTTAAAATCATGCAGACTGTGTGTCCTGCTTGATTTATTACATTAAAATCAATCACCTTAAGATATATAGAACTCCAACCCCACATGTCAACTATTTCAAAACTAAATAGCACATTTAGAAATATCTCATAGGTCAAAGAAAAAGCACAAGAAAAAAGTAAATAAAAAGTGCTTTGAACAAAGTGATAATAAAAACTTAAAATATCAGGATCTCCGCAGTGAAACCGTATTCAGATGAACATTTATAACTTAAAGTATTTGTATCAGAAAGAAGCTAGAATAACAATCCAATTATTTTCCAATTATGTAGTAGGAAGGAAAAAATAAGAGTAGGACCAGAAATATATGAAATAGAGAAGAAAAATACAGCTAAAATTTCATAAAAATCAAATAAATCTAATCAAGAAAAAAAGAACACAAAAATTAATATCAATGATAAAGGAGCTAGCAAAATAACCCAACAGATGCTAAAAATATGTTAATGATATATTACAATTGTATGCCAACACATGTGATAGCTTACATAACATGGTCTATATTAAAGAAGAATTCATGTGCTGCTAAGAAGACAGTGTATTCAGTCATTGATGGATGAAATATTCTATGTCTGTTAAGTCTAATTATTAATTATATTTTTTAGTTCTATAGCTTTTTAATTTAGTTTTTGTTTAGAGGATCTATCCAGTGGTACAAGAGGCATGTTAAAATTACCCAGTATTATTGTGTTGTGTTCTATTTGATCATTGAAATTAAAAAAGGTTTTTTTTTGATGTACACAGGGCATAAATATCTACTATTGTTATGTCTGGTTGATGTATAATTCCCTTAAGCAGTATGAAATGTTCTTCTTTGTCCCTTCTGATTAACTTTGACTTAAAGTCCACTTTATCTGATATGATAGAAAACCATGCTTGTTTACACAATCCATGTGAGTGATATGTTTTTTCACATTCTTTCACCTTCAGTCTGTGGATGCTTTGCCTATGAGGGGAGTCTCTTGGAGGCAGTATATTGTTGGGTCTTGTTTTTTAATCCATTCTGCCAGTCTGTATCTTTTGATTACTAAGTTTAGGCCAATAGTGTTCAAAGTTATTACTGATATATAATTTGCATTCCCGGTCATTTGGGTTTATGTCTAGTTTTTAACTTGAATTAGTTTCTCCTTTGATTAACTATTCTTATAGTGTGGTTCCTCATTTTGCTAGTTTTCACTTTTTTTCATTTTATTTATCATGGAAGGTTTTTATTTCATCTACAAATCTGAAGCTTAATTTTGCTGGATATAGGATTCTTGGTTGGCATCCATTTTCTTTCGGAAAATACCATTGCAGGCCTCCCAGCTTTGAGGAGTCTGGATTGAGAAATCAGCTGAGATCCAAATTGGTTTCACCATATACATAATCTGATATTTTTCTCTAGCAGCCTTTAAAATTTTATCCTCATTCTGTATGTTAGGCAATTTCATTATAATATGCCTTGTTGTGGGTCTGTTGTAATTTTGTAAATTTGGGATCCCGTAAGCCTCTTGTATTTTTCCATTTAGTTCTTTAGGTTTGGAAAATTTTCTGATATTATTTCATCTAAAAGGTTGCACATTCCTTTGGTTTATATCTCCACACCCTCATCTATCCTGATAAATTTTAAGTTTAATCTTTTCCTATTATCCCCTAGTTCTTGGAAGTTCATTTCATGGTTTCTTAACACCTCTCCATGGTCAACTCTATTTCCAAGATTATATATCTTGTCTTCATTGCCTGAGGTTCTGTCTTCCAAGTGATCTAGTCTGTTGGTTATGTTTTCCATTGAATTTTTAATTTAGTTTATTATTTCCTTCATTTCAAAAATTTCTGCTTTTTTTTTTCCAGGATCTCTGCCTCTTTATTGAAGTGATCTTTTTCTTCCTCTATTTTCTCTCTGATTTCATTTCTTATACTGTCCTTTACTTCACAGATCAGTTTAACTATGTGCATTCTAAACTCCTTCTCTGACATTTCTTCCACTGTGGTGTCGATGGATTCTGTTATTGGAGTATCTTGGCTTGTTTGGGGCAATCTATTCCCTTTCTTTTTTCATGTTGTGTCTCTACCCATCTAACAGTATGGATCTGAAGCAGTAGAGTTTCTACCCTGTAGATGTATAATGTCCCTGGTTTCCAGTAACTCACTGTTTAGGGGGAGACAAATAATAACAACCAATGCAAACAATGTACAGCATTAAAGCAAATAATTCCTATTACAACATCTGCAATATTAATTATCACCATAAACAGAAATGATATAATCAGTTATTGCCTACAATAAAAACAGCAAGTTTGCAAAAGGGTTTATAATTTCAAATGGTGGACAGGTAGAGAACAGGAGTGATATAAGTGTGATGATTTTGAGGGAGGAGAAGAGAAGAAGTAAAAATATTAAAGAAAGAGTGAGAGAGAGAACAATAGAGATTAGCTGTTAGCAGAAGAAAAGAGAAAATCAAGGGAAATAGGAGAAAGATAAAAATAAAACAGTAAAAAATTTAAAAGATTAAAAATAAAAGAATGCAAAACAAAACTAAAATATATTAATCAAACATCTTAGTTCACAAAGAACTAATCTATGTAAAATAACTGGCTTCAAAGATGATCGAAATGAGAAAAAATATAAATATGTATAAATGTCCATGTACCCATTAATGTCACAATTAAACAAACAAACAAACAAAAGAATTTAAAAAATATCTTTATGAAAAGTTAAACAATTCTTTCCATTGAAGTTTAAGAGACTCTGGAGTGTTAATTCTATCACATTCTATCACATTCTACTTATATAGTATGTTTTTAACAGTTTTTAAACTGTGCTAAGTACTTCAGTGAAAAGCAGAGAGGAATGTGCTTAATTTAACACTGCTTAAAAATCACCTTAACCTTTCTATTTCCTACATGCATTATTTGAATATGTAGCCTCTCTTATTTAATATGTTTTAACTTACATTTTCTATGGATTTTTTTAAATTTGCATGTGTATGTAAGGACTAAAATCTAACATTTACCCATGTTCAGTAACAATTGGGTTATCAATAGAGTTTTAGCCCTAAGCCTTTTTCTCAAAAAAAAAAAAAAATACAAACAACAACAACAAAAAGCTTATTTGGCCTGGAATAGCTGCCTTCTTGTAAATTGTCATTTAAAGCAGAGTAATTGATAACTTGCATACAAATTCAATTTTTTTTAGGGGAAAAGTTTATCTGGGGACTCACAGTTTTGGTGGTCTCAGTCCATAGATAGCTGATTCCATTCCTTGGCACCCAAGGTGAGGTACAACATCAACATACATACACACACACACACACACACACACACACACAAAGTCAAATTCACTCTTTTATTCTTGAAATTCATTGTTTGGAAATTAGAAAGAAATACTAGTGCCAAAAAGCCTTCATGATGACAGGCAAACCACTTCATTAAGAAGATGAAGATCAGCAGAAGTCCAATTCCTTACAGATTTTTTTCTGGATTCTGGGCTTCAGGAGGTGGGACATTTTTACTTTGAGATGATAAAACCAGGAAAGGTCCCCTTTCAGCATGCCATCAGTTTTCTCATGTGTTTCTTTTCTTTTCTAAAAATGTGATGGTTAGTGACTTCAGCCTGTTTGCAAATGAGACAATGGGGGTGATCCTAAGATTTAATTTCAGTTGTATCCTAACATTGCCATAATTACATAACAATTTGGGGGTCCAATTTATATTTACTTTGCTTCTTATAGATCCTTTCTATGTTTTTCTGGAAATTATAACATAATTTTTGTTGTAACTCAGTAATTCAGATTCAGTGAACATATTTTTTAAATTGATATAATTCAGTAAAATCCAATTTTATTCAACACCCATCTTTAATTGTGTTAACCCTACATAAGTAATGGATTATATGCATTAGGAGACCTCCTACACTTTCTACTTTTCTCATGTTCATATTTTTTACATCAAAATAGGAAATTGTGTACTAAAGATGTGCTATTATCTCCAAACAAAATTTTAAATGATATGTAATTAGAATCATGTTTATCTTATAAATTGAAGTTATATTCGTGGCAACAGGAACCAGGGAGTTGGCTGGTAGAAAGAAATAACAAATTCTTCCTTTCTTTGCTTTGTCCTAATTCCTTCCTTCCTCCCTCTGTCAAAAATCACAATGCACTCTTCAAAAAGAACACACCATGTGTCAGAGAGATCCCGACTCCCCAGCTTTCATTCTGTATATACCAGCGTTGGCAAATACCACAGTTCAATGCCAGGGCCCTGCCTGCTTGTCTATTAACCTAATTGACAGTGCCTGTGACACGTGTCGAAATGACTCCTCTCAGAACAGCTCACAAATTTGAGCAAATCGGGAGAGGGTGAGTGAGGGAAAACTAATCACCACTCCTCCTTCATCACCAGAAGAATAAAGTGCCAGCTTGATTGTTGGGATCATGTCAAAAACTCAAGAAGAAATTACTTGCAAGAAATACACATGCAAGGAGGGAAGCTTTCCAGGGCAGACAACAAAAGCATGCTACTGAAGGCCTCCAATGTGGCCTCACAACCAGGATACAGCTGTGTGACTACCAACAAAGGAATGTTCAAAGGGTTCCTGGACAGTGATGACTAAAATTATTCATCTAGAGACAGGTGACTTAAAAAGGAAAAGCACTGTTAACCCCTAACATGGGGAATAAATATAAGGGCCCAAGAAAATGAAAGCCAGAGAATTATAGAAAGCAAATGCAGATATGCAGGGCAATGCTGATAAATTAGTAATACAGCCCCAGGCTTTTTGCCAAGAAAACTGCCAACACCGTGGCTCAAATTGTCATGAGACATGTTTAGTAGTATGTCAAAAAAGTCAAATTTTACTCCCCTTATCTAACAGAGGACAAGAATATATATATTTAAAATGCTCCATTGCAGTTCTACTCATAGGTTATATGAAACTTGCTATTTTTCACACAATGTATTTTCCAGTATGTTACTAAGGCTTTTCTGTCTCATTGAAATGAAGAATTTAACAAACAAAATGAAAGCCACTGTCAATCTCTTTGAAAAGAATTATGAAATATCTCCCAATTAAAAAGAGAGGAACCAAGATTAGTCTGTTGTCACTTCTGCAATCCTCGATACACATTTTCAAATAAGAAGCCAGGACTTGCCATGCAAAAGTTAGTTTAACTGGGAATTCTGATAGGACATCATGAATGTGAAGGTATTAATGGTTGCTATCAGGTTAAGCTCTGCAAATTTTGTGCCTGTGCATTAGAGATAATGATTTGATTCCTCTGCCTTTAATTTTCATTACTTTAATATCATAGATATTTACAAACTATTTATCATTGATTTATTCAACTAATATTTATCAAACATTTGTCATGTGCCATGCCCCTGAGAGATCCTTGTTTATTGTCATTCAGTGTAAACTTTGCAAGAATGCAAGCCCCATGCAAATTTAAACTTTGCAATTTTTTGAATATGTAGAAGTTGCTAATTAATGTTCCCATTAGGATAAAAATCCTCTCTCTTCAATCTTAAATGATAATCTTCTGAAGGCAGGTCTTGAATCCTGTTTGTTCTCATTTTCCGCCTAGGTATCACTTCACAAAGAAAGCCTTTAATTTTTCATACAAATGTAAAAGAGTGAAAAACACATTTGGGTTCTGCCATCTTAGGAAGATTGCATTCTTCTGAGATGGAAAGTAAACAGACAAGCAAACAAATAACTGTACACTTTGGTAAGTTTACACACACCCCAAAAAATAAAAAATCTACAGAGGCACTACTATGGAAAATAATGAAAAGTAGTTACCTCAGATTATACATGAAAGGTTTCTCTGGGGAGGCCACACTGAATCTAAGAATTGAGAGTATTATAGAATTTTAGATATTTTTGCAAGGGCCAAGTCTCTAACTTGACAAAGAAGTTGGTGACACCTAATTTACTGAGTCAAACAGTGTTCTCCCAAAATTCACATCTGTCCAGAACCTCATAATGCGACCTTATTTGGAAATAGACTTTGTGCAGATATTATAAAATCCTAATGAAGTCATACTGGATTAGAATAGAAGTTAATCCAATCACTGGGCAATGCAGACATAGATGCATAGGGCAGAAGGCCATCTGGTAACTGAGGTAAAGATTGGAGTTATGCTTCTACAAGTCATGGAATATCAGGAGCAACCAATAGCTAGAAGCAAGGATGAATTCTTCCATAGACCTTCTGAGTGGGCACTGCCCTGCCACCATCTTGATTTTGGACTTCTAGCCTCCCTGCTTGTGGGAGAATGAATTTCTGTGGTTTTAAGAGATACAGAAATTTGTGATTTGTTACAACAGTCCTCAAAAACTAATAGATTAAGGAAATGTCAGTAGGCTTCTAGGACTAATGGGAAAGAGGATTTTTTTAACTGGGACTGCTAATCTGGGTGAATACAAACTAGACTATTGTGCCATAATGAGGAAAGTCCTTGCCAAAGAACAAAGTCAACACAGATAACATAGAAGCAATAGATGGAGAAAGACATTACAACATCTGGATTTAGCATGAAGTCTTTTTAGTGTAAATCAGTTTTGAGTAGGGTTTCTATAATCTATGGCTTAAAAAACTAGATACAGATACCAGTGCTTGGAATCAGAATGTTATATATGATAATTTCTAAAATATGGAGTTGTCTATATCAATATGGAGCTTGGAACAGTGAGAATATCCCTATGTCAAGATGAAAAACTATATATGGCAGGAAGGCAACTAATTCAGCTGATGCCAGTTGTTTCTGGAGACACAAACCCTAAAGTTTGAAGAACTTTATAAATTATATCAAATTTGTGATTGTAATTTCTTACATCTTTCAGTAAAATCCAATGAGAAAAAGAGAACTTCTGTTGAAGAACATAAAAATGGAAGAAAATACATTTTTGCTAAAAGTAACTGTCTGCCTTTGGTTAGAAATTTTAGAACCTGTTGAAGTTTCATGGGAGCAAAGATAAAGAAACTAGTAGGAGATATATCCTGATTCCCCCAGCCTTTCCCAAGTACCTTCTATACATTACTTCCTGCCTGTCCATAATTACAAAAGTTATCTCTGGAAGCAGAAACAGACTGTGCCTTTCTCCCCAGTGGGCTGTCCACTGATCCAAGATACCAGTCAATAGAAGCCATTAATTAAGGAATTAAGATCTGTCCAGAAAGTATTGAGTCTAGTTTTTAAGAGATGGACAATGTCAAGCCATGATATAAATTCAAGGACAAATATGTGCCAAGATTTGACTTATGTAATTAGCTCATAAACTAACAATAACAAATTGACTAAAACTCTCAGAGAAACCCCAAGCCTGGAAAGCAAAGACATGTAGCTAATTACATAAATGCTAACATAGTCTTCATATTTCCAAACTCGAACCAAAGGAGGCATATTTCCAATACCTGCATCTAATGTGGTCAAGAGAATAATGAAAAATAAACAAGAATACAGACCAATAGAATCCAGATTGATAAATGTTTGCTCTTTCTCATTCACAGAATATGTTATATTCCGTGGAGTTGTAAGTTTCAAAATGAGTTTTAGTTGAATGTACCTGTTTTCCCTCTTTCAGTCATGTGGGTGATTTGGCAGTGTTTGCATTGAATATTAATATCAAGTCTCAAGACTGAGGAGCTACACTGAATCTGATCAAGATTATTAAATATCACATTGAGTTCTTGAACTTGGAGTTCAATACAATGGGATATGTATTTAGTTTTCTCTTGATAGGGAATAAAAAACTATGACCTTGGGGCTGGGGTTGTAGCTCAGTGGTAGAGCAACTGCCTAGCATGCATGAGGCACTGGGTTCGATCCTCAGCACCACATAAAAACAAAATAATGTGTACGCCTGAAACTAAAGATACGTAAATAAATAAATGTTTAAAAATTTTTTTAAATGACTATGATCTATTGTAGATGGCATAATTGCATAAAACTGAATGAAAATATATTGAAATACTACATAGTTGAAAGAATAATTTATGTGGATCATAAACAGCCAGGAATTAGATCATATTAGACATGTATTTTTTTTACCTTCTTTATGTCTACTTCTGAGGCTATTTATTTGATAGTGATTTTTTTCCCTATTTAAGTCCATGTTATTTGGGGTGAGACTTATCTCACCCTGGGAGCCAAACAGCAGCACAAAAGTCAGACTCAGGCTGTGCATTGAAAGACTTTGAAAGTGTGATGAATGTATACATAAGTCTGCGGATCAGTGGAATTTTACAAACTGAACTCATCCATGTAACTAGCACCTGGATCAAGAACCCAAACCTTGGATTCCAACATGGCGGCGGGCGCAGAGAGATCAAGTCTCTGACCTTTTCAGCTGTGCAGGCATAGGGAGTCATAAACAACCTAAATCTATTTGCTCAGGATCACTAGGCAATGCTGAGCTGACGTGGATCTGGGACGAACAGTCTGGGCCTCTCAGAACACACTCTGAGCCCGGATCGGCTGAATTCAAGCTCCCGTTAGCCTGCTTCCCGCAGACAAACAGCTGTGACTCAGCACTAATCCATCCGGCTAAAACAACTGGTCAGACCTTCTCATCCTACGGAGGTAAATGCCTACCGAGCCTTCATAGGTAGTGGCCACAGGTTTGAAACAGGGCTTGGGAGAGACAGTAAGGACCCACCCGTTGCATTGGTCGTCCGGCAAAGGGAAACGAACTGTCGCCATTTGCAAGAGATACCACCAAGGCAGAAAACTGACGTCATCAGACTGCGGCGGAGGAGATAACTTCATTGAAACCTGCGGATACAGGTGTGTAATTCCCTAGCCTTCCCTCTCCACACATCGGGGAAACCTTAAGGGCCCCTCCCAGCTCTCCCGTGAGCACGATAGCCAGACTCAGGGAATCAGAGGTGGCGCGGGACCCGGGGCGCAGAACTCCCGGCTACCGCTCCCACCAGGGCTGACAGCTGAGGTCTCTTGCACCAGCTACCAGGGGAGTGGCTACCGGAGGGCAAGTAAAATTCGCTGAGGATTCTCAGCCCCAAGCTCTACAAACGTAGGGTCTGAGGGAATGGCAAACTGAAGAGTGTGCCCAGTCGTTCATGAAAACAGGGCTCCCGGGAGCAGCAGACCTGGCGTGTAGCCAGTATTGTGCTGAGTGGCACCCGTGAGAGGGGCCTGGCTAGAGGAAAAGTGGGAAGTGACTAGACACAAGAGGAGGCCCTAGGCACTCAGGATTGGAGACTCGCCCAGTCTGGGAGGAGCTGCTGCACAGTGATTGGTTCCCGCGTATTGACAGGAGAAACTTGGCCTGGTGGGCACAGCGCCACCTACTGGAAGAGAAGTTAATCAAACTCTAAGACTGCATTTATTAGTTTTTTTTTCTTTTTTTCTTTTCTCTTTTTTTTTGTGATTTGGGTTTTTCTTTCATTTTCATTTTTATTTCTTGATGTTTTTTTAAATTTGTTTTTACAATTTTTTTTTAAATTTTTTTTCTTCTAATTTTAATTTTTATTTATTATTTTTTTTTAATTTTTTTTCTTTTTTATTTCCTTTTTTTTCTTCTTTTCTCTTTTCATTTCTTTTCAATTATCTTATCCCCCCTTCCTTGAATTCTACCTGCTTACTCTTATTCTCTTTAGTGACTTCTTCCCTTCCCATCTAATACCTTTCCTCCCAAGCATCTAATAAATTTATAGGAGTAAACAGTAACTCATCAGTCAAACAGAACAAGAAGTAACATGAGCAGCTTCAAAAAGCAAGTAAGAAAAGGAGAACAAACAATGCAGGACAGCCTAAATATTCAGGAGGACGTAGAGTCATCAGAAAAATGGTCATATAAAGAACTCAAGGAACACCTTAGACAGATGGAATGGAACCTTAAAGAGGATACAAGACAGCAAATTCAAGAAGCGAAAGAACACATTGAGAATGAATTACATAAACAGATAAAAGAAGAAGTTAAGCATCTTTATCAGGAGATAGAGATTATAAAAAATAATCAAACAATAATTCTAGAAATGAAGGAAACGATAAACCAAATTAAAAACTCAATTGAGAGTATCACTAACAGAGTGGAACAAATAGAAGCCAGAATGTCAGATAATGAAGACAAAATATATCATCTTGAAAAGAGTCTAGCCAACTCAGAAAGGCTGGTAAAAAATCACGAGAAAAACATCCAAGAGTTATGGGATAACATAAAAAAACCAAACTTAGGAGTCATCGGGATAGAAGAAGGTACAGAGATTCAAACCAAGGGAATGAGTAACCTGCTGAATGAAATAATTACAGAAAACTTTCCAGAAATAAAAAAGGAAACAGATATACAAATTGAAGATGCATACAGGACACCGAGCACACAAAATCACAGTAGACCAACGCCAAGACACATTGTTATGAAGATATCCAATATACAGAACAAAGAGAAAATATTAAAAGCTACAAGAGAAAGGAGACAGATTACATTCAGGGGTAAACCAATAAGGTTAACAACGGATTTTTCATCACAGACGCTGAAAGCAAGAAGGTCATGGAACAATGTATTTCAAACACTGAAAGACAATGGATGCCAACCAAGAATTCTGTATCCAGCAAAATTAAGCTTCAGGTATGACAACGAAATAAAAATCTTTCATGATAAACAAAAGTTAAAAGAATTTGCAGCCAGAAAACCAGCATTGCAAAGCATTTTGAGCAAAACACTACACAAGGAAGAAATGAAAAACAATAACCAAAACCATCAGTGGGAAGTGCCTCGGTAAAGACAGAGGGCGAGGGGAAAGATAATCATGGAGAAACAAACTAAATTTTTTTAAAAAAGGATAAAAAATCAAACATGGATGGAAGTACAAACCATATATCAATAGTAACTCTGAATGTTAATGGCTTAAACTCTCCAATAAAGCAACATAGGCTGGTATCATGGATTAGAAAAACAAATCCAACAATATGCTGCCTCCAGGAGACACATATGATTGGAAAAGACATACACAGGCTGACGGTGAAAGGATGGGAAAAAATATACCACACACACAGTCCTCGTAAGCAAGCAGGGGTGGCCACCATCCTCATATCCAATAAAATCGACTTCAAGACTAAGTTAATCAAAAGGGATAAAGAAGGACATTATATACTGTTAAAAGGAACCATTCACCAACAAGACATAACAATTATCAATATTTATGCACCAAATAATGGTGCTGCGACATTCATAAAACAAATTCTCCTCAAGTTCAAGAATCAAATAGACCACAACACAATAATTATGGGTGATTTCAACACACCTCTCTCACCATTGGACAGATCCTCCAAACAAAAGTTGAAAAAAGAAACTATAGAACTCAATATCACAATCAATAACCTAGACGTAACTGATATATATAGAATATATCAACCATCATCAAATGGATATACTTTTTTCTCAGCAGCACATGGATCCTTCTCAAAAATAGACCATATATTATGCCATAGGGCAACCCTCAGTAAATATAAAGGGGTAGAGATAATACCATGCACTTTATCAGATCATAATGGAATGAAACTGGAAATCAATGATAAAAGAAGGAAGGAAAAATCCTACATCACATGGAAAATGAACAATATGTTACTGAATGATCAATGGGTTACAGAAGACAAAGGAGGAAATCAAAAAATTCTTAGAGATAAATGAAAATACAGACACAACATATTGGAATCTATGGGACACAATGAAAGCAGTTTTAAGAGGGAAATTCATCGCCTGGAGGTCATTCCTCAAAAAAAGGAAAAACCAACAAATAAATGAGCTCACACTTCATCTCAAAGCCCTAGAAAAGGAAGAGCAAAACAACAACAAATGTAGCAGAAGGCAAGAAATAATTAAAATCAGAGCGGAAATCAATGAAATTGAAACAAAAGAAACTATTGAAAAAATTAACAAAACTAAAAGTTGGTTCTTCAAAACAATAAATAAGATTGACAGACTTTTAGCCATGCTAACGAAGAGAAGAAGAGAGAGAACTCAAATTACTAACATACGGGATGAAAATGGCGATATCACAACAGATGCTACAGAAATACATAAGACAATTAGAAATTATTTTGAAAATCTATATTCCAATAAAATAGAAGATAGTGAAGACATCGATAAATTTCTTAAGTCATATGATTTGCCCAGACTGAGTCAGGAGGATACACACAATTTGAACAGACCAATATCAATGGATGACATTGAAGAAGCCATCAAAAGACTACCAACCAAGAAAAGCCCAGGACCGGATGGGTATACAGCGGAGTTTTACAAAACCTTTAAAGAAGAATTAATACCAATACTTTTCAAGTTATTTCAGGAAATAGAAAAAGAGGGAGCTCTTCCAAATTCATTCTATGAGGCCAACATCACCCTGATGCCTAAACCAGACAAAGACACCTGAAAGAAAGAAAACTACAGACCAATATCTCTAATGAACCTAGATGCAAAAATCCTCAATAAAATTCTGGCGAATCGAATACAAAAACACATCAATAAATTGTGCACCATGATCAAGTAGGATTCATCCCTGGGATGCAAGGATGGTTCAGTATACGGAAATCAATAA
Source organism: Spermophilus citellus (assembly GCF_964194105.1). Lineage (NCBI taxonomy): Eukaryota > Metazoa > Chordata > Mammalia > Rodentia > Sciuridae > Spermophilus > Spermophilus citellus. The sequence goes on along the minus strand of NC_138187.1, from coordinate 136,671,068 downwards.
ATGTTATTCACCACATCAATAGACTTAAAGATAACAACCATATGATCATCTCGATAGACGCAGAGAAAGCATTCGACAAAGTACAGCATCCCTTTATGTTCAAAACATTAGAAAAACTAGGGATAACAGGAACTTACCTTGACATTGTAAAAGTTATCTATGCTAAGCCTCAGGCTAGCATCATTCTGAATGGACAAAAGTTAAAGGCATTCCCTCTAAAATCTGGAACAAGACAGGGATGCCCTCTATCACCACTTCTATTCAATATAGTTCTCGAAACACTGGCCAGAGCAATTAGACAGACGAAAGAAATTAAAGGCATAAAAATAGGAAAAGAAGAACTTAAATTATCACTATTTGCAGATGACATGATTCTATACCTAGAAGACCCAAAAGGGTCTACAAAGAAACTACTAGAACTAATAAATGAATTCAGCAAAGTGGCAGGATATAAAATCAACACGCATAAATCAAAGGCATTTCTGTATATCAGCGACAAAACTTCTGAAACGGAAATGAGGAAAAACACTCCATTCACAATATCCTCAAAAAAAAAAAAAAATACTTGGGAATCAACCTAACAAAAGAGGTGAAAGATTTATACAATGAAAACTACAGAACCCTAAAGAGAGAAGTAGAAGAAGATCTTAGAAGATGGAAAAATATACCCTGTTCATGGATAGGCAGAACTAACATTATCAAAATGGCGACATTACCAAAAGTTCTCTATAGGTTTAATGCAATGCCAATCAAAATCCCAATGGCATTTCTTGTAGAAATAGATAAAGCAATCATGAAATTCATATGGAAAAATAAAAGACCCAGAATAGCAAAAGCAATTCTAAGCAGGAAGTGTGAATCAGGCGGTATAGCAATACCAGATTTCAAACTATATTACAGAGCAATAGCGACAAAAACAGCATGGTACTGGTACCAAAACAGGCGGGTGGACCAATGGTATAGAATAGAAGACACAGAGACTAATCCACAAAGTTACAACTATCTTATATTTGATAAAGGGGCTAAAAGCATGCAATGGAGGAAGGATAGCATCTTCAACAAATGGTGTTGGGAAAACTGGAAATCCATATGCAACAAAATGAAACTGAATCCCTTTCTCTCACCATGCACAAAAGTTAACTCAAAATGGATCAAGGAGCTTGATATCAAATCAGAGACTCTGCGTCTGATAGAAGAAAAAGTTGGCTCCGAACTACATATTGTGGGGTCGGGCTCCAAATTCCTTAATAGGACACCCATAGCACAAGAGTTAAGAACAAGAATCAACAAATGGGACTTACTTAAACTAAAAAGTTTTTTCTCAGCAAGAGAAACAATAAGAGAGGTAAATAGGGAGCCTACATCCTGGGAACAAATTTTTACTCCTCACACTTCAGATAGAGCCCTAATATCCAGAGCATACAAAGAACTCAAAAAATTAGACAATAAGATAACAAATAACCCAATCAACAAATGGGCCAAGGACCTGAACAGACACTTCTCAGAGGAGGACATACAATCAATCAACAAGTACATGAAAAAATGCTCACCATCTCTAGCAGTCAGAGAAATGCAAATCAAAACCACCCTAAGATACCATCTCACTCCAGTAAGATTGGCAGCCACTATGAAGTCAAACAACAACAAGTGCTGGCAAGGATGTGGAGAAAAGGATACACTTGTACATTGCTGGTGGGACTGCAAATTGGTGCAGCCAATTTGGAAAGCAGTTTGGAGATTCCTGGGAAAGATGGGAGTGGAACCACCATTTGACCCTGCTATTGCCCTTCTCAGACTATTCCCTGAAGACCTTAAAAGAGCATGCTACAGGGATACTGCCACATTGATGTTCATAGCAGCACAATTCACAATTGCTAGACTGTGGAATCAACCCAGATGCCCTTCAATAGATGAATGGATTAAAAAAATGTGGCATCTATACACAATGGAGTACTATGCAGCAATAAAAAATGACAAAATCATAGAATTTGCAGGGAAATGGATGGCACTAGAGCAGATTATGCTTAGTGAAGCTAGCCAATCCCTAAAAAACAAATACCAAATGTCCTCTTTGATATAATGAGAGCAACTATGAACAGAGCAGGGAGGAAGAGCAGGAAGAAAAGATTAACATTAAACAGAGACATGAGATGGGAGGGAAAGGGAGAGAAAAGGGAAATTGCATGGAAATGAAGGGAGACCCTCATTGCTATACAAAATTACATATAAGAGGTTGTGAGGGGAATGGGAAAATAAACAAGGAGAGAAATGAATTACAGTAGATGAGGTAGAGAGAGAAGATGGGAGGGGAGGGGAGGGGGGATAGTAGGGCATAGGAAAGGTAGCAGAATACAACAATTACTAATAGGGCATTATGTAAAATTGTGGACGTGTAACCCACGTGATTCTGCAATCTGCATTTGGGGTAAAATTGGGGGTTCATAACCCACTTCAATCTAATGTATGAAATATGATATGTCAAGAGCTTTGTAATGTTGTGAACAACCAATAAAAAAAGATTAAAAAAATGTCAGACTCAGACAAAATGAACACTATGATTAATGCAGAAGTGGGGAGAATCATCAAAATCAATAAGCATAAGCTCCAAGATTGTTTATCCCATTCTGTCAGATTGACAACATCCTGTCCCGCCTTTTTATCCTAAAAATACCCAGTCTTTCAAAATCAAATGTAGATGATACCTTCTCCATAAAACCCTTTCTCACAGTGCTATCCACTTTTTTTCTTGATTTCCTTTTTTTCTTAATTTGTTCTTACTTATGGAGCATGTGCAAGATTCTAAGCATTATCTTGGCACCAGAGTTTCTAAGAAAAGTAAGTTAATAGTTATTGTTTGGGGAGAATTATAAGCTTAGGGAGAAAAAAGTAAATAAACACTTGTGAGATACCATTAAAAATACATTTTCAAAAAATCTTATTCAGATGATTTCAAATTGGTAATTGATAGCAGGAACTCTATTTTTGATACAGGTAGACTTTTTCTTGTGATAAATGTGTGTGTGTCATGAAACATATATTTGCACAACCAGTGCCTCAGAGAGCTGAATGAAGAAGCCTCTGCTAAGATGAGCTACCAGAGCTCAGACAAAAATGAAATGATCACCTTTATTTCTCTGAGAAAAAATAAGATGATCATGTAAAGGAAGCCCATATTTAAATCAGCACAAAGGAAAAAAGACGTTGTAAAAAACACAGTAGATCTAAAAGGGTTTTTTTAATTGAAAAGTAAAGGAACAGTAAATTTAAATGGAGTACAAAAATTTGGAAAATATACAAAGAAGAGTAAATGTATATAAAATAGCTATTCCTAAGTACGGTGGGGAAAGGTTCAGGGACGTAAAACATATCTAAAGAAAACTAAAAACAACCATTGAACAATTCACAGAAATGCATATTCTAATAAATTTATTATGAAAAATATTTTTCTTCATGAAGAAGAAAGAAGGAAGGAAGGGAGGGATTAATGGAAGGAAGGAAGAAAAGAAAGAATGGGTGAAAGGAGGGGTACCATATTCACTGCTCTTCACTACTCTGCTACTGCTTCTTGGTGAGCAGAGACTATATACATATGGAACACCAACTGCACTGAGAATACAAAATTCCAATCTTACACACTCATTGTTAGCACACTTTTAAACAAGTTAATGTTGCTTTGAGGGTCTGAAGCAGCTAGGCTCAAACTAATTTTATGACATTTTTCTGTAAAGTCTTTATAGAAAACCTCTGTACTCCATACTCAAGAAAGTGAACTCCATGAAATCCTTTGCCTGGGCATCTCAATCCTCACTCAACAGATTCTTCTTGATGCTTTCAAAAGAAGACAATTATGTTTTTCATTCTTTGGCCAGCAAAAAAAGCTGTAATGATGTCTAATACAAAATCTGAGTATTGTTCACTATTCTGATTACTTGCTGGAATGCATGCTAATGACTGGTCCTGAATACTATAGATACTAACAATGCTGAATAATTGATAATTAAATCAAGGATATTTTGAAATTATCACCCACATGGTGCTACTCCCTTACAAAAACCACCCCCTCTATCTTTTAGATGAAATGCTGTCTCCAGTAGTTTTTCTAAATAAAACTATTTGGGCCTCTGTCATATGCAAAGAAAAACAAGCCCTGCATCTCTGAAGACTGACTGGCAGGGTTCTCACAACAGATTCAAAAATAGTAGAATACACGAGGATGAGATGACATTTTTGCCCAAGAGACACAAAAACATAAGATTATTAAAACATAAACATTATTAAAAACAAACATAATAAAATTCTCCTTTTGTCCTATAATCCTTTTGAAACATAAAAAGAAAAAAGTGAATTTTGCAAAATTTAGATTTTTCCAAAATAATTTTACTCCAAAGAAATATGAGTTCAATTAAGGATTTTTTTGTGTTATAAACCACTAGAGAAAATCACTAAAGGTGAACAATGAAAGGAGATCTCTGACTTAAAGTTGTCCTGGAATTGTAAAACTTAACTGCCAGGGAACTCAGAACAGTCTTACTGGACTATTTACTGAATCAGTGAAACTGGGTTAATATTTTCATTAGTGAAGAGAAATTCAATACAGAAAAATGCCTCAGGAGACTTTAATTGAAATGAGTAGATAAAGTTAGATCACAATCCACAGGAACAAGGAAGAGAGCTATCCAAATCAGCCAAAGGTTTTCATGAAATGTTTCTAGATGAGAAAACTTCTCATGAACTGAGTTCTTTAGGACAGAGTAATGAGCTGTGGGATGAGAAAAGGACTATTTCATAAAAATAGCAAGTAACAGGGACAGAAATAGCCCAGCATTTTTGAAAAACCACAAGTTATTTAGTAAGAAGATACTCAAAGGATAAGTAAGACTTAACTAGGAAAAACATGGAGGGAAGAATATTTTAGGCAGAGAAAACAGTGTGTGGGCAGTCCCTAGGGAGAGAAAGAACCAGGCACATTTGCAGATCTGAAAGGCGGCCACTGTGGTCAGAGCAGTCTGAGCTAAGGGAAGAGCAAACTAAGGTCATGTTGGACAGCTGGGAGGGGCCAGCAGTTCATGCAGTGCCTCATGGGTATTTTTAAGACTGTATTTTGTCTTATGTTCATAAGAAACTATTAAGAGTCCCACAGAGGATCGACACTTTTAAGTGATTACAATGGATACCATGTGAAGGATGGATTATCAGGAAGCAAGAATGGCCACTGAAAGACCAATAGCAAGGCTTTTCATTCTTCCAGGCAATGTATGACAGTGTTTTAGGCCAGCTTTGTGGTTTGGGAATTAAAGAAAGATAAATGAATATGAATGATAAAATAACTTGAATTATATATAATTTAGATAGGAAGGATCAATTTATTCTATAGCTATAGGGAAATTTAAGATTTGAAGCAGGAGTGTTGGTAGTAATTTAGTATCTGAGTATTCTATGACTTGAGTGTGAAGACTAAAAGAAAAGCTGTCTAGAATTTTAAAAATCAGTCAATGAAAAACAGAAAGATAGCTGGGAGCAGTGGTATACCGCCTATAATCTGAGCAGCTCAGGAAGACTGAGGCAGGAGGATTGCGAGTTCAAAGCCAGCCTCAGCAATGGCAAGGCTATATGCAACTCAGTGAGATCCTGTCTCTAAATAAAATACAAAAATGGCTGGGGATATGGCTCAGTGGTTAAGTGCCCCTAAATTCATGCCTTGTACCAAAAAAAGAAAAGAAAGATATACTAATAGAAAATAATTAAAGAAAAAACAGCTCTTGATGAATGATTTCAAAAAGGGATGATGGAAGAAAGGAATCTGAGATGAACAGACCTTTCTTTAACTACAGAATGAGCAGTTGGAACTTTTAATGGTGTAGAAACCATGAGAGGAGATGGGAGATTTAGAAAGTAATAAATAAATTTGCTTTAGGATACACTGAGTTTGTAGTGCCTGTGGGATATCCAAAGACATGTGTGCATGGTTCTGGATTATGGGAAGAAGGTCTGAAGAGCCATAGAGATTCAGTCACCAGTGTATAGCTAGTTCTAAAGTCACAGGTTTGGATAATTGTCCAGGAAAAAGTCTTTGAACAGTTCAGATTCTAAACCTCTCTTTTTGTTTAGCCAATTCACTAAAAGCATAAGACATAAACTTCTCATCACCCAAGTTTCTCTCCTGCAATGATATGGACCGTAGCAGCACACTCATGCAATGGAGACAGGCAACAACAACCAAAATGAAAGAAAACCCATACAATTTTCCGAACTCTGTCTTAATCCCAAATTAGTAACAGCTCTCTAAAGAGATTAATAAGTGTAGGCATCCCTAAGGAAAAACAAAATTTCCAGAAATAGTGGCCTTCACAGAACAGGCTTTCAAAAACTGTACAATGTTGAATGTTGACCAGAGAAACGGAAGACAGCCAATGATACTACAATAGGAAATGGTTGAAGATAAAGAAGGAAAACAAGGAAGAATGATGCTTAAAGAGACCAAGGAAGAGATCAAACTCAATGCAAAAATGTCAAAAATAGGCAGGTGGGTTAATTTATCAAACTCTATTTTAATTATTTTTCTTATTCCTAATTTAAACAACAAATCTTAGGCAATTGTACATCAAAATGAATAACAACCTTTTGAACAACTATATCTGGTTACAAAGGAAATATAAGATGAACTTCAGTTTTGCAGGTAAATTAGCCTTCCTTTAATACCAATCCTTTAGGTGCCACTCAAGACAGACATCAGGATACCAGTATACAGAATGACTTCACTTTAGGAATAAATTATTGATGAGAGCAAACTATGTCCCACCTTAAAAAAAAAAAGAAAAAAATAAGTAAGTATTAGTAGCAAGTTATGTGAGACAAACCCCACAAACAATCATAACATCAGAATATATCAGTGTGAGGCGATGTTGAAATTGGGAGGTATTGAACTAGACTAGCAGCTCCTTTGACCTTTTGTATTCTCAGCACCTCACATCTGGTAGTCACCAAATATATGCTTGGTGAAGTAGAATGAGTTGATTTCCAAACTGAATATCCTTGGTTTGCTTTTGTCTTCATGGATGCTTTTGATCCGCTATTTCTTGTCTATATAAGCTGGCTACCACTCACTTATTCTCAATGACTATGTCCAAGCATTACTCCAAAAGCCTACTTTAGCCTCCCAACCTCTCCACCACCATTTCAGGTTGAGTTAGCTGTCTCTTGTTCATACTGTGAAGCAGTGGGGATTCTCAATGGAAAGCAAATGTACATTTGGAAGTATCTAGAGGCATTTCTGGTTGAAGACTTGAGGAATAAGGATGCTACTGTTTTAATGGACAGAAGCCAGGATGCTGCTAAATAGCTTTCCATACCCAGGATGGTCCTCCACAACAAAGAATAATCCTGTTTAAAGTGTTGATAATGCCAAGATGAAGAAGCCCTATGATAAAACATTCTTTGTCTCTCTTAAGTATTTGTTGCATCATATTAGTTTTTTGCATGCACACTACATTTCAAAGGAATGAATTTTCAACTATTTTATTCAAATATTTGGCACCACGGATCACAACCTTGCACTTACAAACCAAGGACTATAAACTAATATGCTGGGGCCTTGTGTTTATTCATATTGTCTGGACTAGAAACTAAAAAAGGGTAGGTGTTCAATAAATTCCTGAGTATCTGTTACTTAATTCTTCACCATTTGAAATTTGTCTTCCAGCTCTAGTCTATTCAAATAATACCGAGGAAACTTGACAGCTTGTCATCTTGGTGTTTTAATTTAGAATGTGTTGTTACATGCAAATGCGGATTTTTTATTCCTCAATACTCTGTATAAAATTTTGAAAGTAAACTCTTTCTAAGCATGAATCCTTAGGGTCCTATACCACTCATATTTTTCCATTATATAAAGTTTCCCTTTCTTTCCTTCATTGGCTTTCTGTCTTTGTTATAGTTCCCTAGACATGGTAAAACAGGCCACAAAACTTAGGGCAAATATATTGACCAATAATTTTCACTGGGAAAAGATCTTTGAAAGCCTAAATTCATCTTCACTTATGGCCACCAGTTCTTCTTATGTGCATGCTAATTTACCTACTCAAAGAACTTGTGTAGGTAAGTTGGGCATTATTTCTGTACTGAAATCCATGATGCCTATTCCTCCATTAGTTCTGTATTTTAATGTTCAATGGATTTGCTATCCATTCTTTGTTCAGTTGGTAACTTGTGAGGCCCCCTCAAGGGATAATATTAGCTCCTCTGAACAATCTGGGCAAGAAATGTCAACTAGGCAGAGGATGCTGGCACTGGAGCTCCTGGGAACTGAGCATCTGTCTGACTTCCCACTGAGCTCATCTAATGCTGTGCCCCAAGGTGCATATTTTCCCCTAACCTCAGTGGCTCTGCTGTTAAAGAGAGCATAATATTTACTACTCCCCTGTCTTTAAGGAAAGGGAGATCATGGTAGAATAGCATAAACAAGGACTTTGGAGTTCAAAAGGCTTGCCTTTGAGTCTCCATGTTGTTATTCTTCAGCTGTGTGACCAGGCATGTCTTTAACCCCATTTTCCTTATCTGTTAGGAGATTAAAAACTACTTCAGATGCTAACAAATTAATGCATGCAAATACTTAGCAAAGGATCTGACATATCCTAGATATTTGATAAGTGAAATCCCCTCATATTTTCCAGTAATTTTGTTTTATGTTATCCTATAACAGTGAGTTGGAGAATTTAACTATATGTCCTACTTTGAATTCTATTTTTTAATGAAAGAGAAATGAGTGCATTGAATCACAGCAACACATTTTGTCCTCTCCATGACCAAAATATAAAATGTAGCAATGAGGGGCACAGTGTGGATTTTCTTGGTCCGGCTTGGTATATGGTAAGAGAGTTTAATGAGCTTGGCTGATAAAGTATTCCCAGGTAACTGTCTCTTAAATTAGTAGCATGCTAGCCTTTTATTCTTTTCAATTTTCATGTAGCTGTCTCTTTTCTGTCAATCACAGGGACCAGAGATTCCAGCTGGTTAATATGTTGCATACTGTGAAATAAATGCTATTTTAAATTAAGTCACTATATGGGAACACACAAGAAGCATATAAAAATCATTTGACTTTTTTGACATTTCCATATTTTTTGCATATTAAAAGGACAACTTCCAAATCTCCTCAGCAGTCTATAACAGAGATTCTCAAGGGAAATACTGAGTCCTAAGAAATACTCTAAATGCAAGTGAGTCTGAGACTCTCAAATGGCTTCATGGTGTAATTTTCTTTTCCACAGACTGGATTTTGTGCCTGGATGATCACTTTTCCTTCAGCAAGATGTAAACTGTATTTCAGTTGCTGCTCTTGCATATTTGGAGTTCCAAAGCATCTTTGATTGCTGAGACATTGCATATTGCAGTTTTAATGACGTGTTCATAGGAAATTAATCTGCTTCCACAAGGACTGACATTCATTGCACCTGCTCTGGTAATGGGAATTGCTTATGTGTTTGCCAAGTGGATGGCTTCCTGAGATCAATGTTCAAATGTAGTATATTATTAAAAATAATAATATACTGAAGACCCTGCATAATAAGCCACATAACACAACATGGAATAATATACAATAATTCACCACAGGGTAACATAATCTCAAACACCATAAGATATGATGACATGCCATAATATGACATAACATACCATAACATGCTGTAATCCATGGAAACATAACACTGTATGGTGACACAACATAAGATAAATCACATATCATAGCATACCACAATATATGATAACAGACTATAATTGGTCATAACATTATAACATAACACAATGTAACATGCACAGCATGTGAAAACATGCTGTGATGTGTGTTAACATGTTGTAACATGCCTATATACAAAATCATAACATGGCAGGTACTAATATGTAACATCATTGTTAACATGCTATAACATACTACAAACTATGATAATGTGCTATGGAGTCCACAGCATGCAATAACATGTGATGGCATAACATAATACACTAAAACATATCATAACCCATGGTACATGAAGGTAGATTATAACATTTCATAACATGTGACAACTTACCATGATGTGTCATTCCACAAGATGAAATAACTTATGATACCATGCCATACCATTTCATAGGATAATGCCATGCCATGTCATAGGATAGTATGCTATAATATACTGTTACATGGTAATGTGCCTCCACATAACATAATATGCAATAGCATTCTCTAATATGAGAAGGGAGTTGGGCTCATAGTTTCAATGGTCTCAATCTATGGTCAGCTGACTCCATTGCTATGAGCATCATGATGGCAGGGCAGAGAACAACTGCACAGCTATGGCAGCCAGAAAGCAGAGAGGAAGAGAGGAAGATGCCATGGACAGACATGGTTTAAGCCATGGCCCTGGTGACGTACTCCTTCAGCAATATCCCACTTACCTACCTTTATCACCCAGTAGTTCATTCATATTATTAACCGATCAATTGCATTAACCCATCAATGAGGTTACAGCTCTCATAATTTAATCATTTCACTTCTGACTATCCCTACATTATTAACATGAGTTTTCAGGGGACATTAAAGATCCAAACCATAACAAGACAACAACATAGTTATGGTAATATGCACTAACATACCATAACATGTTACAGCATGGCATAACATGTAATAATACAACATACCATGGTATAATGTCACATGTGACAACACATCATACAATGTGATTACATGCCAGGACATATATCACATCGTAATATGCCATATCATGGGATAGCATGCCATGAACATGTCATTGCAAAAGATCACATAACATATGATGATATGCCATAAAATGACAGCTCATATTTTATGATAAGATACCATAATATACCATTAAATAATACATGACAGATATGAAAATAGCATGATATGCCATGCCATAATTAACACACAATAACACGTGACAATATACCATAATGTGCAATGAAAGGAAGTACAGTAACATGCCACTACATCCTATAACAGAATATGTCATGCCATAACATACAACATGACATAGTGTGGCATGTGATAACATGCAGAATATATTATGTCATTGCAAATAGTAATATTCTGTACTGAGACCTTCCATAACATGTGATAACATAGCATAACACACCATAATATAGCATAAAGTGGTGTGGAAGAATTAACACATGGTTACATGAAATAACATGTGATAACATGCAGTGGTATGCTGCCATATATTATTAATACATAAGATGATATGACATGATGCCATTACATGTAACATACCTTAAGATGACATGATATGCTATGTAATTATGATATACTGAAGCATAACAAACATTCATAATGCACAATAACTCATCATGATGTTACAGACTATAAAGCAGCACTGTATTATATGCCATTACATGTACTAACATAGCATATCATAAATAGCTGGCCTGTGATAAGATGCTACAACATGTCTTGGCATGCCATAAATAGTACAGCATAACATACAATGACATATTATAATGTGCCATACATGTCACAGCATATGATCCAAAGCCATAACAAACCATCCTACAATGTCATAAAATAACATGTTACAATGGAACATGTTATAGCATAATACAACATATGGTATGGTGCCACAACATGCCATAACATGTGATACCATGAAATAGCATACCATATTGTGCCATTAAGTAACCTGTGTAGCATATATAGAACATGGCATAACATAATGTAAGATATATGCTGTAACATATTATAGTATGCTATAACATGCTATAACATGTCTTACTTTGCAGCATGTCATAATGCATCAAAACATGTCAAAGATAACACAACGTAATATATACTATAATACAACAAAAGTTACCATAACATGCCATTAGCTAACATTCCATAAAATTCTACCACATGTGTTAACATTATCATCACATATGATAATATACCAGAACCTGCCATAGCACAGTTAGATAGTACAGCTGTGATATGACATTTTATTGTGATAAAGTTGCGATATGCTATTTTAATATATTTTCATATATGTTACTTCATGGTCTGTTATGGTATTTTATCACGTTTGGCATCTTATCACACAATATGATATACCATTTTATAGAATATCACTATGGCATATGATAACATACCATGTCACATCATAAGATGTCATAACATACTATAGCATATTGTAATATGCCACAACATTAAATAGCATACAGTAATATAACACACCATATAATATGCAACAATCTGTCATAACAAATGTGCCATAACATGGTATGCTGACATGCCAAAGGTTACCAAACCATAACATAACACTCCATATCATATTATTAACCGATCAATTGCATTAACCCATCAATGAGGTTACAGCTCTCATGATTTAATCATTTCACTTCTGACTATCCCTACATTACTATACTACATTATATCCCTACATTACTATACTACAGCATACCGTAATATACTTAACTCCATAATATAACATGATATACTATAACATAACTGAACCTAACATACCATAACATGCCATGCCATAACATAACATAACCTTAAATATTCTTTTCTTAAATCCTGAAACAAATTCTTTTCTTAAATCCTGAAACAAAGGCTTTGAATAATATTTTAACAAGGATCTTGGCTGTCATAAATTTGAAATTTTATAATGATGTCAACTTTTCAATTATCTTTTCAGAATATCTAATACCATTTTTTCAAAACAAATGACAGCAATTCATTTAAGAGTAAAACATCCAGTGGCCCTTTGCATTTATGTTATCACACTTTCCTATTCCTGTCAACAATATTTACAGTTTCTCAGGTATCACTAAGAACTTGAAAAAATGGAGATTTAAAACTACCAGTCAGTCAGGAAATACCAACTGTCCTCTGTGTTTGATGGTAAATTATAAAGTACATTTGAATTTATAACAAATGTTCTTTTAAACTTTTAGATATTTGCATATTTCAATGTGCACGTGTGTAAAAATAAATGTAGAAAATCTAAGTCTCAGCCTACTGACACAGAAGTGTAAGAAGTAAAACTTTCTTTCTTTTCCTGCCACTGTATTTACTTCTTATTTGAACTCCAATTGCCCCAGTTTTCACTGTGGCCCTGGGTCTTACAACTAGGTCAATCTTTGGAGAGAGGAGGTTCCAAGACTGTTTTACACTGGGATCAACTGTAACAGCCTCACTTCCTCTGGTCCCTCCTCAAATGTGTAAGTCTGAGTTGCACCTTATTTCATTGCTAGCCTCAAGGCCTCTTAGGGTTTTGCCTTCATTATTTTGGTGCTCTTCCCCCTTGGTGCATGGGCATCTGTCTTGGTCCATTTTGTGTTGCTATAATAGAACTGCTGAATATCTGTTATTATTATATTTTATAATTTATAATGAACCAAAATGTGCTGGCTTTTAGTTCTGGAGGCTGGTAAGTTCAGTATCCAGGTTCAGATATGAGAAGGGGACCTTCTTTCTATGTCTCTATGTCTCAAAATGGCAGAAAGCATCACATGGCAGAAGGACAAAGAGAAAGCAAGAGAGATGAGAGACAAAACTCGTCTCTTTATAAGGAACTAATTCCCATAGTAACAAAATCACTCCTCCAATAACTGCATTAGTCCATTCATGATGGTGGAGTGAGCCTTATGACTTAAACACCTCTCAAAGATCCCACCCCACCTCCCAATACCATCAAAATAGCAATAAATTTCAATGTGAGTTTTGAAAAGGACAAATATTTAAATCATAAAGGAATAATTTTTTTTTGCTCCTAAATGACACTAGTCATGGGAATTATGTTGAATTAAAACCTTGTTGACCTCTAAGTCACCTGTGAAGATATGTATAATGGACCTTGCTCTGTCTCTTGCATCAGGCTGCAGAGAACAAGTGTCTGCTACCATTAGCTCTGCAAAACTATCTAGGATTTCTGCATTTCTCCCTATTCCTGGGACTCATATCCAAGGTAAAGGGAAAAAGTCAGGACTCCTTCTCGCAGACTAGCTGTGATTAAGCTCTGCTGACTTCTCTTTTAAGGAGCTTCCCACTACAATTTGGGAAGAGTTACATTTATCTTTAGGCAAGAAGTCCTGCTCTGAGTTATTTGTTTTTTGAATCTGTTGTTTGGGACTTAGGTTCTCTATGGCTTTGATATTGGAAATCAAAAGGCGTAAATGGCTCTCTTTCTTCCATTGCATTATAAAATTCCTTCCCCAAGCATTGTAAGTTTAAGGACCTGAGTGTTTAAATTAGAAAAAGGTTAAGTAGCATGAGGAAACTTAAAAAAGAACCTTGGTTTGTATTTCAAAATACTGTCATACTGCACTAAAGATTATTGAGTTACAACTACGCATTATGCAGTGTTAACAGAATTTCAGGGGAGCTCTCTAACCTATTTTAGGACATCTATTTTGAGCAAATAATCAATATTTAGATATATGCAAGTAAAGAAAACCCTAAGTATATGTGTCTCTTAGGTCTTTAATCTAAATGACCTTGAACTTTTCTGACTGCAAAAATCAATTTTTCTAAATCAGGTCCCTTAAAAATCAGTCTTTACAAGTAAAAGGCAAAAGGATGATAAATATAAGGAGGAGAAAAGACATAAACTGGCCAGAAACCAAACTATATTTCGCTGTTTAGATTTCAGCACTAATTTTACTTTATTTTCCCAGCTATAGTCGCATGTTGCTTAAAAACAGAAACACATCTTGAGAATGGTGTCATTAGGCAATGCTGTCATTGTGCAAATATTTTAGAGACGACCTACACAAAACTAGATGATGCTTGTCAGTCATTCAACCTGTCTTGGTATATATGAAATGTATGAGGCTACTTGCTGCTAGCATAACATGGCACACTGTTTAATAGTAAACTTTTTTATAAGTAGAAGTAGTACATTATAGTAAATATATAAACCAATAACAGTTGGTTATTATCCTTATCAAATACTACATACTGCACATAATTATATGTACTATACTTTTATACATAAAACTGTAGCACAGTGCAGCAGGTTTGTTTATACCAGTATCATTACAAACACATCTGTAATGTGTTATGCTATGACATTACAATGGCTGTCACTAGGTGAGAGGAATTTTTCAGCTCCATTATAATGTTATGCGACCATAACTATATGCAGTCCATCATTGACCAAAACATCATTATGTGGTGCATGCCTGTGTTATAAATATAAGATGCTATCAGCCATTAGGAGCAAGTAGGGTGCCTAATCACATTCTATTACATATCCTATCTTCCCTGCCTGTAATATTCATCAACTAATTTTGGTCTTCCAATGTTAGTTCTTTTTAAAAATCTTTCAGTCTGAGTGACTTGTTTCTCCCTAAGCTTCCCAAATACTTGGTTACATTGTTAGAATTAATCACACATTGTAATTATTTGACTAAGGTCCATACTGTATTCTAAGTTTCTAAATATTTTTTTTTACCTTTTTATTACTAGTACCCAGCGTAGCATGTGGATATTCACTAAATGTTAAATACAGGAAGGGCTAGGGGGTGGTAGCACACTTGCCTAGCATACATGAAACCCTAGGTTCAATCCTGAGTACTACAAAATAAATAAATAAATAAATAGATAGATAAATAAATAAATAAATACGATAAAATAAAGTTAAACACAAGGATAGGGAGAGTCAGATAAGATTAAGCCTTATCCTAGTAGAGCTGGGTCTTAAAAATCCCTTAAAAATTCAGTCAGTCAGTCATTCAAAATCATTATTGAGCACCTACTACATGCTAGGGACTATCCTAGGCATTAGGTTCAATTGGTGAACAAAATAGACAAAATCCCTATTGTGCTAATTTCTAAAAGAGGATAGAGACAATTTTTTAAAAAAACTTAATATCTAGAATATCAATGGCCTGGGAACAATAAGACAAAGTAGAAAGAATGAGCACCAGATTGGAGACAACATAAAAAGCAGTTCCAGAAAAACTGAGTATCTCAGTTAAGGTTATATTAACACTAAGACCAGAAAACATGTGGCAAATTATGTTGACATCATAGTTGAAGGAGACAGGGAACATTCTAGGCAGAAGGAACAGTGAATGCAAAGGCACAGAGATGAGACAGTGCTCAGAGCACTAAGGAATTAGCAGAAAGAAGTAACACAGGTAAAACAAGGACAGTAAGAAGTTAGGTCTGAGAGATATTTTTGTAGGTGTTTTTAGTCTATGACAAAGGCTTTGGATTTTATTCTGAGTGGGATAGAAATTCATTAGAGGGTTCTGAAACATAAGATTTAAGTCTTACAAGTGTCGTTCTTTATACTATGGTAGAAAAGCTGCATGGGGGTAGGGTGAAAGCAGGAACCCTGGTGAAGAGGTTACAGCATTGGTGCTGATGAGAGATGATGGTGGCCTAGACCTGGGCTGTGAGAAGTGGGAGGATTCTGGATATATTCAGACGGCAGAGCCAACAGAATTTCCCAATGGAACAATGTAGATTGTTAGACAAAAATCTGGACCATGGGTTACTTCAGGATTTGAGACTTGATCAACAGGAAAGGGTCATGCTATATCCTGAGAAGAGTGACAGTGAATGAAGAGCTGGTTTGGGGGAGGTACCAGAGGACTCCGGAGCTCTGCTCTGAGCATATCTATTTTGAGATGTCTATCTGACCTACAGGTGGAGACAGCCATTGTAGAGGTAAATGGAGGATTGAAAATTCAAATTTGGAAGATGTCTTTCTATAAATGGTTTTTAGAAATATGAACAGACATAGTAAGTATACTCAGGGACCAAAGGATAGAGCCCTAAGCATTGCAATATTTAGTGAAAATAACAAAAAAAGAGGAAGATGGAAATACAGAATTGAGCCCATCTTTCATGTCTAGGGTGGCAAGGTTCCCCTCCCCTCTACCTCTACTGTCCAGGGACTGTGACACACTGACGTTCAGGTAGACAATGTTTCAGGGTGGTGTGATCAGTGGGGTCAAATGCTTCGAAGTGGCAGGTTAGAAATTAGGTCTGACAGATATTTTTGTAGGTGTTTAGATTTTCCCATCAAAGGCTCTGTATTACTTTGTCAAGTAATGAGAACTATGGATTGAATTTGTCAAGGAAATGGTCAACAAAGACACTGACACCATTTCAGTGAAGTAGGGGGGACTAAACTCTGGAGTGTGTCAGAAAAGTGAAAAAAGAGTAGAAATAATAAGTATGTGATCCCATGGACCCTTCCTCCAGCTTCCTCCAAATAAAAGAGTTGAAAATAATATATATTACATTTTTGTGTTCTTGGAGAACTATTCAATGCATTCAATAAAATGGTTGATATGGAATAAAGCTGAGTAATTGCAATCATAAAGCCCTTTTGTAGGTAAAGGTTTAAGATCTTGTTAGATTTTTTCAATTTCCTCACACACTCAGTTTCTTATTTAAGTCAGAAATGGGAACCACCTGATGAGGATTCACGCATGTTTGATTGATAAATATATATACTATAGATAGCATGTCTTTCCACTAGCAATAATGTCATGCTCAGATTTTAGTCCAGTGCTTCCACTTACACATTAGATCTTACTCCTTAGGTTTGAAATGATTATGCCAGTTACCTTGTGCCCCAGCCTGAACATTTGTGATAGCTGTGACTGCAGTAGATCACTGAGATTTAAAAAAAAAAAAAAAAAAAGCTGGAGAATGTTATAAAGAAGGAAGAAACAATCTTATATAAGCAGCAGCATGGAATAAGAATACAAGAATACTAAGTTCCTCCCCCACCCAGTCTCCCCTGTATGTGGGTGTTAAAGGGGACAAATCATCAGATCATGTTCTGTAAAATCAGCGCCCTCAGGGAGCAGTCACACTACAAGAAGGTGGAGATACATTAACAGACATGGAAAGGACACGGGCACTTTACTCATGAGAAGTCACATTTTCAGGGTTCAGGGGTTCAAGGTTTAAGACTGAGAAAAATAATACAGAGCCTTATGATGGAAGAATCTAGGTCATAGATATGGTCTGGGAATCTTGGACTTCTTGTGAAGACTGAGATAATTTGGGATGAAGAGAATAATAGGATTAATCCTGATTGTATCTTGAGAAAATCAAATCTAATTATAGCCTCTTTCTGAGGACTCAATTCTTTGGCATCCTGAGTGATGAGGTAGAAATGCTGATGGAATGAAAATAGGGTCAGCCAAGATGGATTGCCTTTGCCGAGCTTGGCCAAGGTGAATATGGAGGCTCTATGAGAGACTTACAATGAGAATTAAGTGTGTATCAAAATACAAATCACTGCTACTTTTAATAAGAAACTAATTTGTCTGAATAAATTGATTTAGAATTTGTCTTACTTTGGCCTGACCTAAACTAAAGCTCACTGTTTTGTGGTATTTGAAGAGTAGTTTGCTGTGCACATTATTGCACAAATAATATTGCAGATGTTTAATTTACTTAGAAATAGTTTTTGGTAACATGTGTGCATGAATGTGTTAAATTGATACTGTTATTTACAAATTAGTCATTTAATGTGTTATAAATATATGATCAGAGAGGATTTTCACACAGTGAAATGCTGTTATGATGAATTCAAAAACAAAGCATGCCTCTATACATATCTAAATGCACATTTATTTTAGTAGCAAATGCTTACCCAATTTTGTCTCAATATTAGAAATCTTAATATTGTGCCCCGTTAGACAATCTTGGATAACTAGCAGCATCTATTCCTGCTTATGTTGTTGTCTTTATTCTATTAAATACCTGAATGTTTCATTCTGTAATGGTTTATTAACCTGTAAGCCACCTCCAAACATCTTCAAAGAAGATGGCATGGCATTTTATCAAAAAAATTCAACAGGAATTAGTGTTCATTCTGCAATTAATTAGCTATCAGACCTCTGTCAAGTCACTTTACCTCATTAAATATAAGTTACTTACAGGGATTCAATTAGACAATCTTTTGAGGTACCCTTCAATTCTATGAGCATTAATAAGTCCTAAATTAGCAATTATTCTAATTTTCATGTGTGGCATATAGATAAAACCTCCTCAAACTCAATAACTGAAATTAACAAGCATTTATTTAATATCATCTTAATGAAAGTCATTAAAAGGTGAATAGTATACAAAGACTGAGAGATAATCAACATGCTATATTTTATATTAAACAGAAATTTTCAAATATCAGGCTTCTAATTGAAAACTAAATGCTATATTAACTACTGAAAAATTTTGAAATAAATATAAAGAAGACAAAAATCTCATCACCAATCCCCACCAGTATTAATTTAGATATATACTCTTGTCTCTTTTCTATAAATATTCATATTAATAAAATAGTTCTATGAGGATTTTTAATTCCCAATTTAGGTATTCAACATTCCAATGTAACTAAAAGTATATATTTTTGAAAACATTTTAGTTTTCTCCTCTAGTAATCATGGAAAGATTATTACCAGATTTGTCTAATAGGATATAATCTGAAATTTAAACATCAAACAATTGTTTAAAGACATTGGACAATAAGGAGCACATGTCTGTAATTCCCTAAGAGGAGAAAAACATGAGCCCAAATATTCCCCAGCGTTTCCAATAATAAAATAGAAGAAGGGATAGCCTGAACAGAGCATAAGGCACAGATATCAGAGTTTGGGGAAGCCAATATGGCTGGAATTAAAAAGTCAGAGTACCTGAAGGAAAACACACACACACACACACACACACACACACACACACACAGTACAAAACTCTGCACAAAAGTCTGTCCTTTTAACCTTTGACTGAATATTAAGCTAAGCATGCATAGGAAGAGACTACATGATATTAAACAAAGAACTACCAGTAAAGAAACAACTACAGGGAATTATAGTTTATGAATTCACAGAATAAAAAGAGTACTAGAAATCACTCTAATTCTGACTAGCCAAAGTGAACAGTACTTCTTCAAATCTCTGTGCATTCAGCAGAGATTCCAAAAAGAAAATCTTAGTGGGGCCAAACTAGCTCTAGAGTCAAATCTACCATAAAACCTTCCTAACAGAGCTTAAGAATAAAAACTTAGTTTGATATGCAAGTAATTTAGCTGGCTACCAAACAAACAAACAAAAAGTCTAGATCTTTAAAGGAGATCTTCAACAATATAATATTCATAATGCCTAGCATTTGATCAAAAACTGCTAGATATATGAATACATGGGACTCATTTTCACCAGGAAAAAAAAATATATACTCACTAGTAACAGAACTAAGTATAATGAAAGAGAACAACATTTAGAA
Source organism: Spermophilus citellus (assembly GCF_964194105.1). Lineage (NCBI taxonomy): Eukaryota > Metazoa > Chordata > Mammalia > Rodentia > Sciuridae > Spermophilus > Spermophilus citellus. Next base: position 136,650,853 of record NC_138187.1, on the reverse strand, counting down.
ATAGTTTCAAAGATTTAACAGAAAAGATGAACATAATGAGGAAAATGAAAAACTTTTAAGAACCAAATGGAACTAGTAGAACTGAAAAAATAACTGAGATGAAAAATTTACTGGTGTGAACAATAGACACTTCAGAAAAAACTGATAAATTACAAATATAGAAGAACTGCCTCAACCTCAGAAAAAAAAAACCTTATAGCTAACTTATATTTAAAGATGAAAATACTAAGCTTAGGAAAAGAAGAATTTCTCTATGAAAATACTAAGCACAGGAAAAGAGAAATATTCTCCTTCACCATTGCTATTCAAATTGCACTAGATGTCCTAAAATAGTAAAATCAGAAAAAAAAACTCTTCAGATTGTAAAGAAGTAAAATCTTGATCATTTGCATATGACATGATCATATAGGCAGAAAAACCTAATAAGTCTGAACAACAGGAATTATAACTAGTAAGTGAATTTAGCAAGGTCACAGCATATAAAGTCAACAAATGAAAGCCAATTCTTTTATTTTTATCAAAAAATTAAATTATTATCACATAATTCCATGCATAAAAGAATATAAAATATAAAATTCTTAAGGATATATTAACACAAAAGTATAAGAATCCTACACTGAAAACCACAAAACTTTGCTGAGATAAGAAATCCTCAAGAAATGGCAAGTTATATCATGGCTGAGTACTGGAAAGTTACATTATTAACATGTGACTGCTCTAAATTCCTAGAGTCAATAAATTTCAGACATTTTGTAGACTCAATTAAAATGCTGGTTCTACAATTTACATGAAAGTGCTAGAGATATCTTGAATATGTAAGACAATTTTCAAGGAGAAAAGGAACTTTTTGGAGAAGTTAGTGCAGCAGTTTTATGATTTAATATAAAGTTACAGTAATCAAGACAAGTTATATTGTAAGAAGGATAATGCAATGATCACATAGAAGGTCCAGAATCACGTTAACATATATATTGATCTTCAAAGAAGTTAATTCAAAGAAAGTAAGAATGGTCTTTTCAGAAACTAATGCTGGGAAAACTGGGGAAAAAAAAACTTCTCCCTTATCTCACATCATACATAAAAATTAATTGGAAATGGACCATAGACCTCACTGAAAAACTCAAAAATTTCTAAAACAGAAACACAGGAGAAAATCCTTATAGCTTTAAATCAAGAACAAATTTCTTAGTACACCAAATTATTACTATAAAAACATAGTAATAGAAAAACCAAGACTTCATCAAAATGAAAACCTTGATTGCAATTAAAATGTCTTAGACAGAATTAAGACAAAGAGAAGCAAACCACAAAGAAATATATGTAAAACATATAGCTCAATAAAGACTTGCACTGAGAATATACAAAGAACTACAACTCAAGAATAAGAAGACAACCAAACTAATGACATTTGTCATTAGATAATATTACACATCTACAAGAACAGCAAAAATCAAAAAGAATGAAAACACCAAGTCTTGGCAATGATACAGAGGAACTGAAATATTATTACATTGATTACTTTGATGGTAAGAGTATAAAATGTCACAGCTATTTTGGGGTAATGTTAGGCAGTTTATAAACTTAAGTATCTACCCCCAGTATTTCCATTCCAAACATAAATGAAAATAAATTTATATTCTAAAAGAATATCCATAACAGATTTACTCATAAAAACCTGGAAACAATCTGTTAGGTCGGTGGCAATGACTTAGAACAAAGCAGCCTGCGTGGAACAGAAACATCAATCAGGTGCAGACAGAATGCCTGTCAATGACCGGGATCTCCGGACTAAGGCCTGTCAATCAGCAGGACCCCTGGCCAATCCTGGAATTCACCCAACTCCCCTTACCAACTCCAATGGGACAAGGGACTCTAAAAACACCTTTTCCTATCCCAAGCCCTTCCCTTCCTGTTGTACGCCCCATAAAAGTCCAGTCCCATCAAGCTTCCACTGGTTTCTCCTCAGACCCTCCTCCTGTCCACTCTGTCTGATCAAGGACACTCCCACCAGGGAGTGTCCCCCAGGAGTGATATCTCAAATAAAGCCTCCTTTGGGCAGCCTTTTTAAATCTGCCTCCTTTGGTCGCTGCCCATCTCGCCTGATGTTACACAACCTAAATATCCAACAGAAGGACAATGAACAAATTGTGACCATCAAAAAGAGTGAATGCTGAGATTGTGCAATACTATGAATCTCAAAAACAAGTGTTCTGAAGACGCTGAAGTACACACTCTATGATTCTTCTTATGTGAAATTCCCAAACAGGTAAAACTAACTACTGACCGGAGGCAGTGGGTGGCGTCTGGGGCCAGGGACTGGGGAAAGACTGACGACTGACAACAAAGGGACAGTAGGAAACATTTGGGGAGATGGCTGATAGAAATGTTATATATTTTAACTAATTTGGTGCTTACATGGGCATGTTCACTCATCAGACTCATCCAGGTGTACACATAAAATTGGTTTATAAAGTCAAATGTAATTTCTACTCCACAGCCAAGGTGTAGGCAGCTAACACCCTAAGCGGGGAGCCTAGGTCGTTGGATTATTATTAATGGGTTAAACATTAAAGTCAAGATTTGATGAGAATCGCTAGAGCTTGTGTGTTTGTTAGTCAATGTTCTCTAAAGGACCAGAACCAGCAGAGTGTACGCATACTTCTGAGAGGATTTATTAGATGGCCTTACAAGGTGAGAGGCTGGAGCCTCCCACAATGGCGTCGGCAGCTGGAAACCAGCAGCTGCTCAGTCCCACGGGAAGCTTCAGAACAAGAAGGACCAATGATGCACTGAAGGCCTGGAAGCTCCCTGGAGAGTCCCTGGTGTGGATCCACGTTCCAAGGTTGAAGATTGTGGAGTCCAACTCCCAGAGGAACCACAACAGCACAAAGCAGGCTGCTCAACAACCGAGCTTGCGCACTCAGCCAGCGTCGCCCTTCTTCCGGTTTGGTTCCATCCGGGTCTCCAGCCCAGATGGCGGGAGCTGCCTCTAGTCAGGGTGCGTCGTCCCGCTCCAGTTTGCGCCTCTTTCTGAAAAGTCTTCACATGTGCACTCAGAAGCTTGCTTTACCAATTTTCTACATAGTAATCAATTCAACCAAGTTAACAACCAAAATTAAGCATCATATTTTGCAAGAAGTAAACTTTTCATACGGGGGGGGGGTAGTTTCCATTTAATGGGAATAAACGTAAACATAACACTGTTGATATTATATCAAGTAAGATCTAGGCAGACAGCTAGAACGTATCATAAAAAGGACATGTAATAAATAGTATCATTTATCACAATATGAATCTTTGTTTTCCTTTGTGTGTTATTTGCTTATTTATAATAATAGTTCTATTAAAATAAAAAAAAAAGAAGCCTAAGTATAGGATAAATAAAACACAAAGAGGACGCTATTCTAATATTTCACAGTATGTTTTCCTGTATCTCTGTCATTCAACCTTGAAATTTCATTTTGGGGATACCCACATTCCAGATTAAATGTCTGTAATTCAGGACCACCCTGCCTCCATTTCAGGGGTATGGTTGAAATAAAAGCATGCCCCTTTCACTCCCAACAGATCTCTTGTGGCACCTCAGCATAGCTCTCTCCAGGAACAGTAACTAATTAGCTAAGGTTTGGGGTTTTTTGTTTTGTTTTGTTTTGTTTTTTTAACCATACCTGTGTAACATATGTTCCTGTACACCTCCCCAAAACTCATTTTCTAAAATATCTCACATTCAAAATAACAATATTTAAGGAGGGGGAAAAGTTGAGGAAAAGCAAACAAAACCTCTGAAACTTTATTCAATGCATTAGCCTAATAGTAGTCCTACAAATATTCAACACACTTAAAAAAGAAACTATACTACATGCACTAGGCCCTGGGTTCAATCCCTAACAAGACAGGAAGGAAAGAAGAAATTATGCTTAAAAATAACATTAAATGTGGGACTTTAGGGAGGACAGTATGGAAGGATCAGAGGTGCAGAGCTGCAGTGATAGGGCAAAATGCACATCTGGCTGACCTGAGCCAGAGGACAGGGGCTGAGTACAAGGTGCTCTTGAGTTGCAGTTGCTGTTCCCCTGTAGCATGCGAGCATTTACCTTATGGGAAAAAATTGCAAATGGCCCATGTGTCTTCTGTGTCATATGACATTACTCTCTCCAAATCATACTAACTAATTTGCATTACAGAAACACTTGTAACTTTATTGTTATGGCAAAGCAAACTGCACATTATTTTTCAAAAAATAAAAAACAAACAAACACAAAGTGAATTTTCCAATAGTAAGGCAAAAGGGATAACCATTCCCCAAAGGACAAGATGTAGAAACAATCAAAATAACAAAAGCAGAAATGCTTCTTGCTAATCAGTAAGTTATGGATCACCCAAAGAGGCTAGCTCTCTCTGAACATCTGATAATTATTTACAGGGGGAACATTAATCCACATAAAAATTAGTATAAGATAAGAATGTATCACGGTTTTATAAAGCTAAATTAACAATATTTGAATAATGATCTTTGTATGTAGAGTAGCCAGACATGATTTACCTAGGATGTTGTCACCTTTAAAAATATCCTGGTTTTAATAAAGGGCATGGTAATTCTATTTATGAGATTATTTTTACTTTGTTAGAACATTATAGTCTGTTATTTTTCTTTAAGATAGCTAAGTATAAACAGTATACATCTGTAAATTATTTTTTATATATTCCCTAGCAGAGAACCTGTAAAGGTAGTTAGCATGCAAAGTACCTTATTCAAGAATCTACATCAAAGCATTGCTTAGTTTTCACTTGGCATAGGAATCCGCACTCCTGGGGCAGCCAGAACAATTGTTTTACATTTTTTACTTTTTAATTTTATTTATTTATTTTGCAGTACTGGGGATGGAACTCATGACCTCATACATACTAGGCAACCTCTTACAGCAATTTTTTAAATACAAGTGACTAAACCATAGGGGTTGTTAATTACTTAAAGGGTATTAGAAATAATTGGCGAACTGAGTAATGTCCAAAATACGTAATTATCTAGGAAAATTATACAGGTACCAGTGTCTTTTGATAAGAATTTGGGAAGCTCAATAACCTAGTACTTTAAAGAACACTGGTCCTTGTTCTTTGCACAGAAGGAAAGGTACCCTTGCATCATTTAACTAGAAAACATCCTGTGGTCCTGCCAACAATATTGCATTGCTTCCAACTTGAAGTGACCTTTTATACCAAATGCTTATTAGAATACTTGAAAAGTCAGAAAAGGACTTTGCACACAGCCTAGAATAGACTATCATTTTTTGTGCCTATTTGCTAATAAATGTTTCCATACATAGCAAATTCATCCTTCGACTTTGGGTTCATTATAACACCATACCAAGTAATGAGGTTGAAGACAAGAAGGTGCACAGTCTTTGCATTGCTAATTAACACAGACTACCAATATTGATCAAGAGTTCATGATAATGAAGGGTAAAATTGCCTCGGAGTTTTTAACTCAAGATTATAATTTTTTTAAAGAAATGAATGTAAAAGCAAATGAGAGATTTTTTGGGTTTTGCTTTTTGCTTATGTGTTTTGGTTTGCTCTTGTTTCACTTTAGCAAATAAAATGTTAAAAATTTATGCTTTATTTTTGTTTTGTTCGTAATTTGTTATTTATTCACAGATGGATGGATTTTATCCTTTAGACCAAGAGAATAGAAACCACTGATTCAAAATGTCCATAAAACTTCAGAAGATGGGAACTGTTTTAGAAATTTATTTCTTCCTTGGAGTCTGGGAAGTTCAAGATCAAGGAGCACTGTCTTATGGGGGCTCACTTCCTGGTTCAACACCCCTGTCTTCTCCCTCTGCCTCACACAGCAGAAGGGGTCAAAGATCTCTCTGGAGTCTGTTGTATAAAGGAACAGTTCCCATTCCTAAAAGCTCCTAATCACTGTCTAAGGCCACATTAGAAATTGATTTCACCATATGGATTTGAGAAAGACATAACAAAATACAATAGTAAAAAATCAATAATATCTAGTGGATAAAAACAGTTTGTATGTTAAGAATAAAATATTAACCTTAAATTTTAAACCGTAAGATTGTGTCATTAGATAAAATGATGAATGGAGAAAGAGAAAATGACTAAGCAAATGTCTTAGTCCATTCCTGATGCTATAACAAAATACCTGAGACTGGATAATTTATAGACAATTGTTTTATTTATCCACAGTTTTAAAGGCTGGGAAATCCAAAATCAAGTCACTTGCAGATGTGGTGTCTGGTGAGGGCCACTCTCTGCTTCCCAAATGGCCCCTGCTTGCTACATCCTCATGTGGCAAAAGGTGAAAGGGCAAAGTGAGTCAATTCTGTCCCTCAATCCCATTTATAAAGGCACAAATTCTATTCAGGAGAGAAGAGTCCTTCAACATAATCACTGTCTAAGGTCCCACTGTATAATACTTTCATATTGGATCTTAGGCTTCAACATGAATTTTGGAGAAATTAAACCATTCAAATCATAGCAGAAAAGGACAAAAAATCATTGATTAAATATCAGCCTGTTGAGTTTAAGGCAGTGACAAACTTTTCGATTGAAAAGTATGAGAGCCAAAGGGATTGTCAAGACTGTGTTTTACTAAGCAACTATCTCTGAGCCCTTTCCAATTGTCAAGCAAGGAAACTGGGAAACACGGTTTACAATGGTGAAAAGACAGATGTAGCTCCCACCCTTACAGAGTTTAAAATTTTAAGATAATAGCCTAGGATAAGCATTTGCTATTCACATTTCAAAATGTGCCAAATATAACAGAAAAGTCACAGTAAAAATTAAAATAGAGAATTGTTTTCATGATACTGGGTATTGAACACAAGGTATTCCTACCACTAAGCTATATCCACAGCCTTTTTTAACTTCATTTTAAGAAAGATTCTCACTAAGTTGCAAATCGTGGGCTCCAACTTGTGATCCTCCTGCCTTAGCCTCCAGAGTTGCTGGGATTATAGGCATGCACCACCACACCCAGCAGAAAGTGCCCTTTGAGAAAACATTCTCATGAGTGGAGAAGGACACTACATAAATGGATGATGACATCATTACTATCTTCAAAAACAAGAAGGGTTGCCTGGTGCAGTGGTGCACACCTGTAATCCTAGTGTTTTGGGAGACGGAGGCAGTAGGATTGCAAGTTCAAGGCCGGCCTCAGCAACTTAGCAAGGCCATAAGCAACTTAGTGAGAACTTGTCTCAAGATTTAAAAAAAAAAAAAAAGGAGTGGGTTGGACTTGAGGATGGGGCTCAGTGGTTAAATGCCCCTGGATTCAATTCCCAGTACAAAAAAAAAAAATGAAATAAGGAATTGTTGACCAATTGTTCTCTTAGCTTTCTTAACTCAAAACCAAAATTTTAACTACATCTCATAATACTGTAAATGTTCATGAGAAAGAATTAGCTTAATAATATAGCATTCTCAAATGCCCATAAAAAAGTTGTGAAATGTAGAAATCCTTGCCTCTGAAGTTGCTATAAAAAGAATATAAAATTACCCTAAAATATCCTAAAAATTGTCCTTTAAGACTCTGGATCTGACACCTCTCAAGAGTCTTCCAGGCTAGTTGCCTGGATATAGAGAAGGATGACCCTGTTTTGAATCCAGATGACGAGGATAATGTCTCCTTCAGAGAAACGAGGAGAAGAGGTGAGGAGCAGATTCAGAGGAGGGGAGCCCATGAACTGAAGTCCAAAGGCTGAGTTGAGGGGCAGATGATGTGTTCATGTTGATTCCTGATGATCAAAATTTTTCTTTGATCATTTTCTAGGTTCTCACAAATCTCTGTGAATCCCTTTTTGATGCAATTTTTCAGAAAATCAACAAGTTATTCCTGATTTGTCATTTTTGTAAACTCACCTATTTTATTTTTGAAAGATGCATTAAACTGGTTTTTCTGGAGTCTTCTGGAAACTCCCATTTCCCACATTTCCTCTGAAGCAGACAGTGGTTTTACAATTCTGTCTCTAGGTTCTTTTAGGATCCTGATGTATAATCTGTGTGGACCTAGACTCTTTAATTCCTTTGAAGCAACTAGGTCTCTTGTAATCTTCTCATCCATCTTGAACTTTAATTCTCTCTAATTATTACCTCTTTAAAAGGATTGCAAGTTCAGGCTAATTCAATTCGGCCTTTGCCCCTTATCATTTAGTTCAAATTAGTGACATTACAGTGTTTCATTTTAGACTCTATTTTTATTTGACCCCACAGATTATCAGATAGGATTTTGAATGGTCTTGTTATGGGAGAATTTACTGTAAAAGACTTTCTTTGTAAATGGCAACTCTGTATCACTTAATCATTATTTTAACAAACAGACCCACAGTGGTATGTTTTCACAGTCATTGGTTACTCAATAAATGAGCCAACCTATGGCCCTTAGTGGGTGGGAATAATCCACTCTGATAGTATCATCCTTGTTTTCTATCATTAAAAGAATAAAGGCATCTTATTAAAAAAACACACAAGATGTCTTTGAAATGCTTAACTTCTAACGTTTCTAGAAATTCAACCCAGTGAGTTGTTTTTCTCCAAATTGAAGAAAAATAGATCTGCTCTCAGACTGAAGTTCTGATGTTTTAAGTTTCAGCTTGCAGGAGACAATTTTAAGGCAAACAGGAACCTCTGACAATAAGAGTATTAGTAGAACCACTGGCACAGCTTTCTCACGGTGCCTCTCCTGCTGCTGGTAGGATTTTATGCAAGAGCTAGAGATAATGGCTCCAAATTTCTTAGCATTAGAGAAAAGAGGCCTAAAATTCAAGCAAAAGGGAAAAAAAAAGTTCCTTTACCAGGTAATATAGTTTCTGAATGCATTTGCTAGTAAATCTGTTAGCACCTCCAAAATCACTTTCCAACATCTTAAGGGACTCATCTTTAATCAATTCTGTGGTTCAAAACAAGACTGTTGAGAGAATTACAACATTTGAGATTATGAAAATTTTTTTAATCACCAAAGAAATCCATCTTGGCTTCATTTAGAAATGAAGTACAGAAATAAATGAATATCTCAATGTGTCTTAATCCTAGTATTGGAAAGTTTTCCCTCATTCCTTCTCTATTGCTTAGAGAGTAGCTGAATTCATTCAGAAAGGAGCAAATTAAAATCACTAGAATAGTCACATAAACTTTGATTTGGACAATTTTTTTCATTTGACCAATTGTTTCAGTATTAAGAAAGGAACATAGGATTTGAAAATTTCACCCTTTCTGAACAAGAGTATTGAACTTCAAAACATACACACTTAAAAAAAATGTTGTTGTTGTTGTTGTTGTTGTTGTTGTTACTCTAGATGGACAGAATGCCTTTATTTATTTTTATGTGGTGCTAAGGATGGAACCCAATACCTCACATATGCTAGGCAAGCGCTCTTCCTCTGAACTACTGCCCAGCCCAGTGTGTATTTGAAACATATACACTTTCAAATTAAAAAAAAAAAAAAAAAAAAATATATATATATATATATATATATATATATATATATAAAATCAGAGATTTGCAATATGCTAATTTTATTATAACTTACAGATAATAGGATTACTCATGCAGAATACACCATAATTTATAAAATATGCATCTTTATTCATGAAGAAACTTCTTTTACAATTACATTAAATGTCATTTTAAATGTCATGCATTATATTGGTTTTCCATGATGCTGGTAACAAGTTACTGAAAAATTAGGCTTAAAAAGCATTCATTTATTATCTGATAGTTCTAAAGTTTGGAAGTCCCAAATGGGTCTTATTACAGTAAAATCAAGGTGTGGACAGGGCCGAATTCCATTCTAGTGGCTTAGGGGAGAATTCCACATAAGAAGCCACTCATATTCTTTTGCTTATAGTTCTTTCTCCATCTTCAAAACCAGCATTAGCTAATCAAGTTCTCAGGTACTACCTCTCTTACCTCTTCTACCTCCTTCTTTCACTTTTTAGGACCTGGGTCCTTTGGGTGTGGATAATCTACAAATTCATCTGATTAGCTGCCTTCATCTCTTTGCTACATAACACATTCAGAGTCTCTGAGAATTAGAACAGGGCCATCTTTGGAGGACCATTATTCTTTCTACCGCATGTATAGTTTTTACTTTGCATAAACCAGAAGGGGAAAAGCATATTTGTTAGAATTTCAGTGATCAAACTGCCTTTCATTATACGATTTTTTTGCTTTTAATTCTTTTAATGCTTTTAATTCTAATAAAGAAGAATTTCCAAAACCATCAAATAGAAGAGCCCTTTGAAAATTTCCAGAGGTAGAACTAAAACTGGCTCAGTAAATGCTAACTACTGTTTGTATTATTGGCACTAGGAAGTTAGTCATAGATCTGAAAGAAGACATGTCTACATTGAGGAATATTCTCTACTGTGTATGTTTCCTGCTTCCATTGATGCTAACTAAGCAGGACAGGATTCCATCCATTTCCTTCCCAGACATTATTAATTTTAACAGACTTCACATTCGAATAAAACTAAAATATTGAACCTTGAAATGTCACCAAAATACAACAGTCAATAATCACGATAAAATGTCATCAAAATATAACAGAGTCAATAATTGCAATGTCCTGTGCATAGAAGAAGCTCGATTTATATACTTTAAGAAACATTACAGAGACAAATGAACCCTGAATTTTTCTACTTTGCATCTAGATTTTGCTTTTGTAATACTCAGTGTTGGTGAAGGATCCCAAGAGCACAGAATGGCAGAGGTACCCCCAGTGTTCACAGTGCTGCCTGAACTTTGCTTCATCGCCCCCTCCCCACTTATACCCAGAGAAGCTCTTTGCACACTCTCAGGGTTTCTTTACTATGACACAGTTTCCTTTAAATCCAGTACTTCCCAGCTCCATTGTTTACCTTAGGAATAAAGAATTGACTAGGAGTCATACATAGGTTTCAAAAGCAGAGAAGGGAAAGCATCCATCTGAAAACCATCCTAACCCTCACATTTTTATTCCATGTCATTGTTTAACACTCTAGTAGCTCTCCTATTTGGTCACTGTTGGGAACTTGGGAGCTGTAATAATAGGACACAGGGTAAATTACTCATCCTTTTGCATTGTACATCACAATACTGATTTTCACTAAGATGGATAATTGTTTATTGACTTCTCTTTGACCTAAAGTCAGTCCTTTAAGTGCCCTGTTACTTGAACTCTTTGGATGCAAGTAGGACTGTTATCTATGCATTGTCCACATATACATTGTAAAGAATGCTGCTCATAATTTTGCCTATTGTCCTTTCTTTCTGTATTAGTAATTATATCCCTTTCTTGCATTATTTTGATGACAGTAATGACAATACTGAACTAAGTATGGGTTAAGCGGTATAAGATTCAGAAATTACATTAAAAAAATAGTATCTCATGGTTAAAGAAGATGGGACCATATCCTTGATCAATAGTAAGGCTTTTTTGTGGGTAAGGGGATACCAGGAACTGGACTCAGGGGCATTCGATCACTGAGCCACATACCCAGCCCTATTTTGTATTTTTATTTAGAGATAGGATTCCACTGAGTTGCTTAGTGCCTTACTTTTGCGGAGACTGGCTTTGAACTTGTGATCTCCTGTCTCACTCTCCCAAGCCACTGGGATGACAGGCATATGCCATCGCACCCAGCATAAGACTTTCTCTTTAAGGCAAAATTAAAACCAGAAAAAGGATAGATGGAGAGTGCCACTGAGGCGCTGCTACAATTTAGATATTGAACGCCTCCAAATTCCCATGTTTTGAAAGATTGGCCCCATGGTGGTACTATTGAGAGGCAGTGGAAACTACAAGGTGGGGCCTGATGGGATATTCTTGGGTCATTGGCAGCTTGTTTCTAAGGGAAATTGCAAGATGCTGATCTCTTCCTGGTTTTCTTTTTCTTCTTGTCTTAAGAGGTGAGTAGTTTTGTTCAAGGCTCAACCATGTGCTTCCTCCATGTTGTTGCATCCTCACCAAAGGACCACTTGACCTTGGACTGGAACCTCCAAAACCAGAAGTCAAAATAAGCTTTTTCTTCTTTATTTGTTAATTGTCTCAGGCATTCTGCTGTACTGATGGAAAGCTGATCAAGACAGAAAATTGTTACCAAGAAGTGGAGCCATTGCTGTAACTATTCTTTATGATGTGGAGGAGACTTTGGAATCAGCTTATGGGAGGAGTTTGGAAGAGTTTGGAGGTGCATGTTAGAGAAGACTAAAATGCTGTAAGTTGAACTTAATGTGCAATTCTGGTGAGGATTCAGAAGACCCAAATGCTGAAATAAATGTGAATAGTTTGTGAAGGCAATGCTACTTAGGTTTCAGATGGAAAGGAGAACTCTATTAGTAATTGGGCTAGAGGCCACCCTTGTTACACTGGGACAAAGAATTTGAATGAATTTTTCCATGCCCTAATACTTTGTGTAAAGGTGATGGACTAGTTTATCTGGTGGGGGTTTCAAAACACTAAAGCATTCAGGCTATTTTATGGATATCATTGACTGCGTTTAGTCAAATTTACAATGAAACTTGGGATTAAAATGGAGAAGAGGGAAAAGATTTTAAAATTTTGCAGTGTGGCCAGAAAAACAGCATATGTAAATGTTTAGCAGGGAGGATGAAGTGATACTGCTGTTAAAAAGAAGCCAAGTGTTTTGCATGAGGATAATATGAAAGATGCCTAGAGGATACTTTAAAAATCAGCAAAGCCCACCCATCACAGACAAAGTAATGTAGAAATGAAAATTGTTTTGAAGACTTTCCAGGACAGAATCACTTCAGAAAAGAGCTCTCGGGTACCCTTTAGGCCTAGAATTATCTTGAGATTCATTTCTCATGTTTAGCTGGCAAATCATTCATCAGCTGCAACTATGATTCAAAAGGCACAGGCAACAGAAATTGGTGTCATCCACATGATGCTGGTTTTGCAGATAGGCAGAATGTGACAAGTCTGAGGTCATAGTGGCTTCTGCTAAGATATCAAATCAAAGCTTGGGAGACCACTAAGCATGTTGCAGGGTTGCAGTCTCTGCAATCAGCCCCAACAGGGCAATATGCAATGGAGTGCAAGTGAAACCAAAGCTGCAATGGAGATTCAAGGAGTCCCAGCTATATGTAACATGTCTCAGGAAAAGCTGCAGGCAGTGAGCAGAGCCACCCAAGAGAGAGACCATGTGGGCTGCAACCAGCAAAGCCATAAGGGCAGCAATGCCCAGGCCTATATCCCACCACAGTGTGCCCCAGATGCCAGACATGGAGGATGATGGCTCAATGTTTGCCCTGCTGGATTTTGATCATGTTTGTGTCAATCTCTCCTCCCTATTTTCCTGTTTTCCCCTTTTGGAATAATGATGTTGACCCTAAGCCTATCCTACCATTGTATCTTGAAAGTATATAATTTTACTTTATTTTCATAGAGGCTCACAGCTGAATTTTCTTGGGTCTCAGAGGAGACTTGGGACTTGGAATTTCAAACAATGTTGGAAGATTTAAAATTTTAAGGACACTTGGAGATGGGATGAATGCATTTTACATTGTGAGATGGACATGACCCTTTGGAGGCCAGAGGTAGAATGCTGAATGGTGGATACTGAATGGCCACACAAAGATTGTTATGTTTCATACCTCATCCCCTGGGTGGCACTAGGGGAGATTGTGGGATCTTAAGAAGACAGACCCTTATGGTAGGTACTTAAGTCACTGGGAAGCATGCCCCTGAAGGGGATTTTGGGACCCCAGTCTCTTCCTGGTCATCTTTCTTCTTCCTAAGCTCATGACATGAGCAGTATCGTTCTACCACATGTTCCCCCACACCATGATATGCTGTTTTCCCCATTGGCCCATATCATGAGGCCTCTCAATCTTAAATTGGAGGCTCCAAAGTCATGAGCCAAAGTGAGGCCTTTCTGTTTGTAAGTTGATTGCCTCCAGGATTTTGTTGTAATAAGGGAAAGTTGATTAATACAGGCAGCCCAATATCATACTGTGTCCTGTTTCTTATTTTATTCCTTTCCTTATCGTTAAATTGTTTTCTTCAGAGGGCCATGTAGACACTGATAACTGTCATCAATTTGTTCGAAGACAAGAAAAGTGAGTGAGGCTTTCTGTTGATTTGTCCTATTTGAAATTCATGCTGTAATTAAGCTATCATGTGGGCTCAAAAGTCAATGCCATCCTATAGAGATTGATAAAGTCAGGTAAGGACATTACAGTGGTTCATTGCTCAATAGTTGTGCTAATGCTCAGACTAGTGCTGCATTCAAGGAAGATGTTGTGTGTGCCAGCAGGAAGTACAGAACCCAGGATTGCATTTCCTAGAGTGTGAGTCTTACAAATTAACCTTAACAGCTATCCCATGCTAAAAGAGTCCCATGGTCAAAATATTTGGAAAAGGTTGCATACTATATCACTCTCTCATGGAAATTTGTCTCTAACCTGCTTGTCAAACTATCTTGTTCTAGTAATAGCAAGCACATTCTTCCTATTTCTCAAACAAAAATCCTTGTGATTTTCTCAAATTCTCATTTCCCTCATTCCAATGTCAAATACTGACAATCCCCATTTCTCAAAATCTATAAAAATTTGAGTGATTCTTTGATTTCTTTGATTTGAATCATGCTACTACCATGGTATAAGACACTTCATCATTCAATAGAATTATAATTAATTTGAATGATGAAGTGTCTTAAGACCTCTTAACTGGTCTTCTTGCTTTTATTTTGTGATCTTTTAAGTTGTATAATTCCAGTTTTCCACTCAGAATCTTCCAGTGGTTTCCAATTTAACTAAGCATAATATCTAAAATGCTCACTGTGGCCTCTATAGCCTTATGTCAACTGTCCCTTTGCTACATTGCTGACCCTTGCTTTGTTCACTAGCCCCTATTTTGTTTCTCAGTCATGTCAATAATATTGCTAATTCAAGGTCATGCCAAAAGTTTTTCTTTCCCCTTGGACTTCTGGCATGCAACCCACTTCTTGACTTTATTTAAGTCTCTGCTTGAATGCAATATGATTGGTTGGGGACCCAATCAAACCTATAAAAAAAAAAGTACTCCCTCAACATAGGTCTTTGGTCAATTTACTTATTGCTATAATTTAGATATAATTTAAGTGTTTTCCCCAGAGTCCATGTGTTCAAAGTTTGGTCCTCAGTGTGGTGATATTGAGCAGTGAGATATAAAAGGTGAGACATAATGGGAGGTCTTAGGTGCACTGAGGGTGTGGCTTCAGACAAAATTTTGTTGGAGCTCAGCCTCTCTGGCTTCCTGTTTGATATATGATGTCTTCTTCCCACCATTGTGACGCCATTCACCATAAGGTCCCCACTGGAGCTAAGCTAGTGGCTGGTACCATAACTTTGGGTTTCTAGACCCCATGAGCTTAATAAACCTCTTTTCTTTATAAAGTAACCCAACCTTAGGTATTTCATTCGAGCAATAAAAAATAAGCTATAAACACTCCCCATTATATCTTTAGTGTCTCTATAAATATTTATAAGTTGCAAAAGAAAGGCCTAATGGTAGTAGTTAAGTTGAAAGTATTAGAAAAGAAAAATCAATCATGTGTTACCAAGCGTAAACTCCCCAAATTACTTAATTTTTAATGTGCAGAAACAAAGACAATTCACTCAAAAATCTAGGAAAACTGGAGGGAAAAACTTTTTGAGTAGGATGAGATAGCTAAAAATTATCAGTCTTTTCAATCTCATGGTTTTTACTTCTGATTCACTATTTAACAACTCTCTGACTTTGGTCACCTCACCAACTTAATATCCTTGAGGCTTGTGTCCCTCATCGAGTAGCTCATCATCTTCCAGAGAAGCAGAGAGAATCCCCCTGAAGGAAAAGAATCTTCACCTAAATTTGGTAAGGCACCATGACAGACAGGAGATGCAGAGGTTTCAAATATAAAGCAGCAAGTGGAAATTAAATTTGGGACTACTTACTTTTTTCTTAAAATCAGTGCTTATGAATTCAAACAGATGAGAAAAAAATAAGTTATAAAATAGTGGTGCATGCTTCTATGTGTTTGGTGCCAAGAGAAATACACAAATATAATTTTATGTAGTTCAACATTTAAATTTAGTAGGGTATCTTTGACCCTGAGGGACTATTTATGAACCTACAAGGTGTTTCCTGGGCCTAAACCAACATTCTCTGGTATCTTTCCTAGTTCAAGTGCATATTAAACCCCTGGAGTTTAGTTCCAAATCTTTGTGTTTTCCGTTACTAATTTTAATGAACGCTAAGAGCTTGTATGCATCTAGCGTTTAAACATCACACTGTTTTTTATAGACTGAAAATTCTAAATTCTGAAGATACTAGTAGTACCAATGAATGCTTCTATCACCTTTGCTTTTTAACAGGAATATTTGCTTGCTCCTTTGTTTTTGCACACATAAAGTCCTCAGAAGGGTTACACCATTCAATTCTCAGACACAAAACTAAATTCAGAGCACTGCTGAGCCAAGGGCAGGAAGAAAGGTCAAAAACCAGGAACGATCCTAACCTCAACATTTAAAAAATGAATATTCTATGAGTACACAGTATATTATTGGCTTTTTAGCAAAGAAAACATTCTAAAAAATAACTCAACTATTCTTAGATCTTTGTTCCCAATGGCTAGATCTTAAAATGCATTTTTTGTAGCATAAAATGGGAATAATGATCAGAAAAGAGGCATTTTAAAAAACTTACAAACTCAAGTTCAAAGTCTCTAGGATCCAGAGGTCTCAGATTTATTTATGGTGTCATCCCACTCCTCTATTCCCTCCCTCCCTCCACATACAACAGGTATGTAACTACTGTTCACTCTACCTCACCTCGTAAAATTTAATTAAAATGAATGTCAGGCATTTTGCAAATGATGAAGCACTTTACAATTTTACACTATTACCGTTCTCCTCTGCTGCAAACAGTTTCAGCATCATTACCAGGAGAAAGAGCACATTTGAGTTGAACTACTTAGGAAATGCATCATGAACAAAGGTCACAGAATCTTGGTGCTAAAAGGTAATATCATGTTATCTAACTTTAAAATCCTTGAAGGGATTTCCTTCTATTGCATCCTTCACAAATGAGGTCACTCATGCCCAGCTTAAAGAATTCCAGTGATGGGCAATTTGGTGGGTTTTGGTGGATTTTTTTTTTTTAGGTAGTTTATTCTACTAATGGAAGAAGAAATGTTCTCCTTATATTGATTTGAAGCCTTTTTCAGAAATTTGACTATAATCAAACACATCACTCATAAACCTTCTACCCTCTTCTATTTGGCAGTGCTTCAAATGTATTATAAAAATTGTTACAGCTTACCTGTTGCATTTATTCAGCAATGCTATGGTCAAGCTCTAGGCTAAGTGCTAATAATTACAGCTGACTCATAGCAAATACCTATCCTCAAGTAAGGTGAGAGTCACTATCCAGAACATAAAAATAAGAGGCAGAAATTAGTGTAGTCATTTCAAGCAGATGGAATTTAACACAGGAAGAATTGTTAACAAGAGTGGAAGGTTACAAGTGTTGGAATGTTGAGGTAACCAGTTATTGGCACCTACAAGAAACAACTGTTGTTCCCAGAACTGAAATATTGCGGTTACTAGTAGTCCCAGAATGCAACGATCACCCTCAGAAAGAGATGGAGTTGGCTAAAGGAAGACGTACCATGCCACTTAGTCCTTGAACCACCAAGAGAGGGGTGGCTACCTAACTTGGAACTCGGAGGGGGCCAGGCACAATTGGAAATGAGGATGAAAACAAATGAACAAAAATGCCTAGAAACTTAAGCCATAGCCATCCTTGATGGTCCTGGATTGCCTGAGGAAGCTGGCAGACTTAAGAACAGGAGACACATCCTTCTCTCGCTCCTGCCTGTCATCATTGACTCCTACTTGCAGAAGTTAGTTAAAATAAAGGTTTAAAGGAGAGCCTGGAACACAATGACAGAATCCTGGTCCCAGAATTACAGAATAAAGTATGCAACGGCAAGCTTTATGCTGAGATACTATAGGTAGATAAGTAGCAATATCTATACTTTGGACAAGTAGCACTTTGAAAAGTACTCGGCATCCATTTGAATTTTCCCACCTTTATTCAGATCTCCATACAGCAACTACATCATGCATCTTCCTAAAAAGATCTAAGAATCCTTAACAAAAGCCTTCTTGTTTACCTCCCCCCAAAAAAAGGAAGCACACAATTCCAAGAATCACATACCTGTCTCTGGGTAATGTTATTACTCTTCTGATTCAGTCATACTCTCAGCTGAATACTCACTCTAGAACCCAAAGACTAAATTTGTCACTAAAAGCAGCTCCTACATAAAAGAATTGGAGAAAGAGAAAAGGAAGGAACGTTGATTTAGTATATACAAAACCTCAAGAAGAAAATATGCTTAGCTGTTACTGGCCTTGATTCCATATTGGGTCCTGAGAACAGGGATATTTTCACCTTTTTTGTCTTTCCATCTATTTCTTGTCCCTTTGCCCTCAGCTGGTCGAGGTTCTATACCTATTAAAATGACACACACTTCATTTGAAAACAATATGAATTATCGGCAACACTGATTTTATTGTATCATTCAAGCTTTCCACTTAATTTTACTCTGGAGAAAAAGGAGAGTGAAAGGACAAAGATGCTTCCCTGTGATCTCCTGGGATCTAGTTATAACGCTCCTTACTATTTTGCTGCAATAACCCAGTCTTTCCCTAATTAATAGGTTCAATAACGCCAGCCAGCAATTCAGTGGCATGAGAAATCCAAATATGGTCAGATGTCAATCTCAACTCTGAACTAAACAGAATTGAATTTTTGAGTCCCCTGATAGCAAGTTTTTCTCGACAGAAGACAATGTCTAAATCATTAGACATGAAAGTTGCAGGTTTAAGAAGCCTAAGTTATTCAAATCACTTTTTCTCTGTAATATTGAGAGAATGCTTCTCTGAGTTTTTCATTATTTGATTTTCACATCCACTTATTTATTGCTTCCTGTCCAAAGAATATTCTATGTGATAATACTCCAACCTTGCAAGGGTTTTACCCAAATGCCATGTTAACTGAATTTTCTATTAGTCAAACTATTGCTGGGTGAGCAGGTATATATTAACATCAATAAACTTCTTGGGAATTAATCTATTGCTATTATTTTTTTCCATTAAATGAGTTTCTTGGTCAGAAGCAATGTTGTGCAGAATACCATAATGGTGAATCTGAACTTCATTAAAACTACAGACAGTTGTATTGCAGAAGCATGGTTAGCATGCTAACAGGAAAGAAACATCTGTATTCAGAAACCATGCTCATTCCGGTAAGGATATGCTTCCTCTTGCATGGTGAAAGTTGCCCAACCTGACACCAGTTGGCTGCCTCATTTCCTCAGAGAATGGTCCACATAAAGGGTTGAGTGTTATCTATTCTGTGGGCTGGTTAGGCACTTGGCAGTGACAGTATTTATGTCGGCCTTCATGAGAGGATATCTTTGTTGTTAAAAATATACATAAATTCATCCTTCTTACAAAAAATGATTCGTATTTGAACCCACTGAGCAACACCAGGGATTACAGGAAGTGAGTGGGGGAGGCTCACTGATATCCACAGAAGGGATCACAAGTCTAGAAGGGAACCATGATAGATTGGCCTATGTGGAAACCTCTAAAGGGCAAACACTCTGAACTGCATTTCATCCTCACTTGTTCTTAGTAACACAATTTTGTTACTTTGGTCTTGGTTTCCAGAACATGTGATTCCTGTACAAGTTAGAAAGCTCATCCCCAAACCACCTTCTTCCTCTGTCATCCCCAGACTACAGAGGAGAAGCCCTACACAGCCTTTCAGGCAGGCTGGCTCTCAACTGGTTCTTTTCCCAGTGATGTCATGACGTATCCTCTTAGCCCTGTTAGGGAATTTATTCTGGGGGTGCGGAGACAAGTAGTAAGTAGATAAGAGGTTGTACATAATTATACCCCAATATTCTCTCACCTTTGGATTCCTCTTGCTGCATTATGTGTCTGTGTTCAGTATGAAGGTGAACCTACACACTCAGTTTCCCACCATCCTTACCGGACGTTGCACTAGCCTAAATCAGGGGTTGGAAAATTGCAACCCATGGCCAAATACAGCCTATTACCTTTTTAAAGTTTTAATCGAACAGAGACATGCTCTTTTGTGTACATTTTACCCATGGCATCTTTTATATACCTATTGCAGAGTTGATTAGTTGTGAGGAGAGAAGACAGACTCAGCAATGTGTTCTAAAGAAGACCAGGATGCTCAGGCCTACTGCTTGGAAGACCTGGAACTAACTCCTGTCATATCAAGGGGTGATCAGACCCTGACAGCCTCATTTGTGAGTGCTGAAACATGCACAAGACAAGCTCACATCAGAATGCTAACTTACTGATTTACAGTGAGAAATTCCTGCCACACAGACCAGAAATATGTGTTGGCCATATGCTCAGCACATGCTCTCCTGCAGTCGAGCTGTAGGGAGAGCCAAAACCTAATCAGAAACCACTTCATTGATTTTTCTAGGAAAAAAATTATTGTCAAGCTGGACAAAAATACTCATAACTGTATGATTAGTGCTGTTAGCCTGTGGGTAAACTTGTATGGGTATTAGAAGGCTGTTGGTGAACATGGAAACAACACAGGAAATGAGAGGAACTGGAATTTTTTTTTATTTTTTTATTGGTTGTTCAAAACATTACAAAGCTCTTGACATATCATGTTTCATACATTAGATTCAAGTTGGTTATGAACTCCCAATTTTACCCCATATACAGATTGCATAATCACATCGGTTACACATCCACAGTTTTACATAATGCCCTATTAATAACTGTTGTATTCTGCTACCTTTCTTATCCTCTACTATCCCCCCTCCCCTCCCCTCCCATCTTCTCTCTCTACCCCATCTACTATAATTCATTTCTCTCCTTGTTTATTTTCCCATTCCCCTCACAACCTCTTATGTGAAATTTTGTATAACAATGAGGGTGTCCTTTCATTTCCATGCAATTTCGCTTTTCTCTCCCTTTCCCTCCCACCTAATGTATCTGTTTAATATTGATCTTTTCTTCCTGCTCTTCCTCCCTGCTCTGTTCTTAGTTGTTCTCATTATATCAAAGAAGACATTTGGTATTTTTTTTAGGGATTGGCTAGCTTCACTAAGCATAATCTGCTCTAGTGCCATCCATTTCCCTGCAAATTCCATGATTTTGTCATTTTTTTAGTGCTGCGTAATATTCCATGGTGTATAAATGCCATATTTTTTTATCCATTCATCTATTGAAGGGCATCTGGGTTGGTTCCACAGTCTAGCAATTGTGAATTGTGCTGCTATGAACATCGATGTGGCAGTATCCCTGTAGCATGCTCTTTTAAGGTCTTCAGGGAATAGTCCGAGAAGGGCAATAGCTGGGTCGAATGGTGGTTCCATTCCCAGCTTTCCAAGAAATCTCCATACTGCTTTCCAAACTGGCCGCACCAGTTTGCAGACCCACCAGCAATGTGCAAGAGTACCCTTTTCCCCACATCCTCGCCAGCACTTGTTGTTGTTTGACTTCATAATGGCTGCCAATTTTACTGGAGTGAGATGGTATCTTAGGGTGGTTTTGATTTGCATTTCTCTGACTGCAAGAGATGGTGAGCATTTTTTCATGTACTTGTTGATTGATTGTATGTCCTCCTCTGAGAAGTGTCTGTTCAGGTCCTTGGCCCATTTGTTGATTGGGTTATTTGTTTTCTTATTGTTTAATTTTATGAGTTCTTTGTATACTCTGGACATTAGGGCTCTATCTGAAGTGTGAGGAGTAAAAATTTGTTCCCATGATGTAGGCTCCCTATTTACCTCTCTTATTGTTTCTCTTGCTGATAAAAAAAAACTTTTCAGTTTAAGTAAGTCCCATTTGTTGATTCTTGTTCTTAACTCTTGTGCTATGGGTGTCCTATTAAGGAATTTGGAGCCCGACCCCACAATATGTAGATCGGAGCCAACTTTTTCTTCTATCAGATGCAGAGTCTCTGATTTGATATCTAGCTCCTTGATCCACTTTGAGTTAACTTTTGTGCATGGCGAGAGAAGGGGATTCAGTTTCATTTTGTTGCATATGGATTTCCAGTTTTCCCAGCACCATTTGTTGAAGATGCTATCCTTCCTCCATTGCATGCTTTTAGCTCCTTTATCAAATATAAGATAGTTGTAGCTTTGTGGATTAGTCTCTGTGTCCTCTATTCTGTACCATTGGTCCACCCGCCTGTTTTGGTACCAGTACCATGCTGTTTTTGTTACTATTGCTCTGTAATATAGTTTGAAATCTGGTATCGCTATACCGCCTGATTCACACTTCCTCCTTAGAATTGCTTTTGCTATTCTGGGTCTTTTATTTTTCCATATGGATTTCATGATTGCTTTATCTATTTCTACAAGAAATGCCATTGGGATTTTGATTGGGATTGCATTAAACCTATAGAGAACTTTTGGTAATATCGCCATTTTGATGATGTTAGTTCTGCCTATCCATGAACAGTTTATATTTTTCCATCTTTTAAGATCTTCTACTTCTCTTCTTAGGGTTTTGTAGTTTTCGTTGTATAAATCTTTCACCTCTTTTGTTAGGTTGATTCCCAAGTATTTTATTTTTTTTGAGGATATTGTGAATGGAGTGTTTTTCCTCATTTCCGTTTCAGAAGTTTTGTCGCTGATATACAGAAATGCCTTTGATTTATGTGTGTTGATTTTATATCCTGCCACTTTGCTGAATTCATTTATTAGTTCTAGTAGTTTTTTTGTAGACCCTTTTGGGTCTTCTAGGTATAGAATCATGTCATCCGCAAATAGTGATAATTTAAGTTCTTCTTGTCCTATTTTTATGCCTTTAATTTCTTTTGTCTGTCTAATTGCTCTGGCCAGTGTTTCGAGAACTATATTGAATAGAAGTGGTGATAGAGGGCATCCCTGTCTTGTTCCAGATTTTAGGGGGAATGCCTTCAATTTTTCTCCATTGAGAATAATGCTAGCCTGAGGCTTGGCATAGATAGCTTTTAAAATGTCGAGGTAAGTTCCTGTTATCCCTAGTTTTTCTAATGTTTTGAACATAAAGGGATGCTGTACTTTGTCGAATGCTTTTTCTGCATCTATTGAGATGATCATATGGTTCTTATCTTTAAGTCTATTGATGTGGTGAATAACATTTATTGATTTCCGTATATTGAACCATCCTTGCATCCCAGGGATGAATCCTACTTGATCATGGTGCACAATTTTTTTGATGTGCCTTTGTATCCGATTCGCCAGAATTTTATTGAGGATTTTTGCATCTAGGTTCATCAGAGATATTTGTCTGTAGTTTTCTTTCTTTGAGGTGTCTTTGTCTGGTTTCGGGATCAGGGTGATGTTGGCCTCATAGAATGAATTTGGAAGAGCTCCCTCTTTTTCTATTTCCTGAAAAGTATTGGTATTAATTCTTCTTTAAAGGTTTTGTAAAACTCCGTTGTATACCCATCCGGTCCTGGGCTTTTCTTGGTTGGAAGTCTTTTGATTGCTTCTTCTATTTCATCTATTGATATTGGTCTGTTTAAGTTGTGAGTATCCTCCTGACTCAGTCTGGGCAAATCATATGACTTAAGGAATTTATCGATGTCTTCACTATCTTCTATTTTATTGGAATATAGGTTTTCAAAATAATTTCTAATTGTCTTCTGTATTTCTGTAGCGTCTGTTGTGATATTGCCTTTTTCATCCCATATGTTAGTAATTTGAGTTCTCTCTCTTCTTCTCTTCGTTAGCATGGCTAGGGGTCTGTTGATATTATTTATTTTTTCAAAGAACCAACTTTTAGTTTTGTCAATTTTTTCAATAGTTTCTTTTGTTTCAATTTTGTTGATTTCCACTCTGATTTTACTTATTTCTTGCCTTCTGCTACATTTGCTTTTGTTTTGCTCTTCCTTTTCTAGGGCTTTGAGATGAAGTGTGAGCTCATTTATTTGTTGGTTTTTCCTTTTTTTGAGGAATGACCTCCAGGCGATGAATTTCCCTCTTTAAACTGCTTTCATTGTGTCCCATAGATTCCGATATGTTGTGTCTGTATTTTCATTTATCTCTAAGAATTTTTTGATTTCCTCCTTTATGTCTTCTGTAACCCATTGATCATTCAGTAACATACTGTTCATTTTCCATGTGATGTAGGATTTTTCCTTACTTCTTTTATCATTGATTTCCAGTTTCATTCCATTATGATTAGATAAAATGCATGGTATTATCTCCACCCCTGTATATTTATTGAGGGATGCCCTATGGCATAATATATGGTCTATTTTTGAGAAGGATCCATGTGCTGCTGAGAAAAAAGTATAGCCCCTTGATGTTGGTTGATATATTCTATATATGTCAGTTAAGTCTAGGTTGTTGATTGTGATATTGAGTTCTATAGTTTCTTTATTCAACTTTTGTTTGGAAGATCTGTCCAATGGTGAGAGAGGTGTGTTGAAGTCACCCATAGTTATTGTGTTGTGGTCTATTTGATTCTTGAACTTGAGGAGAATTTGTTTTATGAATGTCGCAGCACCATTATTTGGTGCATAAATATTGATAATTGTTATATCTTGTTGGTGAATGGTTCCTTTTAACAGTATATAATGTCCTTCCTTATCCCTTTTGATTAATTTAGTCTTGAATTCGATTTTATTCGATATGAGGATGGCCACCCCTGCTTGCTTACGAGGACCGTGTGCGTGGTGTATTTTTTCCCAACCTTTCACCTTCAGCCTGTGTATGTCTTTTCCAATCATATGTGTCTCCTGGAGGCAGCATATTGTTGGATTTGTTTCTTTTTTTTTTTTTAAAGAGAGAGTGAGAGAGGAGAGAGGAGAGAGAGAGAGAGAGAATTTTTAATATTTATTTTTTAGTTCTCGGCGGACACAACATCTTTGTTGGTATGTGGTGCTGAGGATCGAACCCGGGCCGCACGCATGCCAGGCGAGCGCGCTACTGCTTGAGCCACATCCCCAGCCCGGATTTGTTTCTTTAATCCATGTTACCAGCCTATGTCACTTTATTGGAGAGTTTAAGCCATTAACATTCAGAGTTACTATTGATATATGGTTTGTACTTCCTGCCATGTTTGATTATTTATCTCTTTTTTTTTCTAATTTAGTTTGTTTCTCCATGATTAGCTTTCCCCCGTCCTCTATCTTTACCGAGGCACTTCCCACTGATGGTTTTGGTTATTGTTTTTCATTTCTTCCTCGTGTAATGTTTGCTCAAGATGCTTTGCAATGCTGGTTTTCTGGCTGCAAATTCTTTTAGCTTTTGTTTATCATGAAAGATTTTTATTTCATTGGCGTACCTGAAGCTTAATTTTGCTGGATACAGAATTCTTGGTTGGCATCCATTGTCTTTCAGTGTTTGAAATATGTTGTTCCAGGATCTTCTCGCTTTCAGCGTCTGTGATAAAAAATCTGTTGTTAACCTTATTGGTTTACCCCTGAATGTGATCTGCCTCCTTTCTCTTGTAGCTTTTAATATTTTCTCTTTGTTCTGTATATTGGATATCTTCATAACAATGTGTCTTGGCGTTGGTCTACTGTGATTTTGTGTGCTCGGTGTCCTGTATGCATCTTCAATTTGTATATCTGTTTCCTTTTTTATTTCTGGAAAGTTTTCTGTAATTATTTCATTCAGCAGGTTACTCATTCCCCTGGTTTGAATCTCTGTACCTTCCTCTATCCCGATGATTCGTAGATTTGGCTTTTTTATGTTATCCCATATCTCTTGGATGTTTTTCTCGTGATTTTTAACCAGACTTTCTGAGTTGGCTAGAGGAACTGGAATTTAAGGCATCAGGCTGAGGTATCTGGATGCATGCATCATATCAAAATGGTGACTTTGTAAGTGGGGATAGAGATAGTTAAAAACCACTGCTGACAGCCCTACATTATCACTACCTTAAAGACTACCTTAGCAGTTTAGGCCAGAAAATTTTTCCTTTTCCTGAGCCTCTTACAAATGATCAGACTTTATTGAAATTGTATCTCTGTAGGCATGTGGGTTATAGATCCCACATGACCTCCTACCACTTTGAGATGACTTTGCCTAACTCAGTTCCAGTGTATTGTGTCCTGGTGCACATAAAACTCATCCCATAATTATTTATTGATGATAATTTCCACATAAGTTACTGAGGGGGTTGAATAATACAGCACTTAGTGTAGAGTGCTGATTGCAATGTTAAGCAGACAATAGGTGCTCAATAATGAAAAACAGTAATAATATACTGGAAGTGGCAGAATGGAATCATCAACTGTGCCACAATGTGATCTCTGCTGTTTTGAAAAAGTGGTATGAACAAAGCATTGTAGTACACAGGGACGAAATCGTCCCAGGACCTTCAACTGCTCAACATATGCAACAGCAAATCTTCACTGTCCCTGTCACTTTTCTCTGGCTGTATTCCAAAGCATAAATAGCAGACTTCATGTGGGGCCCAGAATTTAACACTGAAGGTGAGAATATAGTCCAGTGCCCTCTGAGTACAGTGTAAACATCACTTCTCTATTAGCTCAGAAGAAGCCAAGCTTCAGTTACTCAAACTGAGCTTGTGGTTCCCCAACCCCTCTGTTTTTTGTAATGTCAATTGTTTCACACCAAGTTTCTCCTGTCCTGGTTTTGTACCATGAATTAAAAACAACAACAAATCTAAAACACTACATTTGGCTGAAATCATTTTCTTTCTTCTGAACCATGGACACTTGCTGTTTTTCTTCTCATGTTACAGCTCCACATTCTGCATGTGAAGTTAGAGCGCTGAAGGTCACAGCCATGTCTGGAAAAGTCAAGGAATGCTGTCAGTCTTCTGAAATTGCCCCATAACTGACTTCTTCCTTCTGTGCCTACCTGCTCATTAGTTTAGTTTTTTAAACTGATTTTTTTTTTATTTAACAAGCGTATAGTTCTTACAAGTATCAGGCGTTGTTTGGAACAGTTTAAAAATATCACCTCATTTTATCCTCCTAATAACCTCGTGAGGAGCAACCCTATTATTATCCTGCAAGCCTAAGGAAACCTGGCAATTCTCTCACAAACCTGCCTGTGGAAGTGAGATCCAGCAGTCTGACTCCCGAGCACATCTCACTGTTCTGCTCCTTGGCTTTAGTTTGGTTTCCCATTACCTTTAAACTCAGACAAAAGATCAGTTACTAATTTCTCTGTCCCCAGTCCTGTCTCTCCCTGTTTGAACTCATCACACGCATTTTAGGCAGAGCTACATTTCTAAAGTTGCAAAAGTACATATGACTTAAAAACCTGAGTCATCCCCCTAGAGAAATGATGTAAAGTCTTATTATAAGGATTGACCTGGAATAATTGGCAGAGAATACATGGCCTTTCACTACCTGCCTTCAATTTTCCTGTTTGGGCTTATCTACTGGTTTCCTGTTCATCCCTCAACAGACTCTCTCCGGCCATGATGGATGTTACAAGTTATTCCCTGAATTCATCCTAAACGTTTCAGTGTCTTCATTGCTCCCTCTAACAGTAACATCTTTGACAATGGCCTTGGCAACTGCTCGCCTCATGTGTGCACACATGCCCATAACACTCATACCCTCACTCATGAAATTCTAATCATATATCAAAGCTTTGATCAAATACCTTTGATATCATCTACAGAATCACCCTACATACATTATGAATTAATCATGCCTTTAAGTTCTCATAGGACTTTGTTTCTTCTGAAAAAAGAAAATGGCTTTTCAAATATTGCATCTCCTTTGTGATATATATTAGACAGTTTTCTGTCACTGTTGCAGAATACCTAAGGTAATTAATTTAAAAAGAGGAAATGTTTATTTGGACTCACAGAAGAAATGTTTATTTGGGCTCACAGTTTTGAAGGTTTCAGTTTAGGGACAGTGGCCCTGTTGATTTTGGCCCTGGAGGAGGCAGGGAGAAGGTGGAAGAGCAAAGATGCTTATGTCATGAGGATAGGGAAGCAAAAAGAGAAAGAGGTGGATCTTAGGACCCAACATCCTTTTCAAGAAACTGCCTCCAAAGATCTAACCTCCTTCAACAAGGCTCCACTTGGTACAGGTTCCAGCACCCCCCCCCCAATAGCACCACAGGCTAGGAACTAAGCGTTTAGCACATGAGGACAGAGAAGATCCAAACCATAATATGTACATATTTTCTTCTCCCACTAGATTGTAAAATTCTGGAAGTCCGAAGCTGAAACTTGTACATTGTTCCTTTCTTAGCATTTGGCATATTTGGTTCATTAAAATATTAAAACATATCAAATTGAATTAAATGTTAGCAAATAATACTAACAAAATTTAAGTATAATATTATCCCAATATTTATAAATATATATATGTATATATCTGTAGGTATCTGAAGATGGTTTTGTATCAGATACACATTAAGATATTAAAAATGTCTGATCCAATAAAATAAGAAAGATTATAGGTTAGGGCAAATGACAGAAATACTCTTCTGGTGTTTCATAATTTTTCTATTAAGATTTTTAAGAACAAAAAAAGGGTTGCTCTCATTATTAAATCTTCTTTTGGAGATTTTGGCAATATTTTGCAAATGTTCTTTTTAAATCTTTATACTGTTTATCAAACTTCTGCTTCTAATGAGGTTGAAGAACATGAATACCTGCAGTCCCATGAGGACCATGAGAAAAGCCCAGGCAAAATATTAGTGACACTTTTCTTGGCAGATATCGAGGAAGGGGATGAAAGAATACTTTATAAACTGAATTGCAGGAAAAAAAAAACCAAGGCCTTCATAGTGAGGAGAGAGCCTCAGCATCTCCTCAACCTGAGGGAAGAAGAGTGACAGGATAAGACTATAACAAAGAGGCTGCAAACCTGAGAGAAATCAGTTGAGTGCTGGATGATAACAGAGTGGAAATTCTGGGATCTGGCAGAGTGGCAAAGGTAGAAACAAATCAAATGGCTCATAAGACTCTTTCCCTAACCAACCACTGATTCTGAATTTTTTCATGAAAGGAGTAGTGGAAGGCATTCTTGGTAGCAGAAGTATATAGCAATAGGCCCACACATTCTCACAATTCTTGGATGGTAAAGAGCTACTGGGGCTGAAACTAAGAATTAAAAAAGAAAAGAAGAAAGGAATAAAAATCAGAAACTGATATTCAGTTACTTCTCTGATCAAATAATATCTTGTTCAAATGGAAAGGGGAGGTGGTTCTGCAGGAGTGTATCCTGGGTCCATCACTGTGTCAATCTAATTGAAGTTCATGCACAAGCCTCTAAAACTGACTCTACCAGATCCTACTGCAAACCCTAGACAGAGGAAAGACATTGGATTATCTTATGAAATTAATATAAAAATAAAACTTGATAGCAATCTCCAATATAATTTTATCCAATATCACTTTTATAATTAAAAACTGTGAAACTAAACTGCAGGAAAATGCAACCCACAATAAAAAAAAAGGCATATCTACAAGAAGAAACCCACAGATATCCCAATTAATAAAATTAGCAATTACTTTTAAACAAGTTCTATAAATGTGGTAACTAATTCAGAGAAAAATGTAGATATAATAAATAAAAATATGTGGTATCAGAAGAAATATGAGATCTATTAATAGGAACACAATGGAAAGTCTAATATTTGAAATCTAAAATTCATAGAATGATCTTCATAGCAGATTTTTCACTAGAGAAAAAAAGATAAGTACAGTCAAAACAGGCCAATAGAAATTAAAACTGAAATGGAGAGGGAAAAAAAAGATTGAAGAAAACCAAGAGAGCATGGTGGCATGTAAGATAACAGCAAATGACCTAACATATATGTATTTTAGTCCCAGAAGGAAAGCAGAGACAAATGAAAATGATGAATAAAAGAAAGACTTGAAGAAATGTTAACCAAAAGTTTTCCAAATTTAATTTAAAATTTCAAGCCAGAGTTTAAATAAATTTAATAAACCTCAAATAGGAATAACCAAAGAAACTTTATCTAGATAGATCATAATCAAGTTTCCAAAAACAATATGTGAAGAGTAAGCCTTAAAAGAATTCAGAGAAAACAACACATTATCTCCAATGATAAAAATGATTATTATATTCTTTTAGAAAAATGCAAGCTGCAAGACAATAAGACATCATTATTAAAGTGTTAGAGAGAGAGAGAGAGAGAGAGAGAGAGAGGGGGGGGAAGATAAGAGAAAAGACAAGTTTTTAGTGAGTTTGGACTGCTGTAACAATTATCATAGACTGGGTGATTTTAACAACAAATATTTATTTCTCTTAGTTGGGCAGAAAGTTGGAAATCAAGGGGCCAGTATGGTTGTGATGTGGTCAGGGCCCTCTTCCAGGTTGCAGACAGCAGATTGCTCCTCACATTCTCACCTGGAGGAAAGAGAGTGAGCTAGCTCTCTTGCTTGTTCTTGTATAGGCCCCATTGTGACTCAGAAGGGCTCCCTTCTAATGACATAATTATCTCCCAAAGGCTTTACCTCCACATACCTTCACAGTCCCCATCACACCAGGGAATAGATTTCAATGTATGGATTTTGAAGGTACATAAACATTCAATTTATAACAGATAGGTCAACCTAGAATTTTATATTTAGCAAAAATACCCTTTAAATTAAAGATAAAATTGCTGAGAGCCATTGCCAAGTAGGAATGATGCATGGCAATTTCTTTGTCAGCCTACCCCATGTTGCTTAGAGGAAGGACTCTCCATTGTGGACCCAGATCATTTGCAGTGACTTTGCTTGAAAGGTGACCTTGCTCAAGGACCAGGGCGGATCCAGGTTTAGGGTGTATCCTGCTGGGAATAGGGAGTATCCTGATGTCTCAGGCCCGCCAGCTCCTTGAGTTCCCGTTGAGTTCTCGAGGAATTCAGAGAGTATTATGGGATACAGAGCCCAGTGGAGGTGTGGATTTTCCCCAGAACGTGTGTGTAGAGTGCCAGTGAGAGTTCGGGAAAAAAAGAATTGCTGTTTGAATCTACAAGGCTGTGAGTGGCTCGTGATTTTGTGCCCAGCCAGACTGCGGCATAAAATAAAGATTATTTTAAGATTAATGAAGCCTTAAAGAATTTATCACCAGTCAAAAACTATGCATAATACAAATATCTAATAAAGAATATCCCAAACAAATGTATGACATGGTGTTTTAATAATAGCTATCAGGAAAATGCAAAGAGAAACTTCACTAGAATAGCTAAATAATAATAGAAATTCTCTAGAATAACTAAATTAAAGAAAACTGACAAAAATATTGAGGATATGGAGCAACAGGAATTTTTATATATTGCCAGTGGGAATGCAATTGTTTTGAAAAACTAGTGGGATATTTTTTATAAACCTCAACTTGCATATGCCACAGCAATTTCCCTTCTGGAGAAATGAGAATACATGTTCACAAAGAGACTTATAGAAGTATTTTTTTTTCTTAGAGTCAAAAATGAAAACAACTTTAGTATTCAGTAATAGAAAAATAGACAAAAGCCTCTCAGCAATAAATATAAATTAAAAAATGATACAGAAAATGTCATGAATAAATCTTGGAAGCAGTATTATGTTAAGAGATGGAAAACAAACATGAAAGAGTGCCTGTGCATAATTCCATTCATGTTGCAGTATAAGAACAGGCAAGAACAATCCATAGTGATGGAAATCACAAGAGCAGTTGGCTCGCCTATGAATACTGAATGGAAAGGGGCACAGGGGAACTGTTTGGGTAATGAAAGCATCATTTATCTTTATTGAAGTGTGAATTACATTTGTCTAAACTAATCAACCTATATATTTAAGGCATATCTATGTTCAGTATACATACCCCTCAACAAATAACTATCAATCTGTACCAATAGATGCAATGACAGTAGTCATTACTTATGCCCCTCAAGGTTTGTGCCCCCTGCAAGTTATTCAAATACCTTTTGTATTACATTGCGGGTGGTAGAGATATGGAATTAGATGCTATTAAGCATTATAAATTTTCATTCACCTCTTGGAGGTTACCTCCAGCAGGTTATCAATCCTAATCAAGATTTTGGTGTACAATCGGTGTTAATCTCAAATTGATCATTCTCATTTATTGATTCGAAATTCTCAATGATGCCTAGTAAAATGAGGATTATCCAAAATCTATTCTGTCCTCCAGTTGTGTTTTTAAATAGAGCACACAAAAACTCGAAAGTTGGACCACTGATCCAGGTCAACTTAATTTCTCTTTCTTGGTGATTGTCTCACATGGGCAGGTGACTCATTCTGGTTCTTTTTTTTTTTTTTTGTCTATAAGTTGGAGGAAAAGGGAATTTCTTTTTATAAATATTTTTCTGAAGGAATGTTAATTGGAACTTCTGGAAATCCTTTATCCTGCTTCAGAAAAATTTATAGTAAAGGAGAAACATGAAAGAGGGAGAATTCTCTCTGCAGTGAAACTAGAAGCAGAGAGGTTACCTTAACTCACTATATACAGCCAACACTGCCAAAATAACAGAGCCAGATAAAGATATGACAAGAAAGAAAGCAACAATCATTCATTAAAACAGATGCAAATATCCTCAACAAAATATTTTGTCTAATATAATAATTTATAAAAGGAATTACATAGTATGGCAAAAAAGCATAATTTAGATGTGCAAACTTAGTTTAAATTCAACTAATGCCAGTCCTCAACAGGTCAAAGAAAAAACTCAAATGCTCTTGTCAATAAATACAGAAAAAGAATTTAACAAAACCCAACATCTATTTATAATTAAAATTTTCATGCAGTTAGAAATAGAGAATTTCTTCAACTTGATAAGGAGACTCTACTTAAAAATCAATAATTAATATTATGTTTAATGTTGATAAACTAAGTGTCTTCCCCCTAAGTTTGAGAATAAGGCAATGGTGATCTCTCTCATCACTCCTACTCAACATTGTACAAGAAATACTTGTTAATGCAAGAAAAAAAATAGGTCATAGACCTAAACAAACCATCTCAAACTTTAAAATTTCTAGAAAATAGCACAAAAGAAAATCTAGATGACCTTAGATTTGATTATGAGATTTTTAGATACAACATCAAGATCACTATCTATGAAAGAAAATAATGATAATTCCTAATTGATTAAAATATTCTCCTCTTCTAAATGAAATCTTTTGAAAAAAAGATAATGCACAGAATGAATAAAATATTTTCTAAACATGAATAAGATATAGAACTTGTATCCAAAATCACAAAACAACACTTAAAACTCAGTAATAAAAAAAAAATGTAAAAAGAGACAAAAGACAAAAGAACTATACAGAAACCTTACCAAAGAAGATGTACTTTGAATGCCAGCAAGGCCAGAAGATGAGAGGCTAACATTAAGATGCTCAAAGGAAAAAAGTCTGAACTGAAGATTTTATATCCCATCACCAACAAATGGTTGACATGCCATTTCATAGGGAATACCTTAAATCTTTCCTATAAATAATCTTCCAGAAAATAACCTTCAGATAACAAAATGACTAAAGAGACCTCGATAAAGGATTTTTACATCCTTAAAGACTAAGATTATTAGCAATGTAGAAAGAAGATATAAATGCAAGAATATAAATTTAAATACAAAGTATCAGTATAATGCATGATACAGTTTCTCTTTCAAAAGCAAGAACATACCTAGTCTGCTGACAAGTGTAAGGGACTGACGAACGACGGAGGAAGAGACCACCAGGAGGAAGAGACCACCAAGAGACCGACTCATGCAACAGCAAAAGGGGGTTTATTGAAGATCCAGCACGCTGGGGCTCCGTGCTCACTCAAGAAGGGAGAGCAGCCAAGAGCTCCGAGCAGGGGTTAAGCAGTGCTTAAGTACACTTTTGGGGGAGGGCGGGGGGCTTTGCAAACATCAGAGCAAATCATCATGAGGCGCGGGAAAATCAAACAACAACTCTCAAACATGATTAGTACATTCATTGGCAGGAACATGTCAGGCGGGGGTGATAGGTCAGTCCTAAAGCGGGGTGTACATTCAAACTGATTGGTTTAGGCCCTGAGGTGCCTACGTGCTAAGCTGCCCTGGGTCCAAGTTGTTAAGCAACTAGGGGGGATTCCTACACATATCTAATGGGCAGTCCCAGGAATTGTCTTAACAGCTACAGGAATTTTGGGCTTTGAGTGTAGCTTAGAAACTTAACAATACCTGGTCCTTTACATTTTAACTCTGGCTTTGCAGCTTAGAAACTTTACAATACCTGGTCCTTTACATTTTAACTTCAGTTTCTTTTACCCTTTCACAAGGAGACAATGACAGGCTAAAAATACCAGCCAACCCAACTGCAGTGCATAGAGCTAGTACCTAAAATTCAGTCTGTCATCCCAGTACCATTTCTTACAGAAAAGAACCCAGCGACCCTTGGGAAATATGATGTCCAGGACTGGGATAGGAACATACATGATGGATGAAATATTCAAGATAGCCATGAGTCTATTCAAAATTATTCAAGTAGTTAAAAAAAAAACCCTCAGGAGTGAAAGATTGAAGAGACTCTTGATGGCTAAAATGATTTAATTGGTTCATCAATAAAAATAACAGCTATAATGCACTAAAACATATTAGACATTTATTTCCATGAGTGCATTATAACCTAAAACAAAAGAAGACCTAATGGGAATCATCATCAGAATATGCTAGGAACATGGCAAATGTTGAAAATGGGTAAAACACTTATCCTATCTGCATTGATCTGAACAACTGTCCTGGAAAGGCCCATGTGTTAAAGGATTAGGCTATAGACGTGTGGCCCCATTTCTTGGGGCTTGAGATAGGCTGAATATCATGGTGATGAGTGTGGCAAAGGGAAGCAGTTCACATCATGGTGACCAGGAAGCACAGAGAGAGACTCCATTCTGCAGATACAAATACATACACCAAAGCCACACCCTAATTCCCACCTCCTCCAGCCACACCCTACCACTTTAGTTACCACTCAGTTAATCCCTGTAAGAGGATTAATTCACTGATTGGGTTAAGACTCTCACAACCCAATCATTTCTCCTCTGAACCTTCTTGCATTCTATACATAAGTTTTGGGGGGACACCTCACATCCAAACCATAACAAGTATTCTAACAGTAAAACAAACTTTTCACTTTATACTAGTATTACATCTCAAAAACAAAGAAAGGAGGATAGATTTAAAATATCACCATTTTCCACCCCAAATGAATCATTGATTTTAAGCATAGGACATCAATATCTGCTAATCTCCTCTCTCTCTCTCTCTCTCTCTCTCTCTCTCTCTCTCTCTCTCTCTCTCTTACACACACACACACACACACACACACACACACACAGAAACACACACAAAAGAAAGAAAAAGAAAAAAACACAAAATTGAACATTTTTGCTTTCTGATAGAACACTCTACCATCAAAGAAATTATAGTGGGAAAAATGTCTAACCTAAACCAGATCAAAATGCTAGACCTAAATACCAGGATCTACAGAATATAGAATACAGGAAACCTGCTCAAGCACACACAAACAACCTGACTTATTCAATAGCAATGAAAAGAAAGAAATAAAGAGAGAATAAGAAAGGAGAGGGAAACTAATGAGTAAAAGAAACTTTAAAGATTGAATTCTCATATATGGACTCATTCAGATCCTGATTCACACATGTATAAAATAAATCTTTTATGGCATTTATGAGATAATGACACTTGGCATATTACTGGATATTTTGCAATATTAAAAAGTTATTGTTCCATTCTTAGTATATTCATACTTTCTGCACATTAATAAATGAGTCTTTCAGAAATATATGCTGAAATATGGAGAGATGAAACTCTGATTTCTGGGGCTCCCTTCAAAATTCTATGAACCAGAAGAAAGTGAATGCAAAGGGGTAGAGAGCCTAGAAAGAGTTGATGATTATGGGAGTTATGTAATAAGTTCTAGGAATTTGATGATATCTATTTGTGTACATGTTTGAAATTCTCAGTAGTGAAAAGTTCCTTTCAAAATCGAGATAGTGCCCAGTGTGGTGGCACATACCTGTTATCCCAGCGGCTCGGGAGGCTGAAGCAGGAGGATCACGAGTTCAAAGACAGCTTCAGCAACAGCAAGGTGCTAAGCAACTCAGTGAGACCCTGTTTCTAAATAATATACAAAAAAGGGCTGAGGATGTGGCTCAGTGGTCCAGTGTCCCTGAGTGCAATCCCCTGTACCAGAAAAAAAAAAAATCAAGATAGTATTGACCTTTCTCTAGTCTTCCGTTCTTTTGCTTGATTTCAATGCTACTGGAATAACATCATCAAAAGCTTTGGGATATTTTGTATATGGAATTGAAGACTTAAATACATGCAAAGCAGCTCAGCTTCCCTTCACTATGCTTCCCCCATTCGCCAGGCTGATGATTAGTCATGAGAAAGAAGGAAACAAAAAAATAGCTTAGCCTTGGCAAAGGGTCAACAGCCCCCAGGAATCTCTCTTTCCGAGTGCAGAGACTTGCATGTAAATTTGAAGCATACATGATTGGTTTTCTATTCACGTTAAGTAAACCCAGCTCTCATTGAGACCAGGAAAGGGGGCTACAAGTGGACATCGCAAATAATATAGATTTGGAGTTCTCAGTAGCTGAGCTCTTTGCTTTGTTAGTGAAACGACATCATTAGTTTCCTTAATATTGAATTTCACAGACCTACTTCTTTTAAATAGTGCTTACTTTTAACATTTTCACACACATTATCTTGTCATTTTTTTAAAATGTTAATTTGACATCTTTCTCCCTATAACCCCCAATCTCAGTGAAAAATATTTATTATGTGACCTTTGTAAAGAAAGGAATTCTCAAAATGATTTAAAGTTATATTCTATTACCCTTAACCTGAAATTAAGAGCTTACCAGGAAGCATTTGAATTTCTAATTTCTTCCTTCATAGTATAGCCATGGCACAGACCCAGCTGCAAGATAATATTGGCAAGCAGAGCAACAAATTTTCACTGAAAACCCCAAACACTGAAGGCTTCATTTTTCTTTCCTTTTCTTTCTTCCTCCCCTTTTTTCTTAAGAACTCCCCTATCATATGAGATATGCAATGCCATCAGTACCAGAGTGCTCTGTGGAATAATGGATCCTTCAGTTTTCAGCCACACAAAGAAGCGTCACTAAGGGAACTCGGCACTAACATCAACAACAGAAAAAAAGAAAATTGCCCGTTTTTCACTGAAACTGCTCTTATTCTTCCTCTAATTTTTTTTTTAGCAATTTTGTCTTTTTAAATGTAAATACTTGTAAGGGTTCAGAAAAGATATCCAGTTATTAACATTTCAGGTATAATTATTACTCTTCCTAATCTCCACCTTCTCCACGGAGTAGTCTCCTTTGGAAGAAGTATTATTACCTTCCTCCTTGTGTGGGCCCTCAGACATCTTCAAATAAATGTCTGTAGGTGGGTCTCTCTGATTATAAAGGCTGAGTGAAATTAATGTTATTAATGTACCAAGGTGTGAAGTCTGAACTTCAACTGCCTTTCCCTAAAGATCTCTGTTGATTATGTGTTTGAAGCTACAGAAGATCTGTCCCAAGTGTCACTGTTGAAGCCTTTTTACCAGCTCTTGAGCTAATAAGTGGAGAAAATATGCAGTTTTTCTCTGATGTGGAGTTGGAGTGCTGACGAGCAGCTTATCAGTGCTAATGATAACTGCTGTGTTGCAGCAGCTAGAATCAGGAGATGCATTTCATATTTGCATTCTTTTTTTTTCTTTTTTCAAAATTGAACACTTTAGGAAATCAGTAGAATGTTGCCTGGAGCCTTGCCTACAAGCTGCTGCCTTTGAGAACATTTGCAAGGCCTTGAAAGAGTATAAAGATTGCATTTCTTACGTATTTCTTGGTTTATGGGAAGCATGGAATGGTAAGGTGCCTTCTCAGGGACTGTTAGACACGTATAACGTTGCAATCATTTTCTATATATCTGAAGTCCCTTAAGACTGCTGCTCATATTTTCAAGTGTATCAGAAGATGCAGCTTTTAGGGTACTGATCTAAAGTTTCATTATGTTAACAAAGAATGTTAAAATTCTAAGAGTTCCTCCCGATCCTCCAGATTACATTGTCACTGGACTTAGAATTCTTGATTCAGAACGGTCTTCAACCCACATCTTTGGTTCCAGGCATTCAGTTAATCATGCATTCGTTCATTCACTTAGTGGATTGGTCAATAAGTATTTATTAAGCACCTAGTATGTGCTATAATTACTATATTTTATGTTGTTATATAAAAGAGGGTAAATTAATCCAAAAGGAACTCACAATCTAGGAAAGATATAAACATAAAAGCTTGAATAAAATACTCTGGAAACCAGGAAAAGAATAAAGAATGTTCCTTGGCCTGTGGGACAGGCTTCAAATAGAAGGTAAGGGTTACGCTAGGACTTTGCGAAAAGAAATATTGGTACATTTTTGCAGCGTGTTCTTTATCACGCCAATGAGTCTTCTGCCTTGCCCCCTGCAAAAAATAAAGTAAAATAAAATCATGATTATAAGCTAGTAACAGTGCTTTGATCTTTGGTGTCAAGAAATTCTATCTCCAGAAAGTCCCTGTTAAACTGTGAAGGAAGTTTGCTCATTAACTTTTATAGGGCTCTCCTGTTATATCTCACGAGCCGTGTGAGGTTCAAATGAAAAGATCACATTCTTCAAAAAGTATAAAGTACTACGCAAGTGTCAGTTATATGTGGTATTATTGCTGTATGTTATAGTAATATAGTAATAGCACTATTACTTTCATAAGGATTATTTTATCAATTTTTTGGACTCAGGCAATATAACTTGGAAAAAATTGAAAAGCATAAATGGCTTAAAACTATTTTTATATAATACCATAGTAGATACTTCCAAAATGTTTTTTTAAAGGAGACAGGCTTGCAGCTTGGCATAAACAACAACAAAAAAAAACCCTTTATGATACCAGAGAGACAAAAACAGTCCAGATTATCTGCTGTACTTTAGAAATTATAATGACTTTCAACTATTTGCCACACACTGTAATCAGAAGCCCCATTTCACACACCAGGCATGGTACACTCTCCCGATGAAGCTGGCTTCATCCTTCTTATACCTTCTCAAACCACACGTCAGCTACCACGGATGCAGTAAATGATTCAGTGGCTAACCTAAACACTGCTCTTAGTGCCAACAATCCAGAGGCCCCCAAGCCTTTTTTGAAGGAATGCATTTGATATGTCTATTAGAAGCATCAAAATAGTTAACCATTTAAAAAAGAACTCTATTACATGACTTCTTTTGTCATTTAAAATTATTTTTATTTTGAAGTGCAGGTGGGAGGGGGTACCATACATTTTTCAGTGTTTCAAGACCTCAAAAGGTCTTAACGTGATCCCACTTGGGATTTTAAAGGTTTCCTGCAATTCTAAATCACTGGAAGGAACAGCAGCATGATCTCATAAACTGAGGGCAAAGCTGGATGGACATCAAGGTCTCTGAGCTCCCCCACTCCAACCTACGAATGAAAAATGGGCTAATGATGCTAAGTGAACAGAAAAGGCTGCTCTCACATCAGATTGTATTATTACCTGCAGCCAGAAGGTGCCAGCACTAGAAACAAAGAGCTCTCCCCTCAAGCTGTAAATATCTCCTGATAAAATCTCCCCCATTAAAAAGTGTCTAGCCCCAGTCTTCCTGTCTCTCCTGTGCTACCCACAGGAATAGAAAAACTGGCCCCGTGGTTTGATTAAGGTGTATCATGAGTACCCGGATTATGGAAAAACTTCCTTTAGTATCTTTTTTTCCTGGCGTAAAAGATGTCCTGAGAAAGCCACTGGTGCACTTGACATTAAAGCCCCACATCCCTCAGAACAGGCCTACACACAGGTAAGCAAGAGGTTCTGGTACATCTTGCACAAATACTAGAATTCACCAGAGTTCCCCAGAACCTGCTGAGTTGCAAACTCCGGAGAAATAACTATGGTGTTTAATATCATGATGGTGGTGCAGGCAGGCAAAGAACAGTAGGTTCAAATCAGTTAATGTTCTTGTCGCACTAACAGTGACATTCTCAAAGTCCCCCTCCTTTCCCAAGCCTCTCCTTTGCATCCTCAGATGCTCCTTACCTTCGCACCAGTATTCTCCTAATTCTCCCTTTGTTTTCTACCATTCAGCATCCACTTGGGTTTCCTTATGAACTTCAATATTGTCTCACAAAAACCTAACAAGGAAAAATGGGTATGCCGACAGCAGATATTTCCTTAGAGGGTGTAAAGAGGAAACCCTGAGAGCAAAAATCTAAACATTTAACATTTTGGCAAAAAAAATGATCATCTCAAAAATGATTGAGTTGTCATCTCAAAAAGCTGAATGTGGACATAAGATATGTCAGGCAAGTTTTATATGGGCCTAGGTGATATGAGGACCCGTGGGCCACCAGAAAAGGCACCCGTAGGAGTCATAAGCATAATGTGCTAGGGAGTTTTGCAACTATTACTTTATTGTCCTTCAGAGAAGTGTAGAAGGATAAATTTTTATTATCTTTGTTTTATAGGTGAAGAAATAGAAATTCAGGGAAATCAAATAATTTGCCAGCTAATTATAGCTGAAGTCGTGGGAAGAGTCGCTGCTGGTAGCTTCTAGGCCAAAGTGCCTATCCTAAAGTCACACTATCTGCACAGTAGGAGGACTGGCCCTTGCAATCAAGGAGCAGCATTAGAGATTGTGTCAGCTCCTTGAATAGAAAGAAAGCTTTCCAAAGATAGCACTTATCCACCTCCCCCTTCACTCCAGGCCTGGCTCAGCCTCTCCCCAGCGCCTAAGCCTGAGTTGACACCAAACACAACAGGGTGGCTCGTGGTAGTTGGTATCCTCTTCTCTCACAATTGTCCTGTGTATCTGATTTCCAGTGAGGGCTGTAGAAAGAAATGACCATCAGGGTGGCAGTCACACATGCCAATGTTGGGCTAGTTCGTGGCAAGTCCAAGAAAGATACCATCCTCTGCCTGCTTCTCCTCCTTCCTTCTGGTTCAGATGGGAAGGCTCACAGCTTGCTTAGGGGTGAAGGGGGTTAAATCTCCGTGGGCCATTCAAACAGCTTTAAAACAAAACAATAAAAAAGCTCTGTAAGCCCTAACACCTTTTATATATTTTGCAATTAAAAGAGAAGAAAGAGAATAATGTGCCCCTAGCAAGGCACATATATACCTTCTCCTTCAACCTATGGCATTTCCATTCTAACCCTGTTTTCTCTCTACAGCCTGCCAGCAATATCCTTAATTAGGGGGTCACTATTTTTTTCTTTTAAAAATAAGAAATAGTATAAAACCTCCCATGCTCCACTTTTATGGAAGGGACATAGAAACACATTAGTTAAAGGCACTTTGCATTCTTTTTTCCATACCGAAGTGATCCTTATAAAACCCGGTTCACTGTATAATTAATGACCCTTTTCTCATGCTTTAGGGCATAAGCTGATTACCAGTCTGGGTCAGAGAAAACATTTCCCGGGTGTAGGATTGCACAATTAAATGTGTTGTGAGGAATTTGTGCTTGCCTTTGATGCTCGAGTCTCTGCCACTGTGGGGGGCAGGATGCTGGGCAGGATGGGCAGTTGGTGGTTATGGTGTCCAACACCCTTCTTTTCTCCACACGCACTGAAAGCTGACCTGAGACCACCTGAAACATACATCACATGTGGCCTTCTCCTGCCCCCACAGGGAAGCAGATGTCTACCAGGGAATAGTCAGGATGCAGCCAACTGAAACATTTTTAACACTATGTGAAAGTTGATCTTTCTGGGAGAAAAAAAAAATAATGGAGCAGCCCCTCCTGACTACATTTGCTTTGACTCACAAGTTGTTGATGTAGCATTTCTTGACTAGATTAAAACCTGTGTTTCTGTTTTAAACTTAAGCAAAGAGAAATCACGTGTTCCCTGAAACAGAAAGGAAAACTAATGACAAAATGAATACCAGTTATACAGAGCATTAAAATATTAGAGTATTGATTACAGTGTCAATAAAGC
The DNA here is from genome assembly GCF_964194105.1 of Spermophilus citellus. Lineage (NCBI taxonomy): Eukaryota > Metazoa > Chordata > Mammalia > Rodentia > Sciuridae > Spermophilus > Spermophilus citellus. The sequence goes on along the minus strand of NC_138187.1, from coordinate 136,608,872 downwards.
TGGCCAAATTTTATATCCTAAAGTAGTGCTATCAATAGGATTTTCTGGGATGATGGAAATATTCTATCGTTTTGCTATCTGATATGGCAACCATTAGTCACATCTGGTTAGTAGTCACTTGAAAGATGACGTGTCTGACCAAAGGAACTGAAATTTCAATGTAATTAAATTTAATTGATTTGAATTAATTTGATTAAAATGAGATTTCGGTTTATTTAAATTTAAATAATCATATCTGGCAAATGGCTGTCTTGTTGGACAGCACAGTTCTAAAGGGTATGGTGTGAATATTTACATTTCATGTACTGAGAATATTAAAAGAATATTAGTAAACAAAATGTGGTTTCTCTAATGTTTATTGATATCTATTATGGCCCACACAAAAAAAATATCTATTTCGTCGGCTAATGCTTACTAGACAAGAGCGGGCACTGGATTTGTGTTTCGCCCTCCATCTATGGCCTTGACTGCAGGTGATAAAAGTGAGTCCAACACATGTTAGGAAGCACTCGTATAGTCACTCTTTTACTCATCTTCGTTTCTATATTGCTTTGTTAAACTACAACATTGAGAGCAAATCGGTAAAGGGACTATCTAATTGAGAAAGCCCCCACCATCCCTTTCTATTGCTCCTATTATCTTTTGAAAGATCAACTGTACAAAAGAGTTGAATTATATTCCGTTGATTATATTCAATTTGCAAGATTAAACGATTCTTTTTAATAGTTCCTTTTGCTTACTTTGCTTTTCCTCATTTTTCTTTTACCAGGTGACTTTTCTTCTTTCTGGCTTGGGCCAGAAGGTATGCTATACCTTCCATGACAAATATCACAGATCAAGAGGTTTAAAAAACAGAGATCCGGCTGGGCGTGTGGCACAAACCTGTAATCTCAGCAGCTTGGAAGGCTGAGACAGGAGAATCGCACGTTCAAAGCCAGCCTCAGCAAGAGCAAGCCAGGTGCTAAGCAACTCAGAGACCCTGTCTCCAAATGAAATACAAAAATAGGACTGGGGATGTGACTCAGTGGTTGAGTGTCCCAGAGTTCAATCCCCAGTTACCATCACCCCCTGCCAAAATAAAGATATTCATTCTCCCACTGTTCTGAGGCTGAAAGTCAAGATCGAGGTGCCAACAGGGTGGTGTCCTCCAAGGACTCTCTTCTTGCTTGCAGAAGACCACTCTAGAGCTGCCTTTTCACATGGTCTTTTCTATGTCCCCATGCACGCTTGCTGTTTCTCCCTGTGTCCTAATCTGTTGTTAGAAAACACCAATCAGATTGGATTAGGACCCACACTAATGTCTTGTTTTAATTTAATTACCTGTTTAAAGGTCCTGTCTCCGAACAGAGTCACATTCTGAGAGAGTCTGCAGGTAAGCATCCACATATGAACTTTAGAGGAATCACAAGCCTGTCATTAATAATGAACAAAAGCAATATATGGTATTTTTTAAGACTTATGTGTATCTTGATTTATAGTTTTGATGCTTCTATTATCAATAAAGGGTCATCTGTCTTCAGGCATTATCTTTCTGACGTACTGGTGGGCATGTAAACTTTAAAAAAATCTAGTATACAGAATGGAAAGTTTCCTATTGTTCTAACTAATTTATATAGGATTAAAAGGTACCAGGTACCGTATGCCTACCACATTCTTACATTCTTTTTATGTCTAGTTCATCTTTGTCAAAAGGAAAGAGAGACCAGACACAATGGCTCACACTTGAGAAGCTGAGGCTAGAGGATCCCAAGTTCAAGGCTAGGTTCAGCAACCTAGCAAGACCTCTAGTAAGACCCTGGCTCAGATAAAATTGGGTTGGGGATGTAGCTCAGTTCTATCTCCAGTTCCCCTGCTACAAAAATAAGTAAGGAGAAACAACAAAGAGAAGGGTACCTTTTAAATATATGTTTAATCTGTATAATCTTAAAAATCCTAAGGGAAGGAATAAAATCTTTTTGTATGCATCTGATATTTCAATAGTACAGGTTTATTAGGTGTGAATATCCTTAAAGATATAAACTGTTTTCAACCACCTAGTCAATTCACATTAAAAAATATTTTTAAAGGTGCTTTGATGGTGTTAAATAATGATTATGAAACATAAGAAGGAGTGAAACATTTTCTAACAGTCAGTTACTGTTTAGAATTTGTGAAATAGATACCATGATGCAGAGTTGACGTATTTGACTTAATTTCTTGAAAGCAATCCAAAGAAGTTATTAAACCTCAACCAAATGTAATAAAAATGTAATGGTTTCCCATTAAAAAAGATATGCAAATTCATTCAAGGTCTTTTTCACTAAGAAATAATTTAAGTCCTAACTGAAATGAAAAAAAAAAATCTAAATTATTTTTAATCACCACTGGAACAGTTTTTGGTAGTCAACCTACTCAAAATTATTTGCACATGTTGATATAACTTAAAAGAATCAAACTTCTCAATTTCACTCAAGTCCATATTTTAAATGAACTTGATAACTCAGGAACTTTTGCACTTGGTTTTATGTAGCTTGCCATCTCTTTAGTATTCAACTGCTAATCACCTAAAACTAGAAGTTAGTCAAATGTGTTCTTAACATTACCGTCAGTGGTCATCTTGGTTACACTTCTGAAGAACAGATTTGTGAGGCAAAGCAGAGTAGTTCCCCCTTCTATGTGTGGGACTCATTCCAAGAAGGCCCCCAGTGGATTCCTGAAACTGCAAAAAGTATCAAACTGCATATATTCTATACTATGTTTTTCATATGCATGCAGAGCTATGAGAGTTTGAATTTATCTAACAGTCACTGTAGTCAATTAACAACAATAACTAATAATAGAAAGTTATAACAATATGCTGCAATAAACTGTGAATGTTCTCTCTCTCTCTCTCTCTCTCTCTCTCTCTCTCTCTCTCTCTCTCAAAATATCTCATTGCACTGTACTCATCCTTCCTCTGTGATGATCAGATGGTACACAATGCCCATGTGATTAGATGATGAAGTAGGCATTATGAGAGAGTTAGGGCACTTCGATTTCTGGACACACGCATTACAGAACTGTGTCAGCTCATCTGATAACCTAGACAGCTGCTAATTGATAAATGGGTACAGTGAAAATATGCTGGACAAAGGGATGATTCACATCCCAAGTGGAACAGAATGGAATGGTGCAAGATTTCTGTTACTCATTAGAGTAACAGAAAATGATCTCATATAGTAGCATAAATAAAGACCAAAAAGCTATACATCATTGCCTATCAGCATATAAAGCTAAGTAATTTTAGTCAAATATATATTTTTATTAACCATTATATACTTCTCTTATCTTTATTGGTGCATTATAATTTTACATAATAATGGGATTCATTATGCCATATTTTTAATTCAATGACTCTCATTCCCCAGCATCTGTCCCTTTCCCCTTTTTTCTCCTGGTCCACTTGCTCTATTCTACTGATTCAAATATATTTTTAAATGGTCAGAATTAACAGGCAGGTCATAGACTATGGGAAAACAATATATTCAATACGTGGATCTGAGAAAGATCTTATTTCTAAACTATATAAAGAACTCAATAACTTTAAAATCCTATGGAAATGGGAAGGAAAAAAGTATAAGACACTTCAGAAAAATAGAATATCCAAGTGGTAGGAGCATGCATAACTGCTTAACACTTCAGGAACACAAACTCAAACCACAATGTAATACCATTTCACATCCATTAGAAGGTCTAAAGTCCAAAAGACCAAGACCAACAATGCCAAATATTGGTGAGGATGTGTAACTGAACTTTCATACTCCGCTAGTGAGAATACACCAACTTTAGAAAGTTATTTTGCATTTTTCTTATTGAGCCACATATTTGCTTTTCTTTATGACCCACCCATTCCATTTCTAGGTATTTATTTAGCCTAGGAAAATAAAAATATATAACCACAAGAAATACTTGCATAAGACTCTTCACAAGGACCTTATTCATAATAGCCCCAAACTAGAAACAACCCAAACTTCATCAACAGAAGGATACACAAAAATATGACATTTATATAAGGGAATGCAACTCAGAAAAAAAAGTAATGGACTTCTGATGATACATATTCTGATATTCTGGTAACCATGTTCTGATACAATATGGATAAATCTCAAAACTTTTTTTAATGAAATGTTTTAGACCAAAAAAGAATATGCTCTGTAATTATTTATATGAAGTCCAAGAATAGGTAAAAACTAATCTGTGATGAGAAAAATAAGAAATTGGTTTGTATTACCTTTATATTCCTGTTCCAAAATATCAGATATGAGCAACTTCAAGGAGGAAAGATTTATTTTGACTCGTGGTTTCGAGGTTTTAGTCCGTGGTTGGCCAATTCCACTGCTCTGGGCCTGAGGTGAGGAACAATGTGAGATCAGAAGAGCATGGTGGGGGAAAGCCAATCAATTCATGGCAGTCAGGAAGCAGAGAGAAGGAAGAAGAGACCAGGGACAGGATATAGTCCCCAGTGGTGTACACTCAGTGACCTACTTCCTCCAAACATGCCCCACTTGCCTTCAGTTCCCACCGGATGTCCACTCAGTTGTCAGTTATTAATCCACTGATGAGGTCAGAGCCTCATGATCCAATTACTTCCCCAAAGCCCCACCTCCAGACATTGCTACATGAAGGATAGATAAACTTTTGGGGAACTTTCCAGATTTAAAACCGAACATGGTTGCTGGGAGGATTGTGGGTTAAAAAAAATAACAACTTGCAATATGAGGAAACTTTCTGGGGGGATAAAAATGGTTTATATCTTTTTTTGAGTAGGAAATTAGGTGTGTGCAGTTGTCGAAACTGCACATAAATGAACACTTACGATCTGGTGTTTTATGTTAAATTCTACCTTATTTTTTTCAGACCTCTTTTCAGAGTTGTCTTGACTTTGGAATTATGTATGAAGTACTGTGCACCTATATTAAATGCTTATTATTGTTAAAAAAAAAACAACTCTTGCGTCCAATGGAAGAAGGTAAATACATTCTGCAGAGAAGATTAATTCTTTTGTTAAAAATTGCTGGCCTGGGGAGCCAATACCTAGTGCTACAGTTTGTATCTTAATTGTCCTCCAAAGGTTTGATGTGTTAAAGATTTGGCACCCCGAACGGTACTATCGGAAGCTGGTGGAACTTTGGAGACATGGGGTCTAGTGAGAGGACTTTAGGTCATTGGGAGTTATGTCCTTGGAGGGGTTAGGGGGCCCGCTGGCCCTTCCTTTTCCTCTCTTTTATTTTCCAAATATTGTATGAGTTATTTTGCTCTGCCACATGCTTCTGCTGTGATGTGTTTCCAGGCCTAAAGATAGAGGCCCTACCATGCATGAATTGAAACTTCTAGAACTATGAGCCAAAATAAAACTTTTCTCTTTATAAGTTGATCATCTCAGGTGTTAATTATAGTGATTGTTTAACTTTTCATAGACAAATGTTATACAATGTCCTTTGATAAACAGATGAGAATCCAAAGATAGAGAATGCGGTTTAGGAATAATTTTTCAAAGTACAGCACAGGTTAATAAACTTGTACCTAACGTTTACATCAAAGCCTTTTCTAGATATCTGCACTCAAAATGGTGTCTTGTTAATTGTCCAGCTAAAAGAGAGAGTGAAAATGAGAGACAAGGCTTCACTTATTTGTACTCATTGCGGAGGGTTCCACAGATAGGGTGCTTGCTGTTCATTTATTCTCAAGGACCTGTCACGTTTCAACATGTCCACTCACATCACAATGCTAGGCCTCAGACTTCTTGTTCACATTATACTCCATATTGTAGAGTAAATACGCAACTCCAGTGGGAAAACTCTTCCAGGTGGAACATTTGTTATAATTGAGAATCTATTGGGAATGACCTAATGAAGTCTTTCAGACCAGATTGTGTTATCTTCATTTAAATATTGGCTTTGAAAAAAAAGATGAAGTACTTGAAAAACTAAGATTTTTTAAAATCAATTATCTGTGGCACACAAAAATTAAATTTTGCATGCCTCCAAATAATGTTAAATCTTCAAATTGTGTTATATACTCCTTCTATTCAAGTTCATTAACAAAAAATTCCTTATTTACTTTATAATATCTTTGTTTTCATTTAAATTTAAATTTATTTAAATTTCTGCCAAGTGAATGGCAGAAAATGAACGAAAATATACACTTAAAACAGATACGTTATAAATTATGTTAATTATATGTCCTGAAGACAATTCGCCATCTAATCCTGTAAGAGATAGTGTAAAATGGAGGAAACGACTGCACAGTTTTGGTAGTAGGCCCAGGAGGATTCAAATGCAGCTATCTTTCCTAGCCATGCAACCATGGACACATTTTGACACTATTTAAGTCCTCGTTTCCTCCTCTATAAAATAAGTATAACAAAAACTGCTTTAATAGCTACTGAAAGAATTTGTATCTTAATTGTCCTCCAAAGGTTTGATGTGTTAAAGGCTTGGCACCCAGATGGTACTATTGGAAGCTGGTGGAACTTTTAAGACATGGGGTCTAGTGAGAGGACTTTAGGTCATCAGGAGTTATGCCCTCAAAGGGCACCATTTGACCTGGCTATTCCACTCCTCGGTCTATACCCAAAGGGCTTTAAAAACAGCATATTACAGGGACACAGCCACATCAATGTTTATAGCAGCACAATTCACAATAGCTAAACTGTGGAACCAACCTAGATGCCCTTCAGTAGATGAATGGATAAAGAAAATGTGGTGTATATACAAAATGGAAAGTTATTCAGCATTAAAAGAGAATAAAATCAGGGCATTTGCAGGTAAATGGATAGAATTGGAGAATATCATGCTAAATGAAGTTAGCCAATCCCCAAAAACCAAATGCCAAATGTTTTCTCTGATTTAAGGATGCTGATTCATAATATGCTATGGTGGCAGGGAGAGGGGGGTTGGGGGGACATGGGAGGATTAGATGAACTCTAGATAGGGCAAAGGGGAAAAGGGGAAGGAGGGGAGCAGAGGGGATATGGGGGTAGGAAAGACAGTGGAATGATATGGACATCATTACCCTAATTACATGTATAAAGACATGAATGGTATGACTCTAGTTTGTGTACAACCAGAGATATGGAAAATTGTGCTCTATATGTGTAATATGAATTGTAATGCATTATGCTGTCATATATAACAAATTAGAATTTTAAAAAATGAAAAAAATACAAAGATAAAAAAGCAAGTGAAAAAGCACTTGCATACACAATTATAGTTTTACAGAAAACCTAGTTACAATTCGATAAAACACACACACACATAAATAAACATATGATTATACACCAACATATGAGTATATAAAGACAGGAATAAATTATTCTAAAATATAAATCATAATCACTCTGGTAGTACATAGAAAATTTTTATTTTTCTCTTATTTTTATATAATTTTTAATTTTCTCTAATGGGTTCATTTTACTTTATAAGTAAAAAGGAAACAGTCAAATTCATAAACTATATTGGAGAGCTAAAAAATTTTGTTTTCAACATAAACATAAAACGACATCTAAAATGAAATTTTAAGCCCTTTGGCTATATAACTGCAGTCTAGTTGCCTACTGGCTTCGAGGACAATGATTGTTACTATTCAGTGTTGTTAACAGGAGTAGACATAACAAGTGGGAAGGGTCTAGAATACTAGAGTTATTCAATTGGAGTTGCCATTCTCATTTACATCCTGCCTTACATTTTTACAATTTAATTTGTGATGTCTATATTACTAAATCAGGATCCCCATGAGAAGAAAGGAATTATCCACATTCCCATGGCACCAAGAAGAAAGTGGTAAGAGCAGACTTTCTATTAAACTAACAAAATGGTACACATAGTTATGAAATGGCTGAAAAATGCCCCCAGTTTAAATATGATCAATATCTATAGTTATATAAGGAACTACCTCACCCTTTCTTCACAAGACTGCCAGGACAGCGCCCTCTGCTGGTTTCCTTCTGGTTTCACGCTTCGCTCTGGAATTTCTTCAGAACCTGGTCATCTTAATGTTGGACAGCCCCAGAACTATACTGTTGGGTCTTCTCGTCTATACATATTGCCTTGGAAAACTCATCCATTTTCATGTCATGAAGTGCCGTGTATATTTTTTGTCAAATTCCAGACACATACACCCAATTTCTTTCTTTTTTTTTTTTAAAGAGAGAGTGAGAGAGTGAGAGAGAGAGAGAGAGAATTTTTTTTTTTTTAATATTTATTTTTTAGTTCTCGGCGGACACAACATCTTTGTTGGTATGTGGTGCTGAGGATCGAACCCGGGCCGCACGCATGCCAGGCGAGCGCGCTACCGCTTGAGCCACATCCCCAGCCTGATACACCCAATTTCTTACGATCACTTCGGCTCAGATGTCTAACACGTGTCCTAAACCCAGCGTGTCCAAATCTGAACTCTTGCTCCACCTGCTGCCCTTCCCATTCCAGTTCAAGACACCACTTGTCAGTTGCTCCAGGCAAAAAGCTTAATGTCATCATTGATCTTTCTTACACATAATACTATCGAGTTCCTTAGGAAATTCTGTTGGCCATGCATTCAAATCCACAATCCCACCGTTTCTCACGTTATTATTTTGTGAGTCACCAAGAACTTTCTCTCCCTTGAATGGAAATAGTCGCCTTACTGGTTTTTCTACTTCTACTGTTGCCCACATTCACAACCTTATCCAATTGATTCCTTAAGTGTGAAGGTCGGATCATGTCACTCTACTGCTCAAAACAGGCAATAGCTCCACTTTTCACAAAGAAAAAAAAATAACTCTCAATGACTACACACCCCCATATCATTTGGAACCCTGTCCCTGTCATTTGCCCCTCTGGCCTTGAATCCTTCAAACAGCTACAGCACAATGGCCATCTTGCCACTGGTATACACTTGGCAAACTCTTGCTATGGGTCTCTGCAGTTAGTTTTTCATCTCCTTGGATCACTCTTCTTCCAAATATCTATTTCTCCATTATCTTCTTCAAATATTTGTCCAAATGCCTATCATGATTCTCTTATTTAAATTAAAACCTCTCACCCCTTTTCTTCCAATCTTGGCAATTTTCTTGCCCTATGATATTCCCCTGACCCCATGGAATTTATCTCCTTTTAACATACTATGTAATATATTTAATTCTCATGTTTATTGTCTGTCTCTCTCTACAGGGATATAAATTCCATGCAGCAAACATTTTTAACTATTATGAATCCCCAAAACCTTGAATAGTACCCAGCACTTGATTGGTAAGTATTTAGCGTTTTTCAAGTGGATGGGAAGATGGAGGTGGGATGGGCCTCAGGAGCAACCTGTTCCACAAACAGCACTATGTTGTCTGTCGAGACTTTCTGCACCCATCATCTCCAGTTTGTTTTCTCTGTGTTTTAGCCTTATTCTCCCCTACTACAGGCAAATTTCTTCTGCAGCATGGAGCAGGTAGGGTAGGAATGAAGCTACAGAGAGTCGAATATTTATGCTGCCCCAGCTATTGATCTAAAAGTGAAGAGAGAGCTCTTCTCTTTAAGAGTCAATAAATCAAATTCCAGGGCAGGACTCTGATTCAGATTGTCTATGAGCAAAATAATTTACTCAGCCTGGGTCACAAAGCCAACCCTCCTGAGGGGTGGAATCCTGTGATTGGCAGTCTCTCAGCAACCACAAGCAGGGACTAAGCGATATTACCAAAATACAGCAGAATATCATAGAATCTAACAGGCTGAAAATATCAAAAGATGATCGATCACTACACAATCTTGCTCCTCTAAATTTTTCCTTTTCTGTCATCCTTTTCCCAATTTCATTCTGTTTCCTCTTCTACAAAGGCATATGCTCTTTGTTCAAACCGTGTCTCTTCTTAGAATATTAAAAATCTGGAAACTATCACCCCAAACTTTTAGAAGCATCCCCAAAGGAGTGTGACATTGAAAACTGGAAAAAAAAAACGAAATCTATACATTCATTAATAGTGCTTGCCTAACAAATTTTCCATGATGATCACAATAATAATTTATCTGTATGTGATGCTGAAAGTGTACAAAATTATGTACATTCTGATTATCATATATCCTTTTAAGATAAATTATTATTAACCAGATTTAGTAGGCTCACACGAGTGGTAAAACATCTCAGGGTCGTGAAACAATGAAATGATGAATCCTAGATGCAAGTTAGAGCCCTTTGAGTCCAAACGCTGTAAACAACACTGCTTCTCATAAAAGAAAAGGAAAGAAAGAAAGAAAAGATTAGAAAATAAAAGAAAAGATTTTACTAGCAAGTAACACTTTATCTGTTACTTAAGTTTTCCCAGGGACTCGCTTCTTATCCAGCCCCCAACCAGCATCATCAAGAGTAAAGCACTATAGGATTCTCACATGCCAGGCCAAGCCCATTTCTTGGCAACATGATCAAATGTATGCTTCCATCACTTCCACAGGATCTATAAGGGAGATATCGATGTGCTAGAAATTTATGAATATTCTGTGCTTTCCACCCGTACTTCAAGATCATTATCCCTAGAAAATATCTGCTGTGATGGAATCAGTCCCAAATCATTAAGAAATGGAAATTCTTTCAAAGGTGAAATGAGGATGGGACTGTTCAGTCACATTGTCCTATTTTTGTCCTCTCAGCTGCAATGATTCATCATAGTTTCAAGAAAGTGTTTCATGAAAGGCTTTTATAAACAGATTCATCCTGGCTTCGTGTATGAATGAACACCTCCCACTGATTCTGGGAAAGAAAGCAGATTTTATACAAAATTATATACTAGTTTCTGGATAACAGTCTCCTTCCTACACAACACTGCAAACGTAGTCACAAGATGCTGGAAGAACAGGGGGTGGTGATTAAGAACCCTGATCCTAAGGCCATCTCCAGTGTAAATTTTAGTTTGGTACTTACTAGCTGTGTGCCTTTGGACAAGTTATTTCTCTTGTCCATGCCTCTCTTTCTAAATCTCCATAAAAGGAAGCTGATATCAGATCTTAGTCCATAAGATTCCTGTGAGCACTCAGTGAATTATATGAAAAGCACTTAGCACAGTGCCAGGAAAAGAAAATGGAATATAAGGATTTGCTGTTTTGATTTTATGCAATTTGTCATTTTGCAGATGAGGAAACAAAGGCAAAACTAAAATAAATAACTTGGCCAAGATCATAAATCTAGTGTGTAAACATCTTCCATCCCTTAATCCATTTGCTCTTAGATGTATTGTCTTGCCTTTTAGATCCTTATCCTTAACACAGGAAAAAAAAATCCATTCATTAAAAATATATGTTTTTTAAGAAAAAAATAAGTTACAGAAAAATCCAACTTCATCTGCCTTGAATCTGTCTTCTACTCGAGGTAGTAAATATTTCCAGGAATGTAACTGAAGGACTCTGAGAATGATGCACAAGCCAAGTCATATTTTACAACCCTGTTAGCCCTCTTGATGAGGGCAATGAGGGACATGTGTCTTTTATTTCTGGGATTATGATTTCATTGCTTTGCATGAGTGAAGACTTATTTCTTTCCTATTCACTTCAGTTCATTTGCTCCACAAATGGGCATCAGCAGAGATACACTTAATAAAGTGTGGAACATAAAAATGGAAAACTTACTATTTGTTTCAACCAAATATATGGGAGAGGAGCAGTGCACTCAGAGCCCCGACCCTACATTCATCAAGGTGCAGTGTCAAAGTCAATGTGTGTTACAGTGAAGGATGCCGTCTCCGAAGGCTGGCCCTGCCATATAAAGCAGGACATATGAGAGCCTGATATACCATCTAAGCTATGAATTACCTCTCCCTTTTCCATTCACCCCTTCTTTCCCTTTTATTTTAATGATAATGAAACTCTGAAGTAGGTGTTGCATGTCGACCCGAGGCGTGTGTCAGGAATGCCCTTGCATTTATCACCAAACACAGCGTCCACAGCTCAGTAAGTGCTTCCAGGCTGGCCTGCGTTCCCGCCTGGTGCAATGCACAAGGACAGAGCAGACAGATCCGTGGCTGACAATAAGGCACACTGATGTAATGTACACACTGTGTCACATTGACAGTTCACCCCAGGAAACACCACAGGGCCCAGCCAACCCTGTTTTCATTGCAGCGACGCTTTTTAGAGGGAATTTATGTTCAGACAGAGATTGATTCTTAGATAGTCTGAAGGTTGGCATCACCAGAAGCCAAGACTGGGTCTTTTCCTTCTCAAGTATTTAGTTATGCTTCTCACACACAGTTTGTCTTAGAATACTAGCTTAGTTCCATCTTATAATATTGAGTAAATTGTGCGACCGAATGTAAAGAATCATAAGTTTGAAAAGATTGATCCAGAAATCCATAGCTTAAGAATGTATCTGAGCCAGGTGTGGTGGCCGAGGGGGCTCTGCAGGAGACAGGAGGATTGTGAGTTCAAAGTCAGCCCTCAGCAAAGTGAGGCACTAAGCAACTCAGCAAGACCCTGTCTCTAAATAAAATACAAAATAGGACCAGGGATGTGGCTCAGTGGTTGAGTGGCCCTGAGTTCAATCCCCAGTACAAAAAAAAAAAAAAAAAAAAGAAGAAGAAAAGAAAAGAAAGAAAGAATGTATCTGAATTGACCAAAACATTCTTTAGCAAAATGAGCTCTCTTCTTTCATTGGGTATTTATTCATTTGTCTATTCATCAAGTATTTACTTAGACTTCTTCATCATGGTAGAAAGGATACTAGGGAAACAAAGTTCATGATTCTCCCAAGGGCACTCAGAGATCAGTAAAGGTAGCAAATACATTCAGAAAATTGCAGTGAACAGTTCCTGAAATGCAGTGAGTTCAAAGCATATCTTTGAATGACTGGTCTCCGATAAATTCTTAATACAGCATGATTTTTTACCTGATATCAACAAAAATATAGTGCCAAGGAAGGAAAGCCTCCCTCTGCCCCCAGGAGTGTCAGATGTTGGAGAAGGAAAGACATATGCAGTGGGTCCTGAAGGATTATTAGGGAGTCAAAACTAGAAGATAGTGAGAGATCATTTCAAACCCAGGCAAAAGTCTGCAAGGGCACAAAAGCCTGAGAGGGGAGAGCATGCTTGGGGCCCCATGAGACATCATTCACTGTGCACCTGAATGTATCATGAGTGAGGGAGAAAACGCAGCTGAAGGGGCAGGCTGGAGTCAGATTTCCTATTCACTTCAGTTAATTTGGTCTGCAAATAGGCATCAGCAGAGATACAGTTTTATAGAGCCATGAGAAAACCCTTTTACTTTATCTTATGCTCATTACAGAATCACCAGAAAGTTTAAGCCACACTGTGACATGGCATTTGGGGAAAAGGTATCTGGAAACAGTATGAAGTCTGAACTAGAGTCGGGATAGACTAGCACTGGGAAACCCCTTACCAGACACACACAAGACGTTGCAAGCCAGAAGGATCCAAAACCAAACTGAATCAAAAAACAAGCAAATCAGGGAAAATCAACATAAAAAAGCTGAATTTACAGGAAAAAAAAATTCCTTTCCCATGAATGTGAAAAGACATCACTAGAATAATGTTGCACCTGATTCACAAAGTCTTTGTTTAGGGATGGGGGAAAGACAGACTTACTTAGAGAGACAACATGAGGAGGTTTTAAAGTGAGAGGATTTACCAAGGATGCACGCAGCCATGGCATCTTGATGGAACAACAGGATGAGACATGCAAATTCGATGTTTTAGGACAACGTGGTTAAAATTAGGGAGAGTGTCAGCAATAGCATACACCCATTTTCAAGATGCTTAGTAACGACTGGGGCCAGGGACTATGACGTGCCCCTGTTGTCTGCAGTTACAGCGAGGTTAAAGCAGATCTCAAACAACAAAATGAGTAGGAGAAACATCAGAAGGAGCCCCAATGACAAAATGTCACCATTAAGTCAGTGAGATAGAGCAGGCAATGACAGGAAAGGAGTTGAAGAAGCCAGTTGTCAGAATCACAGTTGCTTGTCAGTCACTCATCATGACTGTGGTAAGCCCAGAGCTATGAATGTAGCCTTATTTGGAAAAAAGTCTTCAGATTCAAGTCAGTTAAGATTCTCAAGACCATGCTAAATCCAACGACAACTTTCCTTAGGAGGGAAAAGAAATGGGGAAGATTCACAAGAAAAACACCAAATGAAGAGGAGGCAGAGATCAGTGATGCATGTTCAAACAAAGGAAAGCCAAGGGTTGTAAGCAACCACCAGAAACTAGGAGAGATGCATGGAATGGATTTTTCTGCAGAGCCTTCAAAAGGAATCTACTCAGCCAAAATGTTGATTTCAGACCCCAAACCATGAAAGAATATATTTCTGTTGCCTTAAGCCATTCCCTAGGAGGTAATTTTTTTTTTTCTTACAATGGCCGTAGGAAACTCACATAGGGAGTGTGTTCTGATACTTCAGTTAACAAGTCCCAATTCAGCAGTCATGGGTATGCTCCACATCTGGGGTGTGCAGACTGGAATCTACCTGACTTGCCCTGAAATGCGACTGCCTATTTTAATTTGCAGACATAATTAAAATATTCAAAGAGCAAATGAATATTTTAAATGCCACACTTAAATTTTTGCTTCTATATTACCATTAGAAAATGTTTCCAGGGATCCATTTGGGTTTCTTAGAAGTTTTGCTTCAATGAAGAGTCAGTCTCCAGGGAAGGAGTAGGAGAAAGGGGAGTAAACTCTTGGTCCCATCAGTGCCTGCACTAGCCATAGCAGACCCTTTTTTTGTGACAAGGCTGCCCTCAATTTTACTCTTACATCTATAATGACTCTCATTACCCTTTCCACTTGTGACATTCCTATTTGCCACTAATTGACCAAATTAATCAGTGGGACGGGAAATAATCGCTCACTAGCTGTCAAGCAAACCTTGTCACTTTGTGACTTCCAAGGGCTCAAAGCCATTCAATTCAATTAGCTTCAGTGTTTTACACACAGTGTTATGGCGCCATTTGCAAAATTCCTTTATGATTTTTTTCTTCTGTTTTTCCCCAGCAGAAAATGACACATCTTAATAAATGTGCTAAAAATAGATACAGAGCTGACCATGGTAAAAGTTGCTACTTTTGAAGGATTTGGTATCCTCTGATTCCAATTAACCAATGCAAGAATTCTATCCTTCCTAAGTACTCTTTTAATGTGTAGAGAGGAAAAAAAAAACAGATTTTCTGGTTGTCCAAAAAGATCAGTGGCTAATTGTAGCTAATTGCAGTCAACTTTCACCTATCCGTGCTAATGGAAGGAAGCACTGATGCAGGCAATCCCCAATTGGCAGCTCTTCCATTAGACTTCAGCAAGTAAGAACATAAAAGACATTTACACGTTAAGGATTTTCTTTAAGAAAACTCCTGATCAAGTCAAGTGTTGGCTTTTAGATTGGTCTAATGGTAGCAGATATGTTCCTACCACCCCCTGGTCTTACTGTTACAACTAACACTAGAAATAAAATGCAGTTCCCATCCTTTAACAGGAGCTGGCTGAGAAATGATCAGAGGAAGATCAGAGGGCTGAGGTGACCAGGTCGTAAAGCCTGTAGGCTGAACTGGATTACTTGAAGCAGCAACAAGAATAATACAGTTCCCATTACTGAGCACCTGTTACATGTCAGGTACATCACTTTGAACTGTCTTTTATCCTGGTTATAATTCTGCAGGGTAGTAATATCTTTATTTTATAAGCAAGGACCTGAGAATCTTAGAAGGTATTTGACTAATGTTATCCAAATAGAAAATGAACAAATATCTTACTCCATTTAGGCTTCTATTTAAAACAACAACAACAAAAACATGCCTTGGCGGCTTATAAACAACAGAAGTTTATTTCTCACAGTTTTTGAGTGTGGGAAGTCCAAGATCAAACTGATAGCAAATTCTGAGTCCAGTGCCTATTCTTCATGGACAGCAACTTCTTGCTACGTTTTCATATGGTGAAGTAGACTAATGAGCCTTTATGTCCTATTTTAAAAGGGCACTAATTTCTTTCATGAGGGTCTCACCCTCATAATCTAATCACCTCCCCAAAGCCAATACCATCACATTGATCATTAGATTTCAACATATTACGTGGATGGAGTACTGATATTTACATTCCAAAGTGGATATTACTCCAAAGTTTAGCCATTTTTCGTGAGGCTGTTCATTCCAAAGAGTGTACAATGTTTACTGATTATCTCAAAATTCTCCTCTTATAATTATGGAAGTGTGTTGCATGTACAGATGCTCCTTAATGATGGGGTTATATCCCAGTGAACCCAACCTAAGTTGAAAACATCAAAAGCCAATTGTCTTCAGTGCACCTAACCCACAAAACCTCACACATTAGCAACACAGGACACTCACAGCAGAGTGCTGAGGGCCATTGCCAAGTAGAAATGACGCATCGAAATTTCCTTGCTAGCGTACCCCATGTTAAATGGATTTCGCTGTTGACATTGCATGTAAGGTGACCTTGCTCAAGGAAGGCAGATCCGGGTTTAGAGCTGATCAGGTTTGAGGAAGTATCCCGGTCCTTGGGTTTAGGGCATTCCCGGTTTCAGACAATAGGGGTTTTAGGGAAGTTGGAGGTTGAAGATTATTGCTGCCGGGATTAGGGTGTTCCTGCTGCTTGTTCCCATTGAGTTCTCGTGAGATAAAAAGGAGATTGGAAAAAAGCCTCGTGGAGTAGGTGAATTGGGCGGAGGAGAACTGGGATTGCCCCAGAACGTGTGTGGAGGCCGGTGTGAGTTGGGGAATAAAGATTGCTGTTTGAATCTACAAAGCTGTGTGGTGGCTCGTGATTCTGTGCCAAGCCAAGACATTGGCATTTGGTGGTCCGTACGGGCAGCATCTGAAACTTGGAGGTAAGTGAAATTGCTCACCCCTGAGGGAAGGCGAGAGAATGGGTGACCATTTTAAAAAACAATGTGTTCTTGTTTTGATTTATTTCGTTTTTGTTTCAAGCTGCCTGTCCCTAGAAATTTCTCAGGCAAACTAGGAAAAATGGTTGGCTCAAGGTTTGAAGTTTGTCCGCCCTGAGGAAGAGAAATTTGATACAACGATTTTTTATTTAGTTTTTGTTTCATTCAGTTGCGGTTTTGTTTTGTGTTATCTTATTGGGTTGCGTTATCTTTATAGAAGATTAGAAATTAGTAAAAAAGAAACTGAAAAGGTGTTAAGTAAATTGTTAGAGATTCAGACCATGGAGAAAGACATTTTAGATCAAGCAAAAGAGAAGATCTCTCGAGCTAGTCAGAGAGAGGAAGAAAATTTAAAGGAAAAGGGGTTATTAGGAAAAAGGCCACAACAAGAGGCTGTTACTAACTCCCTTTTATTACCAGAGGGCATAATTCAACCAACAGCCCCACCGATGGAAACAGCTGAGTGGCCCTCAAACCCCGTAGTTGATAAGTGGGATCCTGAGACAGGACCTCAAAGATTAGCATGCCCCGTACTTGAGCAGGTAGGAGGGCAGCGAATTCACCGTGCTTTAGATTTTAAAACAGTGAAGCAGTTAAAGGAGGCTGTAACAACCTACGGTCCCCAAGCTCCCTTCACGGTAAGCATGGTCGAATCCATTACTAACTTGGACATGACGCCAGCAGATTGGGCTAGCATGTGTAAATCTGTGCTAAATGGAGGACAATATTTGTTATGGAAAGTTGCTAATGAGGAATTTTGCACGGAGACAGCTAGGCGAAATGCAGCAGCCAGTTACCCTCAAAGAAATCTAGATATGCTTTTAGGAAAAGGACCTTATGAGGGTCAACGGCAACAAATTGAATATGATCCTGCTATATATGCACAAATTGCTGCAGACGCAGTTAGGGCATGGAAGACTTTACAAGGACATGGAGATTTACAAGGTCAGCTATCTAAGGTAATACAGAGACCTAATGAACCTTACGCTGACTTTGTAGATAGGCTTATTCAAATAGCCGCCAAAATTTTTGGGGATACAGATCAAGCAATGCCATTAATAAAACAACTGGCTTATGACCAAGCAAATCGTTGCTGCAGAGAGGTTATTAGACCATGGAGACATGAAGACTTAAATACATATATTAAATTATGTAGAGATATTAATGAACAAGGGCAAGTCTTGGCAGCTGCAGTACAACAGGCTTTAGATGCCAGGCCAGAAACATGCTATAATTGTGAACAAACAGGACATTTTAAAAGAAGTTGCCCCATAAGAGGAGGTTTTAACAAAACTAGAAATCAAAGGAATAGAATACCGGGTATTTGCCCACGATGCCGTAGAGGGAGACATTGGGCTAATGAATGCCGTTCTCAAACCACCATAGAAGGTACTCCGTTATCAAAAAACGGACAAGGATCAGGTATTTACCCACGATATCGTGGAAAAAGGCATCAGGCTTCATTGCCAAAAAACGGACTGGGGGGCCCAATGCTCCGGGGCCCACAACCACAAATATACGGGGCACTGGAGGAACCCAGCAACACCATCAGGGTGGTGCCCAGGACACATTGTCCATTAAATCCCTCATCAGACAAACCCGAGGGAGCGCAGGGTTGGACATCTGCGCCTCTGCCAGAGCAGTATTAACTCCAGAGATGGGAGTTCAAATCATTCCTACAGGAGTAAAAGGACCTCTTCCCCAAGGAACAGTAGGCTTATTATTGGGACGTAGTTCATCTACATTAAAAGGACTTATGATAAGTCCTGGGGTAACTGATCCCAATTATGTAGGTGAAATAAAAATTATAGCTAGTTCTCCAGGAGGTATATCAGTAATTTCACCTGGAGATAGAATAGCACAGTTGTTAATAATACCCAGCCTACATAATAAGTTCTCTAGTCTTAATGTAGAAAGAGGTTCTAGGGGATTACGCTCCACAGGTGTAGATTGGGCTATGTTGTCTTTAAATTTAGATTCTCGCCCGATGCTAAAACTAAATATTCAGGGTCATGAGTGTAATGGGCTGCTGGACACAGGTGCTGACCTTAGCATCATATCTCTTCAAGAATGGCCAAAACATTGGCCATTACAACAAGCCACTCAAATGCTTCGAGGCCTAGAAGTGGCGACTAATCCCCATAGAAGTGCTATGGTATTAGATTGGAAGGATCCTGAAGGATGTGAAGGAACTATATAGCCATATGTTTTGGATCACCTTCCTATTAATTTATGGGGACGAGATGTCCTAGATCAACTAGGTTTGATGTTAACAAATAACATCAATCCTAATGCGCCCACTACTAGGGCTAGACAAGGTGTTAGGAAAGAAAAAAGATTAGGAAAACAAGAACAAAGTATAGCAGCACCAATTCAATTAGATCAAGGAGCAGACAGACATGGGCCAGATTTTCAGAAAGGGCCACTGAGACAATCAAAATTACTTGGAAATCAGAAAGACCAGTGTGGGTTCCTCAGTGGCCCCTGACTAAAGAAAAGATACAAGTAGCCCATGATCTGGTCAAACAACAATTAGCGGAAGGACATTTACAACCTTCCGTATCTCCCCATAATACTCCCATTTTTGTCATCAAAAATAAATCGGGTAAATGGAGATTATTGCAAGATTTAAGAGCCATTAATAATGAGATGGTTATTATGGGACCTACTCAATCAGGGATTCCTCAATTGTCTGCTTTACCAAAAACGTGGCATGTTTTAGCTATAGATATTAAAGATTTTTTTTTTCAATTCCAATTCATCCCGAGGATAGTCCACGTTTTGCATTTACTATCCCTGCATTAAATCATGAAGGTCCTGATGAGAGATATGAGTGGAAAGTACTCCCTCAAGGTATGGCTAACAGTCCAACTATGTGTCAAATCTATGTTAATAAAGCAATCCAGCCACTTAGAAATCAAAATCCTGAACTAAAAATATTTCACTATATGGATGATGTATTATTAGCACATAAAGATAAAAACATATTGCTGGAATGTTATGCCACACTTACGAACTTATTAAAAAATTATAATCTAGAGATAGCAATAGATAAAGTACAATTAAATTTTCCAATTAATTATTTAGGAGTTCTATTATCCTCAACCATGGTCCGTCCACCGAAAATTCAAATACGAGTAGATCAACTCAAATCACTCAACGATTTTCAAAAGTTATTGGGAGACATAAATTGGATAAGGCCTTATCTAGGCATACCAACAGGAGAGTTGGGACCTTTATTTGATATTCTAAAAGGTCCATCAGATCCAAATTCACCCCGAATGTTAACTCTTAAAGCTAGAAAGGCATTAAAAATTATTGAAACATATATGGAAAATATGCATCTAGATAGAATTGATATAAGTTAGCCTTTATTATTTATTGTACTACCAACAAAAAATATTCCTACAGGAGTATTTTGGCAAGAAGGTCCATTATTGTGGGTACATTTATCTTATTCTCCTAACACTATTCTTACTAGGTATCCTGAGGCTGTAGGACAATTAATACTCAAAGGAATAAGAGCAGCAAAGGGAGTGTTTGGAATTTCTCCCAATAAAATTATTACTCCATATACTATGGATCAAATTGATGAGTTAGCTAATGAGTTAAATACTTGGGCAATAATCATGTGTAAATCTAATCTTTCATTTGATAATCATTTACCATCGAATCCTTTGTTGTCTTTTTGGTCTAAGCATCCTGTAGTTTTTCCTAAAATGACAAGGAAAACACCTATCATGAATGCTCCAAATATATTCACTGATGGGTCTAATAATGGTACAGCAGCCGTAGTTACCCCTGATCAAACTTTTACATTTTTAGTACCCAAACAATCAGCTCAAAAGGTAGAGCTTAATGCAGTTTTACAAGCTTTTGTGATGTTCAAAGATTCTGTATTTAATTTATTTTCTGATAGTCAATATATAGTTAATGCTATTAATTCCCTTGAAGATGCTGGTAGGATTTCCCCTTCCTCTACTGTTTTCTCTTTGTTTTCCACTATACAAAGTCTAATATGGGACAGAAAAGATCCATTCTTTATAGGACATATTAGGGCACATACAGGATTGCCTGGAGCCCTTAGTTTGGGCAATGATTTAGCAGATAAAACTACACATGAAGTACATATTTTCTCTACATTAGAAGAAGCTACAAATTTTCATAAAAGGTTTCATGTTAATGCTAATACTTTACAAAAGCGTTTTAAAATAACTAAGGAACAAGCCAGGCATATAATAAAACAATGTCAAAATTGTGTGACCTTTTTACCACAAGTTAATCTTGGAGTCAATCCTAGAGGACTGATACCTAACCATATTTGGCAGATGGACGTCACACACTTTCCAGAATTTGGAAAATTAAAATATTTACATGTTACAGTTGATACTTCTTCTGGATTTTTGATGGGCTCCCTTCATGCCGGAGAAAAAACTCAAGATGTTATAGCTCATTGCTTACAAAAGTTTGCCACTGTGGGTGTTCCTAAACAGTTAAAAACTGATAACAGTCCTGGTTATACTTCTGCCTCTTTTAAACAATTTTGCTCATCATTTGGCATTACTCATATAACAGGAATCCCATACAATCCACAGGGACAAGGCATAGTTGAAAGAGCTCATCAAACTATTAAAACATACCTATTAAAGCAAAAAGAGGGAATTGGTAAGGGGTATATATCCCCCAAAGATAAACTTAAAATAACCCTTTTTACTCTAAACTTTCTAAATTTGGATTCATCAGGACTTAGTGCTGCGGAAAGACATATGTATCCGAAAAATGTACATAAGCCTAAGGTACTTTGGAAAGATATTCTAACAGGACAATGGAAAGGTCCTGATCCAGTTATTGTCTGGAGTCGGGGTTCCATTTGTGTGTTTCCACAGGGAGAACAGCAGCCGATTTGGATTCCAGAGAGATTAACTAAAGCAATTTCTACAGAAGAAAAAGATGATTTGACTCAAATCCATAACAGCTGATATCCAGAGCTCCAGCTTGGCTATTCTTACATCTGCAACAGTGATTAACCACGGTGCTTTTTTCAATATCTATTTTATTATTGCATTTTTCCCACATCGTAAAGTTCTATTTTATTTTTTGAGCTCATACAAACCTAGGTTAATGTTTTTCTGATCAGTTTTATTTTTTGACTGTGTTTTATTTTTTGACTAGAGTTTTTAAACATTGCAATGGAGATTTCACCTAGGTAAAACTACAAGGCCTTTATTGTCTTATGTGTTGTATGTTATGTGTGCACTGTTTTGTGTTGTATGTCTGTATGTGTGTATGTCCATATTTCATATATGAGGAGCGCTCATGAAAAAATGGATCCGAATTTTTTTTTATTCACGTGATTTAAATGGTTTAATTTAAATTAGGTAAACAGCTGTTAATGATTGTTTTTAAAGGTGGTTAATAGATCTGTTTGCTTACTAATTTAAATTAAGTAAACAGCTGTTAAGGATTGTTTTTAAAGGAGGTTAACAGATCTGTTTGTTTACTTTCACCTTTCCTTTTCGTTATATTTAATAATTCTGTTCAGGATAATGTCTCTTTAGCATCATTGCCAGAATTCCCATCTCCATCCCAATTCCGGTGAAGACTAAGATAAAACCAAACTACAGCTTCTATGATAGCCATCACAGTAAACTGTATAAACTGATGCATCAATGAATATAACTCAACAAGTAATGCTCAATCAAGGACTTGATTTACTTTGGGAGGAAATGGACATATTGATAGACTCCTCCGATTTGAACTGCCTGCAGAACTTGTCTGGACTATATATCAGTTGCATGCATTGTGAAATATCGTCTGGTGCAGCGAATTGTGGTACTGCTGGCATATCTTTGCTGATGGTGTCACCAGTGATGCAATTTCCTTGCCAGCTCACCCCATGTTAATTGTGGTAATGCTGGCATATCTTTGCTGATGGTGTCACCAGTGACACAATTTTTCCAAAGGAGCCGTCAATTGGCTTGGTGTCGTGGCATTTCTGTATCCTCCTTCCTTCTACTAGTGATGGTCTAAAATTTGGGGGCCAACAGAGGTGAGGCAAAGAACCTCACCCCCCCACTGGCACCAAGGCTAAATTTGGGGGCCAACAGAGGTGAGGCAAGAACCTCACCCCCCCCACTGGTGCATAGGCCTATCCACAAGCATGGCTGACTGCTGGACCAGTAGTCAGTGACGGGTGATCTGATTGCAGTGGATTCAACCTAAGACAGGAAGCTGACGCCTAAAGGTCAGTTCTCCCATGACGGGTAAGAACAATATGTTGAATTGGACAACCTACCAGGCACGGTCCTTAAGCCACATTGCTTGTTGTTTTATTAATCAGAAGGGGGGAGATGCTGAGGGCCATTGCCAAGTAGAAATGACGCATCGAAATTTCCTTGCTAGCGTACCCCATGTTAAATGGATTTCGCTGTTGACATTGCATGTAAGGTGACCTTGCTCAAGGAAGGCGGATCCGGGTTTAGAGCTGATCAGGTTTGAGGAAGTATCCCGGTCCTTGGGTTTAGTGCGTTCCCGGTTTAAGACAATAGGGGTTTTAGGGAAGTTGGAGGTTGAAGATTATTGCTGCCGGGATTAGGGTGTTCCTGCTGCTTGTTCCCATTGAGTTCTCGTGAGATAAAAAGGAGATTGGAAAAAAGCCTCGTGGAGTAGGTGAATTGGGCGGAGGAGAACTGGGATTGCCCCAGAACGTGTGTAGAGGCCGGTGCGGGTTGGGGAATAAAGATTGCTGTTTGAATCTACAAAGCTGTATGGTGGCTCGTGATTCTGTGCCAAGCCAAGACATTGGCAGCAGAGCATTGGTTGTTTACTCTTGTGGTTGCCTGGGGGCTGGGAGCTGTGGCTTGCCGACATTGTCCATCGCTGAAAGAGACTATCATACCACTTAACACTAGCCCAGGAAAAGATCAAATTTTTAATTTTGAAGCACAATTTCTACTGAATACATCTTTTGCACCATCATAACATAAAAAAAATCATAAGTCAAGCCAACATGAGTCAGGGAATGTCTATACTAGTTAAATCACTTTGCAAAATCAGAAGCTTGACTAATAAAAATACACTAACTTCTCTTTAAAGGACAGAATTTATTGTATGACAGATGGAGTTTCAGAGCTTAGTTACTTATATTTTAAAAGAAGCTAGCTAAAGGTTATTTTATTTAGAAGGTAATCAACAGGAAAAGATCCTGAAAGGCCCATTACATCAAGTCTGATGTAAAAACTGTCACAGTCTTGCTCCCACTTTAATAACCCACTTTAATAATAATGACTGGTTGAGTTCTAAACCAAAATTATCAGATAAGTTAAGTTCAATATAAAGAGGGTTTTTTTTCTAGAAATTGACTTTCCATTTAAGAGTTTAAAGTAAATATTTTAGGGAAAAAATAGAGAAATACTCAAGAGAAATTACACTTTTTCAAAATGAAAATAATGACAAAGATACATTATAAACTTTTTATATTTCTTAGTAAGTACATGATCCTTAAATAATATTGATTCAACTAATAATTTCATGCTTTGATGTTGGTGATTAGATTATTATCAGTAAAATCCATTCCAATTTACAAGCTGATCGAGCCAGATACCATGCTAAGTGCTGGAGTGCAGAAGTAATCAATAGTCTGACCACATGCTAATAGAGAAGGCATATGCTTCACAAATAACTATTTCTAAAAGTATACTTGCTGTTGGAAGTACTACCATTGACAGTACTCCTCCAAACAGAAACATGTAGACATTTTTTATCCCTCACTCTCTGGAACCTTAACTTTCATTCATTCTTAATTTCTTGATAATTCCATACACAGAAGCTAGAGAGGAAAAAGGAAAAGAAAGATGGGGGAAGAACTCATAAAAATCAAAGGAAGGGGCTGGGGTTGTGGCTCAGCATTAGACCACTCACCTAGCACTTACAAGGTGCTAGGTTCAAACTTGAGCACCACATTAAAAAAAATTAAAGTATTGTGTACATCTACAACTATATATATATATACATATTATATATATATATACTTTCAATCAAAGGAAAATTAGTTGAGGAAAGGACCCAAGGAATGGGAAGTGAGGAGGGGGGAAGAGCTTGGGAGTGATATTGGCCAAATTACATTGTTATATTATGTGTATTTATGAATATTTAACAACAAATCCCATCTATATACACCCATTAAAAATGTGCAGAAAAAAAAATAAAAGTTCTGATCATGAGAACTTCATGCTTCCAGCTAAATTAATGAATATCTTAATTAATGATACCAAGTGGGATTGAAAGATTAAAAGAGGCTCAACCCTAGACTTTTCATGTATCACAGTTGTGATCTTTGGCATTATTTATAGTCTTTGAGCCTAGTTCATGATATATAATCTGTCAATATCTTGGAAATCTCAGGGATAAATAAGAATAATGCAAATAAAACACAAAGCATGTAGAAGTCACTCAATAAAATACAAATTGTAATCATAATTTCAGCTCCTTAGTTTTATATGCCCAAGAGTTTTATTCTTTAATGACATAGAAACATTCACAGCACCTGAAATGCTATGCTTTCCCTTACTACCATGGTTTCATCTATTCCAGTGGCTGAGTTTGGAATACTTTGTCTTTTATGGAGAATGTTCAACAGACAATTGCCCTACCTGAGGTCCCACTCATCCTAAAAGAAACTATATGTAGTAGATAAGTTATTTGGAAACATAAAGGCCCTGCCATTTTGGTTCAAAGCAGAAAGCAGAATAACTCTGATGGACAATATTCCAGAATTCTATGTGGGGAGGGTATTACTTGGCCAACAATTAATTCTCCATCCTTGGTGAGTAGAGGAGCATAAACAACCCTTAACAGAAGATGGTAGTCCAATTGTTAAAGGTGGTGTTGAATTGGGCTGGTATATTAGAAGGAAGGATTTGAGATGGTCATCTAATATGTCCATTACATTCACCAGTCTGGGCTCTCTAGAAACCAAATGGAACCTAAAGAATGACTATAGATCAGGGATGAATCAACTTTTTCTTAAAGAACTAACTGTAAATATTTTTTTTTGTTTTGTGGACCACAAGGCAATATTGAAAATACATAAGTACTTATATAAATCTTTAAAATGTAATCATTTCAAATGGTAAAAACATTCTTGGTTTGTAGGTTGTAAAGAAAAAAGTTAAGCAAGCAGATTTAACCTGTTGGTCTTAATTTGCCACTCTCTGTTATTAACCACTGAAAGTTCAACTGAATAGAAGTGAGGAACCATACAAGGGTGTGACTATCTGGAGATAAAAATCATTGAGAATCAACTGAAAAGCTGTCTACAATATTGAAAATGCTTAAAAGCAGCACTTTGTTTAATGTGGAATATAAGAAACATATGTGCAAATCTCTTTAGAAGGGATATAACATTATGTAAATTCCATATATAACAAATTATATAGAGAGAAATCAATTACCATGAGGTCATTTTTAGTACATTATAGTTATACAAAATTTGGGGGTTCATTTTGACATAATCATATAAGCATACACTATAATTTGCTCTGCTTCAGTCCCCAGTACTTTTTCTTTCTCTTCCCTTTTCCCTCTCCCCTTCCCCTTCCTCTACTCTACTGGTCTTCCTTCTATTTATTTTAAGGTTTTTAAATTATTGCTTTATAGATATATAAAGGTGGAACTCACTGTGGTCTATTCATATATGTTTAGTTTGGTCAATTGCATTCCACTGTTCCTTCCACTTCACATCTCTTCTCTCTCCCCACTCAATCTCCTTTCCTCTGCTCCACTGATCTCTCTTCTATGTTCATGGAATTCCTTCCCCCTCCTTTATTTTCCCTAATTTTGATCTAGGATCTGGGCCTGGTTTTTTTCACTTAGCATGATGTTCTCCAGTTCCATCCATTTACCCTCAAATTCCATAATTTTACTGTTCTTTATGGCTGAGTAAAACTTCATTGTGTATGCATACCACATTTTCTTTATCCATTCACATGTTAATGTGTACCTGAGCTGGTTCTGTGACTTGGCTATTGTGAGTTGTACTACTATAAACATTGATGTGTATCATTACAGAACATTTGATTTTAATTCTTTTGGATAAGTTACCAAGTGGGATAACTGGGTCATATGGTTGTTTCATTCCTAGTTTTTTGAGGAATCTCCATACTGCTTTCCAGAGTGGTCAAACTATTGCAGACTCACCAACAATGTATGAGTGTGCCTTTTCCCCCTCATGCTCGCCAGGATTTATTAATATTTTTACTCTTGATAATTGCCATTCTGACTGGCATGAGATGAAATCTCAAGGTACTTTGATTTGCAGTTTCCTGATTGCTAGCATTGTTGAAAATGTTTTTCATGTGTTTGTTGGATATTTGTATTTCTTCTTTTGAAAAGTGTCTGTTTAGTTCTTTTGACTTTTTATTAATTGGATTTTTCTTTTCGTTCTTTATATATTCTAGATATGAATCCCTTGTCAGAGGAAAAAAATAAGCAAAGACTTTTTCCTATTCAGTAGGCTTTCTGTTCACCCTCTTATTTCCTTTGCTGTATAGAAGATTTTTATTTGATGCTAATTCATTATTGATTTTTTGGTTTTATTTCTTGAGCTTTAGGAGTTTTGCTAAGGAAGTTGGTGCCTACAACAACACTATGTTAAAGTGTTGAACATATGTTTTCTTCTAGTAGTTGTAAAATCTCTGGTCTAATTCCTAGGTCTTTAATCCACTTTGAGTTGGCTTTTCGACAGGGTGAAATATAGGGATCTAGTTTCATTTTTCTATGTGTAGACATCTAGTTTTCCCAGCACTATTTGTTAAAAAGACTGCCTTTTCCCAAGTCTATGTTTTTGGCACCTTTGTCAAGTATCAGATGACTGTATCTATGTGGATTTGTCTCTGTGTCTTCTATTCTATTCTATTGGTCTACATGTCTGTTTTGGTGCCAATAACATGCTGTTTGTGTTACTCTAGTACTGTGGTATAATTTGAAATCTAGTATTGTGTTGCCTGTAGAATTGCTCTTCTTTCTCAGGATTGCTTTAAATCTTGCAGGTCACTTGTTCTTACAAATGTGAAGAATATCATGCATTAAATCTGTATAATGCTTTTGGTAGCTGGCTATTTTGACAATATTAATTCTGCCAATCCAAGATCATGGATGGTCTTTCCATCTTCTAAGGCCTTCTTTAACTTCTTTCTTGAGTTTTCTATAGTTTCCATCGTAAAGGTTTTTCACCTCCTTGGTTA
Source organism: Spermophilus citellus (assembly GCF_964194105.1). Lineage (NCBI taxonomy): Eukaryota > Metazoa > Chordata > Mammalia > Rodentia > Sciuridae > Spermophilus > Spermophilus citellus. The sequence goes on along the minus strand of NC_138187.1, from coordinate 136,580,751 downwards.
GATTTATTCCCAGGATTTTTTTTTAGTTTATTGTTAATGGGAGAGTTTTCCTGATATCTTTCTCAGCAAATTCATTATTGGACTATAGGAAAGATATTGATTTACGAGTGTTGATTTTGTATCCTGGTATTTTGCTGAACTTGTTTATGAGCTCTACAAGTCTTCTGGTGGAGTTTTTTGGGTCTTCTAAATTTACAATCATGTCATCAGCAGAGATAATTTGACTTCTTCTCTAATTTGTCTTCCTTTAATTTTCTTCTCTTGCCTGATTGCTCTGTCTAGAGTTTCAAGAACTATTTGACTACATTTAGTGAGAGTGGTCCTCCCTTGTCTTGTTCTTGATTTTAGAGGAAAGGTTTTCAGTTTTTCTCTACTCAGGATGATATTGGCCTTGGGTTTGTCATATACGGTCTTTACAGTGTTGAGGTAAGTTCCTTCTATACCTAGTTCCTCCAGTTTTTTTTAACATGAATTTGTGCTGGATTTTGTCAAAAAATGCTTTTTCTTCCTCTGTTGAAATGATTATATGATTCTTGTCTTTAACTCTATTTGGTGAATTGCATTTATTGATTTTTATACATTGAACCAAACTTGTATCCCTGGGGTGAAATCCATTTGATCATGATACACTATCTTTTTATGTGTTTTTTTTTCTTTTTTTTTTAATTTTTTTTATTGGTTGTTCACAACATTACAAAGCTCTTGACATATCATATTTCATACATTAGATTGAGGTGGGTTATGAACCCCCAATTTTACCCCAAATGCAGATTGCAGAATCACGTCAGTTACACATCCACAATTTTACATAATGCCCTATTAGTAATTGTTGTATTCTGCTACCTTTCCTATCCCCTACTATCCCCCCTTTTTATGTGTTTTTAAATGTGATTTTCCAACGTTTTATTAAATATTTTTACATCTATATTTATCAGGAATATTGGTCTGAATTTTTCCTTCTTTGATGTGTCTTTCTCTGGTTTTGATGTCAAGGTGATATAAACTTCATAGAATTAATTTGGCAGTGTCTCCTCCCTTTCTACTTCATAGAATATTTTGAGGGAGAATGGAATTAGTTCTTCCTTAAAATCTTGTGGAACTCAGCTTATAATCCATCTGATTCTGGGCTTTGCCTTGTTGGAAAGTTTTTAATTGCTATTTCAATCTCATTCCTTGACATTGGTCTATTTAAGTTTTCTATAGTCTCATGGTTCAATTTGAGAATGACAGATGTGTCTAGAAATTTGTCAATATATCCTAGAATTTTTAGTTTACTGGAAGATGAAGTTTCAAAATAGTTTCTATAGATCCTTGGGATTTCAAAAGAAGTGTCTGTGGTTGTATCTCCATTTTCATCTATAATTTTATTAATCTGGGTCTTCCTTCTCTTTCTTTTTTTAGTTAGGCTAGGGATTTATCAATGTTGCTTACCTTTTCAAATAACTAACTCTTTGTTTCATTGATCCTTTATAGTCTTTATTCTCAATTTTATTAATTTTGGCTCTAATCTTAATTATTTCCATTCTTCTATAAATTTTGGAATTAGTTTTATCATTCCCCCTCCCCCACCAGGGCCTTGAGGTGTAACAGTAGATTATTTATCTGGGATCTTTCTTATTATTTTTAATGTAGAAACTCAGTACTACAAAATTTCCCATTAGAACTGCCTTCATACTGTCCCAGAGATTTTGATATGTTGTATCTCCATTCTCATCTGTTTCTAAGAATCTTTTTGTTTCTTCTCTGATGGCTTTTATGATCCATAGTTCATTTAAAAGTGTCTTATTTAAACTCCAGGTGTTACATGGTTTCTGCTTTTTTGTCTTGTGGTTTATTTCTAATTTTATTCCATTATGATCTAATAGGATGCAAGGAATTATCTCTAAAGTTTTTATTTGCTAAGACTTGCTCATACCCTAAAATAAGATCCATTTTAAAGAAAGTTCCATGTGCTCGTTAGAAGAAAGTAAATTCAGTTGTAAATGGATGAGATATTTATAATTGAATTGAGGTTGTCTGTTAGGTTTATTTGATTAATAGCATTTTTTAGGTCTGAAGTTTCTTTACTTACTTTATGTCTGGATGTCCTATCAAAAGGAGAACAAGGTATGTTGAAATTACCCAGTATCACTGTATTATGCTCTATTTGACTCTTTATATTGAGAATGGTTTCTTTTATGTACATAGGTGCACCAATGTTTGGGGCATAAATATTTAAAATCACTATATCTTCTCGTTGAATGATTCCCTTAATCAGTGTGAAGTTACGTTTTTTTGTCTCTCCTGATTATTTTGGCTTGAAGTCTACTTGTCTGATATGAGAATAGCTACCACTGCTTTTTTTTTCAGTTTTAGTTTGCATGGTATATGTTTTTCTATCTGTTCACCTTCAGCCTGTAGATGTCTTTGCCTATAAGGAGAGTCTCTTGTAAGCAACATATGGTTGAGTCTTGTTTTTAAGCAAATCTGTCAATCTATGTTTTTTTTTAATTGTCTTTTGATGATTTTTATTTCCTGAAATTTTGATTTATTTCTATGCTTAATTCAGACTTGATTCTCTATTAATTGACTGTTCCAGGGAGATTCATCCCTATGGTGGTTCTCAGTTTTATTTTTCACTTCTTCTGCGTGAAATGTTTCATTGAGTATGTTTTGTAGTACAGGTCAGTAGTTATGAATTTGTTTATTGTCTGCTTATCATAGAAGGTTCTTATTTTATGTTCAAATTTGAAGAATAATTCTGTTGGTTATAGTAATCTTGGATGGCACCCTTTTTCTTTCATGGGTTGATTCATATTATTCCAAGTTTGGTGTATATTATTCCAAGTCTTCCTGGCTTTTAGGGTCTGGGTGAGAAATCAGTTAAAATCCTAATTGGCTTACCTCTAAATGTGATCTGCTATATTTTCTCTTGCAGTTTTTAAAATTATATCCTATTTTCTATATTGAACATTTTAATTATAATGTGTCTAGGAGAGGATTTTTTTTTTTTTTTGGTCTTGCCTATTTAGGGTTCTAAATGCCTCTTATATTTGAATATTTCTCTCATTCCTAATGTTGGAAATTTTCTGATGTCATTTCATTGAATATATTTTACATTCCTTTAGTTTGTATTTTAGTGTGTCTACACCAATGATTCTTATATTTGGTCCCTTTATGTTCTCTCAGATTTCTTGAATATTCTGGACATAGTCTGTTAACATCTTTTCTTAATTGTTGACCTTATTTTCAAGACATATATTTTGTCTTCAAAGACTGATCATCTGTCTTCAAAGTGGTCTAATCTTTAGGCCATAATTTCTACTGAATTTTTAATTTGATTTGTTGAATGATTTGTCCGCTTAGCTTCTTCATACTGCTTGTATGTCTACCCATCTGCTGAGATGATTATCACCTCTACATTTATGCAAAGGTCTATTTAGTGAACTTCCTCCTCTTAAACTCCCTATATTGGGTTAATAAACAGGTGTTAATACTTTCACTCAATGTGTGTCTTTTGTTGTTCCCATTATCAACTCCACTTTGAGAGAACATTTATTTACTAAAATCACTTAAGAACAAAGCCATGTATTAATCAACCTTAGGAAAAACAGAATTTTTAAAAAATATTCTTCTCAGTTCCCTTAATCCAGGTATAACATTGTAGTAATGTTCTGTAATGTTGAAAAATTAGTTATTTAAGATAGCACAATTACTATTATGTTTTATACGGGCTGAAAAGGGGAGGAGAGAAAATTTGGGAAAAGAAAAAATAATACAAATCAAGAAAAGAAAAAGGTGGAGGTGAGATTTGAGGCAGTAGCAGGTAACGTAAGAGTTAAAAGAGGGGATAAGAGGAGAGAGTATAAACATGAACTAGGGAAACAAAGATAGAATTATTCCAGTTAATGTTTCAAAACATTAGAAGACATACAATCAAATGGGCTGAAGACACCATGCTGAATACTAGAGAAATTATTATTGATTCAAAATGGAGAGTAATATATATAAAAGCAAAACTGACATTAGCATTATTTATAATAATCCTCACCAAGATAAATACATTTCTTACTTAATCTTCCTGGTTTCATTAGGAATTGGGAACTTTAGAAGATGCCCAGCACTCTTCAGCTTTGGATCCTCCTTAAGATGCTGGGCCACAGTAGCTTCTCCCCTGGTGCTATGCATTTTTTACCAGCTAGTTCTTTCTGGTCATCAGGGGCCTAAGCCTGCATGCTTAGATGGCACTCTGTTGCATTTTCTGGCTGTTTCTCTTAGGTGCAGGAGCACCGGATGCAGGACTCAAGGATAATGCGCTGACTACTGTGGGACGCTATGCACATGCTTCCCTTCACAGGGCTGCCTTTAAAGTAGCATAGAGCCTGGTGGCTGTCTGCCAGTGTGGGACCTAAGATTGTGAGCTCTCTTGGTGGTCTGTGGTTAAAAAAAAAAGCCACAAATAGAATCATATAGGGTGTAACTTTACACTGGCTTCCTTTATATATTTGTGTTGTCACATGTATTAACAGTTAGTTTATTATTGATGAGTTGTAGTTCATTGTATAAATGTACAATAGTTATATTAGCCAATTAGTCAAAGATTGAAGATATTTCCAGTTTGGGATAATTATAAAGAATAATGTTATGTACATTCACACACAGTATTTTCTATGAATATAAAACCTCATATTTCATATGTAGCAAAAACACCTTGCAAGGTACATATTCAACTCTAGCTACTACCAAAGTGTTTTCTAGAGTGCATATACAATTCCACATTTCCAACTAGCAAGGTATGAGACTTGCAAAGTCTCAACTTCATTCCTGGCACTTCTTAAAACTCAGACAAACAGGTGCTTAATATTATCATATGGATGTGATATTTGATATTTTCCTCAGAATGTTGAGCATCTTCTCACGTGCATAATTGTCATCTCTATATGTTCTGTAGTTAAGGGTCTTTTTCAAAACTTTTGCCAATTTTTAATTGAGTTTTGAATTATTATAGTTCTTTCTATATTCTAGACTAAAATCTTTCATCAGAGTGTAGCTAGTCTTTCTGTTTCCTTATCACTGTTTTTCAAAGAGAAAAATGTTTTACTTTTGATGAATTCCAGTTTATCGTTTTTTTCTTTCAGGGATCATGATTTTAGTCTTGTATCTAAGTACTCGTTGCCTAACTCAAAGACACCAAAATTTTATCCTATGTTTTCCTATAAATTTTTATACATTTTATGTTTTCCAATCAAGTCTGTGACCCACTTTGAGTTAATTTTTGCATAAGGCATGAAATATAAGTGATATTCATTTTTTTGTTCTTGTGTATAAATGTCTGTTTCAGCACCATTTTTTAAAGAGCTTACCCTTTCTTCCTTGTTTTGCCTTTAAAATTTTGACATAAACTAATTGAACATATTTGTGTAGGTCTATTTCTGGTTTCTTTCTATGTAAAGATATATGTATCTATACTATTAAGATCACATTGTCTTGAGTACTGTAGATTTATAGTAGGCAAAAGCCATGTAATATTTGGATGGGGGATGTATTAACTCTCCCCATGGTGATACAAATAAACACATAAGAAAAAAACTTTGGGGAGACACCTCATCTCCAAATCATAAAATAGACAAATATCTCTAATGAATCTAGGATGCAAATATTCTTCACCAATTTTTAGGAAATTGAATTCAACAATTTGTAACAATGGAATCAATTCTGACCAAGTGAGATTCAGTCCAGGAATTCAAGGTTAGTTCAATATGTGAAAATCCACCAATGTAATGCGTAGTATTAATAAATTAGGAAAGAATATATATATATATATATATATATATATATATATATATATATATATGATCATTCCAATAGAAACAGAAAGGCATTTGACAAAATCCAACATCCAGTTTTGATTAAAAAAAAAAAAACTCCCATCAAAGGATCCAGCAAAGAATAAAACTTTCCCAACATGATAAGAATATCTATAGCATATATTTGAGGACTACTCAGATCAAATAATTATGGGATGTCAGGAAAACACAGTATATTCATATATCATCCAAATAATACCACACAAGTAGTATATGTAGCATAGCAAAGTAGCATAGCAGATACTGCTTATTTAAAGTTAAAAAAGATAATGGGCATGGCATAAACCATGTACTATTTCTCTACACATGAACTACACAGACATATGTGAAACATCTTCACGCTCCTGGATACACTTAAGCTGGCATTGAAATAATACTTAAACACACAACCTCAAGTCTGGTTTAGAATATTAGAATCTTGAAGATAATTAAACATCATTGGAAATTAACCTTTAAATTCTGCTGCAGGCATAGAATTTTTTTTTTTTACAGATGTAACTTTAGACAAAAATAAAACAAAAGGATCCACCTCAGGAATTAACTATTAATATTAGCCAACAATTATCACTGGCAACCACAGACTATCACATGAAGCATATGAAAACAAATAGCCATGGTGGAAAAATCTGAAGGCAATATATTGTTGGAACCTTTTACCTCCTTTGGGACCACGGCCATTATTGGGTGTTGGCTGAGGTGGTCCCATGGGTTCTTCTAGAGCATTTCCGTATATGTGACCTGGCTAGATTGGAGTGCGAGGGCTTTTTGACCTTAGCCCTGCCTAACGGTTTAACCTGAAATCTGCCTAGGCCCCTTAGTGATAGTAACGTAACTGTGCCCTATTGGTTCTCACTACTGTTTCTTCTTACCCCCTCCTTCTATCACTATATAACCTTGTCCCTGACACAATAAAGTTGAGATCTGATGCGCTTAACAGCTGACACAGCTCCAGGCTCAGTATGGTTTCTTCCCAATCTTGGGGTTGGGACTGGGCCACGACACTCACCCTCTCGCTCAGCCCCTCAGAGAGGACAGGCTGGTCCTGCCGGTCTCCCATGTATCTTTGTTGAAGGAACAACAATATATGGATCCAAAGCAAGAACTTCTACTGTGCATGACTGAGCTAACTGCTGCCATCTCTCATTGGCCAATCTGCCAAGAAAATAGACTAACACTGCACTGCGTCTCCACTATGATGTTACTTGAGAAGATTATCTGTTGATTGTCAGTTGACTATAATGGTTCCATTCCACCCTAGAAGGACTAGTTAGTGGTTAGTACTCATAGGGAAAAATACCTCTATTGAGTATGATTTTGCCTCTTCTGCTCACAAAGCCTCAGTCAGAACCATGATCTGAGTTCCAACCATGCAATCTTACATAGCATAATATCTGGCAGGGAAGTCACTACACACTGAAGGAGGTATAAAGATAGAATCATGATCATATAACCTACTGATCAAATTGTTTACTGCACCATTTTGAAGCAGTCAGTCTCATAAGCACAGGAGCTGCCTTGTGAAAATGTGATTAAATTGCCATCTTAGAAGCATACTTTGCAGAAATTAAATACCACGATGCAGTATACACACTAACTTAAAGAACCTCAAGATGATGCAGATTCCAATAGGAACACATGAATCAATAAACCAAGGACTGGAAGATGGAGTGGTTTCCCTTAACATCACTCCTAAGGATCCATTAACAGATTTCGTGTTTCCCACACTTATAATACTAAACTAGGGTCTTGTTCGTCAGAGGAGCACATCCTTCAGGATATACCATAGGTCCTGTGGAGCTACAAAGCAAACACGTTTTCAACACTTTGGTCTTATCAGGGGCCACTCTGAACAGGAGTAGAGCACATACCCTTAGCCTTGAGCAATGGAGGTGTTGGAACTGGCTTACGCTGGCATGTGAAAGCAGGTGGACCTTATCTTCACTCAGCAAGGAATTACAGCTCTGGGAGTGGGCATCACCCAGTGGGAGTGGGCTACACCCCCCTGAAGCCCAATCTCTTGCCTCATTTGGATGGAACTTTCTCAAGTGTCTTACCCTCAATAAATAGGGTTTCAGGTGTGTTCTCTCTCTCTCTTTTTTTTCCAGCCTCTCTTGCCTCCTTGTGGGAGCTGGGACAGAGGAGCCATAGCTGAACCCCAAGAAGAAGGTAATTTCTCTGTCTTTGTGTGATTATTTAGTACCAGCCCAGTTCACCTGTAGTGGCTCTGACGGATTTAGTTATGTGTTGTGGCATCCAGGGACCAGCAGGTAAGCAGATAAGTTGCCATCATGACAGGGCATTTGATTTCAATAGCATTTCTTTTATGTAGTAAGTGAAGTGTGGAATTTACAGGTGGAACTCAGATGATCCACTTGCATGCACTCAGGATGATCTCTTTCGTGTCCAATTAGAAATGTGCATGTGCAACAGCCCAGGCCTAAGAAAGGTTATCATTACCTGGAGTCAGAGTCCTGGGACTACACCATAAACTAGACCATGAAGACCTGCAGGTCTCAGCTTCATTACTGAGGTTGAAGAAAAGTTAGAGGAGAGTGGGCAGAGTAGACAAGGAGTGTCAATCTCAAATATGAGGCCATTATAGCAATACTAACCCCTCACTCCAAGATCTTCCTCTTAGGAGGAGAGACCTCCACGAAGCATGGAGGAACTGCTTCCTGAACATAGATGTGGGCAACACTATGGAGAGGAAAGGCTGTATGAAGGCAGCCATGTGGTGTCCACCCAGATATCCCTTTAAGAGAGAATCTGCAGTGAGAATAGTAGCTGATTAGTTCATAAATTCCAACTGCTGTAACTTAGGAATCATTCACAGGATTCACTCTAGGCACACACTCTTTCTGGGTTCTTCCCATACAATGAGTGAGCACAGTGGGTTTGGGAGAGGGTGTCCTAGAGCCTGACCATTTACACCCATAAATGCAACTCTTCTAACAAGTTATGTTTCTCTGGAGCTCCCTGTAAGCCTGAGCAAAACATTCCCAAAGTCGTAATGCAGCCTGAGGCTCCTTCTACCCTATCTCCCTTTCCTTTCCTTCCTCCATTCACAAGTGCTAGACTTGCATGAAGGTCTGAGACTCTCCCTTTTCATTATTCCTCTTTATCTTCCATAAGCATTTCCCCCAATACATCTGGCACTTCTAATTCTATCTTGGCTCTGGTTTCAAAAAGCATAATCAATTTTATCTATTTCTCAGTTGTGGGTGATTATGTTGTTTTGTCTGTCTGACTCTGTCCTCTCTTCACCTGGATGCCTTCAACTTTGACCATGTCAACCACAGACAACAGATATCAACTTGGGCATCGCTTCCTCCAATAAACCTTCCCTGATCTCTCCAATACCCCAAACTCTGTGTTGGTAGCTCCTGCTAGAGGCACTATTTACACTCCATGTAGCCATTGTCCCTCTGATTTGTTACTTCTTTCAGTTGGTCTTCACCCCTCCCCAAACTATAAAAATGATGGAAAGGTCTGTATTTCTTCATCATAACTAGGATCTGTCATAAGCTCTCACAAAATGCATGGTGCTTTTAAGGATTCGATAAATAATTGTTGAGTTAATAACTTGACACAAGGAAAAATAATGAAAACCCCATAAAACCATCCAAAGAAAACTCAGAGAGGAAAGATGTAGGATATAAAAATCCAGTAACTCAAAAAACACTCTTCAGACATTTTAAAAGGAACCCTGTAGTCTCAGAAATGAGCAGAGTAGGAGGTATTAAGGGAACTGATCCAGCTCAGAAACAAATCTTCAGAATACTGGAGTCTAGCCATGACCCTCCTTTCCCTGGCAACATGGTCAGTTCTTGCTGAGTTAGAGTTGAGGCCATCATTGCACGCTGGAAAGAATCCAAGCCAGATGATGCCAGATACAGTAACTCTCTAGAGTCATAGCTTTAATTGGATCAGTGATAAGAACTGGGCTGTGTATGAGCAAGTCATGGCATTCACTCAAACGCACAAAGATTTGCATTTGCCACCTCAGAAAAACAAAAAAAAAAAAAAGAAGTGCCTCCAGGACATTGTTCCTCAAGAACTATTTCCCCCTGTGCTTCCAATTTGCTGGATGCTTATAGCCATCTCTGTCAGCACGATCCCATATTCAAAGTTTTATACTCCAAAGTACATGCTTGCTTTTAACACTATTGTAGTTGTTGACTCTAAATCTTCTCCTTGACTTTTCTGCCAAGCTTAGGAATTCTTCTATGATTTGGGGCTTTTTGTGTTCCAGCTGTTTCGGTGTCCATCTGTACTTTAAATGAAGATTCTACAGTATTGTCAAAAGAAAAAAAAATGCTGCCACCAGGTGCAGTTGCACATGCCTGGAATCCCAGCACTTCAGAAGGCTGAGGCAGGAGAATCACAAATTCAAAGCCAGCCTCAGAAACTTAATAAGACCCTAAGCAACTGAGTGAGATCCTGTCTCAAAATTTAAAAAAAAAAAATGTAAAAAGAGATAGGATGGGACTCAGTGTTGTTAAGCACCCCTGGGTTCAATCCCTGGTACCAAAAAAAAAAAAAAAAAAAAACCCACCAACAAAACAAATCCAATTCTCATTCACATAGTTATAGAGGTCATTTCATTTGGTGGTGAAAAACCATTATTTAAAATAATATTTATTTTTTTAAAAATCTATCATCCAGAAGCCATGAGAATTTTTGCACTCACTTTTGAGTTATGAAGAAATAAATGATTGAGTGTGTAGTAAATTCTGCTAAATCAACAATGGTTTGAAGCTAGTTGTTATGAAGCCATCAGAAACTGATGTCACTTCAATTAGACACCAAAAGTGGACATGCCCAGGAATATAGTTTGCACAGTAGATTTTGGTGTTTACGTATCACTTTTTGGTAAATTCTCAGATGGACATTTTTTCAAAAAGAGAAAGAATGCTCAAAATCTAGAATATTCTTTCTCATAACAATCCAACCTCCTTTCCCAACAAGAAAGCTATGTAGGTCTTCCAGAAGACTACCCTACCTGTGCAGGTGAGTTGGCAGCAGAAGGACTTCACAGACACAGCTGTAGTCCTAGGATGAGAACTAGAAAAAGATGTCTAAATAGAACTTTCAGCTCAGGGGGCAGGCAGTACAAGAGGGTCTGGGGCTACAGTAGAGAATCAGGGGCTCAAAGAAAAGGAATAGCAGGTTTAAAAGGACAAGTAAAAGGAGTATATTAGAGACAATAAATTACAGTCCACAGCCCAATCCAGATGTCAATTTATGGTTCTGCAGTAGCCACTGCACAGAGAGGTTAGTGAACTACATTTAAAGTGTGCATTTCATTTTATTTAATGTTTAAGCTCTTTAATTCTTTGTGTCTACAAAAAAGTCTCAGTCAGAAAGTCCAGATGGACTATATTAATCAGAGCACATAATTTTAGTGGTAGACATGCTTACTCCCAAAGCTGGATATAGTCCTAGAGCCTTTGCAATGCCTCGTTGTCTCGAGGTAAGAAATATGGTTGGCTCGGCAGCATTTGTTAATTTATGTAAGAAGGAAAATGAATCACATATAAACATATGGAAATATCCAAATGCCAATTTTTTTTTTTTTAGGTTAGTTCTTTGCGTCCTCATTTTCCTCTTAGCCTGGGATTGCTGCTATCAACTTTTAACATTAAACAGACGCCTTACCTTTGCTTCATTTTCAAATTGTGTTTGTGTGTGTGTGCGTTTTTGTGTGTATTTCAGACTAAGTAAAAATAGTGTTTTCTTTGGACAGAACACTGACAAAGGACGGGAAATCCTTACTTGAGGATATTACAGCTAAGGGTCATGAACATTTATGCAGGAGTTACTGCCATCCAGAGGCAGAAAGCCACGAGCTGCCACATCCTATTACAGTGTTACTATAAAGGAAGTAAGCCAAGAAAAATGTGTAGGTTGTTGCAGTTTTGTTCACTAAATCATCAAAGGATGGAAAATACCTAGATGCAAATGTCACTGGGTCTGTGGTCCCACTGTCTTCCTGAGTGACCGAATGTAGATAGCATTCTTCAAAGCTAGTCGTAGCGAAAAAGAATGCAGCTTTCTGTGATCTGAAGCTGACCGTTTTTACAAATTCCTCCAAATGCAAAAGGGTAAAGCACCTTGGAAATGACCTTTTCTAATATTTCTTTGAAAATATATTATTATTGTTTTGAAGCCATAGGTTACTTCAGTGGGACATGGAAATTAATGTTTCTGGTGGCTGACAGAGGCAGCCCAGTGTCTACCAGCATAAGTAAAATATAGTCTTTCCTGGCTATGGAAATACTATATTTGTCTATTAGGATACAAGGATAGTCATCATATAAAATAATGCCTGCATTTAAGTGTGGGTTTCCAAAAATGTTCAAAGTAATTAATTGTTATAGCATTAGTAAGTAAAATCCTGTAAGAGTTGACACAAATGAAAATTGTTCTGGGATTGTTGTAAGGGAGCCCCTTATCATACACGCTTGGACTTAGAGAAAGCAACGCTATCTTTATAGGACTGTATCATTGAGCATATTGTTTGACCATTTATGGGAAAGTTTCTACAGCACCCCAAAGGCCAAGTTTTCCTGGCAATAAGTAAAGTAATTCATTAATTCTAGAGTTGTTCACATTTTTGTGATAAGCAAAATTCAAAACCTGATTCAATTTCTACTCTTAACAACAGGACTAAAAATCAATTCTAAACTACTTTCGCTACTTACATTTTACATACCCATGACAGGTATAACTGTTTTTTAATAATTTTTACAATTTTAAATACAATCCCTGTTTTTACAACTTTAAATGCAAATTTAAATTACAATCTCTATTGATTGAGTCTGTGTCAATTTTCCAACCAGTTTCTGCTGGCCTGAATGCTTTCAGTGTTCAAACACTTTAAGTAAAAATAAAATAATTTATAATTAGATAATAAAATGTTATTAAATAACTATTTTCACTCTGCAAAAAAAATGTATGTTAGAATACATTTTGGAAACTCACATTCAAATGTGCTATAGTACAACTGGGAAAATCTCCACCCATTTGTAGTATAAAGAGTTTTAGCTTTCAAAAAAGAGACCCAAACAAGAAACCCTACATTTCTACAGTTTCACTGTGCTGTGATTCCTGCCTTAAAACCCTAGTTCATTTTTCTCAGTATCTTTCCATTGACTTCTTGCTTGCGCAGGGTTATCAGTGCCCTCTACTGGTTTTCTGCGTGAAGTTTAAAAAAAAAAAAAAAAAGGAAAGGGATAAAAGAGAGATTCAAATCCTGGGGAAATGCATTGAAAAAAAATAAATAAATAAATAAATAAATAAATAGGAAGAAGAAAATGGGATTGATCTATGTTGATATAATTTGTTTACTTGCTTGTTGACCCAATACATTATACTGATAAGTTGTGAGATGACTTATTTTTTAAAATTTTTTAGTTGATGAGATGGTTTATTTTTGAGGAGTTCCAAATCATTTACTAAGTCTTGGTTCAGCATCCAGGAAAGAGGTAGTGACAGAGAATATGAGTGAAAATTAAAAATAAATTGCAAGAAAATATTAATTTGTTTTCTAAAGACCATAAACCATTGATAAATGGTACAGGAAAAGGCCTGGTGATACTTATGCATTAAACTGTTAACCACGGTTACTCTGAAAAGAAGACTGGCCCTGGAGGCTAAGGTATGGGGCAAGGGTGCCGTTTTCACTCATCACTTTTTATACATACAGGCATTGTTGAACTTTTTCTAATAAAGAGGCTATATTCTGAATCCTACCACTTCTTTCCTCTTCTCTGATTGTTATTCCCTTCCAAGGCACTATCACCCCTCAAGGGGCTCCTGCCTGTTTCTCTTGCTTCCCACTATCCTTGAATCCCATAGAGCAGACAGAATGGTTCTTCTTAAATATGACTCATATCTTGCCTTTCCCCAAAGTCCACCAATGGCTTCCATCGGGTTCAGAACACAGCCCAGTCTATTTTGCTCCCTGAATTTCCCAGAAGCAACAATAAGGCCTGACACATAACAGGTGCTTAATAATGAGGTTTTTTAAATCAATAGATGAAAGGCAAACAAAAATGTATTAAGGTACTGTTTTGCAATCATTAAAAGAAAGTATTGAACTTGGAGAAGTAGTGAAAACAGATGGCTGACTAGTGAACTCACTTTATCTCTTTAGATTTTGTTTAGCACGTTCACTAAATAATAGACCTAAGTCTAAAGCTTTAATGGTCTAAGGTCTCAAATTCTTGTGCCTAAGCATACATGATGGAGCCCTTTTCTTAGGCTGTTTTATGATGATATTATACCATGTAAGTGAAAGAAGTATAAATGACATTATTGAGCATTTGCTGCATACCCATTCTGTGCTAAGCATTTATAAGTTTATTTATAACTTAAAGTATATTTATTAATTTGCACTTCAAACAACCTTTGATGTAGGTGCTACTATTATTCTTAATTTACATATGAGTGAAATAAGACACTGAATAATTAAATATCATTCCCAAAGACATCTAAATAGAAAATGACACATTGGGATCCAAACCTCTTCTGTCTGATGATATCACTCTCAGCCATCCTGGGCCAGTATTAGACCTCAGAGGAATGCCAGATGATAATTGGCTTTGTAAATCCAGTTTCCACACTGAGAGTAGTGATGGACACATCTTCCCTGAGTCACATGGGAGATGAGGAGATATCTGTACAGAATAACAGCTTCTGCTGGAAAGGAAAAAGAAATGGATGGCGTATGTATAAAGTATTTCCAACTAAACAAAAATGTGTTCACATCATAAATGGCCATAACTAATGGGAGAATTACATGATTCACAAAGGTAAAATATGACAAAGGCACTTAAAATAATGACAGCATCGAATGGCAAGAGATATGCAGGTATACAGAAATGCACAGAGGAAAATCAGAAGGCACTGTAATTATAATTATGCAAAATTGTGTGTGCATATGTACAAGAATGGGAAAAAATTGTGTTTACCTTTTAGTTTTAGATTTCCATTGTCTGGAATCATTATTACTTGTGTAAAAACAAAAAAAGAAATCCAGTAATCAATATAAATTTTCCTAAAAACCTACTCCAGACAAATGATCTAAATATAATCTAGCCTGAACCAGAGACTAAGGAATACTAGAAAGAATGCTTATCTCATTATGAAAGTATTAGTCCTCACAAACAGCACATGGTTTTTTGTATTCCTTCTTGTTCCCCGCACAACACCCTTAAGTACATCTTATTCCAGATACTATATCTGTAGATATTTTTACCTCAACAATTAATTCACACTCCTGTAATCCCAGTGGCTTGGGAGACTGAGGCAGGAGGATCACAAGTTCAAAGCCAGCCTCAGCAACTTAGCAAGGCCTTAAGCAACTTCACAAGATCTTATCTCTAAATGAAATATTTCTTAAAAAGGGCCGAGAATGTGGGTCAGTAGTTAAGCAATCCCTGGTACAAACAACAACAACAACAAAAAATATATATATATATATATGTATATATATATATGTGTATATATATATATATATATATATATACATATATATAATGTTTTCCCTGGTTGAAAACATCCCACATAGTATACTTACTAATTCTGTCTTATTATCAATTCTTTGCAAAGAAATTTGATATTCATAGTTTATCATTAATCAAATACTTACTAATTCTGTCTTATTATCAATTCTTTGCAAAGAAATTTGATATTCATAGTTTATCATTAATCAAATACTATTAAATTCCAAATATTGTGTAGCAACTCTAACTGAATTAAAAACACATAGGTAACATATTTTGGCCAGGTGGAGGGGGAGGTAAAGAAGCAATGGGTTTGGGGTGCACATCAGAGTGGCAAGATTCCTTTCCTGGTCTTATAGTCCAAAAGTTGTCAAAATTTAAATTTAAAAAAAATTCAAATCACCTGTCTTCCTATAATTGTTAAACTATATATGCATAGTTTGATAAAAAATGAAATAATAAAATGAAAATCAATCTAAAGACTAAGCCAGAAAACAACAGATACAAAAAGATGTAAGATATGAATAAGAAGTTCAAAACATTATGTATAGAGGAGGTAACAAAATATAGAACAAAATAAACAGGGATAGGCTATATGTACAATGTTGATAGCTGAGAATTTGGACTGGAGAATCATAGTAAATTATCAGCAGAATAAAGAAAAAATTCACACACTTAGAAAAATCAAAATAAAAATGAAGTATTGTAAGGACACAAAAAAGAAATTGCTAAAGCAAAGAGAAGACGCAGTCATACAAAGGTATGTCAATTGATTTTTAACTGCAATAGTAGAAGCCAGAAGACCATAGAAACACATTCAAATTCAATATCCTAGAATTGCATAACGAATCAAATTGTTATATAAAGGTCAAGAATAACATAAAGGCTTTTCATTCAATCAAAATAGTTATGAAATTACCTTCATAGGATCACCCTAAATTAAGTTGTAAAGAGGTACTTCAGGAACACAGAAAATTATCTGGAAATTAATGAATGAGAAGAAAGAAAAATAGAGCAGAGAAATAACTAAAACATAGAGGAGATGGAAAAATGCTAACTATATAAAATGTCAATAAGAACAACTAATTGTAAAGTCTGAAAGAAAATAGAATTTAAAACAAAGAGGCATACAAAACAATAGAATTTCATTGAACTTAAAAGAGTTTAAACCTCTTATATAGTTCTTAAAAGGGAAGATTTATCAATTCCAATGTATGAGTCCCAGCAATTCCAAAAAAAAAAAAAAGAGAAGATGATAAACAGATATTGTCAACATTTGCATACAGTATAAGTAATAAAATTTAATAATAAGCACTTTAGTCGACCAGTTGCATGGAAGGTTGATTGGTAGTCCCTAATTTTGTGTACCTCCTATTATACTGGTAGTATTCTCTCATATCCATTTTATGCTTGTCATATAGCTTGCTTGGACCAATGGGAAAATAGCATATTTGATGAATTCAGAGTCTTCAAAAAGTGCTTGGATGTTTATTTTTCTTCTCTTCTTTTTCCTCCTCCTTCTCATTTCTCTCCTCCCCCACTTCTTCCTCCCCTTCTTACTCTTTTTCTTCTCTTCTTTCTCCTCTTCTTCTTCTTCCTCTTCTTCCTCCTCCTTCTCTCCCTGCCCCCTCTCTCCTTTCTGCAGCTTCCCATGAGACCATGCAGAATCTAACCAGAAAATATGCCCTGAATTGCCTTCTGGAGAGAAGTAAGAGATAAATGGAAAAGATCTAATTTATTTCAGATGAACTCACCTTAGATCTGTCAGTTCTTCTCCCCTGTCTCCAAAACAACCTGCCAGTGGCTGTAGAAGTGTGAGCAAGTCTCGCAGAGACTAGTGAAGACTGGCTTAAATCTGCAACCCCCCCCAACTGACTAGGCTCACACACACACACACAAAAAAAAAAAAATCATAAAGCTTACTTTGCTTTAACTCATCAATATTCAGAATAGAGGCAGCAAAATCTAAGTGATGCAACCACAAAAGAAAAGAAAGAAAATTTTCAAAACAAATAGAACAAAAACAGGAGTTTTTAAAAAGCAATTTCTGTGGGACAATATCAGAAGTTGCAAAGTGCACATAATTGAAAAGAAAGAAAAAAAAGAGAGAAAAATTAAAAGAAAGGAGCCAAAGAAATGTTTAAAATAATAGTGAGTAAGAACATTTCAGAATTAATGGTAGACACAAAAACCACAATTCCAGATAGCTTGGATAACACTGAGCAGGATAATATAAAAAATATCACACTTAGCCATAACATATTCAAACTTCAGAAAATGAAAGAAAGAGAGCAAATCTTAAAAGAAGTCAGAGGAGTTGGAGAATACCTAATCTATAGAACAAGGACAAGAAGTACAACAGCCTGTCAGAAACTATGCAAGAAAAAAGGAGAGTACTTTTTTAAAAAAAGGTTGAAAAAAGAAATAAGCCTGGAGTTCTTTATTCTAAATCTGGAAATCATCCTTCAAATGTGAAAGACAAATAAAAACTATGTCATACAAACAAAACCTGAGGGAATTCATTGTGATTAAATTTTTCCTGAATAACCATGTTAAAAGACATTCTTGGGCCTGCTTGCCTAGCATGCACAAGGCCCTGGGTTCAATCCCCAACACCATTACAAAAAAAAAAAAAAAAATTCTTGAGGTAGGAGATGGGATTACTTTAGTTAAAAATGTATGTTGCAAACTTTTGGGCAAGTACTCATGAAATTTTAAAAAATATAATCGATATTATATGAAGAAGTAAAATGGAATCATAATATTCTCAATTAGAAACATGAGAAACAAGAAGTAAGATTTTTAAAATAAACAAAAATAAGTGAAAATGTTTACAAACACGATTGATAGAAATTATATATATATATATATATATATATATATATATATATATATATATATAATTATTTTAAATTTGAGTAGTCTAAAGGATATAGAACACTGGGGTGAATTTTTAAGAAAACAAATCAACTATATTCATCTAGAAAAAAATTCCTTTTAAATATGACTCAAATTAGTTAAATAAAAGGATGAAGAAAGATATAAGAGGCTAATAATAATCAAAAAAAGATGGAATAACTACATTAACTTAAAACACAACAAACTTTGGACCAGGACCAGGGATGATGATTATGGTTAAGAGGAGCACAACATAATAATAAAGCAGATTTACATATGCATAAAGCTGCTATAATAATTTGCTTGCAGGTTTTTGCAAATTACATAAGAATCTTAAGATATGCAAGCAACTAGCAAGACAGTAGCAAAACACATGAGGAAAAACTGAAAGAAGAAATAGACAAACTCACTAATACAGTTGGAAACTTCAACACCCCCTGGTCAGTATTAATAACTCAAGCAATCAGAAAATTAGTAAGATTATAGAATTCCTGGCCATTATTCTCAACCAACATGATTTCATTGTAATTTGTAGGATAGTCCATCACATAACAGTGAAATAAGTATTATTTTCAAGCTCAAATGGCACATTTCCAAGATAGAACATATTCTTACCCCAACAACAAATTTAAAATCATATAAATTATATGAAACATATTATCAGACCACAAAAATAGAAAATACTCAAATATTTGTAGATTATATGGTCTACTTTTAAGTAATATGTGCCAATGAAGAAATCTCAAAAGAAATTCAAGAACATTTTGAACTAAATGAAAACACAACTTAATTAAATTTGTTTGATACAGTGAAAAATGCTCATTGTGAAGTTTGTAGTAATAATTACAACCAATCCTGGGCATGTCATGCACTATAGCAATCACATTATAAAGTATATATCCAACTGATTTGAAAGATTAAGTTCACACAAGAAAACTGCATGCAAGTTATTATAGCAGCTTTATACATATCTAAATTACTCCTCAATAAATTTAACAACAAATATATAAAAATAAATTTTATTCCTATTCCAGGACCAAACTACCTTTCTTTTAAAAGGCCCTAAATAAATAGTGAGATATACCATGTTCATGGAATAGAATATTCAATATTTCAAAACTATCCACAAGATATCTATAATTAAAATAATGCAATATGTTAATACAATTTAAAAATATAAAATGTAGAAAAAATCGAACTCAAAATGAATCATATTTAAAGGATAAACATAAAACTTTATTAAAATAATTTATATTAAATGATAGAAATAAAATAAATGATATGTCATATTCATATATGCATATATATATTATATATATATATATATATATATTTATATCAATACGTACCACCACTTTCAAAATATTATTCTTGAAGTATAATTTGAAAAATCTCAAAAGAGGCTTTGTAAAATTCTGACACTGATTTTTAAACATACATATAAAAAAGAGTGAACATTCATTATATTTCCAAACAAGATAATGTTAGGGCATTATTCTTCCAAATATCAAAATTTGTTATAAAACCAGAACAATTAGAACACAGAAGTAACAGCACATGGATGATCAAATAAAACATAGTAAAGGCCCAGGCATATTTATATATGTGTGTGTAAATAGTGTAAAATGGCTCCAGCACTGAAAGAAGTGAAGGAGAGTGAACTAGCATGAGTGGCCATCTGTACAACTGCTTCTGCTTTGAAAATTATGTCTCAATACCCCGCCTGACACAAAGATAAATTCCAAAGGCAGTAGAAAACTTGATGTGAAAAGCTAAATATTAATTGGAAAGATAACATGGAAAAAAAGTCTTTGTAATCCCAAAGTAAATGGAAAATTCTTTTAAAAACAAAAATGATGACCCATAAAGAAAAAGATTAATTTGCTTGTCTTCAAATTTTAAAATATCTATTCACCAAAAGACATCAAAATCAAACTGAAGAAACAAGCCACAGTCTTTTTTTTTTGGGGGGGTAGGATTTCCACATATTTTTTTTGAGGGGTGGAGTACAAACATTCAGACCATAGCATCTCCATTTTTGTATGTGTTTGGCATTTTACATAATAAAAAATTAACCATTACACCGAGGAGCAGTAGGAGTAAACATACATTTGTGCTTATTTGGCAAATCTTTTTTTTTTTCATATAATCTTTTTTTAAATTTTTTTTATTTTTATTTGGTTGTTCAAAACATTACATAGTTCTTTTTTTAAAATTTTTATTGTTGGTTGTTCAAAACATTACATAGTTCTTGACATATCATATTTCACACTTTGATTCAAGTGGGTTATGAACTCCCATTTTTACCCCATATACAGATTGCAGCATCACATCGGTTACACATCCACTGTTTTACATATTGCTATACTAGTGTCTGTTGTATTCTGCTACCTTTCCTATCCTCTACTATCCCCCATCCCCTCCCCTCCCATCCTCTCTCTCTACCCATACAAGAGGAAGTGAGGGGAAAGGGGGAAAAAACAAGGGGGAGAAGCCACAGTCTTGAAGAACGTATTTTGAATATATGTAGAAGAAAAAATATCAGTATCCAGGATAAAAGTTTCCATAAAAAAATTAAAAATAATAAAATGATTCCTCAATAGGAAAATAAACAAACCACATCAGTAGGCAATTTACAGAAGAAGAAAGCAAATAGTACATGAGCTTTAAAAAGCACTTAATCAATGGTATGGGAAATGTGAATGAAAACCACACTGAGGAATCACACAGATTTTAAAATATGTTTTTTAAAAAATTTGTTTTTAAGAAAGCTTGACCATAGCAGGTGATGTTAGAGAATAATAAGAACAATGCTAATGTGGCTGCACGTCAATACTGAGTGATTCTGAAATTTATTTAGACTAGCTCTTAAGTTTGAAGATTCATACTCCTTACCACAGGCCACTCATATACAGAGAAAAGCAGTGCATAAATGTTCCCAACAGCATCCCATAATTGGAGTCACAAAAATATCTACCAAGTAGAGGAAAGACAAATAATTTATACAATATTCTGACCACAATAGACTGCAATATATGATATAAAAGGTTAAAACAAAACCCCCACATCCATGTGGACAAATCTCACAAAAATAATGAAGTCTTGGAGATATACTAATATATATCACATATATATATATATATATATATATATATATATATATATATATATACATATGTAAGTATGTGTGTATATACATGTAAAGCAACTCTATATATTGTTTAGTTATATTCATAATGTTTTTATCTCTTCAATCAGTATGTGAGTATATGAGTATTTATTAGCTTTGTCATCTTTGATATCTAAATTTTTCACAAAAATAAAAAGCTCAGAATACACAATCAACATTCAAATCAAAACCCCATCATTAGTTACTTTGAACCAATTAATTAATATGTGTGAGCCTCAGTGACCTAATGTAAAAATAATTATAAAAACTAACTTGCACAATTATGTGAGGATAAATGTGTTATTGTTAGCATATGAAAGAGCACATAGCATAATGCTAAACACAGAAATCACTCAATAAGTGGGAGCTATTATTACCTGCATGTGGCTCATCCCCTGGAGAGTTGTCTCTTAAACCTAATTATCATGAAATCATGTCTATATTGTGGTGCAGACGGGGGTTTTCTCAAGAGGATACCCACTAGTTACCACAAAGCTCTGGTATCCCTTGTCAGTCATATTTGTGGCGGAAATGTACCACATTTAAGTAGTCAAGTGACATTGAGTTAATTTTTAATATGCAAGCAAAATTATTGGAAAAATCCCACTTCTTTGTTAATTGTAAAATAAACAGCTCTCTAGTCAAGAACTAATTCTAGGCTAGAATTTCAGAAAAGTAGGTAAATGAGCTATTCATGGAGCCTTAGAGGTTTTTAATAACTTTCCTCTTCTCTAATAGTCTTATGTGCTGCACTTGGAAGTACTTAAGTTTTGCATTAATAGATAACTTGGAGGGTGTTTTATTGCACTGTATTTCCTACAGAAAAGATAAAATTGAATATCCCTTCAAGTCAATAGAGGATATTTCTTCGTCTTTTGGGGCCCAATCTGGTGAAAAAAAAAAAAAGAAAACTTCTTTCACATATTTTATCAGTAGTATCAAATCTAAATTTTTAAATTTGATTTCATTTCTACATTAAAAAGAATACACCTCTTTGAAAATCAGCATGTCAACCACCATGATAATTTTTGTTCTTGGTCTATCTATTCTCAAACACATATATAAAATTGATGAAGAAAAATAACTAAAGAAAATGACCTCTAGATATATCGCTGTTAAGTTGAACGTCAATGGCAAATTGGTGAGCAAACTACATGTTCATCTCATCCCTTCAAGTGTGGAGAAAAAGATAGATAAACATCCTCAAAAGACCATAAATGAACAGCATACTACAGGGACACAGCCACATCAATGTTTATAGCAGCACAATTCACAATAGCTAAACTGTGGAGCCAACCCAGGTGCCCTTCAGTGGATGAATGGATTAAAAAAATGTGGCATACATACATAATGGAATTTTACTCAGCATTAAAAGAGACTAAAATCATGACATTTGCAGGTAAATGGATGGCATTGGAGAAGATAATGCTAAATGAAGTTAGCCAATCCCAAAAAGACAAATGCCGAATGTTTTCTCTGATATAAGGAGGCTGACTCATAGTGGGGTAGGGAAGGGGTGCATGGGAGGATTAGATGAATTCTAGATTGGGAAGAGGGGTGGGAGGGAAAGAGACGGGGCAGAGGATCAGCAAGGGCAGTGGAATGTGATGGACATTATTATCCAAAGTGCATGTATGAAGACTCGAATTGGGTGTCAACATACTTTATATATAAACAGAGATATTAAAAATTGTGGTATATATGTGTAATCAGAATTGTAATGCAAAAAAAAAGTACATGTATAAAGGCATGAATTGGCATGAACATATTCTATATACAAAGATATGAAAACTTGTACTCTATATGTACAATAAGAATTGTAATGCATTCCACTGTCATGTATTTAAAATAAATCAATAAAACTAAAAAAAAGACCATAAATGTTAACTAGAAAAGCATAATTACTAATCTCAATCCCAATATATTTCTCTCTCTTTCACTATTACAATATTCTAAGTCAGGTGGGATAGATTCATGTCTCATTCCTAACTGGATGTGCATGCTTTTCTAAGCCAAAAGGGGAATTTCTGTCCTGAAAATTGTGTAGTCTGGTTGGAACATGAAACCAAATGATGATTAGGAGACAAAGCAAAATAAAGTATAACTCTACTGGTCAAACTGGAAATAATGTCACCTCAGGTGAGGCCCTCCAGCATGCACATCCAGTTAGGAATGAGACATGACTCTATCCTACCTGACTTGCAAAAGGAGACTTGGCAAGGGTCAACGTTTAAAATAAAAAAAAAAATCAATTAAACACAGGTTTTATTTACTTATTTTCACAAAAAGCCAACTTCTTTTCTAATAGGAAAACACTGGACATATTCCCTCTACAGTCAGAACAAAGATGTCCACTCTCTTCATGTCTCAGGTATTAACTAATAAAAACAAATTGAATGGAATTAATCATACTGATTAGAAAACAAAAGCTAATAATACTATTTCTGTTACAGATGATTATGACTTTCTATCTGAAATATTCAAAAGAATCACTGAAAAAACTACCACAAAAAGAGAATTTAGCAAATTAGTAGGATAAAAAATTGACATTCACCTATCATTAATCTTCACATAGATAATAACCAGTTAAAATACAGAATGAAAATGCCCAGTGCGATGGCATACACCAGTATCCCAACAACTCCGGAGGTTGAAGCAGGAGGATCATGAATTCAAGACCCTAAGCAATTAGCAAGACCCTGTCTCAAAATAAGTAATAATAAAGGGCTGGGAATGTGGTTCAGTGGTTAAGCACCTGTACAAAACACACATACACACACACACAGGAACAGATGAATCCACATACAATATTTTAAAATCTAGAAATAAATACAAAAGCAAATGTACAAAAGGAAATAAATATTGTTAAGTATATGATTTTCTGGTGGCAATTTTCCTATAATTAATGTGCAGATTCAGCACAATCTAAATAAAAATACTACTCATTTTTTTCTGAACTTAAACAAGTTGATGGTAAAGTTCATATAGAAAAATTAATGAGCAAGAAGAGTCTTAAACACTTTCCATAAAAATCTGTGTGTATAAAAGGTGTTGGGAGCCATCTATGAGCTGTGTGTGAACTGAGCCATTAGGCAGGGAAGCCACTCCTTTTGGAACTCCTGGGCAGACTCCCCCATTGAAAAATGCCCAAATCATGCTGGCATGCTGATCTAGTTCACAGACCCAAGTTCAAACACAGCTTCCTGAAGATGGGCCTAACATGACAAATAAGCAGTTAACTGCAAGACCCCTGCCACGCCAAAAAGCAAGCACTGAAACAAGACTCCTCCCACATTGAAACCTTATACCCATCCTCTTTGATCGTACTGCTATAAATAAAGCAAGCCCAGCCTTCTTCTGGGTTAGAAGCCACACCCCTTCAGTGGGCTGAACCGGTCATGCCCCTGCTTTAAAAAATATTCAAGCCAATCTCGCCAAACCAAAGGCCGAATGTTCTCTCTGATAAGTGGATGCTGATCCATAATGGGGGGTGGGGGGCATGGGAAAAATGGAGGAGCTTTGATGGGGCAAGGGGGAGGGATGGGTGATGGGGGCAGGAAAGATGGTGGAATGAGATGGACATCCCTACCCTAGGTATGACTGCACATATGGTGCAAGGGTACATTGTGTACAACCAGAGAAATGAAAAGTTCTGCTGCAATTGTGTACAATGAATCAAAATGCATTCTGCTGTCATTTATACCTAATTAAAATAATTTAATTTTAAAAATAAATTATTTATTCCTATCCTTTCTCTTATTTAAAATGAAAATACAAAAACTGACCACTTAATGGTCAAATTAAAGAGATGTATCAACAAGATGGTTCTTTTGCTTTCAGTGTACACAGACACTTGGGTTCAAAGGCTTAGGATAAATATTTATAAGTGACAAAATGTATCAGTCAGAAGAGTCTAGAACATGCTGAAATAATAAGCAGCCCTAAACACTCAGTGACTTAACAATAAATGTTCATTTTTGCTAATAATACACATCCAACACAAATCAGAATGCTGAGACTCAGCTGTTCCATGTGGGATAAGTGGCCTTCTCAGTTGTCATAGGGATAGGTAAAATACACCAGGTACACCTATTAGCATATTCCTACTGAAAAGTGACACACACAGATTGTTGCTATAACTAACCATTGACCAGAGTACATTATATATTTCTAATCAAATGGTAAGAAGACATAGAAACAAACATGCATACTTCCAGCCATCTGATACTTAACAAAGTTGCCAAAAATACATTTTGGAGAAAAGACAGCCTTTATAAAAAAAAAAAAATGGTGCTGGGAAAATTGGGTATCTATCTGTAGAAAAATGAAACTAGACCCCATCTCTCACTCTGCACAAAACTCAAATCAAGATGAATCCAAGACTTAGCAATTACACCAGAAACTTTGCAACTGCTAGAAGAAAACATTCAGTTAACACTCTGTCATATAAGTGCTGGCACAGACTTCTTTAATAAGACCCCCAAAGTGCAAGAAATAAAATCAACAATCAATAAATGGGATGCTACCAAACTAAAAAGCTTCTGCACAGCAAAGGAAACAATTAAGAGTATGAAGAGAGAGTCTACAAAATGGGAGAAAATCTTTGCCAGTTTCTCCTCCAATAGGGGATTATTATCCAGAATATGTAAAGAACTCAAAAAAACTTAATACCAAAAAATGAATAACCTGATCAATAAATGGCCAAAAGAACTAAACAGAAACTTCTCAAAAGAAGAAACACATAGCCAACAAATATTTGAAAAAAAAATGTTCAATATC
Source organism: Spermophilus citellus (assembly GCF_964194105.1). Taxonomy (NCBI): domain Eukaryota; kingdom Metazoa; phylum Chordata; class Mammalia; order Rodentia; family Sciuridae; genus Spermophilus; species Spermophilus citellus. The sequence continues at coordinate 136,554,550 of NC_138187.1, read as the reverse complement.
TCTAGCAACCAGGGAAATGCAAACCAAAACTATGTAAAGATTCCATCTTACTCTAGTCAAAATGTCAATGATTAAGAATACAAACAATAATAAATACTGGTGAGGTTGTGGAGGGAAAGGAATGCTTGTACATTGTTGGATGACAGCCTAGTACAACCACTCTGGAAAGCAGTATGGTGATTCCTCAAAAAACTATGGATAGAACCACCACAATGACCCAGTTATCCCACTCCCTGGTATTTTCCCAAAAGATATAAAACAAGCATACTCTAGTGATACAGCCACCTCAATATTTACAGCAGCACAATTCACAATCGATAAATTATGGAATTAACCCAGGTGCTTGTCAATAGATGAATAGATTAAGAAATAGTGTTTTACACACACACACACACACACACACACACACACACACACAATGGAGTTCTACTCAACTGTGAGAAAGAATGAAATTATGGCATTTTCCAGGAAACAGATGGAAATGGAGAATAGTATGCTCAGTGAAATAAGCCAAACTCAGAAACTCAAAGGCTGAATATTTTCTCTTATATGTGAAAACTAGAGTAAAATAAAGGAAAGGGAAAGGAAGGATAGGCTATCATAAAGATAAAGGATAGGTCAGAAGGAGATCAAGAAGCAGAGTGGAGGGATAGGTAAAGGGAGGCAATGCACACTTAATTCTTTAAAAATCATGCTATATGCATAAATATACCACATCTTTATGCATAAAAGAAGTGATTAGATATGAATAAATGGATGAGCGAAAGGATGTCTAGTAGAATAGAGAAAGGAGAACGGGGGAGGGAGGGAGAATAGGAGAGAAAAGGGAGGATTCTGAACTGAAATCAAATTTCGTGCAGGTATGATTTTGTCAAAATGAATCCAACTACTATGTCTAACTATGCTCTAAAGGGGCAGGGGCGCTGAGGTTGTGGCTCCGTGGTAGAAAATCTGCTTAGCACACGTGAAGCACTGGGTTCAATCCTCAGTACCACATAAAAATAGATAAATACAATAAAGGCATTCTGTCCATCTACAACTAAACAAATATTTTTTAAAGGATGCTGAGAAATAAAGCTTTCTTGTGTGTACAATAAGAACAAATTGAAATAAAACTTAGAAAAATATATATTCTTTCTGCACCACTTAGAATTTCCTTTTTATTGTGAAACCACCAATACTGAGGCACCACTGAAGAACTTTGAAATAGAGCAAATAAAATTAATCTATTAAAATTAACATCCTTATAGTTCCAAGTAGATATGCAAGAAAGACACAGATAATTCCCAGGTCTAGGGACATGAGAAGCTCATTCCAGCATCATTCCAGATTTGAGATCTGTCCTGTCATACTTTGCATTTTGTCTTTGGGAGGGGAGTGAGTGTGTGTGTGTGTGTGTGTGTGTGTGTGTGTGTGTAATCAGTGGAAACATAAGTAAGTACATCTATGTTTAATTCTCACAAAGACCTTGGTAGAGACTAAGCAAAAACTAACACAGTTGACTTATAATATTATGTTAAAATGCCCTCCCAGCACAAACCATCCATTCATTCAATAGCTGTATGTGCCAACCAACATCCTAGGATCTACAGATATAGCAGAAAGCAAAAGAGATGTCACTGACATCCCATGACCTTCACTCAATGGCATCCACTAATCAGCTTACACTCACAGAAATATACTGCAGGAGCTTACTAGAATCAAAGACTGCCTGATAGTAGGATGGCATATATTTTAGAGTGAAATATATGAATCCATATTCATATCCAATGGATAGAAGGATATGGCTTTTCTATAGAGAAGTAAAAATTCTGGGAAGAATTCTGGGAAGTGTTGTGCATATTAGCATAGTTCCACAAAAAAAAAAAGTGTCACACTACAAATCTGTTTTCCCAAGTAAAGGAAACTTAAGGTCTCTCTGTGACATTATTTTTTTTTTCTGAATTTCATTGCTTACTATGTGCTATGGCATCGAGCCAGTTAGCTTTAACTTTTCACATGTATCAGAAAAGCATAAATCAATTCAAGAGGTGTCAAATCATGCTCTTTGAACAGGTAGGCTTTCAAGCCTAAGTAACAGATGCCTTTTACAACTCTCAAAATTATTTTATTGAAATGACAAAATAATTTTCTGGTGAAGAATAATTTGTAAGCACATTATTAATAGCCAAAGCACACCATATTTAATTCGATATGCTGTTAATATAATAAAGGGGAAATGGAGCGATTTATGTGACTAACAATGTGTATGGGAAACATGTAGCCCTTTGTTGCTGTGAACAAATTTGATGTGAAATTCATGGATTTAACTTAATAGCATTACTTTTTAGATGAAAAAGAAATAAACAGCAGAAGCACTTCCTGGGGCACTTTGTAATTAAAATAAGTCAGAGAGAAATGTAAATAGGAATGTATTTCCCTTTCAGAAGGAAATTGCTGTATCCACTGAGAATGGTTCCCAATTTTAGATAGATGGTCATCAGTTCCTGCCTTCTTTTCCCCTTTCTTCTTCCCTTGCTGTTTTTATATGTCAGGAGACTTTACCATAAAAAGCATTTGAGAAAAAGGTAGGCTACTTTGCTCTGTGATAGCTGCTTTGATAAATACCATTGCAGACAGGAAAGTTATATGCACTGGAAAAAATAAGATTGATGGATTTATAGCAGATTAAGGTGTCTCCTACCACTTCAAATATGTTCAACATTTACATTAGTATTAACTCAAATAGCTATAATTTTTAAACACTTGTTTATCATGAGATGTATCTTGACTAAAAAAGAAAGTCCTTTATTTGTATTGTTTTTGTATGTTTTTTTTTTTCCCTGAAGGTTCATTTTCTACTAGTTGTGAATTATATGCAGATAGATAGAATCTATTTTAGCCACACGAAATTGACATCTTAAAATGGGTCAAAAATGGTTAAACATGTCATGATTCCAAATTATGTTTAGACACTAATCTGAAGGCTGCATAATATAGACAACATATTTAGAATTGCATTTCCATGTCCAATTTACATTTCAATGATAGGATCCTAAAGTTAAAATGTCCAACAAATCTAGAATGCAATAAATTCACCACCACAAGTTCCCAAAACATGATCATATGCTCTTCTTTACCTATTTTTGATCATAGAAATAAGAATAAAAATTATAGTAGAAATCTTTTTTAACTGAAATTTTAAAATATGTCCCAAGACGGAAAATCATCACTGAAAACAAAATAGTTTGCTATATGATAGTAATGTGTTCTCATATCTACCGGTCAAGTGAGGCTGCCTTCTTGAGCTAAAGTTTATTACCTTTTTCTAAGGATGCTACATGAACCAGTGTCATGTATTTTATGAAGAAAATTGATATTCAAAGGAGAGTGAGTTGTTTAACGCTCTAGGCGAGTTCTCTGCAGGTGCTCAGGCTTACACTTTTGTTTCTAAGAGATTATTTTTTTCAAGCCATAGAAGATAAATAAATTTCAGCATAAACACTGGAAAAAATAATAAAGTTCTCAGCTTCTTTAGTTTTGTAATCAAAAGCTAGAAAACGTCAGCTTATTCTTTAAATTATTTCCATTTTTGAAGAATATATTATATTTTTTTCATCCCTCTTTACCTGTTTGGTGGACATGAGGCAAGATTCCTCATGAAAAGCAGCCTAGAATTCCTCATTCATCTACTTTACTTTGCCTATAAATTATTTTCCTTAAAGCAGAAGCTGTATGGAGGAGTGATTTGTGAATGTTTCTGGAAGCACTTTTCTCCAAGTAGTGAGATGTATTCCAAGGAAGGTATAGAACCTGAAGCTACTCACTTCACCTCGTTACTACAACGCTCCTTTGAGTGAGTGGAAAAGTGACTATTGCACATAATTGATCTTTCCTACTCAGTAGGAAATCTAGTTAAATATCCTATTGATTTCACTGAACTCTCTACCACAAAGATATTAAATGAAGTTGGTAGTCTGAGAGGACAAGCCACAGGATGTGAGCCACGGACCAAATACCTCCAGTATAACATTGTGTCAGGTCTGCCTCCATCGTGAGATGATCTATTTCAATAGCGTGTGAGAGAAAATCCATCTTGCAGGAAATAGACAACTCCAAAGTAATAACATCAAAGGAAAGCAGAACAGAAATCACTTGAGTGCAAGCTTCAAGTTCCTGCAATTGAAAATGAGCTTTTGTGGGAGATTTAAACCCCAAAAGGATGCATTCTTGTTTTCCAGAACAATTATATAATCTATATTTTAAAATCCATGTATTTTGATCAAAGATAGAAAAAAAACAATGGATTCTATTATTATACATAAACTGTGTCAATACTAACTGCATGCGTAAGATGGATGGAATGATTCTCAAAATCCAAGACATAATTTCCCACATATGATCAGCAAAACATATACATACATATAAGGAGTTTTGGCAAAAGTTTTAACTTGTTGGTGCTTTTTGAAATATTGTCAGAAAAAGGGAGGAAATCTCAAAAGAATGAAATCATTAGAGCAAGTTCTATCTGTGTATCGTTAGACAATCAGAACAATTCTTTGAAGGCAGTTTGTGATGATAATTTCATGCAAATTTCCTATATTGAGTGTCCCTGGAATCTGCCCTGACCTGACTGCCTGGCTGGCTGCCCTCCTATAAACTTTGTAAAAATGAAATGCTGCCACAGAGAATTGTCCTCGAGACAGGTCACTCTACTACAGCACATGACACAGTGGCAGTCTGTGTTAAGAACAAAAACCACTTCATCAAATTTAAGACATTACAACTAAATGCATTTTGACCCTTTTTTCCTTTAGGAATAATAGTGATGAGGAGGGTGACTATCTATGGAGCACTCTAATGAACACCTCTTGATATAAGCAGAGTTAGGCATGGCGTGAACTTGACTTCCCTGTGATAACGCTACAGGTCCAGTGTTAGTCTCCCAACCTCACAGGGCAAATACACCAGAGATGAAGACGTGTGCAATCTCATGGCCGGCGGCATCTTCCCAGCCCAGCATGTAACTGGCAAAGCTAAAATTCTAACTCATCCAGCAATCAGCCAACTGACAGGCTCCTAAAGTCGGCAGCAGCAGTCAGCTGAATCCTGAGCAAAATAAAGCATGATAGAATAGTGCTCTTCACAGAGGATGAATGATTTATATTGTCATCTCTTTAAACCCATTAATACACCTCCCAACAAAAACTAGAGGAAGAAATTTTTATAAAGTATGAAATGTTCTGTTGACATAAAAAACAAAATGAATATTCAAATATATTTTGAAAAACAACTTTTAATCCTACCCAAATAAACTACATCTATTTTTAGTGAATGTGACTTCCGTCTTCCAAAAATGAAAATGGAACAGAATATGTGAAAGACATTTGAAATAAGATAAAAGGTGACATAACTTTCAGTGCATATAAAAAAATCCTTGCTTTCAATTTAGAATTATGCAAGTTTAGTCAATATAGAATTATGTAATTTTAATCAATATGAATTAGTTTTTACCAAACACCACTAGATGAATATAAATGATCATTTTTAAATGTCAGTTAGGTGAGGAGGAGCTCCAAATTATTAGGGAAATAAATGATAGTTTAAATGCCGTGCTTTATTTGTGTACTTATTCATTGCATAAATAGTTATTGAAAATTGTGATTTTGCTAGCACCTAAGGAAAAAACAATGGACTAATAAGCATAACATAAAATTTCCGCCTTTAAGGAGCTAAATGACTCCAGAATACCTAATTTGTATTGTTTAAAAATTTATATAAAAAATGTGCATTAATTCCCTTCCATGTCCTAGTGTTCTGTCTGATCCTTAGACCAAGAAGAAGATGCACTTACAGTGTTTAGTGCAGATCATATATATTAAAGGCATGAAGAAGGAAATCAAGTTGCAGTGAATCTGGAAGAGAGGGTGGAATGGTGCAGACTGCTGGATGCAGATGAAGGAGGTGTTTAGGGTCCAGAGCCACAGTGCCGGCGAGCCAGCAAGGGAGATGGTCCACTCTTTATTCAACTTACCATCTCGGTTGATGATGAGCAGAAAATTGTATCATAGAAGAGATGTAAAGATGGAGTAAGAAATCTAGGTGTTGGTCCCAGGTGCCTCTGCTTATGCCCTGCAAAGTCTAACATGAGTAGCTGAGGCCCTTCACATCTCAGGCTACCCAGATGTGAACTGGAAGAACTTTCTCCACTTATCAGAGAAAACATTAGGCCTTTGGTTTTTTGGGTTTGGCTTATTTCACTCAGCATGGTATTCTCTAGCTCCATCCATTTACCTGAAAATGCCATAATTTCACTCTTCTTTAAGGTGGAGTAATATCCCATTGTGTACATGTACCACATTTATCAATTTAATTTTTCCTTAATAGAAAGATTTAGTAATCCAGAAATATCATCATCATCTCCAAAGAACCTTTTAAACTTGTTTGCCAGTGGCAAATGAGCTACACTGTAGGCAGAGTGTATCTTGGGAGGTCATTCCCAAAAGGAAAAAATAATAAATAAAAGTCATTGGGGTGGGGATGTGGCTCAAGCGGTAGCGCGCTCGCCTGGCATGCGTGCGGCCCGGGTTCGATCCTCAGCACCACATACCAACAAAGATGTTGTGTCCGCCGAGAACTAAAAAAAAAATAAATATTAAAAATTCTCTCTCTCTCTCTCTCTCTCTCTCTCTCTAAAAAAAGTCATATGATTTTAGTCAAATCACATTGAAAGACAAATGTCAGAGGTAGAAGATTAGAGTGATTATTGGAGTATTCAATTAATATGGTGCCTTCCAGAAAGGGCTTGCCTCCTGTTGGGTGGCATTAATGGTCTCCTACCTGTTGTGATTTGAGGGCTCTGTGTTCCTAAATTGTATGTGTCACTGTATCTGAGATTCTACCTTTACCACTTTGTTTATTCCAGTTAAGATGTCAACTCTGGAATTTCTCATTTGAGAAAAAATTACCCCTTAGAGAGTTCACTACCATAAGCCATGAGCAGGGGAAATGTAGGGCATGTTCATGCTGATGACTAGGAAGGAAAGAAACTCTACAAAAAGTGGGCCAACTTGGAAAGGCTTTCCACAGAAAGAACCAGGATGATTGAGGCTGAATGAAAGCATGGAGCTTGCCAGAGGGAGATTTGGCTGCATCAGGGGGGAAAAAAAATAACAAACCACTGGGCAAGGTGGAAGAATGCAGAAGACTGAGTTTGTCTATTTTATCATTTTTCCAAGAGGTTATTCCTGTTGCCAGATGTTTATCATCTAGGCAATAAAACTTGTGCTGACTAAACTCTTCCTAGTTAAACCTGAAACATTTTAATTGCTTAGATATGTTCATGGACATGTCAAGAATGGTTGGAATTAAATGAGATATTGTACATGAAATGATGTGAATTGACTCTAAAGTATAAAACAGATGGTATTGTTTTTATCTGAAAGAGAAAACAAGGGCAAGGGGCTTTGGGGGATAAAGGGTGAAGGAAGTAGCTATATAAATATATAAAATTGTGTCTGGCAGCATGAACTAATTTAGTACAAAAAGCCATTTCGCCCTTTCTTAATCATAGCACCAGTCCTTCACTTCTGAACAGAAACAGGTCGATCTTTTGGAGAAAGGTTTTCCCTGCCTGAACATAGCAGGGAGGTCACAGAACAATGGGCTTTTATCAGAGGAAGAGGTTATGGAAGCAGTTAACCCCCAGCATGCTCAGAAGATACTAGGGTTTCAACTGGGAGAAAGTCTGTTCTATTTCATTTTCAGAAAATGTGATACAGAATAAGTTAAAAATATCAACTATAATTAGCACAATTACCCAGAGTCCATTTATTCAGTGATCTGTGAAAGACAGTCAATTCAAACTCAGCTTTGAGCTTTCCATTTGTGGATGATGAATTGTAGGTGAATTTCCGTGTGCTAATCCAGCCATCCTATCAGCAATAATTACAAAATGATTTTTAAAAACTATTTTTTCCTGAAAGTTCAGCACAAAATGTTTTTTAGAGTAGCCAAGGACTAATTCTCCACTCTCAAGTAATTGCAATGGTTATTTGGTTAGTCTTTGAAGCCTTTTTAGGATATAAGTCAAATAAGCATAAATTATCTCCAACCTCAAGGAGAGAAGAGACAAATTCTAATTTCTTTATGAAAATTTGAATACTTGTCTGGTAGTTCAAACATGTGCTTATGACTCCCCAAAATCAGTTCTAAGTATCAAATCATATCATACCAGACTGTTTTCCTGTTCCCCAAACTATTGCTCTACCATAGTGGACACTCTCTACACTCTTGGCCTCTAGCCCAGCCAATTCCCTGGGGGGCTTAGGCATCCCTGGAAGTGGTTGAGCTATGGCTACAGGAATGTAGAACACTGAAATTTATTGCAGAGACATTCAAGCTCAAGGACCACGCTTTCTCAAAATTTCTAGCTAGATTAATGCCTGAATCCCCTCCAAATAACTGGTCAGCCCAGCAGGGTCTATGAGGCTTGAGTTTCTGGAGTGACATAGCCTGGCAAATAGCACCCTGTGATTGCTCAGCCACATTGGGTCCAGGCAGTTTAGCCATGCTCCAAACCCTAAAAACATGAAATAAACCCTGAAGGCAGAGGGACAACTGAAGGAGAATCTTTCCCTTCACCCTGATCCTTCTCTCACAGCCACATAAGAATGATGAATGAGAGGTGTTCATGACAAGTTACACAACCGAAGGTAGCTACATTAGCCACAGTCATTCTTCTTCCAATGCCTTGCTGTCCCCACCTGGAAATTAAAAACATGGAGATAGCTCTTTACACCTGTTGGATGAGCAAAAACTAGAAAACCCATCATACCATGTAAAGACAAAAACATGGAAGATTAAGGATCCTTGTGCATTGCTTGGGGAAGTGTAAAATGATATGACTTTTCTAGAAAACAGTCTTGGAACACTTAATCAAGTTACATATACATATTCCTCAAGATCCATTAGTTTCATACATGCATACAAGGGAGGGATCACACATGCATGCACCCACCAAAGAAATTTTCACATAGGTCTCTGAAAGGACCCATATGAGGATGTTTATCTCCATGTAAATCTGCAAACAAGAAACTGATGGCAATTTGATACCACACCAGTGGTAAAGTAGATAGGAAAAATATGGTAGATGCACACATTGATTTAAGAAACATAAGAGAATTTTACATATCTAGGATTGTAGAGAAAATAAAAAAGTAATAAATGAAGAGTGCAATACTACATGCATAACTTTGACATACAGGTACAGGTATAAATCCCCATTTCGAAACAAAGACTGCAAAACACAACACCCATATTAAACACTATAGAGGTCTGTCTGAGGGGAATGGGAAAAGAGTAAAAGCAGGAAATGGGGATAAGAGATCAGAAGGAAGGAAGAAAATAAGAGGAGAGCCCTTACACAGAATCACAATAATTTGCTATATTAGGGAATATGTTTAATGAAATCACGTATCTGTATCTGTATCTGAGTACAAACAAGAATACAGTCTGGCTCAGAAAATATTTTTCCTCTTTCCTTGCTCTCCTCCTGTATATCAGCAAGTATGTCTTATTACAGACATTATAAAGCAGAGATCTGTAATAATATCTTATTAAAGACATTATAGGGCTGGGGATGTGGCTCAAGCGGTAGCGCGCTCGCCTGGCATGCGTGCGGCCCGGGTTCAATCCTCAGCACCGCATACAAACAAAGATGTTGTGTCCGCCGAGAACTAAAAAATAAATATTAAAAATTCTCTCTCTCTCTCTCTCTCTCTCTCTCTCTCTCTCTCTCTCTCTCTCTCTCCCCCCCCCCTCTATCACTCTCTCTTTAAAAAAAAAAAAAGACATTATAAAGCAGAGGCACAATATCCTGTATCTGATGGATCTTAAAGACATACAGGGCTCCCTACACATATGTGTGTTCCAAATCCACGTCCAAAATTTATGGACAGACTTTCTAAAATTGTTGCACTTTAAATCTGGAAAAGATTCAAATCCTCACATTTTATAGATGAGATGACTGAAACCCATCAAAATGACATGTGACACAGAAATAATGCATAGAATTTAATTCCAGCAAAATTGTCCATTACCCACTTGAACTGCACAGTTTAGTGCTAAGTTGCATTGTCTTATATAATTCTTATGTAATTTTCTACTACTTCATCTGATAGTGTTGAGGACAGTGACAATGTCTTATTTACCTTTCTCATTGTGTCTAATGCAACAAAAATGTACAACAATGAAAAGAACCTAATACATTCTAAAATGCTGATTATCCTCACCTGCTATCGACAGGGTTATAGGGCAATAATTAGAAGGACTTATTTCTGCAAACATGTTCTATTGGTTGTAAAATACCTGCATTCATAGCAGACCTCTATGAATATCACTTGACACTTAATTAAATTTGTGAGTTGGTACCTTAATGAGAGACCAAATGTCTCTAAGATGATTCCTGTTTTGTCACCGTTCTTACCTGTAACATAGCAAATTAATTAAACCATGACTCAAGATAGAGATCAGTACTTTCTATTGGCTGAATCTCATGATCTAATATTGAATTAACCTCATGACAGCCTTGCCAAATTGATTCCTCCACAACCACTGTGTCCCAGTATGGCACAGGAGGTAGAAAACAAAAATTTTAAGTAGACTCTAGTGATCATCGCACTTTCCATACACCTGCACACCATATTGGTCCACACCTCTGTGTTTTCACCATGTTACACAGCAGTCAGGAGGATTTGTGACCTGATTAATTTTCACTCATCTTTCAAAATAGAACTCAAATGTCATTTACTCAGGAAAGCTTTTTGAGTCCATACTAAAAACTCAAGAAATAATCTCAGTGTGTGTCTCTTATTCACACTAGTTCAGAGCTACAAAACTGCAGGAATTTAGCCTTATTCTATATTTCCCACAGCTTCTGCCCAATTCTTCACTCAGAATGGGGGCACAATAATGGAACAAAGCACATGTAAGAGAACTAAGAAAGGCAAGATCTGGAATTCTACTAATTTTTTAAGAACTATACATATGTGTGTATATATATATATATATATATATATATATATATATATATATATATATATTCAGATATAATCAGGAGTTGACACTCCAAAGGGACAGGACAGTACCATAGGTTCAGGCAGGCAAAGGGCACAGCTTAGGCCAGTGTAGCGTTAAAGTGTAAACTGCTCTCTCAAGTTAGAATCTGGTTTTAGATAGCTATTGAAAAAGAAGAAACAGTTCTTACTCAGTTCTTACTCAGGTAATGAACCTGGGCAAAAACTGTCAAAGCCTGAGGCAGGATAATAGATAATAAAGGGTTCCAATACCAGGAAATCAGAGCTAGTTACAATGCCAATAACTCTGAGCCGGGGCTTTCTAAACGTCAGGCCAAATATAGAGGCAGTCTTCAAATATGGACTGACCCAAGATCCAAGCTGGCATCTGTCAAAATAAGTTGCTAGTATGGACAGAAAAGAGACCAAGAACAAACCAGTTTTCAAATAACTTTCATGTAGCTTAACAAGAATTCAGTAAGACAAGGCTACATCCTACTATCTCTATCTAAAATGCCTAAGATTCAAGCTGTTATAGAAATACATTCTAAGCAGAGTATATTCTTATAAAATCTCCCAGGTTTGTTTCAATTCATATTCTTATATATGAAAAGAACATTATTCTAAAAACACTGTATTGAAGGTCTACAGGGGATTTTAAGGGCTCTCATCACACACAAAAAAATGAAAAGAAAAAGAAAAGGAGATAATTATGTGGGTGATGCATACATCAATTAGCTGAATTTAGCCATCTCTTCATGTTTACACATTTCAAAATGACATGTTGTAAACAATAAATATATACAACTTCTGTCGATTGGAAAACAAAAGATCTATAGAGGAAAGATGTTAAATAATTCACAAGTATTACTGTTACCCCCTTTGTATCCTGTTGTATCCAAAGGGGATTGTCTCCCTGATATAAATGGTTTGGTATTTGCTGGTAACCTAAGCACATCCTCCCATATACTCTAAGTCGTCTCTAAATTATTGATAATATAAAACATAATGTAAATCATATATAAAATAGTTATTATACTGCATTATTCAGTGAATAATGGCCAGGAAAAAAATTCTAAATAGGTTCAAGACAGAAGCAGTTTGTGTTTTTGATTTTGGAGTATTTTTCAATCCAAAGTTGGTTAAATTCAGAGGTGCAGAACCTGCAGAAGCAGAGAACTTACTACGTAGATGTTATACCAGCCTTCTGATGTGCTCCAAGCAAATGTCATTTTCATTCTCATGTGACAAAACTAATTATTCAAATAAAATATTCATTTCAACTTTTAAAATATAGCTTTGTTTTTCTGGTAAAAAGCTGTGCCTTTCCATGTTTAAATTTAAATCTACATGTTTACTTTTTTAGAATATTGGACTCAAAAGTGAAATAACAGCTTCTGAGGTTTCCATCTTATAGAACATAAAGTAAGTATTTTTGCAAAGTTGTCTTCTTCCACTGTCACCTCTGTTTAAAACTCTTCTGTGGATCAGTCCTTTTTCTAAGCCCTCTACAAGGAAGCCTCTCAGCAGCTGTCAGATGGCGCTTTTCCAGGATTCCAGGGAGTTATAACCTTTCCCAGAAATATTTTAGGGGAAGGAATCACTTCTAGATCAGTGCAAAATGTGTTACCAATGACAGAAAATGATTCAGAAATTTTCCAGAATAGGTTTTTTTCTTTAAAAAAAAATGCTTCCAGAAGCAATCACCAAGTTTCCTTCATCAACCACAGATCCAATGCCAAAGAACTAGCAATGTGTATCTTGCACTTTGTTCACAGAAGATGATTTCATGCCCTTTAGAGCTGCTTGCTAATACTTCATCAAGAACCTACTTGAAGACTACAGGTTACTGAGGATGGGTGATTGAAAAAGAATTTAAAATGCTGGAACATTTACCAGGTTGTCAGAGAGGGGAGATGTGGGATAGGATTGAAGGTAGAAAGTTAGTCAAGTGTTCAGTTTCTTCTTCACTCTCACTTAACTGAATGAAATGAGGAAAACCTGAGGAAGGTTTAAAATTACCTAACAGACAGTAGCCAAGATGGTTACTTCCAAGGCATTCAATCACAGGACCAGCATTCTCTCAACGCTTGGACTTAGATTTGAGATGATTGGTTTGGTGTTAAACACACGCAATGCATTCTTTGTGGAAGACAGCCATGTGTTACTTATTCTAAAAATTTATTTCAATTAAAACTGTATCTAAATGCAATGTAGTTTACTAGATCAAAACATGGGATAGAAAAAAAGGACAATATTGGAAGAACTGGAGAAATCTGAATAAAGTCTTCTGTTTTATAATAAATGTGCAAATGTTGGATTCTTGGTTTTTCCAAATATACCAAAGTAATATGAGATATTAAAATGAAACACTGAGTAAAGGACACACAGAAACTCTCCATACAATCTTTACAACTTTTTGTACATCTAAAACCATTCCAAAACAAAACGTTTGTTTTTAAAAACCTCTATGATATTTTTGTCAATATGATAGTATAGTAAATTTATCATTCCACCCAAAACTAATTTTCCCATTGTGATCTCTGAAATGCATATTACAATACAGTCAATCACCTAGTAAATTAAACTGATAATTCTAACTCATGTTGGAAGAACAGATATTTCTAATGGCTCTGGAGAACCTATAATCTCTTTGTAGGTAAAGTCATTGATAAAAGAGAATACATGAATCAGGGAATCAAAAATACCAGGATGTAAGTTTATGTGACTCTTGAAGGCATTAAAAATTCCATTAATAAAGATTGTGAATTTCACGTTTCCAGTAGCAAGTGTCTATTACAAAAACAATTGAAACTTGTTTCACTATAATTTGCTAAAAACATGAATTAATTTCAATTTAATAAAATTTCTTTGTTGTTGGTGACCCACTGTTTTGATTTTGGGAACAGAGTTCTCAATAAGGATAAAAACATGAATCTGAACCTTTGTCAATTCACAAAATATACAAGTTTTTTCCCGAGTGTATTGTCTGTGGCCAGAGCTACTGAATAAGCAAACTTTTGAACATAAAAATTAATAGAATTTTGCTTTCTAACATTACTTTTAAATATTCCCCCAAATGAGCTCCTATTCTATCTAAAAGCAAGAAGAAAAGCACGCTGAGCTCTAATAAGTTGAGATTGGAGGTGCAACAATAATATATTGATGGGCCTCAGCAGGTGCCACCAATGGCAGCGTCCACAGCACTTCCCCAGCACGACCATCACCATCCAGCCTCCTGTTTGTAATGGGCCAATCCATACTCATCCTAGATAATTATTCTTGCTCCTATTTTTTAAATATCCAGGAAGGACACTCACATGGACTCCCTCAGTTGTACACTGCAACATTTAGCAAATCTCACAACTGAAAGTTTCCCTTACTTCAGTTTCAAAATTACTGTGCAATTTCATATATGGAAAACAGAGAGAATAGAAGTACATTAGCGTTTCTAGAAATCATTGTTTTGTTTTGTTTTCCTATTGGAATAGAGAAAAATCAATCCCTTAAGAGACTGATATCTTCCAGATGGATGACTGAATGAATATCGTTTCTGAGACTCTGACCCTGGATGGCGAAAAACCGACTTCCCCAGATGACTTCCATTCTGACTCGCCAGGACACATCCCAAAATGAAACAGCAGACTTGACAGGCTTATCCTGAAACAGCCAGTTCTTCTTAATATTATGGTGCTCCCTAAGGACCCAACGTATGAATTTATCAAATATAAAAGAACTTTGTCAATAATGCTGGATATGACTGTCATTATTGAGATTTGGATTAGAGTAATACACATTAGGAAAATAAAATCTCTCTGTGATATCTAGTATGGCATAAACATTACTTTAATAAAATTCCACAAGAATATTACAAAACAGGTAACTCAATAGGCATATATTGTCCCCAAAACTACTTACCCACATACTTTACTAAAAAATCTTTATGTAAGACTACTGCAGTTTCTTTGAATTTTTTATCATTTTAAGGCAGTTGAAAAATTTTTATTAAGACACTAAAATTAACAAACTACCTTGGATTTGAAATTTTATTAATTGTTCTTCTTTTATGTTTCTTGGCACCCTCAGAACACTTTGTAACACTTTTCTAACTAAAGTTCATGAAATATTTTAGGCCACTGGAAATCTCACTTATGTCATTTTCCAGACCAGTTTCAAATTGAAAACATGTTCATACTCTGCACACAATTTTGTCACACAATTTCTCCACAGTGAACTCAGCAAATAAACTATTTTTTTTAATGAAGTTATTTGTGGACACTAGAAGTGGCAATTTTTGACAGATCAAATGAAAAATAGACAAAATCTTTCCATTCTTTTTCTATAAAAAAGTATCAAGTGCTAAAACTAACATTATATGACAAACCATATAATATTTTAGACATTACCAAATTATCTTTAATGTCCAAACTGGCCATGATTTCTTCAAATTTGACTGTGGAAAAGAAAGGCTAAAATATGCTATAAAATGCAGACTTAATAAAAAGCAGAATTTAAAAAAAAGTGTTTTGAATTCTAGCTTAGTGTCATACCCATAAGATCTTTTATAAAAATATTTTTCTTTTTTTTAAAGTTGTAAATGGACACAATATCTTTATTTATTTACCTTTATGTGGTGCTGAGGATGGAACCCAGTGCCTGACATGTGTGAGGCAGGTGCTCTCTCACTGAACTATAGCCCCAACACCCCCCATGAGATCTTTTTAATTAAAAATAATGTGAATTTTTAAAATTAGACTTCTAGATAGTTCAAAACATTTGGCTTAAGCCATTAAGAAAACAAACAGTAAATAAAACTAAAGTAATTAACTGTGTAAAAATAATACAAAAAGGAATATTATATTTTATTTTATGAATTAACTTTTTATTTAAATCCTTACTCAAATAAATTCCTATTTCATCTAAAGGCAAGAAAGTATGTATTAATATTTAATAGAGTAATACTTAAGGGAACAATAACAAAATAGAGGTAACAGTGACAGGAAAAAAATATCATTTGAGATTTCTTGGCTTTTAAACTACTCCTTGGCAAAACCTGCATATTCTTGTTGGATATATGGTTTTTGGAATATAATATTCCTCTGCATAACACTCCCACTTGTTCCTCATATTTCATTCTACCTGTGGGAATGAATGACAAGTTTTTCCTAAAATCAAAAAAATATATATATATGTTAAATTTATACTGTTATTCTCATTGGGTAGCTGTAGGGTCAGATGGAATGGGGCCAGGACCTAGAGATTAGGTAGGTGTATGTGCTGACTGGAGTAAGAGCCTGGGTGTGCAGGTGCAGACAGGAGAGGAAATCAACTAACCCAGAAGTAGGGATGGTGACCCGTGTCAAGAAAACGAGAGTGATACAGGCAGACTAGGGAGTCGTTGGCCAACAATGAGGAAGACTGGCAGAGAGATAGACGAGTTTCTTTAGAAGATTATATTAGTTGGCTTTTCATCACTATCACCAAAACAACTGACAAGAACAAATTAAAGGGGAAAATTTGATTTTGACTCATGGCTTCAGAAGTCTGAGTTCAAGGTTAGCTAATTTCATTGCTGTGGACTTGAAGTAAAGCCGACTATCATGGCAGCAGGGCATGGCAGAGGAAAGGTGCCCAGCACATGGGGGGCAGACTAGGGACAAATTAACCCAGGCCACACTCCCAGTCACCTTCTTCCTCCAGCTGTGTCCCACCTTCCTACCTGATAGTCCATTCAAATTATTAATCTATTGAACTGAATAATCTTCTGATGAGATTACCATTCTCATGATCTAATCATATCATCTTGAACATTCCTGCGTTGCCTAACACATGGGCTTTTCAGGGAACACTAAAGTTCAAATCATAACAAATGTATGATGTAACGTATGTAGTAAGATAAACATGGAATCGGCCGTAGGGAGGCTTGGCCGCTTAAGGAGACTGGATTTCAATGGGAGATGACCACTTTGGGAGGAATGAGCATGAACAGAACTTGCCCTGAGTTGGGAGGTCCTGGGACCTGGGACAGGTTAACCAAGTACAGAAGCAAGGAGAGGAGCAAAAGTACTCTCTCCCTAAGTTGCTATTCAATGAAGATCAAGATTTAGTTCAGCAAAATAAATAAATTCTAGGAACTCTGCTATACAACTTTGCAACTACAGTTAACAAGTCTGTAGTGCACATTTAAAAAATTATTAAGAGGACAGATCGTGTGTTAAATGTGCTTGTCATTACTGAAGTAATAAACCCAGAAACAGCAGGGTCTTGATCACTGAGCCAGGCAAGGAAGCCCTGCCACTAGAACCTACATGTAATCTCAGAGCCTGGGAGCATTAGTGAGCAAAGTCACATTGAAAGAACGCTTGGTCCACTAAAGGATCCGCAGTTTCTTCTTTTCACCTCTTTTTTCTTTTCAGAGTCATTTACGTTCCTCACCTCAGGTCCTTTGTCAAAATGGGAACCACTCTAGAATTACTCACGCTCATACTTTGGGTGTAAATTTCTCTGGCATCTTCCATTTAAATTGTTGGTTTCTGATTACAGAAGGGAAGGCTTGGGACACTGTTGGTGCACAGCTCACTTCTGGGGAGGTCAGTTGTCTGAGTCAGAAAGGTCTTTTGGCTGTTTCTGTGATCCACTGGCTTTGGCATTTCAAGCATCCAAGTGGACGACAGGAATCCTGAGAAGATCCCTACTGCTTGTATCTGTCTTCCTATTCACCAAGTCTTTCCATCATTTAGCATAAGCCATTCCCTGCTTCTTTGTTTTCTATCTCTTTGCTTCTAAATAATCTTGATACATCAGTTAATTTCATTTCTACCAAGTTTTCTTGCCTCTGCATCAATTTGTTGCCTTTGTGATACCTAAAAGCCCATCATCATGTTATGCTATAATTCACTGTTTACCTGCCCAATCTCCACCAGACCACAAATTTCAGGGAAAAAAGTGATCGAGTTTATTCATTATACATTTGCAGCCTCAGCACCTGGACTAGTACTCATCATTTATAAATAAACATTCAATAAATATTTGTTAAAGGAAAGAATAACTACATAAACCAGAGATAGAAGTTTGCTCACTCCTTTTGCTTAAGACTCTAGGTCTACCCTTCAATTCCATCTTTACATCCACTCACCTCAAAGCATAGAGAGCCAGCTGACAAGCCCATTACATCACAGTTCAAGTGGTCTGCTGCCTCAATGACAGATGGGCTGCTCAATATCTCTGCCACCATGAACACAGTTCTACAACAAACCACAATCATCTCTTTCCTGAACTACTATAGTCATAATACTAGGTCTGTCTACATCACTTTTGCCCTGAAAAAGGTCCCCAAAGGGCTGCCTTGTCCCTTCCACCATGTGAGGATGCAGCAAGAAAGTGGTACCTAAGAAATAGCAGCACTCATTGGACACCAAATGTCCGTCACCTTGATCATGGACTTTCCAGTCTCTAGGATTGTGAGAAATAAATGTCTCTTGTCTTTTTTAAGTTACCTAGTTTATGGCATGTTTGTTATAGCAGCACAAGGAAGCACAGGAGAAATTAATGACGCATGCCACATGGTAAGATTCTTAGCATTCAGTGTTTTGTTATCTGATTGATCCCCTATGCATATGCTCCTAACATGTCTAACTGGTTATAGATTAATTATAAATGGGCAATTTATTTATGTATTTTACTTTTATTTGGGCCATAAAGGCTTACAAAATATCTCCCTTATTGCTTTTGTAGTAGTCTCATTAACCTTCATACATATAAATTTTCTATTCTTACTACTTTTCAGATCCTCTAAAAAGGAATTTAGTTCTTTATGAAAAACTTGGTAAAGCATTGAAGAAATGGGATCAATGAGAAACTTAAAAGAACAGGGAAATTTTTTAAATATATGCTAAACCTATACACATAGAATTTAAATTATAAAAAAGAAGTAATATCATTAAATGACAAACTTGGTAGAGGTAATAGTCTGAGTTTTAGTAGGACATTTTAAACACTGCATTATAAAGCTCTCCAAGAAAATGTTTTAAATTTGATTTAGTTAAGTAACCTGTCACTGAGATTGAAATAGCAAGTAATGAAAAATGTCAACACCCTGAACTGAGATAAGATATTTAATGGCATGACAAAGAAGCCAGGGGTAAGTTTGTTTTATGTCGCTTCTTAATTAATTATTTGGAAGGAGGAGTAAGCATTTACAGATTATATTCTGAAATGGCACTAACTTTGATGATGCTACAAAAATGATTAATAGGGAAGAATAAAATGCACCAGGGCTTGGAACATTTAGGAATATTAGTAAGTGGAAGAAAAAAGAAGATATAATTGAGTAAATGAAAATAAGTTTTGGGCTGGGGATGTGGCTCAAGCGGTAGCGCGCTCGCCTGGCATGCGTGCAGCCCGGGTTCGATCCTCAGCACCACATACCAACAAAGATGTTGTGTCCGCCGAGAACTAAAAAAAATAAATATTAAAAATTCTCTCTCTCTCTCTCTCTCTCTCTCTCTCTCTCTCTCTCTCTCTCTCCCTCCTCTCACTCTTTAAAAAAAAAAGAAAAAGAAAATAAGTTTTGAAAATTTTGAAGAACAATTTTGAAAGCAATAATGGTAGGAGCTTTTAACATCACACAGGTTAACATATTGTTCTGAATGTAATAAATCTAGCAAATATGAGGCTTAGCCGCTTTTGCTTGACCCATTCAAAGACAAAAATGATCAAATTCTTCTTTGGATAACATAGAATCTGAATGAATAGGACAAAATTTTGGAATGATTCAATGTAGCTAAACTGATGTGTACTCATGAATGTGGAAGTGGGATGGATGGCACCATGTTGTTGGAACAAATAATTGAAGTATTCTTTAACCATTCTGCTTTCCCTGGACATCATGCTCTTTAATAAAGAAAAACCTAATGACTGAAGTTTCTCTAGCATGGGGGCTATCAAGAAGAGAAGCCTTCTAGTTCTAGCAAGATGGAAGAATAATGTATTTTGAAATTCTCCTATCACAAATATTCCTAAATTATGAAAATAATTTTGAACAGGGAACTTGAAATAAAGAGTAAGTGCCTCTTATCACCTCCTATGCTTGCCTTAAATGATGCAAGGAGAGAGGAACAGCAGATACTGGCCCCATAGGAGTAGATATGCTATCTCAGGACCAGTTGAAATGAGAGTTAGAATTAGGTCTGCATGTTCTGTTGCAGCTAGAATAAAGTTGACCATCAGCACCAAAAGACAAGGAAACTCGTCTCTGCCTGGGATTTTGAGGAAAAGGGAGGAATTCTTCTTAGAAATTACCACTGTCAGTACCAGGAAATAAAACCAGAGTTGATGAAATAGAAAATTTTATGAATGAAACCGCCAATTAGATACAAAGAAAAGAAAATTTGTGATGTAGGAGACAAAACTGGACAAAGTATCCAGACTGAAGACAGAGATACTTAGAGGAAGAAAAAATAAAAAATGAGACACAGAGGGCAGGGATGGTAGAAAAAGAAATTTTACCATATGTCTCAGGCAGTTGCAGTTAGAATGAATTAAAAGAATATGAAAGAAATGATTGCTGAAAACTCATTAGTTCAATTTTTTTAGAATTAGTAAACAATGGAAATACTAATGGTAAGGAAGCTCAATAAGAACAGAGAAAGATAAAATGGGGAGAAAAAAACTGCAATAAAAACATTAAAGTGAAATGAAAGGAACCAAAGATGAAGAAAAATAATCTTAAAATAACCAGAGGGAAAGATGAATTATCTGCCTGCAAAGAAAAATTAACCCAATATTAGATTCCCAACAGCAACAAAGGAATTCATTAAAAAGGTCTGCCTTCAAAGTGCTGAGACAAAAATAACTTTTGGTCTAGATTTCTATACATTGCTAAATATGAATTCAAGAGTAAGAGCAAAGTAAAGACATTTTCAGACTAAAATAGTTTCCCATGCATAACCCTCTATTAAGAACTTCTAAAGGCTGTGCTTTAGGACAAAAGTTATTTAGTATCATGTAAGAATAAAGTTTAGCAAAGAAATGAGAAAATATGTGTGCAAAACTAAGTAAGTAATATTTCATATAGAGTAATAATGGTGATAAAGCTGTACAAAAATCAGGAAGATCATATACCAAAAAAAAAGGACTAAACTCAGTATAATTTAAAAGAATGTCATACCGTATTGAAAAAAATATATCCAGAAAATCTAATTAGATGCAGTGCAAGGGAAATACCTAAAAGACACACAGAGGCTTATTATATCTTCCATATTACATGATCAAGTTTGTAATGTCTCATAAATTTCGGTGCTCTTGGTTTGTTGATTGTAGAAACTGTATTTATCTAATAGCTGGTGAATATTCATATTACTAAGATCTTCTGTGTATTGGCCTATTTTTCTTTCTTGGAGTAGTTAAAATCTCTAGCTACTTACCTGAACAGTTTTGTCAGCTGTCACTCTGTTTGGATGCTGTGTATACAGGTATCTATAGGTAGGTATATATTCATCATGGTCTATCTGTCATCTTGCTCCAGGAACTATTTAATGGTCTCTCGTGTCTCTGCCCTTAGGCTAGCTTTGTCTTGAATTCTATTTCTTAAGATATTAAGATTGCTACTCTAGCTTTCTCTCATGTTCTATATACCTAGTATATTTTTTCCAGTCTTTTATTTTCAATTTTGTATGCTTTGTCCCAAGTAGACAAAATATTCACAGGGATAATGATTGCTCAATCCATAGGTCTCAGTATCCTTTGACTCTTTTAGTATCCTCCTTCCACACACATAGATTGTGACTTCTTCTCTATTTGGGGCTTTTGGCATCTTTTTAAATTTTTTCATTTCTGTGCTTCCTATGCCTTTTTAATCTCAATTTTATTTTTCCTTCATCAAAATACAATACACATTTTGGTTACGAAAATGGCTCCTCTAGCTCTCATATCAAACTCTATATTCTAAGTAATAGGAAGAAATCAAAGAGAAGGGAAAGGCAGGTTCCATGCCTTTAAAAGGAATGACCTGAGAGTTGCACACTCTACTTCCACTAATATCCCCTGGCCAGAAATTAGTAACATCTTGAGCTGGCCACACCTAGCTCAAGAAATGAGTATCATTAACACTGGTGGGTTTTTTTGTTTTTGTTTGTTTGTTTGTTTGTTTTGTTTTGTTTTACTTATGAACAAAGACTTGTAGACAGGTGCAAAGCTTCAATCCTCCTTTGCAAGCCAGAACTCATTTAGTGTGAGTTTAGATACATATAAGAAGGAAAATAAAACCTAAGGCAGCTTAAAGAGATGCCATTTCAATAACTAACAAGTTGTTAAAAAGAAAAAAAAACAGGTCATGAGAGAAATCCCAACATTCCAGTTTTCATATCATGATAGAAAATGAACTTTGTAAAAGAATAAAAGAAAGAAAAACATGAAGCCAGGCATGGTGGTGCATGCCTGTAATCCCAGCAGCTTGGGAGGTTGAGACAGGAGGATCACGAGTTCAAAGCCAACCTCAAGCAAAAGTGAGGCACTAAGCACCTCAGTGAGACCCTGAATCTAAATAAAATACAAAATAGGGCTGGGGATGTGGCTCGGTGGTCAAGTGCTCCTGAGTGCAATCCTGGGGAAAGAAGGAAGGAAGGAAAGAAGGAGGGAGGGGGGGGAGGGAGGGAGGGAGGAAGGAAGGAAGGAAGGAGCATCTTTCATCCCAGTGAAATCATCTTATTTTTCAATGGAGAAAGGAGAAAAGAGACGTTTACTCAACCACTTGTGCTTCCTGTCATACCACATCCACTATATCATATGGACATCCATTCCCTCCTCAGGGAAGACAATCCTAGACACCCATTCAGTTATAAATCCAACTAAAAGGCCACGATTTCTAGATAATATACAGTCTTTCCCAGCAGACCCAAATATGATGTTTCACAATCCTGCAACCTAGAAACCAAACAAAAGAAATCTGTCCCTTCTTTCATTTCCAATATATAATGCTAGAAAAATGAGCAAGGTCACCAAAATAGAATTTTTTTTCTTTTAAGGAATGGTACCAAGAGCGTGATTGTTGGTCCATAGCAGTTTTCAAATGCTAAAAGGCAGGAGTTCCATAAATTCTTTGGTTAGCTATATGGTGCTGGTCTCCTGGAAGGATCCCTCTACCCAAAATCTATCATGATCCCTAGATTTCCTCTGAGGATTTGGGGTTTTACTATGTTCCATGATCACATCTGATGTGGGCATTGTCTGGTATATTCTTGTTAGGGGCTGTTCGGATTTTGCAGCCCACTAAATGCTAGTGCAGGACTAATATTGGGTTTTCATCAGCAATTAGGCAGAAAACAACCATAGATTTTGCAAGCTAGGTTGTTGTTTCTTTGAAAATACAATTTCCTGAAACATTTAGTAGTTTTTAGTCAACTTGTTTCCATGAGTTCCGTATGCAAGGATCTATAGACAAAACTTTTGTCTAGACTTAAAAATAAGTCTCTTGTTTAGTGACCTCTAAACCCTGCCCATATCCTCCTTGCAGTTCAATGGCTGTTTCCTTGAAGTCACGTAAAACAACTGTGACAGTAGTAAGACAACACTAGATGGTCTTGTCAATTGGCGTGGCTGAATTGTCTGGCCTAGAAATCTTAATGGGAAGTGACTTTTTAAAATAAAATAAGAAGTTACCGAAACTTATTGGCCTCCTGTATTTCTAGCTCTATATTGTTGAAAATTTCATCTTTTAGTTCTTCTTCCAAAGACAAGCTTTTCAACATGAGTTTTTGTATGGCAAAATAAACTGAGTCTTTGTACATCTGAAATAATGTCATCACACTAAATGAAAACTTTTTAGATTTAAAATAAGAACAATATAGGATTTATTTTTCTTTCCTTTATGGCTTTAAAAATATTACTCCTTTTTCTTCTTCCCTCCAATGTCATTGCTGAGAAACTTCAAGTTAATGTTAGTTTTGTTCCTTTGTTCATGATCAGCTCTTTCACTTTAGAGTTTAATAGAAATGTCTCAAGGCAATTAATATTTTTGAATTTCATTGTAATGTGGCTAACTTGGGGTTTCTCATTTAACCTCTTAAACACTTTACATGCTCTGAAGACAAAAGCCATACATCTTTTATTTTTATTTCTTTTTTTTTGTGTATGAACTTATAAAAATATAAGTATGACATTTATAATATAAAGCATACAATTTTATGTGTTCAGGATATACTCACTAACCACCACCCACATCAAGATATAGAATATTCCAAATATCCCAGAAGACTAACATTTTTAAATTCTTTATTTATTATTTGCATATTTTGAATTTTTAAATTCTATCATCATTTTATTAGCTTTGTCTGTTACCTGTCTATATCAATAGAATCATACAATGTATGGTCTTTGGGGTCTTTTTACATTTTGATT
The DNA here is from genome assembly GCF_964194105.1 of Spermophilus citellus. Classification (NCBI taxonomy): domain Eukaryota; kingdom Metazoa; phylum Chordata; class Mammalia; order Rodentia; family Sciuridae; genus Spermophilus; species Spermophilus citellus. Next base: position 136,530,101 of record NC_138187.1, on the reverse strand, counting down.
ATATTATGTTTGGGAGATAAATTGATCTTCTGAGGGGAATAAAGTAGTTCATTGTTTTTCTTGCTGTTTAGCTCTACATTTTATAAATATATCACAATTTATTATGGTTTCTCTTTTGATAAATATTTTGGTGGTTTGAAACTATTATAAATACCACTCTAAGTATTTTTTATCATGTCTGCTAATGTACACATATGTACACTTTGGTTGAGAAAAAACTCAGAGTGAAATTTCTGGGTTATGGGTTGTGCATATGATCATTTTTAGTAGATATCATCAATTTACCAAAGTCATTGTTTACACTTGGACTCCCTCCAACCATATATAAGAATTCAGTTATAGCAAGATATTGATATCTGCTAATTCTGCATAGCGGATTCATAGATGTCTATTACTATACAATTTTATTTATTTTAATTTTTGTTGATTCTTTTTAGTTATAATAACAATAGAATTTATTTTGATATAATTATAGAAGCATGGAATATAATTTGTTCTAACTCAGGCCAGTACTTTCCTTTCCCCTCCCTTCCTCCCACCCCCATTCCCTTCCCCCTACTCCACTGATCTTTCTGCGATTTACTTACAAATTTTTCTTTTTCAAATTAGTGTCTTGTGTATGTACATGATGGTGAGATTCACTGTGGTACATTCATATATGTACATAGGAGAGTTAGGTCAGGTCATTCCATTGCCTTTCCCTAACCTATCCCCCTTCCCTTCTCTTCATTTCCTTTGTCTACTCCACTAATCTTTCTTCTATTCCTTTTTTTAACTCTCTCCCACCTAATTTTGTATTAGCTTCCTCATATCAGAGAAAACATTCAACCTTTGATTTTGGGGGACTGGCTTATTTCATTTAGCCTGATAATCACCAGTTCCATCCATCCACAGGCAAATGCCATAAAGTCATTCTTTATGATTGAATAATACTACATTGTATACATGTACCACATTTTCTTCATACATTCATCTGTTGAAGGGCAACTGGGTTGGTTCCATATCTTAGCTATTGTGAATTGTGATTCCACAAACATTGATGTAGCTGCATCACTGTAGTATGCTGATTTTAAATCCTTTGGGTATATATGGAAGAGTGGGACAGCTGGATCAAATGGTGGTTCCATTTCTAGTTTTTTGAGGAATCACCATTCTGTTTTCCAAAGTGGTTGCACCTATTTGCACATCAACAATGCATAAGTGTACACTTTTCCCCACCTCCTCATCCACATTTACTGTTATTTATGTTCTTGATAATTGCCATTCTGACCTGAATAAGATGAAAACTCAGGGTAGTTTTCATTTGTGTTTCTCTAATTGCTAGCAATATTGAATATCTTTTCATATATTGTTGACCAATCTTCTCTCTTCTTTTGAGAAGTATCTATTTGGTTCCTTTGCCCATTTTTTTTTTTTTTGGTGTTAAGTTTCCCAAGTTATTTGAATATCCTAAGTATTAATGCCCTATCTGAGGACCAGGTGGCAAAGTTTTCTCCCATTCTGTCTGCTCTCTCTGCACATTCTTGATTGTTTCCTTTCCTGTGAAGAAGCTTTTTAAATTGATTTTTTATTGTACTTCTGGCACTTTAGGTGTCTTACTGAGGAAGTCAGTTCCTGAGTCAACGTGTTGGAGTACTGCGTTTTCTTCTAGCAGATACAGAGTTTCTGATCTAATTCCAGAGTTGGTTTGATCCACTTTGAGTTTAGCTTTGAGAATGAGATAAAGGGGTTAAATTTCATTCGACTACATATGAATTTCAAGTTTTCCCGATACCATTTGTTAAAAAGGCTATCTTTTCTTCAACATATGTTTTTGGCACCTTGATATAGGATGAGATAATTATATTTATGTGGGTTTTTCTCTGTATCTTCTATTCCATTGTTATCCATGCCTGTTTTGGTGTCAATACCATGCTGTTTTTGTTACTATAGTTCCATAGTATCATTTGAGGTCCAGTATTGTAATGCCTCTTACTTCAATTTTCTAAGGATTCCTTTGGCTATTCTGGGTCTCTTATTTTTCCAAATTAATTTCATGACTACTTTTTCTGTTTTCTGTGAAGAACATCATTGGAATTTTGATGGGAATTGCATTATCTCTGTATAGCACTTTTGGTAGTATGGACATTTTGACAATATTAATTCTGCCTATCAAGAACATGAGAGGTCTTTCCATCTTCTAAGTCTTCTTCAATTTTTCTTTATTGTTCTATGGTTTTCATTGTAGAGATCTTTTACCTCTTTTTTTTAGATTGATTCCTAAGGTTTGTTTGTTTTGTTTTGTTTCTTGAGGTTATTGTGAATGGGATAGTTTCCTAATTTCTTTTCAACAGATTCATCATTGGAATATAAAAACTTGATAGATTTATGGGTGTTGATTTTGTATCCTGTTACTTTGCTAAATTCATTCATAAGCTCTAGATGTCTTCTGGTGAAGTTTTGGGGGATTCTTCTAAATACAGGATCATGTTGTCAACAAACAGAGATAATCTGATCTCTTCATTTTCTATTTATATCCCTTTAATTTCCTTCTCTTGCCTAATTGCTCTGGCTAGAATTTCAAAGCCTATATTGAATAGAAATGGTGAAAATGGGCTCCTTGTGTTAGAGGAAATGCTCTCACTCAGAATAATGTTGGCTTTGAGTTTGTCACATACAGCTTTTACAACATTGAGGTAAGTTCCTTCTATCATTAGTTTTTCTAGTGTTTTAGATATGAATGGGTGCTATACTTTGTCAAATGCTTTTTTTGTATCTATTAAAAATTTCTGTGATTCTTGTCTTTAAGTTTGTTGATGTGATGGATTATATTTATTGATTTCCATATATTTAACCAACCTTGCAACCCTGGGATGAAACCCACTTGATCATGGTGTATTACCTTTTTAATATTTTTATATGGTTTGCCAGTATTTTATTATGAATTTTTGCATCTTTGTTCAACAAGGATATTGGCCTGAGTTTTCTTTCCTTGATGAGTCTTTGTCTGGTTTTGGAATCAGGGTGATACTGGCTTCATAGAATGAGTTTGGCAGAGTTTCTTCCTTTTCTATTTCATGGAATACGTTGAGGAAGATTAATATTAGTTCTTCTTTAAGAGTCTGATAGAACTCAGCTGAGAATCCATCCAATCCTGGGCTTTTCTTTGTTGAAAGTCTTTTGATAGCTGCTTCAATTTCATTATATGAAATTGATCTATTTAAGTTTTCTGTATCCTCCTGCTTCAATTTGGGTAGGTCACATGTCCCTAAGAATTTGTCCCTATCTTCAAGATTTTCTAGCTTATTGGAGTATAAATTTTTTAAATAGTTTATAATGATTCCCTGGGTTTCAGTAGTGTTAATGATGATATTATCTACCTCAGATTTTAATAATTTTAATTCCTCCCTCTTTATCTGGTATGAGGATAGTAACCTCTGCTTATTTATGAGATCCATGTGAATGGTGTTTTTTCCCATCCTTTCTCCTTAAGTCTGAATGTCTTTGCCCTTGAGGTGAATCTCCTGCAGACAGCATATTGTTAGGTCTTATTTTTTTAATCCAATCTGCCAACCAATGTATTTTGATTGAAGAGTTTAGACCATTTATAGTCAATGTTATTATAAAGTGAGGCTTTTATTTCCTGCCATTTTGATTTATTTCTAGTGTTTAAATTAGATTTAATTCTCCTTTAATTAACTACTTTTCTTGTGTACTTCCTCCCTATGCTGGTTGTCATTTTTATTTTTCATTTCCTCTTCACAAAATATTTAATTAATGTTTTTTTAGTGCAGGCTTTCTTGATACAAAGTCTTTAAGCTTTTGTTTATCATGAAAGGTTTTTATTTAATCTTCAATCTTGAAGCTTAATTTTGCTGGGTATAGTGTTCTCCGTTGACATCCATTTTCTTTCAGAGTTTGGTATATATTATTCCAAGCCCTACTAGCTTTTAGAGTGTGGGCTGAGAAATCAGTTGATTTCTAGATTGGTTTACCTCATGTGACTAGATGTTTTTCTCTTGCAGCTTTTAAGATTCTATCCTTATTCTGTATGTTAATCATTTTGAGAATAATGTGTCCTGTAGTATATCTGTTCTGATTTTGTATATTTGGAGTCCTGTTTGCCTCCTGTAGTTGAATTTTCAATTCATTCTTTTTTTAATATTTATTTTTTAGTTGTATTTGGACATGATACCTTTATTTTACTTATTTATTTTTATGTGGTGCTGAGGATCAAACCCAGGGCCTCACATGTGCTAGGTGAGTGCTCTACTGCTGAGCCACAACCCCAGCCCCTCCATTTCATTCTTAAAGTTTGAAAATTTTCTGATATTTATTAAAAAGATCGTGCTTTCCTTTAATTTGTGTTTCAGAGACTTCTGAAATGAATCTTAAATTTGGCCTTTTAATGTTATTCTAGATTCCTTGACTATTCTATTCATGGTCTCTTAACAACTTTTCTCTATGATCAACTTTATTTTCAAGATTATATACTTTGTCTTCAAGGCCTGAAAATCTATCTTCAAAGTGGTCTAAACTATTGGTGATGCTTTCCATTGAATCTTAAATTTGGTTTATTGATTCCTACATTTCTAGGATTTCCATTTGGTTCTTTTTCAGAATCTCTCTTTATTGAAGTTATCTTTCACTTGCTGTATTTTCTCTCTGATTTCAACCATTACAACATTTTTAGCTCATAGAACAATTTAACTATGAACTTTATATATTCCTTTTGTGCATTTCCTCCACAGTGGTGTCAATGACATCTGTTGTTGAAGCATTATGGGTTGTTTAGGATGGTTTGTTCCCTTGCTTTTACATGTTGTCTGTATGTCTACCCGTCTGTTGGTATAGTTCTGACTTCCTTTAAGCGAAGGACTACTTTGTGAGCTTCTTTTTCTTAAGAGCCCTGGGTTAGGTGAATATCCAGATAATAATATTCTAATTCAATGTGTGACCGAACTCTGTTGATCCCAGTCTCAGCACCACTTTAAGAGATGCCACTGAGCCCTCTTTAGTATAATCACTTCTGAGCCAAGATCATTCTATTCAACCTTACAAGAAAAAAAAACTTGTTACAGTTTTCTCTGTAAGTCCTCAAATTCAGGCATAAACCCTATAATAAAGTTCTGGAACAGGTCAAAAAATAGTTGTTAAATTTAGTAAACTTACTATACACTTAAGCGAGGGCAAAAGAGGGGAAGAAAGATTGGGCAAATAGCAGAGAGAGAGAGAGAGAGAGAGAGAGAGAGAGAGAGAGAGAAGGAGAAGGAGAAGGAGAAGGAGAAGGAGAAGGAGAAGGAGAAGGAGAAGGAGAAGGAGAAGGAGAAGGAGAAGGAGAAGGAGAAGGAGAAGGAGAAGAAGAAGAAGAAGAAGAAGAAGAAGAAGAAGAAGAAGAAGAAGAAGAAGAAGAAGAAGAATTATTTATAAAAGGTAATTTACACCAAGGTAGAAAGGGGAAATAGATGAATGGGTGTTCTTTGAGGTAGTAGTCGATAATGAAAGAGAATAAATAGGGGGTAAGTGAAGTAGGTATAAACTAGAACTAGGAAAACAAAGATATGGAGGTTGATTCCAATTAATTCTTTAACCAATTAGATGAAATACATTTCAAGGGTTGAAGGTATAATGTTGGCTATGAGTTAACAATTATCCTTCAAGTTAAGGAGCTATTTATAGGATCAAAGTTGACCTTAGAGTTGTTTATATTATATCATGTCAAGGTGAAGAAAATTTTTGTTTATTCTTGGTTTGTATTTCACTGGGGTTTAGATATTTAGCAGATGTCCATCACTCTTTGTCTGAGGATCTCTCCTAAGTTGGAGGGGCACAGGAGCCAATTATTCAGTTGCTTTGTACCTCCTACCAAAGGCTTCTGGCCTGTCAGCTGACTGCTCAGAAGGTGCATTTTTGTGGCTTGGCTGTTTATATTGTGTGTGGTAGTTTAGGAAGCAGACTGTGGAGTGCTTCTGTGTTTGCTGTGGGTCACCTGGCCTCTACTGGATCCTTTTCAAAGTAGTGAAGATCCTGGTGCCTGCCTGTGAGCACAGAAACTATGGTTGTGGTTTTTCAACAGATGATCTGGTTGACACTGCTCTTGGAGGTACTGTAGTGAGGGGTCTCTGGTGGTTCACTTAAACTCTAGTCTCTATGCCCCAGGTCATGAATGGTGGACATTGATTCCCTCTGCTTATTAAGTCTAATGTAAGGTCCTGCAAGTGTCCAAACAATGCCCTGCCATTTGCCAGTTGTGATCACCTGTTAAGGCTGGTATCAGTCCCTTTTTCCTGCATAGCTTCTGGCAATTTCCCCCTGGGTCTTTATATCATTGACTATTCAGGCAGCTTCCCTCTAGTACTGGAGATCCTGGGGACTGTCCTTAGGCTTCCTATAGTGCCTCCCCCTAGTGACAGTAGTCAGGACCTTGTGACTCTGCTGTCCTTTGTTTGGAGCCAAAGCTTTGTTGTTGTCTGAGTCAAGCAAGTCAACAAATGCAGTGCAGTGCTTCCCACCCACCCTTGCCTGGGTCTTAGAGCTGAGCAAGGTCAGGTGCACTTCCCCAGCACAGTCCCTACAAGCCCATTCCCCTTGTTCACAGGAAGGGGGTTTCAGTGATTTATGGCTAGTAGTGATCCTTCTAGAAGTTCTCTCTAGCTGGATTCCTGAGAGGTTCATTTCAGAGGACTTCCCCTTGGCTTAATTTGCAGCTGTCTGGGTGTGGGAAGATACCACGCTGATTTAAGGGGGTGACTGGTCTGCTGAGGGCTCCACAAGATGGCTGTGGATCCCCAACCCAGTTCTCCTTTTACAATTTGGTTTTAAGCTGTTTGCGCTTTAAATTTTGTCTCTCTTTCCAACAGTTTTTAAGTGGATGAGCTTAAGAGAATGTTCATTCCCCCCTTTGCCCCTTCCCTCGGGTTCAGGATCTGGTAAGATACTTTCCAGTCTCTCCAGGTCTCAGATAATGTAATATTGAATGTAAGAGCTTTTATTTTGTCACCCACCTCTCAATGCTGCTTTTCCTTTGCTGCCTCCTTTCTGTGTTATGAGGAGATTGGGACTCAATACCTAACTTGCTGCCGCCATCTTCCCAAAAACCTCTTTGCAATTTTTTTTTTTAATATGTGAAAATATAAAAACTAAAAGCAATTTCAAGAAGAACATAGAAGATCCCTCAACATCCTACCAAAGCCAGAAATAAAGACAGGCAGTCAGTGTAGATAGGTAAATTGGGTCAGATCAGATCAAGGAGGCCAATTTGGGTCCAGGAAGTTGGAGACTGCCCCTGAGGAACTGAAATGTTAATCCCTTCAGAGCCCTTCCTCCACTCTTATCAAGATGACCTGCCCCTGCTCCAACCTATTACTAAGGTAACCTGTCCCAGGAATTGTCCTTCCCTACAGGGAGTTGTAAAAGTTGTTAATTAATGTACCCTGGACCCCTTTCCTGCCTAGAACCTCCACAGTGGCCCCTCCTGTCAATCTGCTCCTCACCTTTTGGCCATCCCACCTGGGCCTAGTCATGTACACAGGAAGGAGAGAGAGAAGGGAGAAGAGAGCAGGAGAACAAAGGAAATTTAGAATGTATTAAAGGAGGTAGACCCTTCTCACTTCTTGAGATACCAGAATACCAGGTAAGGCCCCTTACTCCCTCTCAGAAGAAGTTTATGTTACCCCTTTTAAAATAAACTCTGCTTTATGTGCTTGCCTCAGCGTGCTTCTCTGATGTTATACTTCACAGGTGAGGAAGTAGAACTTGTCACCCATAACCCATGGTATCACCACCATTATCTCAAAGACAAAAACTCTTGCAGGAGGCCAAAGAGAAAAACCAAAGGCTTCTGGGAGCAATGGGAAAACATGGAGTCCAGATCCCTTGCAGGGAGAGTAAGTGAAGAATTCAAAGGAAAGGATGTTTTTTTAACCCACTGAACCCTCACTGAGAGGCCTCCAGGGGTTGTCCTAAGGAGCCAAGGAAAAGAGGTAAAGAGTACAATGAGGAGTCAATGAAACTACTATCTAAATCCATGTTCCTGTGACCTTGAGAAGAAATGCTTTTGCCTCACAGCTGCAGCAAAGCTCCTTTTGTGAATATTGGTCTCATAGTAAACTTATTTATAATATATTTTATATTCTTCTAAGAGCAGAAAATATATCCCAGTGTTTACACCTAAGTCAGCACTTCTGGGGTAAACCCTGGGAATGTGTTCCATAAACCAGCTCCCTTGATGACAATGGTGTATGGCCAAGTTTTGGAAATAATAATATGTAATTCTTTATATCACTGAGTTGGCCCATAGACTTACATAATTGAAAGTCACTAAACCATGGATATTCCTGGCTCTTTCTTACATGTGAAGAAAAGTTCGTTCAGGGGTATGGGTTCATTTGGAGTTTGAAAACAAGAGTGGTTTTCCCATATCTACAGTGATCAGACTCTGTGGTATTTGTTTCCAACTTGATAATAATGAACAGGCTTCATTGTCCTGCCCACCAGGAGGCGGTGCTAAGAACCTTTTGCTAGAGAGTGTGAGGTTCAGAAAGCTACACTGAGGTGCTGCATCTTTCAGACAGTTTTGTTTTTACTTGACTACTTTAGGGTGCTTTCCTGAAAAGCGGAAGAGGTCCTTGAATTTTTTAAAAATGACTCTAACACTGGAATGGCTGATTTGTTAAAATTAGGTTGACATTGTTTAAAGTTTCAGAGCATGTAAATCTAGTACTATAAACATTTTCTTGGCATCCCAAAGGTAAGCATTTTGTTCTATGTATTCTCTGTTAGGAAATTATTCTCTTTGGGATGAAATCACTTTTGTTTTTTCTCAAATCCAACGACAATTTCCCTTCCTCCTTTATTACAGTAGTTCCCCCACCCCTTTCATCTATTTTTTAAGGATTTAGAAACTCCTTTTTATTTTGCAAGACATCAGGCTTAGAAACATATAACACTTGATGTGCACCTTCTTCATGCCACGTATTGTGTTAGAACCTGGGCACTTTGATGTATAGTACAGGATTTCTTCTTAGCAAAAATTGGGAGTGGCAAAAGTCAGAATCCATATTTTACCTGGCCAAACTTATGTAGCTAGGGTGTGAGAGAAGAAGGATTCCTAGACAGTCTTAGGATGTGTATCCCTAGCTCTTTTTACGATGGGAGTGGTCTTCTAATTCTGTTCTGTGGATACTTGGTATTCCAAAACCATGTTTCAGGGAATCTGAAAATGTTAGATACAGATTTTATTTTTAACAGCTATAAATTAAACTTTAACATAATTAGGAAGACCCATCCATCAATTTGTACAGTAGTTTCATTCATTTTTGTAGTCTACTTAAGGTAAAACTTTTCTATCAGCTCTGTGAATTCATTTAAACATTTCTAAATGTGCTGATAATTAGAAAAATGTTTGTGGTACTACTATTTTGTTAGATTCAAACATGATAATGCTTCTATAAATTCCACAAGCAGGACACGTACATTATATTCAACTAAATGCCAAGCAACACTGAGAAACATCTGTTAGATGCATTAACCTATCATAATATATATATTCTATTGTGAAAAGAGTAAATATTGTAGTAATTATATAATATTACAAAATAGAGGTGCCTGTGGTCAATTTTATATTCTAAATATCTTTTATTAAAAGAATTCAATTCATTGTTAAATATTATTAGATTCTTTTGGAAAAATTTAATTCATCTTTAATAATAAAGTGTCCTCTGTCCTTTTCAATCATTCTGAGATTATAAATTGATTATGAAAATTGTTCTCTGTTGCAACGGTATTTCTGTATGATTTGTGACTTTCTTGTTTCAGTTTATCCAAAACAAAACACAGAAGTCAATTGGATGGCAACACTGATAGTAGAGTATAGCTGTTATCCTTTGTCCACTCACAAAAACCTTGTTAATTGCTGTTAATTAAATAATTATTATCAATTCTAGCTTCCAAAAAGATATCTGAAAGAAGCAGCATTATTATCTGTTCTATATATAGTGGAGTTTCCATTAGAGCTTTCTCTGAATAAAGAATTCTGCCACTTTAAAAATTGAAAAATTAGTCTGCATACCAAGTGACCATTTGGCAAATGAAACAGTACTCTACCATAAAAGGAAAAAAAAAAACGAGTATTTATTGAATTGCGGTAATTTTTAATTATAACAAGCTGAGGTAAAAATACATTTTACTCTTTTCCATTATTCTCCAAAGCAAAGTCTTGACAGAAATATTATTTTGTTCTCAAAGAGCATTTTGTCTACAGCATCCCTAAGAGAAAGCAGCAAGAAGTTCATTAACGGAAAAGTGAATTTATAATCTTGGACCACCTTTGTCAATAGAGCATTGAATATTTCATTGTCCACTGTGTAATTTTTTCTTAAGGAAGATCCATAATTGCCTATAGGGGTACACTCAAGCACAAAGCAATGAACCCCACTGATGTCTAGATAATTCAGAAATATCTTCTTCTTTTCTCATTAAATATAGACAAACATTTTCTATTTAAGGAATAATACAAAATCGAATCTTTTCTGAGCTCAGTCTCTCCAGACAAATCTTAATTTCTTTATCTCCCATGTATATATGATAGTTCCTATACAGCCAATCTTTCCACTTGTACTAAATGCTATCCCCCCAAACACACACCAGCCCATCACTGATATAATTCTCCACATATTCTTCTACACCATTAATACTTGCTCTGTACTGTCTTTCTCATCATGACATAAACATTCTTTTTTATTTGTACTATATTTTTAAAAAATTCCTTCCTATGCTAGTTACCACTTAGCATTTCTTTTCATTGAAACTCCTTGGAAGTGCTATTGGTATGTTCATGCTGTCTCTAGTTTCTCTTCTTCATTCCCTCTTAAACCCACCCCATTTGGCCTTGTAATGCTGTTACTCTAATCAGCTATCAATCAGCACCATGTTTCAACATCCAATGGCCCATTCTCATCTCCATTTACTGGATTTGGCAATGGCGTTTGTCATGGTTGACGGTCTCTCCTTTCTAAACTTGACTTGTAGAACATCATAGTTCCTTGGATTTCTCTTATTTCAATGCTTGGTCCTTCTCAGTCTCTATGGGCTAGTACTTCTTCTCTTCCCTTGCCATGTTGGAGTGTTACAGAGATCTCTACTTTGTCTTTTCTCTATAATCACTCCGCTCCTTTATGACTTCAAATGCCATCCACGTTCTGGTAACTCCCAACATCCTATCTCCAGCCATGACTTCCACACAAACACCAGATGTCATTCTCTAACTGCCTATCTACAGTCTCCACTTGTTTGTCCAATAAACATCTCAACTCATCAACTTTCAAACCTTCTCCACCTGTAATTTTCCCATTTGTATTGACAGCAATTCCATCCTTTTCAGTGGCTTTCACTAACAATCTTAGCATCTGCCCTTGACTACTGTTTCTTCCTCATTCTACATCCAACACTCAGAAAATTCTGCTGTGCTTACCTTCAAAATATATCCAAAATGCAGCCCCTTCTTACCATGCCTAGTACCATCTCCCTGACCAAAATCACTATCATTCATCTCCTCAGTTGCCACAATGGACTCCTGACTGTTCTCCTTGCTTCTACCCAATGCCACCTTCTCCCTAACCCCACAAATTTGTCTCAGGTAAAGAACTAGAAGGACTGTACTAAAAGGTAAGCCCCATCATGTCCCCCTTACACTACCAAGCCCCATGTGTTCTGGCCCCACGACCCTTGTGCATTCCTTGCTGCCTCTCTTACTCACTCTGCTTCAGACACTCTGGCCTCCTTGCTGTTCCTCTAAAGGCCAGGCTTGCTGCTGCTTTAGAGTCCTTCCACTGATATTCACTCTTCCTGAAATGGTCTTCCTCAGCACCAAATCCAAGTCGTTTGTCTAAATGTCACCTTATTGAGGCCATCCCCTAAACACACTCTTGAGAACTACACCCAGTGCGTCACCCTCCCCACCATCCTTGCCTTACCTACTTTTCCTTTTATTCCCTTGTACTTTGCCACCTTCTAAGATATGCCACATTATGCTCACTGCTGCTCTTCTCATTAGCTGTAAGCTCCACAAGGGCAGCGATCTTTACTGTATGTTTGGTAATATGTGTTAAGCACCTAAAACGGTACCTCTCTCCTAGTAGATTCTCAATAAATATTTGCTAACAAAATGCTTTTTGTTTTCTGATGCATAATAAAGCTTTGGCCATCTGTTAACAGTATCGATAACTGGATATCAATACTGTGTAAAAGCATTTGAAATCCTCTCCCCCCATGTGTTTTTTTCCCCCTGTGTATTTATAAACAGCTTTTCTTCCAATCCTACAAGTCCTTTCCATCTATTTAACAATTTTTGGTCTATTAAGTTTATTATTTTGAACACATTTGATCAAGATTATGTATGTTTTTTCAATTTTATTCAGTACTTTGAAACTCATTTGTACAAACTGTCATTTTTTAACTCAAAAGGATAGTAGGGGATAGGAAAGGTAGCAGAATACAACAGTTACTAATAGGGCATTATATAAAATTGTGGATGTGTAACCGACGTGATTCTGCAATCTGCATTTGGGGTAAAATTGGGAGTTCATAACCCACTTCAATCTAATGTATGAAATATGATATGTCAAGAGCTTTGTAATGTTGTGAACAACCAATAAAAAAATAAATAAATAAATAAATAAATAAAAATTTAAAAAAAAAGATTAACATTAAACAGAGTCATGAGGTGGGAGGGAAAGGGAGAGAAAAGGGAAATTGCATGGAAATGGAAGGAGACCCTCATTGTTATACAAAATTACATATAAGAGGTTGTAAGGGGAATGGGAAAAAATAAGGAGAGAAATGAATTACAGTAGATGGGGTAGAGAGAGAAGATGGGAGGGGAGGGGAGGGGGGATAGTAGAGGATAGGAAAGGTAGCAGAATACAAGTTACTATTATGGCATTATGTAAAAATGTGGATGTGTAACCGATGTGATTCTCCAATCTTTGTAATGTTTTGAATAACCAATAAAAAAAAATAATACATCAAAAAAAAGCAGTATACAAAAGGAAAATATATTTATATATGTAAGCTTAGAAGATAGGCAGCCCAAGATTTTGCCAATTAAATAGCTGGAAGGAAATAATAATAAATTATATTTAAATCGCATGTAATTTTTTCAAAAATGATTAAGAATTTCAAGACAATGGTGGCAGACATTTCAAGACAATGATTAAACCAAGCAAGGGGCCCAATAGCACACAGAAAAATGGAACACATGATTATCAGTTTTATAATTTGTAAAAGTTGTAAAAGCTGTGGCATAAAGTTTTAGCATGAACCTGATACATATATTCCAAAGTCACCTTTCACCATAGGTATATACACCTTAATACCTCTTTTCATATTCTACTTTAGGGTCCCACTAACTGCAAGTAATAACAAAACAAGAGCATATGACACTTTGACCCTTTAGCAGATTTGGAAAAGCTTGAATGCTTTCACTTATGAAACTATGGCTGTTGATTCAAGAGGGATAGACAGTTGAAATATATGTACCAAATGTCTGTAAGTAAGATAAATAAAAATAATGCATATAAGTAGAGAAGTACAGTCAGAACTCCACTTGTTTATATAATTAAACAAGATGTTTTGCCCTTCTGCCTTATTTTCTTTATCTGTGCAAGTGAGAGGATTCAACTAAAAAGCTGAAGCCATTTCTTCCATTTAAGAAACTGTATCAAAAAGAGCGAGGACTCAGGGTGTCACAATTAGGTACAACCTCAACAGTTACTCAGGTCTAGGTCCTCAGCTTTTCAGATTCAGAAACCATCTTTTTTTATTAGTGTATTTAAATATGACATGCAGGGAGATTTATTCAGGCAAACTAAAATTGCAGGTGTCCATTTTATTAACCTAAATGCCTATTATTAAATTACAATAAAAGAAATAATGTCAGATGAGAAGCCTTTGGTCATTTACTCTGATTGTTCCTTCCGGGTGGACCAATTCACTTCAGAGACTAAATTATAGGTCAGACGTTTGCTTAATGGGCCCACAGTCAGAATATAGGAGCTAAATTGTCGTCAGTAAAGGATAATTATGTGAGTCTGATTGCTTCTCTTTACTCAGGGAGATATTTTTACCCTGATTATCAATTGATCTTTTGGAATCAAAAGGATATTGGTCCTGTACTAACTTGAACACTCTTTTCTATCTTATACATCCTCTCTTTTTCTTTTAATCGCAGCCCAGAATGCAATCCCTCTATTAATAAGTTTTTTATCATGCAGTTACCTTTTGATATAATGTATTAAGTCTCTTCAAATGAGTTACATCTCAGACCATAAACTATACTCTAGTCACATTGGCTGAGCTGAGCAACTTAATCAACAAATTTATTAATCATCTTTTAAAGAAAAAACCTACCTACAGATCTCTTTAAGAATTTCAGATTCTAGGAAGATGGCGGCGATGGGAGTGCATCACCCCAGTGCGTCGCGTCACTGTGCGGGAGAAAGATGAGGTGAAACGGCTGAAGGCTACCTTGTTGGGAATTTCCAGTGAAATTGAGGTGCTCCAGAATCTAGAGGATGGATTTCCATCGCGCGGGATTCGGCTACGGGGGCTCGGTCGCGGGCGATTTCTCTGCACGGAGGGTAGCAGAGCCTGGTCGGCGGACCGCCCCGCGGATGGAGTCTGGGGAGCACGCTGGGTAGCGGCGAGGTACCGGAGCGGGAGTACAGCGATGCGGATTCTGGGGGCTCCTGCCAGCGGTGCAATGGCCGTGATTAGTGCTGAGTTCCGGCTTTGAGACAGAGGAGAGAAGCGGTCCAGTTCGATTCTCAACACCGGTCGGACCACGGAGGAGGACAGCAGCCGCCATCTTGGAGAGCTGATGTAATCATCCCTGTTTTCTACTGATCTCAGCTCATTCAACTACGGAACAGGTGATTTCAGGCTGGTATTTGCCTGCGTCTCACAGACAGATCGCTCAGGCTCGGGACTGGAGAACCTGAGGAGAATACTCCTCGGGGCTCGCTCCTGGCAAGGCATGCGCCGGGCTTTGAACGGCCGGATTCTGGTTCCCTGGGCTGCTTTGGCCCAGGGCTGGGGAACCTGCGGGGACTGCGTGCTGAGGCCAGCTCCAAGTGGAACGTGCGCTGCGCTCTGACTCCCGGAACAGTTTTGGCCCAGGGCTGGGGAGCCCGCGGGGACTGCGTCTCTGACCCTGCTCCTAGCGGAGCGTGCACTGAGCTGGGAGAGTTTGGAGCGGCCGGGCTCGGGCTCCCGGGGCTGCTTTGGCCTGGGGCTGGGGAACCCGCGGGGGTCGCTCTGTGGAGCCTGCTCCTAGAGAGCATGGCTGGGATCGGAGAGGCCGGGTTCTGGCTCCCAAAGCTGTTTGGCCCAGGGCTGGGGAACCTGCGGGGACTGCTTCTCGGTCCGGGTCCTGCTGGGTGCTGTGGGGGCCAGGGGGGCAGAGTGGAGCTGCCACCTGCGCCCAGAGCAGGCCAAGTGACCCGCCGGCGTGGTATCACGACACCGCAACTGCAGCTGGGGCCGAGGAGAGTAGCCGCCCACACCTGGAACAGGACCAGCGACCTGACGGCGCGGTAGCCAAGTCACCCCATTTGGAGTGGGGGCTGTGAAGAGCCGCCGTCTGAGCCTGCAAGGTAGGCAGACCTGCGTCCCACTGGCAGGACAGGCCCGGCAGCCTGCCAGTGTGGTGGACAAGTAGCATCGAGGCAGTCACGTCACACTGGTTGGAGTGGGGGTGGAGCAGAGCCGCCGCCCGTGTCCGGAAAAGGCCCAGCGACCCGTTGGAGAGGAAGTCAGGTACCCCCACTGGGAGTGAGGGCTGAGCAGAACTGCCGCCCGAGCCCGCAAGGTAGGCAAAACTGCGACCCACCGGGGAACAGGCTTAGAGGCCGACCAGCGTGGTAGACACGTCACACCAATTGGAGTAGGGGCGGAGCAGAGCTGCCGCCCACATCCGGATCAGGACCAACAACCCGAGGGCGTGGTAGTTACATCACCACAATTGGAGTGGGGGCAGAGCAGAGCCACCACCCGCGCCCACAGGGTGGGCAGACCTGCGACCAACCAGCGTGGTAGATAGATCACCCTAATTAGAGGAGGAGCACAGCCACTACCCGCCCTGCAAGGGAGATCGCCCAACTATACAAGAGCAATATAAATAAATAGGGGGAAAATTTCAAAAACACAACAGTTTCACCAAGCAGAAAGAAACACGAGCAGTATTAAAAGACAAGGAAAGAAAGGACCACAAGCAATGCAGGTCAACTCAACTTTAGAAGAGGTAATAGCTGCAACAGATGGAATGTCAGATAAAGAGTTCAGGATATACATGCTTCAGATGATCTGGAGTCTCAAGGAAGACATGAGACAGCAAAATCAGACAATGAAAGATCACTTTGACAAGGAACTACATAAACAAATCCAGGAAGTAAAAGACCAATTTCACAGGGAGATAGAGGTAATAAAAAACAAACAAATAGAAATCCTAGAAATGCAGGAAGCAATAAACCAACTTAAAAACTCAATTGACAATACTACCAGCAGAGTAGATCACTTAGAAGATAGAACATCAGACAATGAAGACAAAGTATTTCAACTTGAAAAGAACATAGACAGCTCAGCAAGTCTGCTAAGAAACCATGAGCAGAACATCCAAGAAATATGGGATAACATTAAAAGACCAAACTTAAGAGTCATTGGGATACAGGAAGGCACAGAGCTCCAAAGCAAAGGAATACACAATCTATTCAATGAAATAATACGAGAAAACTTCCCAGACTTGAAGAATGAAACAGAATCCCAAATCCTAGAAGCCTACAGGATGCCGAATGTCCAAAATCATAAGAGATCCACACCTAGACACATTATAATGAAGATGCCCAACATACAGAATAAGGAGAGAATTTTAAAAGCTACAAGAGAAAGGAAGCAGATTACATTTAGGGGTAAACCAATCAGGATAACAGCTGATCTCTCAACACAGACTCTGAAAGCTAGAAGATCCTGGAATAACATATTTCAAACACTGAAAGAAAATGGGTTCCAACCAAGAATCGTGTATCCGGCGAAATTAAGCTTCAGGATGGAAGATGAAATTAAAACCTTCCACGATAAACAAAAGTTAAAAGAATTCGCAGCTAGAAAACCATCTCTTCAAAAAATTCTTGGCAAAACATTACAGGAAGAGGAAATCGAAAATAACATTGAAAACAAACAGTGGGAGGTAGGACAGTAAAGGGGGGGAAAGTAATCAAAGAGGAAAACAAATCAGGTTTAGTAACATTAATAAACAAATATGGCTGAAGGAACAAACCATATCTCAATAATAACCCTAAATGTTAATGGCTTAAACTCACCAATTAAGAGACACAGGCTAGTTGAATGGATCACAAAGCAAGACCCAACAATATGCTGCCTACAGGAGACGCATTTGATAGGAAAAGATATACATAGACTGAAGGTGAAAGGTTGGGAAAAATCATATCACTCATATGGACTGCGGAAACAAGCAAGAGTGTCCATACCATATCAAATAAAATAGATTTCAAGCCAAAGTTAACCAAAAGGGATAAAGAGGGACACTGCATACTGCTCAAGGGAACCATACACCAACAAGACATAACAATCATAAATATATATGCCCCAAACAATGGTGCAGCTATGTTCATCAAGCAAACTCTTCTCAAGTTCAAGAGTCTAATAGACCACCATACAATAATCATGGGAGACTTCAACACACCTCTCTCACCACTGGACAGATCTTCCAAACAAAAGTTAAATAAGGAAACTATAGAACTCAATAACACAATTAACAACCTAGACTTAACTGACATATATAGAATATACCACCCAACATCAAGTAGTTACACTTTTTTCTCAGCAGCACATGGATCCTTCTCAAAAATAGATCATATATTATGTCACAGGGCAACTCTTAGACAATATAAAGGAGTAGAGATAATACCATGCATCTTATCTGATCATAATGGAATGAAACTGAAAATCAACGATAAAAGAAGGAAGGAAAAATCATGCATCACTTGGAGAATGAACAATAGGTTACTGAATGATCAATGGGTTATAGAAGATATCAAGGAGGAAATTAAAAACTTCTTAGAGTTAAATGAAAACACAGACACAACATATCGGAATCTATGGGACACATTGAAAGCAGTTCTAAGAGGAAAATTCATTGCTTGGAGCTCATTCCTTAAAAAAAGAAAAAACCAACAAATAAATGATCTCATACTTCATCTCAAAATCCTAGAAAAAGAAGAGCAAAACAACAGCAAAAGAAGTAGAAGGCAAGAAATAATTAAAATCAGAGCTGAAATTAATGAAATCGAAACAAAAGAAACAATTGAAAAAATTGACAAAACTGAAAGTTGGTTATTTGAAAAAATAAATAAAATCGACAGACCCTTAGCCATGCTAACGAAGAGAAGAAGAGAGAGAACCCAAATTACTAGCATACGGGATGAAAAAGGCAATATCACAACAGACACTTCAGAAATACAGAAGATAATCAGAAATTATTTTGAATCCTTATACTCCAATAAAATAGAAGATAGCGAAGGCATTGATAAATTTCTTAAGTCATATGATCTGCCCAGATTGAGTCAGGAAGATATAGACAACCTAAACAGACCAATAACAATAGAGGAAATAGAAGAAACCATCAAAAGACTACCAACTAAGAAAAGCCCAGGACCGGATGGGTATACAGCAGAGTTTTACAAAACCTTTAAAGAGGAACTAACACCAATACTTTTCAAGCTATTTCAAGAAATAGAAAAAGAGGGAGAACTTCCAAATACATTCTACGAGGCCAACATCACCCTGATGCCTAAACCAGACAGAGACACTTCAAAGAAAGAAAACTACAGACCAATATCTCTAATGAACCTAGATGCAAAAATCCTCAATAAAATTCTGGCGAATCGGATTCAAAAACATATCAAAAAAATTATACACCATGATCAAGTAGGATTCATGCCTGGGATGCAAGGCTGGTTCAATATACGGAAATCAATAAATGTTATTCACCACATCAATAGACTTAAAAATAAGAACCATATGATCATCTCGATAGATGCAGAAAAAGCATTCGACAAAGTACAGCATCCCTTTATGTTCAAAACTCTAGAAAAATTAGGGATAACAGGATCATACCTCAACATTATAAAAGCAATCTATGATGAGCCACAGGCCAGCATCATTCTGAATGGAGAAAAATTGAAGGCATTCCCTCTAAGATCTGGTACAAGACAGGGATGCCCTCTCTCACCACTTCTGTTCAACATAGTCCTCGAAACACTGGCCAGAGCAATTAGACAGACAAAAGAAATTAAAGGCATAAAAATAGGAAAAGAAGAACTTAAATTATCACTATTTGCAGATGATATGATTCTATACCTAACAGACCCAAAAGGGTCTACAAAGAAACTATTAGAGCTAATAAATGAATTCAGCAAAGTGGCAGGATATAAAATCAACACGCATAAATCAAATGCATTCCTGTATATCAGCAACAAATCCTCTGAAACGGAAATGAGGACAACTACTCCATTCACAATATCCCCCCAAAAAATAAAATACTTGGGAATCAACCTAACAAAAGAGGTGAAAGACCTATACAATGAAAACTACAGAACCCTAAAGAGAGATATAGAAGAAGACCTCAGAAGATGGAAAAATATACCCTGTTCATGGATAGGCAGAACTAACATCATCAAAATGGCGATATTACCAAAAGTTCTCTATAAGTTCAATGCTATGCCAATCAAAATCCCAACAGCATTTCTTGTAGAAATAGATAAAACAATCATGAAATTCATATGGAATAATAAAAGACCCAGAATAGCAAAAACAATGCTAAGCAGGAAGTGTGAATCAGGCTGTATAGCGATACCAGACTTCAAACTATACTACAGAACAATAGCAACAAAAACAGCATGGTACTGGTACCAAAACAGGCGGGTGGACCAATGGTACAGAATACAGGACACAGTAACCAATCCACAAAACTACAACTATCTTATATTTGATAAAGGGGCTAAAAGCATGCAATGGAGGAAGGATAGCATCTTCAACAAATGGTGCTGGGAAAACTAGAAATCCATTTGCATCAAAATGAAACTGAATCCCTTTCTCTCGCCATGCACAAAAGTTAACTCAAAATGGATCAAGGAGCTTGATATTAAATCAGAGACACGGCATCTGATAGAAGAAAAAGTTGGCTATGATCTACATACTGTGGGGTCGGGCTCCAAATTCCTCAATAGGACACCAATAGCGCAAGAGTTAACAACTAGAATCAACAAATGGGACTTACTCAAACTGAAAAGTTTTTTCTCAGCAAAAGAAACAATAAGAGAGATAAACAGGGAGCCTACATCCTGGGAACAAATCTTTACTCCACACACTTCAGATAGAGCCCTAATATCCAGAGTATACAAAGAACTCAAAAAATTAGACAATAAGATAACAAATAACCCAATCAACAAATGGGCCAAGGACCTGAACAGACACTTCTCAGAGGAGGACATACAATCAATCAATAAGTACATGAAAAAATGCTCACCATCGCTAGCAGTCAGAGAAATGCAAATCAAAACCACCCTAAGATACCATCTCACTCCAGTAAGATTGGCAGCCATTATGAAGTCCAACAACAACAAGTGCTGGAGAGGATGCGGGGAAAAGGGTACACTTGTTCATTGTTGGTGGGACTGCAAATTGGTGCAGCCAATTTGGAAAGCAGTATGGAGATTTCTTGGAAAGCTGGGAATGGAACCACCATTTGACCCAGCTATTCCCCTTCTCGGTCTATTCCCTAAAGACCTAATAAGAGCATGCTACAGGGACACTGCTACATCGATGTTCATAGCAGCACAATTCACGATAGCAAGATTGTGGAACCAACCTAGATGCCCTTCAATAGATGAATGGATAAAAAAAAATGTGGCATTTATACACAATGGAGTATTACTCTGCTTTAAAAAATGACAAAATCAGAGAATTTGGAGGGAAATGGATGGCATTAGAGCAGATTATGCTAAGTGAAGCTAGCCAATCCTTAAAAAACAAATGCCAAATGACTGCTTTGATATAAGGGGAGTAACCAAGGTCAGGGTAGGGATGAAGAGCTTGAGAAGATGATTAACATTAAACAGGGATGAGAGGTGGGAGGGAAAGGGAGTGAGAAGGGAAATCGCATGGAAATGGAAGGTGATCCTCAAGGTTATACAAAATTACATATAAGAGGAAAGGAGGGGTAAGAGAAAAATAATACAAGTGGAAGAAATGATTTACAGTAGAGGGGGTAGAGAGAGAAAAGGGGAGGGGAGGGGAGGGGAGGGGAAGGGGGATAGTAGAGAATAGGATAGACAGCAGAATACATCAGTCACTAGAATGGCAATATGTAAATCAATGGAAGTGTAACTGATGTGATTCAGCAATCTGTATACGGGGTAAAAATGGGAGTTCATAACCCACTTGAATCAAACTGTAAAATATGATATATTAAGAACTATGTAATGTTTTGAATGACCAACAATAAAAAAAAAAAAGAAGGGAAAAAAAAAGAATTTCAAAACACACATTGGGATCAGACATATTTAACTTACTTCATAAACAACTGTAGGTAGGTTAATTAACTTTTCAGCCTGAAAAATCTTCATCTATAAAACAGGAATAACAATCCCTACTTTTTAGCGGGTGTTGAAAGGCTAAATGAGATAATATTTATGAAGTTCAATGTTTGGGCCTAAAGTGAAGACTCAGCAATAAACAGATACAGTCATCAGTAACCTCAAACACACCTTGCTTTCCTCCCAAAGTCAGTCTTCCAAGTTGGCCTTTATATCCTTTTGTCTCAGGTTGAGGGGGGCACCTAGACAGCCCCGGATGTCTGGGTTGCACATTTCAGCATTGACTCTCTGTAAGTCCACACATGTACAGAGGCACAAGGCAGGTGAACTTTCAAAGGCAATATCCTCTTCATAAACTTGAACCCACTGAACTATACACTCACAAGCTAATAACTAATTATAGCTTTTTGTTTTGCCAGTTCTGGCAATGTAGCTCGCTATTTCCTCGCACAGCAAATGTTCCTCTATTGAACCCATCAGTTCATGAAAACAAGTTCAGCATCCCCTGTCATATTTAATATAAATCAACTGAACCATGAAATTCCGTTTTGTTTAAGCTCAAGATAGTTACCAGGGTGGACCCTTCGAACCTCAGCCTTTTAACTCCAAGACCATTTTTCATTATATTTCTTTCTTAGAAGGATCTGTTTGTATATAATTAAATGTGGCTTTCTTAAACCTTTACAGTTGGTAGCTTAATGTATTTTTGTTTTATTTCGAGTACAAAGGCTACATTATGCTTTTGTTGGCATCAGTGCTAGTTAGGATGCCAGCTATATAATTTTGTTCTTTGCAATATGTCAGCATTTGAGTGCCTTGGGCTCAACAGGTGGTGCTAGATAAGGTTCTGGCAAATCAAATAGGTAATGCAGTTATTTCTTTTGTCAAATTATAATTAAAAACAGAGTCCATGTAAAATGAAACTTACATTTTCCTGTTTTAAAAGGGGCTCAGCATCCAGTACAAATCATTTTTTATAACAAAGGCCCATTAGTAAGGAAGCGTGTTGGCTGCATACATGGAAACACGTTCTGATCTGCAGTTTCGCTGCCCTCTGTGAAGTTTCCTTTGTAGACCTGAGGTCTAAGCATTGCTATGGGAGGTACTGACTTTTCCACCCTGCTGTAATTCAGCAGTATAAACTTGAAGCCATGCTCCAAATGGAACTGGACGTTTAAACATAATGCTAAGGAACGCTTAGCAATGCTAAGACACTCTGAATAATCCAGTTAGAGCAAATACTTTAAAACTTTCCTTTTGCATACTAGGGTTTTTCTGAGTTCCTAGTATAGGAGAAAGAACAGTGTGCCTGTAATCAAGAAACTGGGAAGATCTTTGCTCCTTATAAGTGACAGCTCCCTCTCTGATAATTTTACATCAGTTCTGCCAGAGTGTGGGCATCGCCCTCACCAATGCTGGACAAGGAGGGTTTCATACACCTGATTGTCTCTGAAAGTTCTCTCCAGCAAAAGCTGCTCCTGCAGGGCAGGTATGTACTCTTCCTTTTGTGTGCTCACAGTTGTTCTTGTGTGATGGACACCATTCTAGAAGCAACGATCCAGGAACTGGTCATAGGCCTCCTATGTTCCCAAGAAGAACCAGTGTTAACTTCCTGCAAGTAATTTAGTATCCTGGTTTGAGTCTTATTGCTCTAAAATCAAGATATGTTTAAAAAAATTAATTAAAAAACACAAGATCTTAAGGTGATAATTGATCTACCTGTGCCTGCATAACATATTAGCTGAAAAAGAAAAAAAAAACCCAGAACGCCCAAAATACTCATCTAAACTTCTTATCTGTGCACAAATATCATGATATGAGGGAATAATCGGATGTATGACATCATGTAGACATGACATGCAGATGACTGAACATTCTTCAGGAGTTGGGTCAGACTCCAATAAGGACAATCCAGTTTTCTCCTTTGAACTAAATGTTCCTTTGTGCCCCTAAATAAGAGATCCCTCAGTTAAATACATGTTTATTTTCTGTAAGTGTATAGGCTTCCTAAGGTCTGCATGTAACTATGACTAATGATCTCCTGTGCATAAATGCCCCTTAGTTCTAAGATGAAAATTTGCAGATTTGACAGACTATGCAGCATCTATATTACATGTTCACATTTGACTTTATTTATAAAGAATATGGTCATTGCCTGGATGCAGATCAAAAGAAAGTCAGATTTCCAGACTGAAAGCCTAAGATAATTAAATTTTGTACAGATTTTAAAGCATAAGAAAAGTAAATGCATATCACACATTATACTAAGATTCTGGTTTCAACACTGCTATTGTCAAGATGGGCAAATGGGAAAATATGTTTATCAGTTTCTTCATCTAAAACAATGAATTTGAACTAGAAGTGAGCTAGACTAGAAGTGTTCAAAGGTTTAAACACAGCATCTCTCTTTCTTCAGGCAAAAATCCATAAGATATAAACCTAATCCATACAGCAAAATGGACTGTGTCTCCTATACTGTGACTTCTTTGACTCCAACTGCCAGCTCTGGGGATTGTCTAGAATATACCTAGGGTATATTCTAACTAGTCTATAAGGTGCTGGCCCAGCTCTACAACTCCATAATTCTAACATGACATAATACTGTGCATTTTCTAAAACACTTTACAAAGTTTATTGGTACAGTCTACAATCCTCTCAATCATCTAAAATAAGGAGGGTGGCTACCATTATATTCCTATTTTAGAGATAAGAAAACTGAACCACAGAGAGTTTAAAGCAACCACATCTACAGTGAATAAGAACTGAAACTGAGAGCAGAAGCAAGAAACCCTCAGTATTTTCTTTTCCGCTAGACACTCTTTCCTATATAAGGCACTGTAATAAGATTACTGCATTAAGCTTTTGATTTTGCAAGGTTCAAACAAATCTCTAAAATTTTAAGAATAAAGATAACCATTTACTGAAGCTAAAAAAGAAACAACAAATAAATTACCAAGTTCAGTAGGTTGAATTTGGTAATTGAATTCTTCACATTTGGCATCACATTAAAAAAATAGTTGCTAGGATTAATTACTCATTATCCTCATTGGTTTGTAATCCAGAGATTTGGACTTTAAGTATTTCATATTAAGTTCATTTTAATAAAAAATATTAACTATTTTAAATATTTCTTAATTTAACTTCTAACATGGCAATTATCAATAACTGTAAGTCACATAACCAAAGCTCTTTGAGATGCTCAAAAAATATTGAATGCAAAAGCACCTGTAGCCAAGAAGTTGTAAAGTCACTGGTTCAAATAATATGTTAAAGTCTAACATATGTTAAGGGAAACATTTCAAACTGACAGCAAAAGTGTAGATACAGTATTTAATATTGTTGGAACGAGAAGCCAGTTGTTTAAGGGATTGTGCCTCTGTGTGTAAGTAAAGCCCAAACAACTTTCTGAAAGAAATCTCCTCTGCTTGAAGTGCTCTCTTAGCTCATGGCAGAGTAGACACCAGGTGGTTAATCTGCAAACACTTGTCCTATTAAGCACCTCAGTTTCACAAATGCAAAGTTTCCATCTGCAGCATAAGTGATTGGCAACTTACTGCAGGCACCCCCGCAGCCCACGAAATTCAGAGTTTTCAAAAGTGTCTTAATTCTAACCTCTGAAACTTCACCACTAGTGGGCTGACAAGTTGAATCTTAGTGATAGCTGGGGCTCCTCCATTTGCCCCCAGGGTTATGATGCTATCCTGCAGAGGTGCTGCCAAAATATCATCCTTTCATACTGGGTACCATGGAGAAAACCACCATCTCAGCCGCGGGTCTCTTTAAGACCAGAGCTTTTAGACCACACTGATTGCCCGGGGAACTTGGTTGAGGCTGGGAACTGCTGTCCACTTCTCCCTGGTGTCCAACTGCTTTCTCAAGGCAAGGTGCTGCCAGTGCAGAGAGTCCTACAACTCACCAGGACCCACAGTTCTGTGAGTCCCTTCTCCCTGATTGAATCCAGGTATAGCAACCCTCATTTATGTTTTGATGCTTTGCCATCCTTCATTCTATAAGCTACAGTCTAACAAGACTGCCCTTGTTCATCTCCCAAGGCGTCATTCCTTCTTCAGCAAGGGTATACAGTTCATATTGTGCAATGAGCAAACACAGTTAAACACATCTGTATCTCATGCCCACAACAATGAAGGACTTCCCCCTTTTCCCATTTCATACAATAAATGTAATTTCTTACCTCAACAATTTCCTTGCCTGTGTCTTACTGTATCTTTCTAAACCAAATCCGAAGCACCATCTAAGACATGGGGAATTTGTTTTCAGTCTTGAAGTCTTTCTTATATCCTCAAGGTTCTTGCCAAGGGCATGTACAGATGTGAAATTGGGTTTTAATAATTGGCTCCTTGGTCATTCCTGAGCATAAGCCTACTTTTGCCTTCATCTTTTATTTTATGGTGTTTAGCCTAGGACCTTAGATCTCGAACATCTTATCACTATCTTATTTTTTCAGTCTCACCACACCCAAAGGAAAACTTCTCCCACAAAAACTTCCAAAAACCCAAAAAGCAAACTTCTCCCACTTGTACTGCTTATGATAGCTATTATACTCTTAATCCACTCATCAAGAAATATTTATTGAGCACATATTAAGTTCCAGGCATTGAGTATCAGTGAAATAAAGAGACATGGTCTGTGCTCTGTGGTAGGGTCATGGATTCCCAACTTTTTGCTCTATGACATAAGCATCCTTGGTCATCAATCCTGCCCCTCACACTGTGGCAGTGGCCAGTTATTTGTCTGATCATGATAAAATGATGGACATGTGTTTGAGATTGATATTCTGATTTCCTGCCTGTGTATGTATAGTTTCAGGTCGTCATATCTCCCCACCTCCTCTAACTGGCTACAGATCACTGACTTATCCTGATAGAACCCTAAAATATGGCAAGAAGAGATGGCATACTGTATTTGAGAAAATGAGAAAGGCTTAAAACTACAACTTAAGAGAACAGAGTAGGAAAACTAACTGGGATGAATAACTCAGTTTACGTTATTACAGAAACAGGAACATGTTACCGGTGTACTTTTTTTTGAGACAGGACATCACTAAGTTGCTGAGGCTGGCCTCAAACTTCGATCCTCCATTTTCAGCCTCCTGAGTCACTGGGTTTACAGGCATGTGCTATTGAACCTGGCAACTGATGTACTTTTTGATAGAATTTAATTTATTCATTTCAACCTCTCTGTATCTTAACAAAAATTGGGGATGGGTAAGAAAAGGTGAATTAGGGAGAAAATGAGATGGAAAACTGACATTTGTTGAACTTGTTATAATATAAAATATTTTATTTAATACTCCATCCTTAGGAGATAATTTTAATGATCTGTATTTCATATAAGAACATAAAGCTAGACTGTGGAACCAACCCAGATGCCCTTCAATAGATGAATGGATAAAAAAAAATGTGGCATCTATACACAATGGAGTACTATGCAGCAATAAAAAATGACAAAATCATAGAATTTGCAGGGAAATGGATGGCACTAGAGCAGATTATGCTTAGTGAAGCTAGCCAATCCCTAAAAAACAAATACCAAATGTCTTCTTTGATATAATGAGAGCAACTATGAACAGAGCAGGGAGGAAGAGCAGGAAGAAAAGATTAACATTAAACAGAGACATGAGATGGGAGGGAAAGGGAGAGAAAAGGGAAATTGCATGGAAATGAAGGGAGACCCTCATTGCTATACAAAATTACATATAAGAGGTTGTGAGGGGAATGGGAAAATAAACAAGGAGAGAAATGAATTACAGTAGATGGGGTAGAGAGAGAAGATGGGGGGGGAGGGGAGGGGGGATAGTAGGGGATAGGAAAGGTAGCAGAATAAACAATTACTAATAGGGCATTATGTAAAATTGTGGATGTGTAACCGACGTGATTCTGCAATCTGCATTTGGGGTAAAATTGGGAGTTCATAACCCACTTCAATCTAATGTATGAAATATGATATGTCAAGAGCTTTGTAATGTTGTGAACAACCAATTAAAAAAAAAGAAAAATAAATAAAATAAAATAACAGTTCTTATTTAACAACAACAAAAAAATAAGAACATAAAAATAAATTATGTGCCAAAGATCACAGAGGGAGTCACTGATAGTCATGGGATTAACCTAAATAAATCTGTGTGGTACCTATAATATGGTATATCTTTAAGGACACATTCTATCATTTTAAACTTTGTGGATATTTCCTGGTAAATCATCACATTCCTGACCCATTTTCAGATGTTATGGCATTCAAGCTCCTCCAATTTCCTGTGTCCCAAACTATAATCACCAAAGGAACTCCCTGGGGATTTAATTATAATGCAGATTCTGGTGCAATAGACCCTGGGAGCAGGCAAAGAATCTGCATTTCTAACCAGCTCCCAGTTTATGCTAATATTACTGATCTTTACAGAAAGACCACTTCAGCCAGCAAGGCCAAAGCTCACACACCTGGATTTTGCAGATGAGAAAACCAAGACCCACAAGAGATGAAGAGAATTTCAGATAGCAAATTAATTAGTGGAGACAAACAAGATTCAAAAGTCCTGTGTTCCTGTTACTTCCTTATGTTTTTACTTTACACAAAATAAAATATTACTTAAGATTACATACAACTGGGTATGGTGGTGCCTGTCTGTAATCCCAGCAATTTAGGAGTTGAGGCAGGAGAATCCCAAATTCAAAGCCAGTCTCAGCAATTTAGCAAGGACCTAAGCAATTTAGCGATATACTCTGTCTCAAAATAAAAATTAAAATAAAAAAGACTTGAGGATATAGCTTAGTGGTAAAGCACCCCTGGGTTCAATCTCCAGTACCAAAAAACAAAATAAAATAATAATATTCATTTGATATGTTTTTGCACTTGGTAATGAACTTAAAAACTTAAAGGATTTGTGTATTAATGACAAAACTTCCTGCTTATTTATTTTAAGGAAAAGTTAAAAATGTTATGTGTAAAAAAAGACAGATATTGTATATATTTCTTTCAGAAAATATGCTGATTATATATTGAATAGACAAACTTAAATTATTGTTAAGCATACAACTTACTACAGAGTCTACAAAAAATCACACTTATTTTATGAAAATGCTTGAATTTTAGTTTTGTTTTATTTAAGGAATCATTTCACTTAAAAACTGGTTTTGTGAACATTTAAATCTTTCTCTCAACAAAAGAACTTTGTATGCTTTACAATCTATATATATCCCCCAAGTCTCAAGTCCCAGAGTTTTGAGTAAAGTTAGAAAATGTAGTAAACCAATATAAATATGCATAAATAAACAAATATGTAAATGTAATCAGTTCCCAGTTTCATGCATGTTGTACATTAGAGCATAATAGTTTTATATTTTTCTTGGCCCCCAAAGTAAATTATCTTCTAAATTTGTGCATGCCAGAACTAAATTCAAACACCAATTGATGTCCACAAGAAAGAAAGAAAATTCCTAAAAAATAATAAATTGCCTCAACTTTGCAGTTATTTAATATTAAAATATTAAGTAAAGACACTGTCTTCATTAGAGCAGTCATCTCATTAAGGCATGATGTAAAGTGAGGCACAGCTCAAGTAATCACAGGATATAACCAAGGCAAAACTTTTTTTAATGCAAAAACATAATTAGCTGTATAATCAAAGGCTAAATAGAAAGAGAATATATTGATTTTAGTTGTTTTATCCTTTTTGGAAACATTAATTATAGTTGCCTTTTAGCGGTACCATAACAAGCATCTTAAATACATTAAAATTGCCAGTTAGCAATATTTTAGCATATGAACTAGCTAAAACTGGCTTTATTCCTCTTCCCTCCTCTGAAATCCCTCTCCAGTTAACATGTTGCACAGAATCCGAGACTCGTCCTGTTTCTATGAATAGATTTTGTTATCCTTTAGACATTTTCTTTTATTATTTACTTGTTTTAGTAAAGATCTGCTTGAAGAGGACTTTTTTAAAATAACCCCTTATTTGTGGAATTTTCCTGCTTCTCAGTGGTCAGGAGCTCAATCTCCATAGCACAATAGATAAGATTGGAACCCCAGCATGACCAGGGAGGTCTCTGGCCTTGGACAACGTATTTGAACTCTTTATTCCTCATTTTCTTCTTCTCTATGAAATGGAGTTAACAACATAACCCACTACGAGTACGCTTACCTAATACAGTTATTGTGAGGATTGAACTTGACAAATAAAAGTAAAATAATCAGAACATTTCCTGTCCACTGAAAGTGATAATAAATGATGAAAAGAAGGAAGAACCAGACACAAGGAGGAAGGGAAGGAAGACAGGGAGGATGAGGCAGGCATTGCAGCAATGACAATAAAACCAGTTGGTTCTCAATTAAAGGAACGGATCTCCAGATCTCCTGGGAAAAGAAAGATTACATTTAGTTCTAGCACTGCCACGTTACAACCTTAGTAAATTTAACCAGTTTCTGCCAGCCTATTTTCTCATCTGTAAGTAGGAAATGACATTTGCTTCACATCGAAAGGTGTTATGAGGATCAAATAATATATGTTTGCAAAAGTTTATTTGAAAGTCGTAAAATACTATAAAATTGGACAAGTATATTTTATATGCAATGATATGATCGTTTGAAAACTTGGATTTGACTCTGACTATCCATATTAGGATTTCCAATCAATATTTGGTGGGTAACTTTTTAAAGAGAAAAGATTAGGATAGAAATGATGCTTTCCTAAGTTTTTACCCAAAGCAGTAAAAAGTGCATGGTAGGAACCAAAGATTTGAAAAAGAAAGCCAAGAGGGTCAAACCACATGGGTTGTATCTTCACAGATTAGTTACTCTTAGTTCATTGCCATTGACATCAACTGGAAAAGAACATGATATTTAAAAGCATGAAAAACAAAAGAATTCAAGAACAGCTTGCATTTCTTTTAATTATGTTGATATATTATAACTAATATAAAAGTGACCAAAATTTTCAAGTTATATATTAACACACTCTTGTAAGTAAATATACAAAACTGGCAATAGAAACTGCAAAGCCCAGCAATAAGCACATTGAATGCTCTCAGTAAATGTCAGCTACGTTAGTACAGGTAGCCGTGTTCTCATATAACCCATGTAAGATCAATTCAGAAAACTTGTGGAACAGAAAAAAGCTTTGAAGTGAAATGGCTGATTAACTAAGTCAGTCCAATAAGAAGCTGATTTCCATGGGAGTTGTAAGTAAGACTCATAAGAATGATCTCCTTGGGGCTGGGGTTGTGGCTCAGTGAGCACTCGCCTAGCACATGTGAGGCACTGAGTTCAATCCTCAACACCACATAAATATAAAATAAAGATATTGTGTCCACCTAAATATTAAAAAAATAATGATCTCCTTGCTATTTCTAAGTGAAGCTAAAGCAGACCAAGCAACAATTTGTATTTTTAGCCATGCTAACTACTGAAAGATTACCCAAAAGTTCTCTGACCAAAATTGTATTTGTTTTTGTTTCTTTATAATCCTTGTTTCATTGCTATGAAAAAACCAGCTCAGCATATAATATTCCTATTTCCTTCCTTGTTTTCCAAATTAAATGCTTTATTTTGACAACCTCTAATGCTCATTACAAACCCTCATTAATTCTTTTAATCATATACCTTTTAATCATATCCTGTCACTAAAATCAAAGTGTTGAATTTTGTTCCCTATCCTCTTCTTGAGATTTCTTTTACATATGCCATAGTTTAAAAAACAGCTAAAATTGGTTCCAGAAGAAACAGAAAATGAGAATAGTTGCTTAATAATATAAAGAGAATTATGGTAACAGTTGCTGAATAATATAAAGGCTAAATAAGATAAAAACTAGGAAAATTGATGGATACAATTCACGTATCACTAATAGAGGACAAAGCTTGTGATCATCCAAACAAGAATACAAACAGCATTTTATAAAATTTAGTATTTTCAATCATTATTTTTTGAAAAGCAAAAAGTGGAAATCTCATAGAAAATTAAAAATTGAAAAAAAATTAAGCTGATAAAGGGCTCATGTCTCACTCTCCCCCAAACTCCATTCAACAAACATGATACTAGGTGATTGAAAAGGCAAAAAAGAAGTTTTGTAGAGGATATGATTTCTACATAGAAAACCTAATTAATCTACTAACTAAAATTAATGAGTGTAGGGCAGGGGATGCAGCTCCGTGGTAAAGCACCCGCCTAACTTGGAAGTCCCCAGTTCAGTAACCAGCACCACAAACTAAAATAAGTTTAGCAAAATTTGAGGTTTTAGAGTCAGCATATATATTTAAAAAATTAATTTACAGACATTGCCAAATATCAGTTTAAAATGTACCGTTAAAAAAGATGCTGTTCGGGGCTGGGGATGTGGCTCAAGCGGTAGCGCGCTCGCCTGGCATGCGTGCGGCCCGGGTTCGATCCTCAGCACCACATACCAGCAAAGATGTTGTGTCCGCCGAGAACTAAAAAATAAATATTAAAAATTCTCTCTCTCTCTCTCTCTCTCTCTCTCTCTCTCCTCTCTCACTCTCTCTTAAAAAAAAAAAAAAAAAAAGATGCTGTTCAAAATTTTTTAATTACAAGAAATAAGTCTAAAAGAACAGAGCACTTTAAATGGAAAATGACAAAAAATGTTGTCAAAAGATTAAAGGAGAGCTAAAAAAAATTAAAATGCATATTATATTTCTAACATGAATATTTAAAAATTATAAAGTATCAATTTAATTCAAGCAATAATATGTTAAGAATTATATTGAAAGTCAAAAAATCATACTTTTCCTTTTATATTACCATTTAATCATTCATTAACAAATATTTTTGTAATTCACATAAATAAAAATGAGGCTATAGATGTATCCTATGCCCTTCATCAGACCATTTTGATTGTGAGAGGAAAAAAAATAGATCAATTAAAATTAATTACATCCATAAAGAGAATGTCCTGGCATCTGTATTCAGTCCCACCGGATCTGAGAATTCAAACAATGTCATATAAGGTTTCTCTCCGCCTCTCATTCTCACGTCTTCCTGCCTGGCCGCATAAGAGTTGTCTGCTGCCACACACGGAAAAGCCCATTCTCTGTCGTCCGGGGTGAGAAGATGTTTTTTTCTTGACATCTACAACTCAGGTCCGGGAATTTCATCCCATTGGCCTGGTTTGGTTCACAGGCTGAACTACAGTGGCCTTAGGAGGAGGGAGTGGAAATGGATTGTTTGGGTTTGAGTAATACACCTCCCATAGAGTCAGAGTGGAGTCCACCCACCTCAACCACAGGGATTAATAGTTAAGATGACCCCATCCCTAAGAAAGGTAAATAGATCCTGCGTAGACCAAAACCAATGTGCGACCCTATGGGGATGCACCAAAACAGAAAATTTCCAAATTTTGTTTTCCGATTTATAATCAGCCAACAACCACAGTCATCAACTAAAGATTTGTAAATTTGTATCTCTAGCTTTGATTCTTTTCCTCCTTGGAATTTTAGTGTCATAGATCAATGGTAAAGAGTCATCTTCAAATATTTCACATAGATCTCAAATTTGAACAGTGTCCAAATTTGAACTGTATATTTTCCCTTCCAAATCTGTGCCTTGTGCTAACCCCCCATCATGTTCATTATTATTTCTGCCTATCAAATACAGAAATCATCCTAGACCACTTTCATCTCACCTTTTATTCAACTAGCCACAGATTCAACTACCAGAAGAGCTTCCAGAAGTGTCTGTTCATCAGCATTTCATTGGCTGCATAATCCAAGCTCTCCTAATTTCACACATGGAATTGTGCACAGGCTTCCTAACTGGCCTCTGTGCTGCCAACTCCATCCTTTCTCATCCTCCTCACACCATCATAGAGATGTTTCCATCTGTCCTTGCTTTGTAAGGTTGATGGTTGAAATTCATCAATGACTCACCAACAACTTCCAAATAAGATAGGAAACGTCTTACTATGACACACGAGCTTGTGGGACGTGGCTCTACACTCTGCCCACTATCTCCTTTGATGCTTCCTCACTCACACCTCACCTATCCATAGAACTGAGCAAACTGCGCATCCTAGAATGATCCATTTCTTCTGCCTCCCACCCATCTTTCGAGAGATGACTCAAATGTTATCTCTTTAGAAACCTGTCTTAAAATCACCACTGGTCCCTCCTTTCCATGGAGTATTTATTTCCTAGAACTCTGTTCCCGGAATCCTTGCTCCCTGCTCCGGAAATTGACATAGATCTAGATACATAATAAATATTTTAGTCTGCCGTGTTAGTCCCCCAGCCAGTTTAGCCTTATCAAACCCACCTATCTTAAACTGTAAACTGTCAATGCAGGTAAAGTATCTTGAAGTTTGGGTACACATTTTCTTTTGTAAGTAGAACATAAATCTCTGGGGAGCTTATTCTACCTCACTCATAGTACAAAGCTGTGTTCTGTAATAGAATGTTTATTTTATAAACACAATGTTTATTTATTCTTACCTTCAATATTCTGTTGATTCCATAGTCCATACAGAATAGTGAAATGTGACCTACACATGGGAATGCTGGGTAGACTGACTTGGGCTGAGTTCATCAGTTTGGCAAGTTTAGTTGATGGACTTAGTTGTGGATAGATTGACAGCTGATAATCAGATAACAAAGACAGAAGCAGAAAACAGGAATCATCTGATGCTTTTTGGTTAGTGTACTGCATACAAATTAGTATAGCAAATAAAGGTGATTTCTGGGAAATGATGGGTCAATTTACTGTTAAGTTTTTCATGGAAATTTGTTGGAAATAAAATTTAAATGAGTTTTTACATTAGTTAGCTATATTAGAAATATCTTTTGAAGTTAAATTATTGGCTCACATTTTAAAAGAAATGATTGCAAAGCAACGTTTAAAAAAACTCATGAATACAAATGGATTTTAATTGGGGTCTATTATTGCCTCAATACATGTATGTAACCCCATTAATATTAATGAGAGCTAGACATATGCATTTATTAGAGATAAATTGACTCATATTGTTTACTACTAGATTGTTTTGCTTGTCCCAAAACCTGTAGTGTTGAACTTAATTAGAGTTGCCAACAACAATGAGTACATATATTTAAAAAAGAAGAAAACTTCACTGTCTATAGCTTCCCTTTCCTTTCTTAAGGATGTACCATTTCCCATGAAAAAGGGAAACATGTATATATTTGTAAAATATATATATTTGTAAAATTTTGCTTCAAGTGATAAGCTCTCATCCTGTATAAATAATTAATAAGATAGAAATGAATATGTCATGTGCTGGTCTTAGTCCTCTAAGGATCCAGTTCCATTTCTGTAAATTGGTCTGTGCCCTCTTTCAGTTTCTGTCTTTGTATCTGTTCATTTTCTCTGGCTCTTTCATGCTGTAGTGAGATCATCAGAGATTTGCTAGTAATTGACCTGTTTGGATTGCACATGAGTGGCATCTGTTAAAAGATAATGTAGTCCTGTAGTTCGCTATTAAGCACTGACCACATTATTAACTCGTAGCCAAACATTTTGAAGACTCCTGAGACATCACTTTCCTTTAGACAACTTCAGTGTGCTATTACCGTAATCTCCATTACAAATGAACCACTTTGGTTGAGAACAAAGATGTGTGTATCAGCTTGTCCGCCTCCAGGATGCAGTGATTAGTTATTGAGTCTTTATGGTCTCATTTTCACTCACCCTCTCTTTCCTCCCACAGGGACCCCACCCCAAGAATAACAACCACCAAAAATCAACAACACTGTTCTTCCCAGGAGAGAAAGGATCAATAGAATGTGAGAATCAGATGGGTTAACCTCTACTGCCTGCTTAAATGATGAAGTTCATGACCACTGACAGCCTTTCTAAGTTTCAGAATATGAACAGACCTTACAGTTTCTTCCCAAATTCGCAGAGGTGCCTTGGTGTGGTTGGAAGCACATGCAAGAGAAATACTTGCTTCATTTAACAGGTGTTAATTTGAGCTGCACCAAAATTTGCATAGAGAATCCAAAGATTAGCAAGTAAACATAGACCCTCCCCTGGAGATAGAACAGAATTACTGCTGATCCATGCACTTAAAAATGGCAACCCTAACATAACATTATGAGGCCAGTAATCTAGAGGCTAATTAACTGTACATGAAGACAGGGAAGGTACTTGCTTTTCAGGTAGCTAAATTAATTTTGGTTCAAGTCCCTTTAGAGCAATAAGCATGTTTAGACAATCTGACTAAAAATTGCTCTAAAACAAAATCAAACATTTATCCAAAAGATAAATGATACAAGTATCATATATATATATATATATATATATATATATATATATATATATATGTCATGAGAATGATACGAAGCTGAACTCAAAATTCTGTTTCACTTCCAATTAGAGGATTGAAAGTTATAGTTACACAAAAGGAGGTGAGGGTGTAGCTCAGTGGTAGAGCCCTTGTCTAGCATGTGTGAGGCCCGGGTTTGATCCCCAGGACTACATATTAAATAAAGGAAGGAAGGAAGTTAGTTAAAAATATCAAGTCTCCAAGGAATATATATATATACTTATCTAGTGATCACATAGTTTCTTGACAGCACTATGATAGAAATAATACAAGGTATATATTATTATTTTTTAACTTTCCAGTTTAAAGAAATATCCAACAGGACATTTGAAATCATGAAGTTTAAAAACACCAGTAATAATATCATTTTGAATAAAACCGCTATTTTAGGATATTTTGATAAAATGCCATGTAAATATCTGAAACTATAACAAGTAATAATTATTAATAGAAACACTCTTTTATAGATTAAAAGGAAGGAAAAGCATCTTTGCCTGCTATCTATCAGGACAAGTGCTTTTCTCTTAAAGAACATGGAAATTACCAGACAACTTATGAGAAAGTCCAAAAGGCCTTGGGAATGACCAAAGCTCCATAGCCAGCCTATAAAAGAGGGGAGAGCCATGAAAAAGAGCTAGTCATCTTTGGGCTTGGTACTTGCATCAGCTCTAAGGTTCAGATCACAAAGTCCAACAGAGAGATATAAACATAGGGTATTCAGACCAGCACCGGGATCACATGGTTCTTCTCTGGACAGCTGGCCACAGCAATAGGAATATCTAGTCAGTAGACAACTGGAAGATATACATTGTGGTTGTGGGTGGAGGAGAGGGTCCATCTTCTTTGAATCAGGCCAAAGGCAGCATCTAAGGGATTTTGGGGAGCTGATAAAGACTGCTTTGTTTCACGAGTCTCAGACAAAATGACTAAAGTTTATGAAAAAGACAACAGGAAAACTGTCTACAATCAGGAAACTGAGGCAGAGATACAGATTCGTGAACTACACATACTTGGAATTACCATTACTCACTGGTAATGAGAAATGGAGTTTGGTGAATACACAAGTTCAATGGATAAGGGCATATCTCAGAAACCAGTTACAGGAGGACTAGGGCTCTTAGCATTACATAACCTGGTTCAGTGACTGGTACCTCAGGTTTCAAGCAGGACCAAGACTGCATATCTGAATGTACAGCATTTTTCACCAACCTGTTTTTTTTTATTATTATTTTTATTCTTGAACACACAACTGTACCATATGTGATATAAATCCCTGTAGTTACAAGTTATATGACCAAGTTCTGGTCAATAACATGGATGGTAAGTAGACATGATGAATTCTGCATTTTACTCCAAGCCCATAAAATCTTGCTGTCCCTCTCATGTTCACTGAATGGAGAATGATAAAACTACAAAACAGAAAGTGCCTGAGACAACAGTTGACTGTGTGGAGACTGCCTTCACAACTCTGCCCCCATCCCATTCCAGGTACCAAGTGAATTGTGTATGAGTTAAAAGTAAATATCTATTGTAGTAAGCCAGTATTATAGCACCCTACATAATTTTTAAAAATAATACCATCGTCTTCAGTAACAACTATTGGACAGGGATGAAAATAAAGCTAAAAACAAGACTCTAGTACTTTATGTCCATTAGATTATTTTTTATTCAAATTCGGGTTATAAAAATGTTTTACTTAAGTAGATTACAATGAGTAAGTGTAAGAATAGAAATCAATAAAATAGAGAAAAATAAAGAAACAGAAACATTCTTCAAGAAAATGAATAAAACTGACCAAGACTGATAGGACTTCTCAGAAAAAAAGAGAGAAGACACCACTTGTCAACATCAGGAATGAAAGAGTACATCACCACAGATCCTAAAGAATGTCAAAGCAAAATAAGAGAATATTGTGAATGAAAATGGGTCAATACATTCAAATTATCACTTCCTTGAAAAATGCAACCTACCAAAGCATACTCAAGAAGATACAAATAAATAGTCCTACATACATTAAAGAGATGAATTTGTGGTTTTAAAATTATACAAAGAAATTAAGGATGAGAAGCCTTCAATGATGAACATATAAGAAATATTACAAATTGAACTTAAACTTTTCCATAAAACTGAAGAGCAAAGAATACTTCCCAGTTTATTTTATGAGACCAGTATTATCTGTTAAACACATTACAAACAAAGAAAATTACAATATCCCTATTAAACATAAACACAAAAAGCTCATCATAAAATTTTAGCAAATCAAATAAAATATATCAAAAAAATAATCCATTATGTCCATGTGGAGTTTATCATAGGAATGAAAGTTTAATTTAAAATTCAGAAAAATGATACGGACTTTTTAACAGATGCAGAAAAAATAATTTAACAAAATCCAACATCTATTCCTGCTCAAAACTCTTAACAAACTAGGAGCAGAAAAATCTCTTCCTCAACCTGTTAAAAAGCAATTACAGAAAGCCTAGAGCTAACCTGATTTTTAGTGGTAAGAGATTGAATGCTTTCACCCCAAGAGCAAGAAAAAGAATGGTATGTGTTCTCACTACTCCTCTTCAACATTATACTGAAGATCCTTAGCTGGGTCAGT
Organism: Spermophilus citellus; assembly: GCF_964194105.1. NCBI lineage: Eukaryota > Metazoa > Chordata > Mammalia > Rodentia > Sciuridae > Spermophilus > Spermophilus citellus. The sequence goes on along the minus strand of NC_138187.1, from coordinate 136,491,552 downwards.
ATGGCAAGACAAATGAATTAAAATCATACAGTTTGAGAAATAATTAAAATTGTATTTATTCAAAGATGACATGATTATATATGTAGAATATCCAAAGAAATCTACCCTCCTCCCCAAAAAAGCTAGTAGAGCAATTAGAGAAATGAAAATTAAAATTACGTTGAGATTTTATCTTACTCCATTCAGAATGACAATTATTAAGAATACAGTAACAATAAATGTTGGCAAGAATGTGGGCAATAAGTTTCACTCATACATTGCTGGTGGCACTGGAAATTGGTTTTCTGCATCTGTGAAGATGCTCATATAAATTTTTCTGAATTTTAAATTAAACCTGCATTCTTAAGATAAACCCCATATGGACATATGCATTGTTTTTATGTATTCTATTTAATTTGCTAAAATTTTATGATGAATTTTTTGTGTCTATGCTTAATAGAGATGTTATAATTTTCTTTCCTTGTAATGTGTTTAACTGACTTTGGTATCAGATAATAAATGGTCTCATAAAATGAACTTCCTCTTCAGTTTTATGGAAAAGTTTAAGTTCAATTGGTAGTATTTCTGCTGGAAAGCAGTATGGAGATTCTCCAGAAAACTTGGAATGGAACCACCATTTGACCTGTTTATGCCACTCCTTGGCATATGCCCAGAGGACTTAAAATCAGCATACTATAGAGACAAGGCCACATCAGTGTTTAGAGTAGCTCAATTCACAATAGCTAAGTTGTGGAATCAACCTAGATTCCCTTCAACAGATGAATGGGTAAATAAAATGTGATATATATACACAATGGAATAGTACTCAGCTTTAAAGAAGAATGAAATTATAGCACTTGCTGGCAAATGGATGGAACTTGAGATTATCGCACTAAGTAAAATAAATTAATCCCAAAAAACCAAAGTCCTGATGTTCTATCTGATATTCAGATGCTAACCCACAATAAGAGGAGTGGAGGGAAGAATAGAAGTTCATTGGATTAGACAAAGAGGGATGAAGGGAAGCAAGAGGGGATGAGAACAGGAAAGACTGTAGAATTAATTGGACATAATTTTCTTATATTCATATATGAATACATGACCAGTGTAACTCCACATCCTGTACAACCACAAGAATGGGAAATTAGCCAGGCATGGTGACGCATGCCTGAAAGCTCAGTGGCTCAGGAGGCTGAGGCATGAGGATTGCAGGTTCAAAGCCAGCCTCAGCAAAAGTGAGGCACTAAGCAACTCAATAAGACTCTGTCTCTAAATAAAATACAAAATAGGGCTGGAGATGTGGCTCAGTGGGTGAGTGCCCCTGAGTTCAATTCCTGATACCCCCTACTACACACACACACACACACACACACACACACACAAAAGAATGGAAAGTTATACTCCACATATGTATAATATGTCAAAATATATTCTACTGTCATGTATAACTGAAAAAAAACTAGTAGAATTAATAAGTGATGACAAAATACAAAATTGATAGAAACCAATTATATTTCTATATACTAACAATGAAAAGTCAGAAATTTAAATTTGAAAACATCATTTAAAATAGCATGAAAAATTATGAACTACTTAGAATAAATCTGGTATGTGAAATACATGTACATTACTAAAAAAAAATTAAAGAAGACCAAAACAAACAGAAACAAATATTCAGGAGTCAGCGGATTCAATAAGAGTTTGTCAAACTTACAACATGGATCTATAGATCCACATAAACCAAACTAAAATCCTAATGAACTTTTTATCAGAAATTAAAAAGTTGATTTCACATTTCATGTAAAAATGCAAAGGACCTGGGGTGAGGGACGTTGGAAGGCGAAGATTTCATGACCTACACAACTATGAAATCAAGACATTGTGGCACTGGCATATAGGTACAAAAATTCATCAGTGCAAGAGAATAAGAGCTCACAAACACACCTAAACATGTGGACAGCTGATTGTTTTATAAAGGTTCAAAGGTAAAGGTAATCCAGTGGAAAAGTATGACATTTTCAACAATTATTCTGGAATAATTTAATATCAAATGTGATGATATCAAAATGCACTTGGATACCACAAAAATGAACTTCAATGCATTCATTACACTATATTCTAATCGTTCATCAAAATGGATTATATCTGCCAGGTGTGGTGGTGTAAGCCTGTAATCCCAGGGCCTCCGGAGGCTGAGGCAGGAGGATCTCAGAGTTCAAAGCCAGCCTCAGCAACAGCAAGGCTCTAAGCAAAACTCATTGAGATCCTGTCTCTAAATAAAATACAAAATAGGGCTGGAGATGTGGCTCAGTGGTCAAGTGCCCCTGAGTTCAATTTCCTAGGAACTCTCTCCCCCCAAAATGGATCATAATCCTAAATGCAAAAGCTAAAACCAACCATACAACTTGTAGAAGAAAATGGGGGGAAAAAAACTTTCTGACTTTTCATCTCAGTTTACAATTGCAATTGTGTCATAACTGCTAATTTAACTCACACTATAATGCTTATGTTCTCAAAAAGAATCGTTCACTCATTGGGTCCAATTTGACCCACATAAGATCCATGAACATCACCACTACTCATTTCTGTTTAGCAGGGAAGAGTTAACCAGAGTTCCAATCCAGTTTAAACTTAGTCTCTCTTGGATAACAATAACATTTCTCCCACCACTCATGCCCACAATTTTCTCCCTACTATTACATTTGGATTTATGGGAATAAAGGTATCCATGACATTTTAGATTCATGATGGGGACATAGTCCTCTTAATTCATGTAGTACCCAGATACTTTTCCTAATTTTCTTCTGGTGCCTGTGTATCCTGCCTACTGGAATTCTTAGTTTTGCACTAAGCATCCTGTTCTCCCATGGCTTGGAGAAGCATGCTCTGACTGACTTGGCCTTCCCTTGACCTCTGAGTACAGTCCATCAAGGTCTGACTGTAAGTACCATTTGCTCCTGGTTACATCCTAAGTTGTGTTCCCAAGTCCTCATTACAAAGTCACCTTGCCCACAATGGCCACCAGTAGCCATGCTTCAAGCTCTAACGAGTTCCACATGCAGAATCACTGGTCCATTATACACACAGAATCCCAGAATGGAGTGGGAAAGACAAAGCTCTTCATCCCACCCCCCAGATGACCATGTTACTTTCCTGATGCAAAAATTGTATTTTAAATAGTCTCAGCTAATTATCATCTAATTCTCTCTTTTCACAATCCTTTTATGACAAATTTTAACATTCTCTTAGGCAAAGAGATGCTTTCAAAAAAGCAAACATTAATTTTCAAAGCATTTATATATGTAAATTATACAAAATAGTATAAATGAAGTTTCAATGAAGAATAACTTAGTAACAGTATAAATGTCTTATTTGACTATAAAGATATTTTATTAAAATATAGTGAGTGGCTATCAAATTACTATTGGGGTTTGAGAATGAGAAAATATCTGATATTAGTTTTCAAATATTTGAAATGCTAATGAAAATATTTATAGTTTTATCAGACTGTTCAAATTAGAGAAGAGCATTTTAAGTGATTTGAATGTAAATTGGGTTTTCTTATAATTGCTTCCACTTTGCCTTCAAGCATGTAAATATTCAAATTGCCATAAATCCTTCATTCTTACACAGTGCAATGATGCAATTTGACCTTCATTTAGCACCAAGATAATTGTAAACACAAATGATTAACATGGGCACTATTATGGTTTAGCTATGAGGTGTCCCCCAAAAGCTCATGCGTGAGACAATGCAAGAAAGTTCAGAGGTGAAATGATTGTGTTGTCAAAGTCTTAACCTCATCAGTGCATTAATCCCCTGTTAGGGATTAACTGGGTGGTCACTGCAGGGAGGTAGGGTGTGGCTGGAGGAGGTGAGCCATTGAGAGTATGCATTTGGTGTTTATATTTTGTCCAGAGAGAGCTCTGGCTCTCTCTAATTCTTGGTGGGCACATCCTGACCTGGTTTCCTTCATCCCATACCCTTCTACCATGATGTTCTGCCTCATTTTGGGCCCAGAGCAATGCAGTTGGCCATCTATGGGCTGAGACCTCTGAAACCGTGAGTGTCAAATAAATTTTTCCTTCTGTAAAATTGATTTTGTCAAGATTTTGTCACAGCAGTGAAAAAGATGACTAAAACAGGCACTAAATTTGTGGTAGTACTAGATTATCTAGACTAGGCCTTTTTAACACCTCTATATTACATTTATTTATTTATTTATTTATTTATTTATTTATGCAGGTAAATGGATGGAGTTGGAGAATACAATGTTAAGTGAAGTTAGCCAATCCCAAAACACCAAATGCCAAATGTTTTCTCTGATTTAAGGATGCTAATTCAAAATGTGGTTGGGGGTGGGTGGCATGGGAGGATTAGATGAACTCTATGTTACCTTTTAAAGAAAAAGAAAAATTTGAAATCCATCAGCAAGAGTGCACAGGTCCTAAGAAACATTGAGATATCTCACTTAAACTTTAATATCAAATACACCTTATAGTGAGAACTTAACTATTTGCTGGATTCTGTACTGGCATTAATATGCATAGTTTAATTTTAGCTCACATGAAGTTGATTTTATTATATTCAGTTTATAGGGATTCAGAAAATTTAAATAGCTGCCCAGCCTAGTAAGTATCAGAGTCATGAATAAGCACATTATTTCAGGCCAAATGCCAGAATTTTATCATACAAAATTTCTATGTAAACACTAAGAGATTCTCTAAATGATACATATTAAATAATAAGTATACATGACATATTACTAATGTAGAATACAAATAAAAATCTGGAAGATAATAGCTATTTTTACAATCTACATCTAGACTACATTTACAAAGCATTACTTCTACGAAGACCCAACAGTTAGAGATGTGATACTAGAATTATTATCAATGTAGATTCCTCCAAATTTTAAAGTATTGGTGAGAATCAGGAATTTCCTAAGTATTTCAACAACACAATCCTATAAATTTGAACCAAAACCATTCTTCATAGAATCAGGTTATAAAATCATTAACTTTTCTTATAAAACCCAGAACACCTTGTAAAGTCTAAGAAACATCTATCCTATGGATCTTCTGTCTTCCTTAACAATGATAATCACAGTTCAATGCCAAAATCCAGCTTTTACTGAAATAGGATTGTGATAAATGTAATAAGTTTTTCCTTAAACAGTCGGAGATAAATATCTTAAAGCTGCCCCACTAATCATCAAAAAAAAAAAAAACTATATTATTTGCATGCAGCAAATTATTTTTAAAATTATTTACTCAAGATTTCTAGATGAACTGATGAAGTTCAAGTTCAGGCTACAGGAAATGAAAGAATAATTAGCAAATTCATAAATGTAATATTTTCCCATGATCATTTACTAACATCATTTATTGAAGTAAGTTTCTTATTTTTGATTGCAATAGCAGCACACAAAATTATATTTATATCCTAGCCATGAAGTGCAAGAAAAAGAAAACTACTATAGATTTACAAGAAATATAATGCTTTGTGCATGTGACTACTGCCTTTCATTAAATAAAAATGCCTTAGTGAAAATAAATAATTTATCATAACAAATAAATCCAATTGAAACTAATTATAATTTTCTTTCTCCACTGTCACAGATAACATTCATGTGAGTATCTACTCTGGATTCTGGTTTTTGAGTCAAATAAGAAATGAAGAAACCACGCTGTCAAAAAGAAATTTGTAGACATCTTGAGTAAATTTTCTAGGCATCTGAGTTGTAACATTAATGAAAAGGAATTGCCATTAGCTCAATATAGATGAATAACATAAATGGCATCATTTTTCTCTAGACCTTAGCCTCTAAGAAACATTTCTGACTCACATGATCTTTGCTAATCCCTTATTCTATTATCCGTATGCACTTATCCTCTTTTGCACACAATTAATTGCATTGTTTATGTGATCCTATTACTAATATTAATTCACCAGTGGCTAAATATATGTTGTGCCTCCAACTATAAAAACTTTCATTTTTAATTTTTTTTATAATACTGAGCCTAGGGCTATGACAAGGAAGGTATGCTTTGAATGCTAAAATTGTCAGGCTCTAAGGAGAAATTGCTTGCTATCATCAAAATGACTGAGAGCAGGTAATTTCATTTCTAGTGGGAGTCCATACTTCAGTATTAACTTCTTTAGAATACAAATAAACCTTGGAATTATTCCAGCCCCTACTCCCGATAGTATTTAATTAAATATTTCTTTATTATTGATAAGCTTTATCAGGAAAACACTTGATCATTTACCAAAATTTAAAATTTAAATGGGTGTCTTCAAGGAAAATCTTATTAAGATTTCTGAAAAAAAAATTATCTTGTAGGAAAAGACAAGAATAATTTTTGATGTTAGGAAGATTACTATTAACAGAAGTATATTTATTTTTTTTTATATTTAAATATGCACAGTTTATTGTATGCCAGTGATGCTCCAATAAGGATGCTTTTATAAAGCATACAACTTAGGTCTGGGCTCTGAAATACAGTAGCAGTGCCCTGTGTCCCCATGCTGACTGGACCCTGGGGAGATAACTTCCACCCATTGTAGCCACATGAGAAAAGAACACCAAAAAGGGAGCCCATGGTGAAAAGATCCATACTGTCAAGAATGACAATCAGGAATATCCTCTGGGCAAAATGACAATTTCCAGTAGAACAATTACTGGGAGAGACTGGATCTTTCTGTGATCCTTCACAGTAATTTGGTCAGTCCACAATGTCACCAACTAAAGACCTCACAGATTGTTTGAAAGGAAGCATGTTACTGTCACAATATTACTTCAATATGAATTATGATAGTTATTGGGATTACATATGCCAGCTTATATAGTTAGCACTAGATATAGTGATAATGGAAATGACTTTAGGAGGCTTGTAGATCCCTTGAACCTTGGGCACACAATCAGTCAGGACTTTGAAGTGTGAAAAGGAGGTCATTACTTCAGGCCCCCTTGGGGTTCCAGATGAGTGTATCATCTTGGCCAATGTTCCTTTTATGATTTCTAAATGGATCTGAAATTGTACCTTCAACATTCTGTAAGAAGGAATCACAGAAGCCAATCTTAAGTCATTAAAAGGAGAATGAAATGAAGCAACAGAAAGAATCCTTATCTGATCTGCCTGGCAATCTGTGGCAGTGCAAGAGGACATAAAGCTCATATTACATTTGATGGCTAAGGAGGAGATTTTGACTATTGCTGCAAGTACGATTCTTGAGATATTTTTCCAGTTGGATAATGTACCTGGACAGATGTCTTACAACCATCAGGAAATAATATTCCTATTACAAAAAGTCTAGCAAAACCACAATCTATTTCTTCCCATGTGATGCAGTGTTCAAGGCAGATCCCGTAGAGAACTGCTCTTATGCCATCAGGACAGCAGGGGAACAGGTTGGGACACTTCATAGACTTCACTCCCCAAGAAGGATAAGTTTCTTGAAAATGCTTCCCTGAATCAGAAGAGAGTCCAACAGTTGCCTATCCAGACCCCATGGCTGTGGTGCTCTGGCAGGCCCTGCAAGCCCCATGAAAATTGTGCCCTCTGAGCTGAAGTGTTCTTGAATTCCTCCATAGAGGAGACGTGGTAGCTGCCTCCTCTGCTGGGGGAAAATATTCTGTCCAACTCCTTAGTGTGGCGCGACCACGGTTTTCTTTCTACATCTTAGTACCCAGAAGTATATTTAGAAACATAGGAAGCTGGAGTCTTCAGATTCATACATAAATCACCCAGAAAAAAATGTACAAAGCAGATCAAACATACTTAAGATGACCCTACTTAATAATTTAATCCAATATGAAATCATTGATGATTGTCCATGGAACAATGAGTCCCTACTACTTGTTCAAAGATTTTTTTAATAGCAGTTTTATTGAGATATAATCCACACATCCTATAGTTCACACATTTAAAATTAAAGTGGATATCTTCAAGATAAATCTTAATAAAGTTTAGGAAAAAAATTGTTCTATCTCAAATTATCTTAGAGGAAAAGACAAAAAGACAAGAATACTAAGTTAATAGATACTAGTATATTCACAGACATGTACAACCACTACTGTAGTCAATTTTACAATATTTATATAACCTCAAAAAAAATCTCTGCATCCTTTAGTTATCATCCCCTAGTCCTTCTTTCCCCCATTCATCTCATCCTTACAAAACAATCTACTTTCTATCTCTATGGATTTTTCTATTTTGGACTCTCAGAAAACTGGAATTATATAGAGACTATGTGATTCATTTCTTTGACTTAGTATGTCTTCAAGGTTATGTGCAAATTGTTCATGGAGTAAATAATATTCCATCGTATGGATATACCACATTTAATTTGTCCCCTCATCCACTTAAGAATACTTGTTTTTACTTTGGGGCTATTATGAATAAGTTGCTATAAACATATGTACAAGTTGCAATGTAGACATGTGTTTTCATATACCCAGGATTGGGTATATACTTGGGCATATGCTATATGCTGGCTCATGTTATAACTATTTGAGGAACTATTAGACTATTTTCCAAAGAAACTGCACAATTTCACATTATCAGCAGCATAAGAAGCTTCCAATTTCTTCCCATCCTTATCAATACTTGTTATTATCTGACTTTGTAAATCCAGCCATCCAAGTGTGTATGAGGTAGTAGCTCATGATAGTTTGGGTTTGTGTTTCCCTGATGACTAATGATATCAATAATCTTTTTATGTGCTTACTGGATATTTACAGACTTTCTTCAGAGAATGTCTGTTCATATTCTCTTACCATTTTTTTTTGATTGACAGATTTGCCTTTATCAGTCTAAATACAAGATCTTTATTATATATATGAATTGAAAAATTATATCTCCTACTTTGTGGATTGTCTTTTCACTTTGTGAATAGTATAATTTGAAGAATAAAAGTTTTTAATTTTGGTGAAGTCCAGTAAATCTATTTTGTTGTTGTTGTTGTTGTTGTTTCTCAGGCTATTGGTGTCATATCTAAAAAATCCTTCATCAAATCTATAGTCATGAGCCGGGCTCAGTGGTGCATGCCTGTAATCTCAGCAGCTGGGGAGGTTGAGACAGGAAGATCGAGTGAGTACTATTCATGAGTGAGTTCAAAGCCAGCCTCAGCAATGGTGAGGTGATAAGCAACTCAGTGAGACCTTGTCTCTAAATAAAAATTCAAAATAGGGTTGGGGATGTGGCTCAGAGGCTGAGTTCAATCCCCAGTACCCAAAACATTAAAAATAAAATAAAATTTTAAAAAATCCACAGTCATGAAGTTTTACTACAATGTTTTCTTCTAGGATTTGTATAATCTTGGCTCTTATATTTAGGTGGTTTTGATTAAAGTTTTTGTGAAATGAGTACTAGATATCTATTTTATCTCTCTAATCTCATTTTGTGTTTATTTACAAATGGATTTTGCATTTGATTCCTACTTTCAACTTCCTAGAATGACTCACACTTTGAACTGTATCTAAATAAATTTTCCCCTTTAGGAAATCACTACAAGAAGTTGCAAAGAGAAATAAAACAAGTTCTGATGTGCAGTAACATCACAGAAAGGTGATGTTGAAAGGAATTGCATAAATAGTTACAGGTAGGTTTTCCTGCATTGTTATTTTCAGTAAAATGGGACCATTTTTTTAAACAATCTGAATTGTCACCAAAGTAATTCTATTCCAGAGAAATTACTTTAAAACCTTTCTACAGACCCAATTTCATTGTATCCTTCTTTAAATAAAAACACATAAAAATGGTTGGGAAAGATATGCTGCACATATTATAATGATTTGCAACATTTTTTTGATTTGCTATACATGACCTCCCAAAAAAAACAAAAACAAAACTCACTCACAACCAATTCTCTTCTTCACCAAAGATATGACTCTCTTTAAAATTATTTGTTTTCCATGAGGAAGCCTATGATGTAAAATATAATTCAAGAGAGAAACAAAGCAAAGAAAGCATGTGAGATTTTAAAAAAAAAAAAGAATGAAAGGCTAATTATTTACACATACATTTTAATTTACCCCCAATTGCAAAGCAGCAAATAGCTTTTCATCTTACTTAAAATTCCAGAACAGGTATATCTTAAATTTATTTGCCCCCAGGCAGACTAAGAAGCAACTTAGTCTGTAAGGCAATCCTTCCTACTAGCAAAGCAGTAGGAAGGATGCCCTTGTACTAGGTTAATGTTCACCATAAAATATTATTTGACACATGTTTAGTATGTTGTTTTCAAAATTGGAGATTATTTTTTCATCTTGAAAACGTAGGAATCACCAAATTTTTAATTATTCTTTTATTCAATCACTTCCTCCTGTGTTTAGAACATATGTGTATGCCTCAAATACAGATGGTAGATGTATGAATGTCTTCTTCTATCCACATAAATACATGTAAAGTGGAATCTCATCCAGGGTGGGGTGGGGAGAAGAAAGGGTACCAGCAGGGAGCTCACTCAAGGCATTCTGGACCTCTTAAGACTTTATTACTAAATGTTTTATATGCTTTGCATATGTCTTATTGAACAAAAATAATTTTCAGGTTTGTTTGGGAGCATGACATTTCCCCATTTCTATTAAACCATCACTAGCCCAATTCTGTAAACCTCCTGTAAGGCCCCGAAATCCAACTTAATGTTCTACCTCCTGTTCCTTAAGCAATGTTTGGGTATTACCAATACACTGAAAGATAAATGAGATGCACTCGTGGCAATACAGCTTTTAACCTTTCCTCTCCTCTACCATGACGAGGGTGAATTACCGTAAATGATGGGCACCCTGTCTGCAGTGTGGACAATTGATTTGACCTGACTGCCTCCAAAGCTCTAATGGACTTTGTGGCCAAATCCCCCGAGATATAAAATATGTCAAAGTGAATTGGGGCAGGTTAAAGAACAGACCTGCTTTTTCATTGCAGGCTCTAGCCATAATACATCTCCCAGTTGTTCAGGGTAAAAGATTAAAAATGATCAATACCCAAATCATTTTTTAAAGTGTTTCCCTCAGTAAATCTATTTTTTTTAATTTTTTTTCCTCCTGCCAAGCTTGGTTTTACAAACCTTGAAAAGATCTTTTTCTTCAAACACAAAATTGCACAGGTGGTTCTACCTCCAGTTTATTTCCATTTAATTTATCCTTATCTATTCAGCATATTGATTAACTGGGATGCACAAAATTGTTTTGAATGTAGATAGTGAATTTCCCATCCTTCAAGTTTATCCTGAAGTTTCCATTTGCAGTGGGAAGGAAGGCTATCAAAGAGGTCAAAAATGGTACAGGCAAAAAAAAAAAAAAAGAGAAAATTAAAAAGGACACCTAAAGTGCAAAGAAAGATTTTAAAGTTTGATGTAAACTTTATTTTTGAAGTTGAAATTGTGTTTTTTTTGTAATAAAAATACATCAGAAAAAAGTGAAGGAAAAAATAATGAGGAGGTTCAAATGCTCAATTAATTAACACTGTAAGAAGGGAGCAACAATAATGTAAAGTTAAATCCGAACACTTGTCTTGAAGACAGACATTAGAAGCAGCAGCACTCTCCAACAAAAGATTCCTATAGAGAAAAGAGGAGACAAATTAGAAAGAAAAAAAAAAGAAAGCATTCAGTAAATGAAGAAAAGAATATTTCAGTGAGAGACTCCTTAGATCAAGAAGAAATCTGGTGTCTGAATAATGATGTCCTTAATTCTAGATCTCACTAGCTACAGAGCTTCTTTGTGAAAGCTATACCCAATTCTGTATTCTGGGAAACAAGACTACCTGGTAGATTTCTGTGTCATAATTTCCAAAGAGTCAATTTTTAAAAATGTACAGTTAATCAGGCCATCGATGGTCATTCAACAAATGGAGCACAATATCCAGACCAAACACTGTGCTAGATAATAATGGAGAAAAGTGAGGCTAAAGACACCTATTCCTGCTCCTCAGGGAGATAATAATCTGAGAAAATTAGATAAGAACTAGTGATTATATGAATTTGAGGCAAAATACAGTGCATACTTAAGAGGTACAAAGTGCTCTGGGTTTTAGTGCAGGGAGAAGCGTCATTCCCTTGGCAGAATGAAGAAAGGTGCATGGAGGTAGTTGTATTTAAGCTGGGCTCAAAGTCAATATGCAACTTAAACAATTTTAAAGCCTGAAACACTTTCAGATAGTAGGTACATGATGGAAAATGATTTCCATAAATATACTACATTATGTTATAACCATCCTGCCTTTCTATGTTCTAATCCTGAAGTGGCAAACTTTTACTATAAAAGTCCAGATAGCAAATATTTTAGGCATCATGGGCCATAGAAACTCTCCACTCTGCAACAAATAAATGAATATGCCCATGTTCCTATAAAACTTTACTTGTGGGCTGGGGTTATGGCTCAGAGGTGGAGCGTTCACCTAGCATGTGTGAGGCCCTGGGTTCAATCCTCAGCACTATATAAAAATAAAAAAATAAAGGTATTGTGTCCACCTACAGCTAAAAAATAAATATTAAAAAAAAACTTTACTTATGGGTACCAAATCTGAATTTCATAGGATTTTCATATGAAATGAAATATTTCTTTCAATCAATTAAAAATATAAAAAACTATTTTTAACTCATGGTCTGCAACAAATCAGGGGGTGAGCTGGACTTAGCCTGGGGGCTGTAGGTAGACAAGCCTAAGGTGCTTTAGAATGGCCATTTGTCATCCTAGCCAGTTAGGTCTTTCTCATTTTCTAAGTATCTTACTTAGACTTTATCTTTCCAAATAATCTTTACAATACATCCATAGAAAAAGATAAGCCACTTCCTTTCCTATACCTGTTTGTAGTTACTCTTGAAACATTTCAACTCTTTTCTGATTTTCTTAGAATGCATCAACAAGTATGTACATAACATACAGTATATTGTATCCCATAGTTTTATACAATATCAGGGCTACTGTTTTATTTGAATTTTACACTCCAATGCCCTTCCAGATAACGTTCAATATTTTACAGCATTTTTTAGCAATAACAATACATGGGTCAAAGATGATGCATGTTTAATATGCTGGAGAGTTCATGAGAAGCACAGAATGAGACAAAACACAAAGGATTTATTTGGCCCTAAAATAAATTGGAAAGAATTTTCTACTAGGAACACTCATCCTGTAAGGATGGAAGAACCTGTTCTTGAAATCTGAAGGAAAGAACATTTATGGGATACCCACCATGAATCTTAGTACTATTATCTCCCTGGATCTCATTTAATCTTCACTTTAACCCTATGAGAGACATGTTATATTTACTTGCATTTTTTTTAAGTTTAAAGACAAATCGTAACTCACCTCAGCAAATGGCAAAATAAAATGTAAACCTAGACCTTCTGGTTCCAAATTCCAGAACAACTTCATTTGTTGTTTACTTCAACTGATCTGAAGTCAAAGTTTGTCTTAGCCTATATCTTTCGTATAATTAAATATTAAAAACTAACCAAGCAGATGCTATGCACACATAAAAGCAAATCCATATTTATTACAGCAGTACACCATCACTATTGAACAAATATGAAGCTTAATAAATACACTGTATCAGACAGCAGAGAAATAGCCAGCAATGGCATCTCCAAGCCTCTAGGAAAAAGGAATATTTCTCCATCCCAATTCCAATTTTCTTTGCAAGGTAGTCCTGACTAAAGAAAGAAAAGAGTTAGTGACTCTGAAATTTTCTTACCAAATAAATCATCTTCCACCTATACAACAATTTAAAAATACACATAGAATATCATTTTTTGCCTATAAGATCTAATTAAAAACTAAAATAGTTAAAGAATACTTCAAGAAAAAAATAGAAATAGTACATAGGTATAAAGAACAGGAATATAAAGAATTTCCACTCCTTCAGATATTACCAGAAATTAGGCACAATCACAGTTTATCAGAGTGGCAATGGCTAAAGGGGTCTCCAGTTTGGTTGCTCTTTGCAGAGGTTGCTACATGGAATGTGAATCAGACACCAAAATTATTAAAACTTATATAATAATATTGTGAATGTTAACAGAAAACGTAATATTCGCTTTCTATTGATATTGAAGAGATGTTAAAATAGAGATTTTAGCCCATAGGCCTCTAAGTAAATCCATCAAAAGCCATTTCTTGGTTCTCAAGTGTTTCATTCCTTTTGATGTTCTTTATATTTCAAAAAAGAATAAACCATTTTTATAAGAAAAAATTTCTTATTGATTAATAATTTTATGATAAATGGTGATGTAAAAGTCAAAGAGTAAGAAAATTGTCACCAACAATAAGGTCATTTCCAGATGTTCCACAGCTCCTCTAATGGTTTCATGGAATTCCTACAAAAGTCTACAGAAGAGAAATGGGCCTTTAATTTCATAAAAGCTAGATAAAACTTCTAATTTTGTGCAATTCTACTTACTGTAGGGGCTATTTTGTTTATCTTTCTTTCACATCCATGAGGGAATCCAGTAACATCTGGACACAGTATTTCCATGATGTTGTTTTGTTCACCAGTGATGAGCTTCATAAAAAGAAGTCTTTTTCACCTAGAAACCTGAATTCTTGTGAATCGACTGCTTTGAAATCACTTGCTGTACATCTGACTAATGAGTCTAGAGATTAAGTAAATAATCAGTGAAATGTCTTCAAATAACCAACTATCTGTAATCGATAGAAATCTACAAACCATTTACTCTGACATTTTGCATGATTCACATCTGCCTTTTTTTCATTTCTGCTCATCTTCTTAACCTGGGCTACATGTGTCTTTTTATATCATCTCTCATCTATTCTCATCTTTATCCCAAGACATCATGGTATAGCCTCTATGAAAATCCTTTCCAGGAGAGTGGGGCAGGGATGGGGAGGGTAAGAGCTATGAGAAAGGGGAGGTAATATTGTGGCAAAAATTGGGCACAAATATGTTCATGTGGGTTTTTAACTTATTGTGTTCCATACCTCAATTTAGCGAGCCTCTTAGGTAAGTTTTAGGTAAACACATATTTGTTTATAAACTTTTTAATTAAAGTACAACATTCATCTGGAAGAAGTGTTTTGATCCCAAATGTACAGCTTACTGAAACAGTGAACACAGCCATGTAACTGGCCTGGATCAAGAATAGAACATCTCTAGCATCTAGAAAGAATCCCCTATAGTCCTTCCCAATCCTTTCTCTCCACTGAACAAGTATGTTTTGTCTCAGTTCTGTTCCTTTTTGACATTACTTAAATCTGATCATGAAGACCATGTCTCTCTGCTCAGTGCTGTCATCTCTGCCAAAATGTTTTGTAGAGCTTCATACATTTTGTGACACAACATACTGAAATCAATACCTTGGCCTCTAGTTAGAAAAATCTGGTTTCTTCACTTAACTGCTTTTATAACCATTAACAAGTTACTTAACCTTGCTAAGCCTCAATAGCTTCCTCAACCATAAAATGTGGACAATAGTGGTATCTACCTGTATGGGATTATCATGGGGAATACATGGGAGAATGTGTGTAAAGTTGTCGATAATCTGCTTGTTATTTAGTAAGAAAACTATAAACACCAATTACATATTACATCAGTTTTTACCAGTCTAGCCTGATGACAAGCAGTCGATACATATTTGAGTGCCAATCCTGATCTCTGTATAACTCAGCTTACATAAACTATATCAACCTCCATGCATACATACTCAATTCCCTCAATCATTTTAAATAAAATCAAGACAATTCTTAATATAAGATAAACATCAGTTACTCTTCATTATTTCTAAAACCCGCCTTTCGAGACTCATCTCAAACATTACCTCCTACAGCAAACTTTATTGCTTAATTTCGAGATTCCAGGTAACTTCCCTGACCTGTGACCTTCCTGCAGCCCAACACTCCCGTTGTCTGTCTTGGACAAGAGAAGTATATGAATGACCACATTGCAACTTCCAAAAATTAGTCTCCTTGAGCACAGAACTGTTTTCCTATTCCTTGCCCAATATCATGGTTATACATAATAACAATAAAACAGTAATAATCATACTATCAAACAAGTGTATAGGAGCTTCTAGTTTCTTTTGTTTAATTCTCACATCAACCCCTCAAAATAGGAGCTAAGCAATACAATTATTCTCAGTATAATATATATCACTTTCTATGTCCCAGCAGTGTCCAAAGTGCTTTGTATAAAGTCATCTCATTTTATCCTGCTGGTTGAGGTAGATATTCTTATTGTCTCCATTTCACAGATAAGGAGACTAAGACACAAAATGGTTGAGTAAGTGGCCCAACATCACTCAGGTAGTCAATCATTATAATGAGATCACTCCCAGGCAGGTTAGCTCTAGTGGGAGCATCCAATCACTGTGCCACCATGATAGGACCAGGAAATACGTGAAGAAATTTATGAAAGATAGACTTTTAAATAAAGCTTTGGCATATAATTCAACGTGTTAAAAAAAAAGGAGTGATGATTCATGTATTTTGTTCAGGGAAACTGGTTTTCCTCTCTGCCTTTAACTCATCACCACCTGCCTCCTCCCTAGCGGAGCCTGAGGTACTAGAGCACGTGCCTCAGGAACAGCTTTGTTGCAGGCACATGGAGCAACCATCTAGGGTTCCTCATGTTCCAAAAGTAGTTAAGGCCTAAAATAATAATAATAATAATAATAATAATAATAATAATAACAATAATAAATCTTTAAAAGCTTTAACAATTTTGTTTAAAAAAAACTTGGGGCTGGGGTTGTGGCTCAGAGGAAGAGCACTCACCTAGCATGCGTGAGGCACTGGGTTCGATCCTCAGCACCACATAAAAATAAAATAAAGGTATTTTTTTTTAATATTTATTTATTTATTTATTTATTTATTTATTTTTTTAGTTCTCGGCGGACACAACATCTTTGTTGGTATGTGGTGCTGAGGATTGAACCCGGGCCGCACGCATTCCAGGCGAGCGCGCTACCGCTTGAGCCACATCCCCAGCCCAAAAATAAAGGTATTGTGTCCAACTACAACTAAAAATAAATTTTAAAAAACTTACAGTAAGGATAATATGCGTTTATCAGTATTCAATAATTTTTCAGATTTATGATTTTTTTCAACCACCAGTTACCTCTTTTGGACACTATCTTTTCCTGTTATCTTCAACATGTATTTATTAAGTGTCTGTGCATTGCATCCTGAATATCAGAGAGACTAAAGTATTCAGACATTATTACAAATGATTTATCTTTTAGCTTTATTTTTAAAACTTTCCTTTTCTCATTAATTCTTTAACTGGTAATCTTAATTGAAATAACATTTACAAAGCATTTTGTATTTCTTGAAAGATATGGACACATTATATTCTACGCCAGCATTAGAGTTGATATATGGCAACTTATTCTAGGCAAATGCTGTCCATGGATAATTCAAATGCTTTTTTCACTTGGTTTAAACTGGTATTCATCTAATTGTATTTCTTTTACTTTTTTAAAGAGAAAAACTCTTAATTTTTTACCCTTACATAAAGTTAATAAAAAAATCATTAAAATATTTAAATGTCTGGAAAATATTTAAATGTCTAGAAAGAACATTTCCAAGACTGCTATTTCCGTTTGCCCCTGTCCCCACTGGTACAAACACATTCTTTATAATGGCACCATTGTTCTTTCCTGTGGGTTGCATTAGAAGCCAGAGGTCACCACTCTAGGCCTCTGTTCTTGTATCTGGAAACAGAGTTGGATGTTGCTGGCCTCCTGTCCCTTAAAGGCCAAAGTTGAACACTACATTATCCGGGCAGATGACACCTTATTCTGATTCCTCAACAATCCTAACAACTCACAGCCCCTCTCAGTGCCTTTATGAACACAGATGTCATTTTAATGGAGGGAGAGCTGAAGTGACAAGAAAGTGACCTGTGTGTGAACCCAGGAGCAGGTGAGGCCTGTCAGTTTTTAATTTGAAACTGGTGTCAAGCCTGAGAAATGGCTGGTATAATCACGTTTGTAACCCATCTCCTAGAAACTCTGCAAACAGTCACAAGATGGCTGTTGTGGGCCATATGAAGTTAACAATTCACGTGCAGGTCTCTGGGCGCCTAACAAAATCAACTGCATCTTTGAAAACTGTATAAATGACCCATGTTTTCCTGATGACAAGATTGGCATAACTAAAAAGTACTGATTATGCTCTTAAAAGATTTGTTGTTAGAATCAATTTATGAAGCTGTAACGTTTTTAAAAGACAATTACTGTTTAAAGGCATGAATTTAACTTACCATTTAGTACAAGCAGAAAACATGTCTAATTAAGGCTACCATCAGCAAATATTCATCTCCAAAAGTTACCCCCTCAGGTATACTTTCACAAATCACTTCCTTCTTGAAAAATTCTGTTCAATCGGTTTTTCAGGTAGCAAAAGTCCACCCTAAGAATTAGAAGTATTATTATTCAACAAACATGCCTTAGACATAATTTCTACGCTTTATATTTGGAAGACAGTTGTATTAAAGCAGGATTTGCTTATAAAAGTAAAATTCAAATGTCCTGTGAAAATATTCCAGCATCTCTACCAAAACATGAAGGCATTTCAAAGCTCTTCAGGGTAAAATGCTATTTAGAGGGTTTAGGGGATGATGTGACATTTAGCACCTAGCAATATAGATTATAGTGGAACAAGATTGCTGGGGACATGCAATTTGTCACTTTTCTCCCATGGAATTTAGATGAGAAATAACAATTGCTGGTGCTTTTAGTAATTATTTGCCAGCACAGTTCTCAGCCTTCAGATGAGTTGACTCTTTGGATCTTCATAATAACCCTGTGAGAAAAGGGTTATAAGATACTATCCGCATCTTAAAAGTCAAAGAACCTGCAACACAGCAAGCTTAAGTGACTTACCATGTAACCATGAGTGGCGCTGGGATTTGAATTAAGTCTGATTCAGGACCCTTGGCCTTCACCACTCTTAATCACACCCTGCCCCAAGACATGTGGTTTTGTCATCTCATTGCCTCTTATGATATGGAAGAAGATGAACATGGGGTCTACACCAAAATATTTTCATCTACAGGACATGTAAGAGAGTAGACAGTTATGTATTTCCTGTTGGTGGCACAACAAACCTTTTCTATTGCACCTCCTCAGAACGCCTAAGAACCACATTGGATGATGTCACTCCCTGAATTTCAGATGTGTGGGGTTTGTGCATTTTCCAGTGGCCAGTCGCTCATCCCCTCATCTGTTGAAGCTGTTCACATGTCTGATGGAAGAAAACGTCACATAAGGAAAAGAGCTTAAATTGTGGAGTCAAAGAACTAAGATGAATCCCAGATCGGCAACTTACTCTGGGAAAACCTGCTCAAATGACATAACCTCATCGAATCTTTGTTTTTTTATCCTTGTGATGGGAAGAATATTACTTGCTATTATTTTCTCAGAGGGTAACTGTGACACTCAAAGGAAGCAATGTATATAAAAGAGCTTTGTAAATGGAACAGAGGGGGTGGTCCCAAGTAAATCATGTGGCTGGACTGCTGACATCACCTGAAGACCAGATTAAGAAACAATAGGACCTCAGATTTCTTTTCTACCATTCTTTTCTCTTACACTGAGGGTGGTTTTTTGTTTGTTTGTTTGTTATTAGCTACACATGACATTACAATGATCTTGGCAATTCATACATTTGAATCAATTTGGGTATAATTTCTCATTTTTTTCTGATTGTACAGATTGCAGAATCACATTGGTCATACAGTCTTATAGAACTAACACTTATCCCTTTTCCTAAGCAATTTGGGTGATTGCAATGGTTCCCAACCATAAGATTTCAGAACTACCGAAGCAGATGCAGTAACAAAATTAAACCATACATGTTCTAAAAAGTTTCCACAATTTCAAGTCTTTGAGTTTTAATGTGTGTTATTTCTGTTATTGCTTCACTGTTAACAAACTTTCTTCCACTGGGTTGTTCCCACTTGGAGTAATTTATTTTCCCTTCTAAGCCTTCTCTGAGTCTCCATGAAGACATGAATTCTATTCCCTATACTATCTAATAGCACCTGTTTTCTGCTTCTCTTGTATTCAGCATATTGTACTTTTATTATTCACCTAAGTCTCTCTCATTTCAGAATGGGTGCAAGGCTCTGGAAGTCAGAGAACTTATCTGCATTTAAGCCTGTATCACTAGTAGCTAATACAGAGTAGAGACTCAATAAATGATTCAGAGTACACACCAGGAATCAGGGTATAGCCAAACAGACACGAAAAATGAACTTTAACTGAGAAGAAGAAGGAGGAGGAGGAGGAGAAGGAGGAGGAGGAGGAGGAAGAGGTGGAAGAGGAGGAGGAGGAGGAGGAGGAGGAAGAGGAGGAGGAGGAGGAGGCAGCATCCTATAAATGAAAGGAAGCTCTGGTGAGTAGTACATTAAACCAATACATAATGAGGAATAGACAAGCAATTTGCAGGAAACTGTTCAGTTATTAACAGGCTAAGTAAAAGAAAAGATACATTTTGGAGGGGGCAGATAAAGTGTTTTGAAAAACAAAATAGGTTGAACTAATACAGTATATTAATTTCTGACTCACTAATCAATGTATTCTTTCATTCAACAAATATTTTTGAGGGACTGCTATGTGCCTGCCTTGTGATCAAGTCCCCAAAAATGAACAGGCTAGGGTTTCCTCCCTTGAAGAGTCAATAAGACCATCATTTTGTGTGATGGATTTATGGAGAGCTGCACAGTACAAAATTGGAAGAACAGCCTGGCATCTAAGTGTTGATCAGCCACTGGGCTAGGTGTGGCTTTGGAGTTCACTCAAGTCAAGCAAATCAGGGCAGCACATGCACTCTTCTTCTGTCCTACAACAATCCTCAGGCAGAGGTCTAGGTCTCTCGCTCTTTGCTTTCAGATAAATTGCCTCAGTTTGGGGTGGGGTGGGTAGGGGCCTTCCCAGGAGACCTATGACATTGCACAGCTAATCTGGCACCAACAAATTCCATGTATAGGATTTGATTTTTTCACCTGGTGCTTCATGAAGCTTTTCCTTTCCCTTTGTTTTCTTGACTCTTTTCTTTCTTTTTCTTTATCCCTACACTCATTTATTATTTTGCTAGATCTGCCATGACCAAGTACAACAGGCGAGTATTTATTGTCTCTGAGTTCTGGAAGCTGGAATCCAAGATCAAGGAGTCCTGCAGTTTGTTTTTCTGAGGTCTCTCTTATTGCTTTTAGATGGCTGTTGTCTCTCTGCACGTGTCTGTGTCCTAAAGTCTTCTTAAAAAGGACATCAGCGCCATTGGACTAGGGTTAACTTATCAAAGAAAAACTGCCAATGAGGAACATTGTAGCAGCCAGCAATGTAGGAGTATTTTTCTGTCTTTTAAAAAACCCAAAGTTTTCCAGGTACCATGGTGCATGCCTGTAATCCCAGCTACTTGGAACACTGGGGCAGAAGGATCCCAAGTTTGAGGCCAACCTCAGCAACCTAGTGAAATTCTTCAGCAAGATAAAAATGAATAGGGATGTAGCTCAGTGGCAGAGTGCTTGCTTAGCATGCACAAACTCCTGGGCTTAATCCTTATTACCACCCAGAGTGAGGGTAGAGTGTCTTGCAAATGAATCACTAAATTCACTTTCATGGCCCTTACCCAATTTGTTTCACTGAACTCTCATTGTACGATTTAGGCAGCACATGTGTCTGGCTAGTTTTCCCAAAAACATCAGCACATACTTGTGAGTCCTGGCCCTCATGCTATATCTGAGTTCAAAAAATAAAATATACAATTTTCAGGGGGAAATTTTTAAATTTATCATTGCTAATGTCTGCAAAAGCTTGTAGTCCTGTCTTCTAGGGTATCCCACCTTGAAATAGTTGTAGTTCAGCTTAGAACTCCTCATTCTGTTTCCCACACAATTGAGAGTCAAAGTAGATATCAGAGAGGTAGGAAGGAAGACTGGTAAAAAAAAAATCCACTCTTTTGCTTAAACTGGATATAAATGAAACATACTTCATGATGCTTAACAGAACATTTTTGGACAGTTTTTCTAAAACAGCTTCAATTTTACCATGATATTAGTTACCTGTGCTTCGACACTGTGCTTCATTTATTTGTATTTCATTTTTTACCTTCAGAAAAACCTACAGATGTATTTCTGACTCCTAGAAATATGCTTTTTCTTTATATTACATATGAATACAGTCCCCAAACATCATCTTCACTCCCCCACACACATGCAAACACATGCATACACATACACACACACAATAATGAGATGGGAATGACTTCTATACACTGGTGGGAATACGGCAGCAACCTGACATAGGTCAAAGAGGGGAATCCTCAACTTACAAACTAGTTTTGCTCCAAGCTCTATGTGTGAAGTGGTTATAAATAAATATTTTCCCCTAAAAATAATTGTGAATACTGGTTATAATTTCAGACCAGTTAACGACAACAACAAACCATAATGAAGACCCGTGTTGGGGCATTTGTGTGGGGCATGGGGGTGTCAAAGGTCAAGCTGTACAAGAAAGTGGACCAGAATATTTCCTTCCTCTTTTTTTCAGTTCCTAAACTTAACCACCTGTCCTCTCTGTCACAATGCACATCCTCTCAGAATCAGTCACCTTGTCTAAGAGAACATGGGTTACTTCCTTCTCAACTCTGCAAGGGTTTATTCTGACTTTACATCTGAGAAAACTAAGAATCAGAAAGTTCAAGCTATCGTAGGATAAAATGGTCATAGTATGGATTCAAATTCACAGTGGTCAGACTCCCAATCCAATTAAAAAAAAAAAAAAAAAACTAGTAGGACTTATGTCACTAAATGCATCAGTACACTGATGTTTCTTCCCCCAGCCTTCAGCCTACCAACTATCACGTGTAAAGATGTAAAGCCCTCTTTGTGGTACTTACCTAAGAAATTTGGTACTAATTATTAGTCCCTCCTTCTTTATTAGCAAAATATTAACTTGGTAATTTGCATCCAACTTTTTCTCCTTAATCTGTTGAAGCCCCTGGCCTATCCACTACTATCAGGCCAGTTAACAACAACATAAACCACATTCTTCTCATTCTACATATTCCCCCTTGTTAATCTTAGTTGCTCCCCCATTTCAATTACCATCCATGGGTTGAATATGTTATTGCAAATCTCACCTCAAGCCTGGAATTATGAGTTCTAGAACTTCCTAACAACCCACTGGAAGTTTTCACCTACATAAACCATAATTACTTCAAATGCAACATATTCAAAATTGAACTTGTCATCTTTCCCTAGATACAGACCTACACATGCCTGTTTCTGATTTCATTTAATGGCATTATTATGATGGTCTATTTAGCCAAAGATACAAATCAGAGTTGTTCTTGACTTCACACTTCTTCCATCATCTAGATCTCAAGCACCACCAACACCACTTTCTAAATATCTCCTTAATGTATCTCCCTCTGTCTACTCTCATTGACAACATCATCTATCAATATCAAAATATTCTTTTAAGTAGTATTCCTGCTTCTAGTCTCACTTCAAATGTCTTCACTGCTACTACACTTTCTACATTCTTTACTCCTGTCCAAATTCAATATATCATGTAATCCTAGACATAATCCATGAAAGCCAAAGTTACACATACATACACACACAACAAAAGAAAATTATTCTTGCTTGTTTAAATCTTTTTTCCAGTAAAACACTCTTGTTTGCTTTTACAAAAGAAATTGCCAGCAGCCATTTTTAATTAAGAAATGATTCATGACACTAGAAATTTTAGAAATAATATGCCTTCATTTGATATTGTCCAATATCACTTGTTTCATTTGATAGCAGAAGTAGGTAAGCAATTTCTACTTCTAGCTGTGATGGAGTAACTAGCAAAAGACCAGCCCTCCTGACATAAACCAACTGTAAAACTGGATAAACCACACAAAACAACACTTTTCAGATATGAGGCAGAGATATTGGAATTATCAGACGTTCTTATCACACATGTAACTAGAGTTCCAGAAATAGAGGAGAAATTGAAGCAGAAAGATATTTGAAGCGATAAGAGCTGATATTTTTTTAAATGTCATAAAAATATCAACCCATAGATTTTTAAAAAGATCCAAGCAGAATCAAATTGCTGAAAAACAAAAATAAAGAGAAAATTCTTTAAACACTGAGAGGAAAACCATGAGAAAATTAATTATAAAAATATCACCAACTTCACATGATAAACAATGGGTACCAAAAGACAGTGAAAGTTTACTTCTAAAAAACTATCCATGTAGAATTCTATATCTGTTAGAAAAATATCATTCATGGGCTACGGCTGTAGCTGAGTGACAAAGCTCTTGCCTAGCATGCGTGATGCACTGAGTTCGATCCTCAGCACCACATAAAAATTAACAAATAAAATAAAGGCATTCTGTCCATCTACAACTACAAAAAAAAAGAAAGAAAGAAAAAGAAAAAGAAAAATATCATTCAGAAATTATAGTAAAATGGGGAAATTTCAAATAAATAATATCTGAGAAAAATTGTAACCAACGTGTTTGTATTACAAGAAATGTCTGAGAAAGTTCTTTTGGCTGAAATAAAATGAAACCAAGTAAAAACCTGGACATAGATGATGGGATGAAGAATACCAGAAATAAAAATGTGTGGGTAAATATAAAAATTATTTGTTTCTTATGTATTTTTAAATATGACTGGCCATTCAAAAATAATAACAAAACATACGTAGGAATAAGATACATGAAAACAAAGGAAGGGAGGATAGAAATATACTATTGCAAGCTTCTTAAATTATACTTGAACAGGCATATATCATTTGAAAACCTATTGTGATCAGTTGAAGAGGCATATTTGATAAGCTAATCCCAAAAAAACAAAATCCAAATGTTTTGTTTGATACACAGATGCTAATTCACAATGGAGGTGGAGCTAGGGAAGAATAGAGTGACCTTAGATTAGGTAGAGGTGAGTGAAGAGAGGGGAGGGCACATGGGGGTAGGAAGAATAGCAGAATGAATCAGACATTATTACCCTATGTACCTATATAACTATACGACTAGTATGATTCTACATCATATACAACCAGAAGAATGAAAAATTATACTCCATTATATATGATACATCTACTGTCATGTATAACTTTTTAAAACAAATTTTTAAAAGTTTTTAAAAAGAGGCATATTTGAATCCCTAGAAAAACCAATGAAAGCAAAGATAAATATAAAGATAATAAAGGGCATAAAATGGAATGCACACAAAAATGCAAAAAGAAATCTAAAAGAAGGAAAAAAGAAATGAAGGGATAATATCAGCTACACTAAGGTAAATGAGATGAAGTTTTAAAAACAGCAAACAACATATTTAATTTAACTATATTTGTATTTAAATATAAACAGTGTTAAATACAACTAAAATGCAAGTGCTAATAGACTGGATAAAACACAAAATCCAACTGTATGTTGTTTACAAAATTGAACTTTAAATATGAAATTATTAAGAGAATAAAATATAGAATAAACCTAATAATATCATTGACCTAATAAACCTTCAGAATACGTCATGTAAAAACTGAAGAAATGAAGAAGAAATAGATGAATGCACTATTAATCTAGGAGATGCTATTTCTCATCTCTCTCTATTGGACAGAAAAAGTAGAAGATATCAATAATAACATAGAAGATTTCAGTGACTTATATAAAGTCACATATTAGGCCACAAAAGGTTTCAAAAGTTTAAAAGATTGTAATCATACAGTATACATCAATTACAATGGATATCTGGGAGTTTCCAGGCATTTAAGTTAGTGATAGTTACTTGTTTCCAAATCTTCATACACACTATCCCTCAAAAACATCAGATCGCTAAGTGGTTGAAAAAAAAATCACACAAAACTAGAAAGCAAAACTTCCATGAATTTCAGAAACCTGTGAGCTAAAAAACAAACAAACAAAAAATTGCAACAGTGTTCTCGCTACTGCTGTAATCTTTTAAGTTTGAAGAGCAGGAAAAAGAACTAAGGTAAACCAAACAAAATTCTCCAGGAATGACAAAGTCTAACATAAGTACCAAAACTGAACTCAGGTCTGGGATTTAGTCATTCCCACCACTGACTTTGGAAAAGGCACAATAAAATGATCAGGATTAGCAATGGCAGTCTCAAGGAATCCTTGCTTTCAAGAAAAAAAAATCAAAATTAATAGAAGAAGTGTAATTTCCCATGGATATAAGGCAGTGAAATGGGAATAAGGAATCTTCCTCCACCCATCCTTAATATTGTGCACTAAATGCACTGAATTTAATTGGGCAATGAGTGCTCCTGTCTGCAAAATGAACAGAAACAGAAAAAAAAATCAAAACATTTCCATATATATAACTAAATAGAGAAAGCAGGAAATATAACACAAAACAATCTAGCTGATGAAAATTCTACCCCAAATACTTTCAGGATATAGAAGAAATAAAGGGTAGCACAACAATCTATACTGAACTAAATTGCCTTAAACAAGGTCTTAAGGACATTAAAAATAATTTTGAATCAAAAATTCTAAAACTAAAAGCAAAAAAGTACAAAAGAGTCTGAAATAAAGAGTGAATTTAAAAAGTCATAGAATAAAACAAAATAATGTCATAAGATGTAATATATGGGGGAATAGATTCAAGTTAAAACATTAACTGAAATTATTAAAGAAAAGAAGAAAATATTCAAAAGATTAAAAATGAGATTTTTTATTTTAAAGGGGAGAAGTAAGAGTTTAGCGAAAATGATTTAAGTGGAAGTCAGACAAGAAGATTCAACTTATACTTTATTGGAAGGAAGGAATGTAGGGAGGAAGAAAAGAAAGAAGAGGAACTTAAGAAAGAAAAATAGGGGGAAATGAGGGAAGCAAAAAAAAAAAGGAGGAAAAAGAAAGTTAAAATTAAAAGCGATAAAGAAGAAAACTTTCCAGAGGTAAAAAACTGAATCTACACGCTGTAAAGATGTACCAGATACCCAGGAAAAGGTCCAGAATATCAACTCTTGGACAAAGTTTTATAGAATATTTAAACTTCAAAGATAAAGAAAAAATTCTTAGGGCCTCAAGCAAAAAAGATCAGATACCCTATAAAATCAACCAATTTTCAAAAGCAACGTACAGAACAAGGCAAAAGCAATCGACATTTTTAAGAAACTTAAGAAAAATGCAAGTAAAAGATCTTATAACCCACCAAAAAGCCCTTCAAGTGTCAAGAATATAGGAAATCTACTTGCAGTGGAAGAGTTCCGGAAAGACAGTACTTCTGTTTCTCTCCTGAAGGATCCATTAAAGGAAAAGATGCATCCAATGAAAATGTACCCGGGAGATCCATAACCAAAGGATTGATGACAAACAGTTCAGATACTTTTTGTAAAGCTAATAGCAAAACAAGGCTGTGCATAGAATATAGTGTATAGAATACAGTGTATAAATATGATTTGTCCTCACTAACAACCCAACTAAAAATATTGACTATTTACTAATCAAATAAAAATTACTAAATGAGTGAAAGGAAGTCTAATAGGATAGAAGAAAGACAGGAAAGGGGAGGGAACTTGGGAAAGAAAAGGGGAATGAAAGGGTAGGATCATGAGCTGAAGTTGATTTCTATGCATATATGAATTTGTCAGGATGAACCCAACTACTATATATAATTATAAACCTCTAATAAAAAATGGGCTTTCAGATTTGCATGGGTAATAGCCATGCATATGAATTAAAATATATGAAGCCAGGCACTGTGGCACACACCTGTAATCCCAGCAGCTCTGGAGGCTGAGGCAGGAGGATCACCAGTAGGTGCTAAGTAATCCAGTGAGAGCCTGTCTCTAAATAAAATACAAAATAGGAATGAGGATGTGGCTCAATGGTTGAGTGTCTCTGACTTCAATCTCTGCTACCCTCCAAAAAAGTATCATTTGTAATGATAGATCTTCCAGTTAACCACAAACAAAAACACCAAATCCAAAGTACCAAAGAAAAACTTTAAATGGTAAAGAAGATACAACAAGTAAGACAGCAACACATTAAATACAACATGATACAGTAACAAAACAAAAATTGTATCATAACAAAAGTTGAAACTAAGTATATCAAAGTTATTCATGTGAAATTATTTAATTCATTTAATAGAAACAATATTTCCAAATTGACTCATAAAACAAAATCTAACTGAAGATACATATCTTGTATATAGCCTGTTACTGTTCTGAGTACTTACAAAAGCATTGAAAAAAATTAAAACTAAATTCAGAAAGAACGACTTCAACTCAAGTATATTTCAATTGGATAACATGTTCAAACTTAAGATTAAAAACTCAAGTAAATAGGAACACAGTACTTTGGGTTACAAGTGAAGTTGGAGGGATGCTTTTGAAACAGATCTTGAGTCTAATAGGTGTGTATGTTGGGGGGGTTGTAACCATCAAATTCTATTTTATATGTTTGTAGTACTGAATGACCAAGTACCAACTGACAATGTTGATATTGCAGGGGCCAGACTCCTACTGAAGGAAAAGACCTGTGGTTTATTCACATAGTGGATATTACTCAGCAATAAAAAGATTGATGCAGGTGATGCACATCAGTCAACAACATGGATGAACATTAGAAACATACTTGTGAAGAAAAGCCATACTAAAAGAGTATGCATTTTATTATTCCATTTATATTAAATTCTAGATCAGGCAAAATTAATACATTGTAAAAACAAACCAGAATAATGTGTGCCTAGTGGTGGGGGGACAAAGGAAGGGGTAGAGGTTACAGGTCTCTACCCACAGAGGAAGATTTGGGAGAACTTTCAGGGGGGTGAAAATATTTTTAATCTTGGTGTATTATAGAGATCATACAGGTTATGCATTTGTTAAAACTCATTTAAGTGTAACATTGCATTTCTTATGTGTCAACTGGACCTCAATAGGAATAGGAAAAGGAAAAATAATGACCAATTCTATAATTTAAATAGAATAATGATCATCTTTGTCCCTTCATCACCAATGTACCTTCTCTGGGTATCAATGAGTGAATGTATGCAAAAGACCCAGCCAACTTAGTCCTTTCCTTCCCAACCAGTGTGAAGCTATTGGTAAAAATTCTTTTAACTTTTGCTGCTTCTTTGCACCTGCTGGCCAAAGGTCCACTTTGGGCAGCTCTACTCTACCCATTCCCAGAAGAAGCAATGACTTAAAGGATCAGAATAAACTCCATCTGGACCACTGATAGAGCAATGTAAGCCATCTGCCTATCATGCACCATGTGACCTTTCTTCTATGCTATTCTACTCTACTGTACAAGTGTCCCACACTGTGACTAACATAGCGTGACTCTCGCTGACAAGTTGCCCTGAAGACAAGGCTCTTCTTTGCTTGAATTTTCATATGCCCTTAAGAGAAGGAATCAATAAGGAACAAAGTAATTTCTTCTGAAGAAACTGATTACAAAGGAACATGTATTTTTAAAAAATCTGCAAGATTGCATGTCAAAATGTCTTTTATTATTACTGCCAATTAAATATTACTTTGACCAAGAAAGGCAATCTACAAAATATGCACCTGCATTATGGCATTGTCCGATCTGTTGTTTCTCTATGTCTAAAAACTCCTTGAATAAAAGTATCCAGAACTTTTTCCTAAGAAATTAGATTCTAACTTTATATCTGCATTATATTTCCACAATCATCCAGATTCCAATGCCTTAATTATAACAGAACAGGCATTTATTTCTAAAATATTTTTTGCTTAAAATTTCATATTGGCATGATCAACTCTTTCTATGTTTTTAATGATAATAAATAAGATTTTCCAGGAAAAGAAAACATAAAAATGATTTACAATTCATTCTACCTATGAATTATAAATGAGTCTTAGAACATTGGCAGTCCCAATTTTTTATTATAATCACAAATGATTTTTCATATTTGAACAAGTAGATTAGACCTTTTTTATTGTATCTCTAAAGCAGTAAACTATGTAAAAGGAATCAAAAGAAATAATAAGCATTCCAATTCTGTATGGTTATTTATATATTTCAGCTTTTTATTATCATAAAAAGGCATTTCAATTCTTTCCAACAAACTAAGTAAACCTAATTTTGATAATTAGGTCCCTTTTTTTCCCTACTCCAAGCTACTATTCTTTCAAATTATCATAAAGTTATAGGTTGTCAATTCTATAATTTTAACTTCTAGTGGCATAACTTTGTAATAAAATGACTTCTTCTCGTGTGATTTTTTTTTCCAATTAGATAATATTCTGAAAGACCATGATGCACCTTGCCTGCTAAAAGGAGGGTAGGAAACGGTTCAAACAGCACCACTGGCATTTATCCACTAGATGTCAGTCATGCCGTTAGCATCAATTTACATTCTTAATCTTGATGACAAACAGAAAAGCTATGAAATCAAAATCCCTGATTCACTGTAAGTGCACCATACCCCAGAGGTGCCTAGAATTGTACACAATGCGGACTAAAGTCTTATGACTAGAAGATCTATTGTCTTTCTCTAGAAAGGACTCTAGCCATCAGTGGAATGGAGACTTTATCCAAGTGCCCATGCTTAGTCGAGGACAACTGTGTTTGGGGGCATTCGAGGTGACACAGATCTGGTTTTTAAGAGGAAATATGTTAACATTTCTGGGCTTTGAAAGACTTAGCTTGTAGAACAGAGAAACATAAGGCAGAATATTTCCTAGGTATGTATTTGGAATATTTCAAAGACCCCCACACACCCTGTCCCTATCCCCCTGCCCCTCAACACACTGGAAAAATGCTGGCTATATTAAGAATAAAATAGTCTTGAGAAAATGGACTTAAGAAGGCATTTTTGGCTTGTTATAAATTAGTTCTGTTCTTTAAGACACCTGGTGCCCTCCTCTCACTAAATAGTATTGCGGTTTGAAAGGAGATCCTTAATGATTCCCACAGAAGAGTATCATGTAAGGTGCTTCAGTTTCCGGGCAGGAAGCAAAATGACTGTTCACCCAGATTGTCTCCATCTAGTTCAATGTGTTCACTGTCGCCATGGCCTATGTTTGAACTCCTTGCAGTAGAACCAATTTTACCATAATACCAAGCATTCCACATAATTCCCCAATAAATGTGGGAGGCAAAGTAGAAACAAGACCCATAAAGATCTTTGGGAAAGTCTTGATTTCATCCACAGTAAAATTAAAAAACCAAATTGTGTGGTCTCAAATTTTTCTTCCAGTTCTTCCATTTTGTGATTCTATCATGCTGCATATTCTTTTTCTCGACATAATGCAAATGTTTTATGATGACTACCTATAATATGTGAATCATTCTTGAAGATAGAAAAATGGGAATATGCATTATCAATTACATTACTCATCAATAATCCTGGATTTTCTTGTCTAGTAGTTCATAATTTTTCTCCTCTCATGTACCCAATGCAAGTCAAGGATTTCTTTTCCA
Source organism: Spermophilus citellus (assembly GCF_964194105.1). Classification (NCBI taxonomy): domain Eukaryota; kingdom Metazoa; phylum Chordata; class Mammalia; order Rodentia; family Sciuridae; genus Spermophilus; species Spermophilus citellus. Next base: position 136,460,177 of record NC_138187.1, on the reverse strand, counting down.
GAGTTCTCTTTATGTAGCTTCTCTCCACTCCTATTTCTCAGTCTCCAAACCCAATTTATCATTTCTCCATTCCTGCACTCCCACAATACACAGGATCCTCTTGGAGGAAATATCAGTTTAGAGATTTAGTGAGATCCAACCCTGGCTAAATTCTGCTGCAGTTAATTCAAAGTCAAGAGAGGACTCATGTTTATAGTATATTTGCATGTGTTAGGAGCAGCATATGATACCTTAACTTCCATTAAAATTGCTATGACAATGGTATCTCCAACACTGGATATCTTAGATAAAAACCAAGCAAACTGCATATTGTGCATACTGAGAGGGACAACAAGTGGAACTTGAAATTCTAAGATATGTAGATCTGACATATGCCCTCAGTCTGTGTATCTCCCAGTTTCTGTGCATACTGTTAATAAAACCACGGGTTCATTCAGATCAACAAGTATTTGTCAGCCCACCCTGTGCCACATGCTGTCATGAGCATTGGGAATAAAGCTGTGGAACAGGCAGATGCAGTCTGTTCTCACATAATTTGAAGTCTTGTAGAAGACAGTGATAAATTAAAGCACATAAGGTTCTAATGGGAAATAAAATTTCTGGAAAGATTGGGTAATTACAGTATAATACAGCAAATAGTGGTAACATTACCAGTATAAATAAAACATAATGTGGTGCAGAATAGACAAGTAGATTCTCCCAAGTAATGTGTCCTAAATTTCAGGGCAATTCTAATGTGAATTACAGAATTTTAGTTCTAGAAAAACTTAGGTACCTGGACTGAGACACTACTAAAGAACCCCTTTGTTCAGAAACTACTTTAGAATTTGGGGGGGGGGTCCCCTGGAGGAACCTAAGGGATATATATGGCTGAGAGAACAGATTCTAATGTATTATCCTCATTATAAATTTTATTTTTATTTCCCCAAAAATCTTACTGAAGTGTATTAAAATGTATTGCAAATTGGAAAAAAAAAAAAACAGAAAAAGGAGAAACGAAATGAAAATTCTCCCCTTCTTTGTACTTTTCATATTGGGCTCCCAAGAAAGAATTTAAGTACATAACCCACAAAGGCCTCCAAGCTAATTCTGCTATCACTATGCACAACTTATAAAGGACAAAAGAGTTAATAGTCTGTTAGAAGGAGAAGTTTATTAAACGAAGCAATTAGCTCTTTACTTTAAAAGGATGTAGTGAGACTCAAAGACATAAAGTACACAAGGTAATTGAAACCTTTGAGGAAGGACCAAATATTGAGGACTATAGGAAGATAGTCACAAAGATTTAATGAACATTTGCTAGCACTTACATTTTAAAAGTGGCTTTCACTTATTTTATTAGCTCCTTACAATAACCCCAGTAGGTAGGTCCAGCAGATACAGGTCTTTTCATGATCCCAGAATGCAGGGAAAGACACAGTGAGACACATACTTTACACTTAGCGGTGAGGGGCAAGATGCCTTTAAAGCTAGCTAACAAGATGACACTTTAACACAACATTGGTGACCATGAAGGAGATCAGCACAAATGAGGAGAGCAACTTCTGTGCCAGTGTGACTCCTGGAAAGCAGGTGGAGGTATGTCACAAATTAGCCAAGTGTCAGGGAGAGTCAGATGACATTCCTGAGATTCTGTAACTGTATTACACTCTAGCATTAGACACCAGTTTATAGTCCTCTAATATAACGTATCTTCTCTTAAACAGTTGCTAAGAAGGAAAAAGGGTAGGGAGTTCTCCCTGTGTTGAAGGCCTCATGTACACAAGAAGAATTTGAGGTTCTGAGCAGACTTTACCTCATTTAATTCTTGCAGCAACCCTGTAAGACATTACTGCAGTCTGCATTTTGCAGATGAAGAAACTGAGACTCATAATAGAAGTAGTGTACCCAGGGTTATATGGCTGCAGGAAGGTAAGAAGTCCATATTTGATTCCAGGTCTGGTGCATTCAAAAGCTTAAGATGTTTCTTTAACTATTTATGTTTCTACCCGTCATAATATGCTTATTTCTTGTGCTTATTCCATAGAACCTCTTCTACTTTTTTGTGAAACTCAATGTACATTTTTTGAATTAAAACCATGTTTGCTAGACCTTGAGATATATGAGGTCGCTTCCTGCCAACTTATCCAAATGGATATTGGGGAAAACATTAAAATAGTTAATTTAAAAAGCAGAGGCATATATGAACATATTACATAAATAGAATTGAACAAATACCTAAATAAAAAATTAAGCAACTGAATAATCTGAGCTTTTGATTACCTCTAAATAAACTGATGTTTTTGAAAGATGAATCAAATATTTGCATATCAACTTGAGCACATCAATTTCCTAACATTGCCAAGAAAATCTGAAGTGATATTGAGAATATTAAAAAAACTTTAAATGATAAAATATTTGCAAGGAAAATATTTTAGCAATATATATTGCTATTCAAAAGGTATATTAGCTTTTATGAAAACTTGTTATATCTTCATTTTAAGAAAAAAAAAAAAGCCCACTATCCATTGTCTTGGAGGAATAAAGTGAATATTTTGCTCCTTACCCCATTTTACCTTCCATTGTCTTAAAGTGAACTCCTCAGGGATTTGGTCAGATCCTAGCCTGAAAAATTAGATTGCTTATAGATAAAGGAGATTATGAGATGAACCCCTTTCAGACCCCAGAATGCTCTCTCCAGAAGCAAACAATCTAAGGATTATTTCCTATCCAGAAAATTATTCATCGATATCTCCTCCCACTTCCTCAATACTCTGACCTTACCCCAGCTGGCCAGCCAGAGCCACGATCCATTAGACTCCACAGCAGAAATAAAATGCATGCATGCTAGACCTGTCATTCAATTCATCTTCTCCTTGGGTTTCCTCTGCTCTGTGCCAGGGTCATTTGTAAGGCCATCACTCACTTCAAACTGTTGCACCTGTGCAGCTATTGAAACACCCCTTCCTCCCTCCCCACCCTCCCTGGCTCCATCCTCCCAGGCTCTGTGCCCTAATCACCTTTTTCCCAGGCACAAAAGCTTTCCTCTGCAAGCGAGGAATGCTAGAATTCCCTCAAGCATTGGCAAGGAAATATTTAAATGTAATCAGAGGATCTTCCTTTGTTTTATTTTTTTTTTCCTAGGGAAATTAATCTCTCTAAGGTATTCGATGTATTCTTTTGCTCTTCCGTGAGGCAATATCATCATACGGTACTCAAGAGGCCACAGCTTGCAAAGGCTAAACATTTTCTTCTCCTTTGCTGCTGCCACAGATGATACCCGCCTGATTTCCTCAAGAATCTCTAATTGAATACTTTGCTTCATTTAAATTGTTTTAAACTTGGCTGTGAGAAATGAAGGGTTGGATATCCCATCCCTCCCCCACCTAGAGTGTGAGGCAGAATTGCTGGCAGCTGTGACTCCCTAATAGCTGCCCCCTCCCAACCCAGAGTCCCCTCAATACTAACAAGCCTGAGAAAGTTCTCAGCTCAGTTCTCCGGAAGCATTGCTAGTCTCTGGTCCTGCCAATTTCATAGAGTTCCTAGTAGAAAAGTTAGATACTGCTATATGCCTTTTTAAGTTGGAAAGGATTTTTAAAGTCCAGTTAGGCTTAAATCTCTGCTCTGTAACTTGAAACTAGACAAAGTTTAGACAAATTATTTGATCTCTCTGAACTTGAGCTTCATTAAAGCGTTCAACACTTCATAAAGCATTGGAATAATACCAACCACCCAGGGCTTCTTCCAAGACTAGTCGAATGCCTGGCACACACTGGTATCAGACATGTCTTTTATTTTCTAAATTGTATGATGTTATAATATCTTAAAAAGGTTGCTGGCCAGGGAGAGACTGCACCTCCCAGGGCTAACCAGCTCTTAGAGATAACAAAGGGTCCCATTGTACCAAACAATCCCGAGCCTCCAGCCTCAACCATCTCCTTATCTAATTCTCACACACCAAGCTAACATTTCCCTAGCCCTAAATCATTTAAGGACAAGTACTAATTAGGCAACTGGAGAGCCCTCCTCCCCCGCCATGCTCCAAAGCCCACTAGATTCACATGTAGCCCTCTACCCTGCCATCTTACATTTTCCACAAAACCCCGAATTAAAGGCACTGCCCCCTTTTTCTCTCCCTCTGCCCCCTGACCCACAAGGGTGCTTCCCTGGGTGGCCCCGTATGGTATGCCACGCCTCCCATTCATAGGGGACTAACAGGAAGCTTTTAAAAGTAATATCATTGGCCTGTGTCCTCAGCTGCCCCTTGATAAATTAAAACCTGATACAATTTTAGAACGTTATTTAGTGAATGGTAAATGACCCTCCTTCCCACATTGTCATTTGACGGTTACTGAATGTCCACAAGTTGTATTTAGATATAGTGGGTAAAGGTGCAGGCAGGTCTGATTTCACTGCTTGCTATCAAACCAACAAGAGGCAGACAGATGTTCGGGCTGGCAGTGTGAAACTCAAGGGCCATGGTTCTCAGGCTTCAGGCAACATCAGGATCACAAGCATCAGCCCAACCTCCAGAGTTTCAGATTCAGGAGATTTGGATGGCCTTGGAAAATCTGCTTTTATAGTGCATTCCTAGGTGCTATTGCCACTGGCTCAAGGATAATATTTTGAGAACCACAGCTTTAGAGGACATGAAAATCAACACTTGGGTAAAATAACTGGCATGATAAGATAAACAAATATCTCAAGTTAAACGGAATCAATGTTCTGGAGTTTGGAGGAAATATCAACAAAGCAGACCCCTACTTGGTCGAGCTCCTAGGGTGAAGTGCACTCCACAGTCTCATAGAAAGAGCCACTATGGGTCCTTCTGGTGGGTGTTTTGTTTTCTTTTGGGATTTTTTTTTTTTACATTTGTTGGTAAATTTCTGTACCAGGTACGGTGGCAAATATTTTATGGATATCTTTTTTCTGGGTACTGGAGACTGAATTCAGAGGTACTTTACCACTGAGCTATATCCACAGTCCTTCTTATTTTATTATTTTATTTTATTTTGGAACAGGGTCTTGGTAAGTTGCTGAGGGTCTCTCTAAAGACTTAGTCTGGTCTCAAAATTGCAGTCCTCCTGCATTGGAATCCTGGGATTATAGGTGTGTGCTACTGCACACAACTCCGGATTTGTGTGTGTGTGTGTGTGTGTGTGTGTGTGTGTGTGAAAATTATTTATTTCTTCTTCTTTACTTTTTTATTTTGGCTAATTGGGCCAATGGTAAAGTTGAAAATTTATCCCACAGAAATAAATTAATCTATACCCTGCCTTGGTGATAAACAGAAGCTATGGCCACTGAACATATCATATCCTGACAATCAGGTTTGCTGACAAGGAGAGGCATGAAGAGCACCCAATAGGCCAGGGGACTGTCCAGCTGCTGGGAGAGAGCAGGGCAGCAATATGCTCTGGAAAGCGGTCTTAGGAACATGATATTAACTCATTAAATCCTCATGAAGATTCTATAGGAACTATTACCATCTTCACTTTACAGAAGTAGAAGGGGAAACCTCAAAAGTCGTTGGCCATTTCCTCCCATTACTAGGTGACATAACCTGGATTTTTCAGGTCTGACCCCAAGAGTTTATGTCCTCTAGATCAGTTCTATTCCTTTTGCTGTAAAAGCAGAAATACTGAGAAACTACTTTAGTGTTCTCTGGCCGGATCAGTCTGGGATGCACTGTATTTTCTCTTCTAAAGTATAATGATGTGGGGGAAAGAAAAAAAGAAAACAAAAGAAAGAATCCACACATTCCCAACATCACCACATAAATAGTGTCACTCATTTAAACTATCAAACACCAGCTCAGAGTGTTCAATAGAACAGAACTCTTCCATCTCTGCTTGGTTTTAAGCCTATATTCTTTGGCAGGTCTGTCATTCACCTCAGATTGCTAAGAATGAACTAAAGGAACTTTTGACTGTGGGTTCCTCAAAACCACATAAGTAACAATGTGGACTCCAAGTAGAGTTGGCGGAGTTAGCAAATAAAAATACAAGACTCCCAGTTCAATTTGAATTTCAGATAAACTATGAATAATTTATCTGTGTACATTTACCCCCCAATTTAGAATATACTTGATGCTGAGAATAAATCGTTCCCTATTTGTCTGAAATTCAAATTGAACTGAATAGCCTGTATTTTATCGGGTAACCTGCTATAATAAAGGCTCTCTCAGAGGTCATCCTTTGGCTCTGTACTCTCAGGGGAAATGGGCGGGGGGCGCGGGGAAGCTCAGAGATGGAGCCATGTGTGAGGCAGGAAGAGACAATGAGGGGAAGCCCCTTCCCTCCTGCAGGAGCTGCCACTGTTGCTTCCTTCTGTTCCTTGTATGGTGGTCAGGGAGATGTGTTAACCACAGCCCCAACATCACTTTATAAATCATTACTCACTTCCTGTCCATTAACGTTACCAAACAGCAAGGGACAACTTGTAAGCTATTAGCCTGCTCAAGCCCTAGCATCAAGAACATTAGCTCACCAAGTAGGTTTGTGCATTTCAATATCGGATTGCTCAAATTCTAGATCTCCCCCTGATGACCACCTCTTGAAACTATTTACTCATAAACTCCCTCATCTATCTTTCCCTTTTACTACATCATGCTCACATAGTTTCCAATTTTTAAAATTATCCTAAAAATAAAAAAAAATACTAAAGACTAAAAATCATTAGATAATACATAGAGATAATTTAAAAAAAAAAAAAGAGAGAGAGATTTAGGGCTGGGGATGTGGCTCAAGCGGTAGCGCGCTCACCTGGTATGCGTGCGGCCCGGGTTCGATCCTCAGCACCACATACCAACAAAGATGTTGTGTCCGCTGATAACTAAAAAATAAAATATTAAAATTCTCTCTCTCTCTCTTCCTCTCTCTTTAAAAAAAAGAGATTTTAAAACATCAGCAATTTTTAAATGAACATCTTGAGGGAAGATGCTTTTGCATTTTGGAGGTACCCTGAACTCCTACAACTGGAACAACTGGCTTCTAAGGCACATTTGCATCCACCCTCTAATAGATTATCCAGTTCTTTGCCTTTGACCAGTGTGCAGCAAACAACCATGTGTGTCCACTGAGGAGTCAGTACAAAGAGCTGGATGGAGTAGATGTACAGTAGTGGCTGGGAGGCCCTGACATCAAGAACAAGAAGGGGCAGACTGCGGGGTACCAGACAGCAGGAGGAAGGGCTGCTGGGTGTCCAGCACTGTGGACCAGGTCAAAGACCTCCCACTGGGAGCACACAGACTTCTCACACCTCCATGCTCCAATGCAGAGCTAGGCAGAACATGAGAAAAGATGCCGCTGCCGCTCAAACCTGGAAGTACTCTCAGAAAGGAGGCATCCTGGGAGAAAGGTCAGGGTTCAGTGAAAACACAGGTGGTCTAGAAGAAGCAGCTACCACATCTAAAGACATCGTTGTGGGAGTAGATAGCTGAGGATGTTTTGTGTATGACAGTACTTGTTGTTTAAATAAAATGTATTTAAAGAAGGCTGCATGTACAGGAAATCAGACTTATTCCAACTTAAAAATATATATTTTTCTAATGTCATGGTGTCACAATATTTTGCAGAAGCATCAAGTGACATTTCTATTGGGTGAGAGAAAAAAGTACCATAAATCCAAGTATCTACAAGTTGCTGAGCAAATTATTCTCTTGGTGAGATATCTGAAATCAAAGAAAAGGGAGACATGACTAAGTTAAAAGAAAGAAAAGAATCATTCACAGTAGATGAGGAGTGACCTATTAGTGCAGTATTAGATCAACTGCCAGCAACCCACAGCTACTTCCTCATGACCACAAGACACTGAGAAGTGAACAATTTTCTGTTCTCAAGAGCCTGATAGTCTTCAGGCACTACCACAAACAAGTACCATGGCTGAATTATTATGCAGCATGCAAGAAATTTCGAATTGCTTCAGGCTTCATTAGGTTACAGTATCACATAAGTCATGTTACACTGTGCTCGAGAGAGGTGGCACCTATTTGTTTCTTTTTAGAAATTAAAATGTTTTCTTTCTGTTTCTTTTAAATGTATAAATACCAAAGGTCAGAACTCTTCATTTTGTTCAGTGTACCAAAATAAACCTTGGATATCATGGTAGCTATAGCAGAGCAAGGTCAATGTGAACCAATAATGCAATCTTCACTGGGCCACATATCATCTCAGGTTTAGGAGTGAGAGTATTTGGGAAGTTGTAGTAAAGAAGGAAAGAAGATATTATTACTATAAAGGAAAGACCAAGAGTGGGAAATTGGATATGGTTGATATTATGGTTTGGAACTGGAATGTCCCCCAAAAGCAGATGTGTTCAAATCATGGTCCCAATGCAGCAAAGTTTAGGGGTGAAGCTTTTAGGGAATGATTGGATCATAAGGGATCTGACTTTGATGGTCAATTAATCCATTCAGTATATTAATACATTGACAGCTGAATGAAATACTTGGAGGGGGAAAGTAGTTGGAGGAAATAGGTCACTAGAGCATGCCATATATACTCTGGCATGTGCTCTCTCTCTCTCCCCTCTGCTGTGCCCTTCCACCATGACTATAATGTGCCTGACTTGGAGCCCCATAATCATGGACTGACTCTTCTAAAACCATGAGCAAAATATGTCTTTCCTTCTTTAGGGTGTTTTTGTCAGGTATTTGGTCATAGTGACCAAATGCCAACTAATTCAGTAGAATTGGGGGAATGCAGAGGTAGAGACAACCATCATATCAGAGGCATCATTCCAACATGGCCCTTCTAATGCAGCCTGGTCCAACTTACCTCTCCCCCACGCTCCAGACCAAACAATCCACTTGCAGATGCATCAACTCATGTCAATCACACAGTCTTAACAAGACACTTAGATGTCAGTTCTCTTCCTACCAGACTTAGAGCTCCTCAAGGTCAAGAACAGTGTCTTTTCCATTTTGACCTATAAAGGTCTGGCAACTAAAATACAAGCAATTAAGTTATATATAATTTTAATTCTTATGGCCTCCAATAGTAATTTTAGACAGTTCTCTGATTAATAGGTAGTTCAGGCTAAGGTAGATGATATCCCCTCCCCAAGTCTACAAACCGAATGCAACTTCCAACCATGATCTTAAGCACAATATATTTGGAAAGATGCTTCTATTGAGCCAGATTCCAGTTGACATGAGGTCACCATGGACCACTCGAAGCCTTTTTGGAATAATGAGAGTAAAGAGAAGAATGTTTAACCTGTGAGTTATTTACACTCAAAAAAAAATGGAAAAAGGGACTGTGTATTATCAGACATCCAATCTCTAGAACTTCTCAAGAAAATTAATTTCAAATATGTGTCTCTCTAGTTCTAATTCAGTTATCTCCACTAACCATTGGATGTTTCAGGGTGGAAATTCCACAATTCCTTCAAAAACAACAGTTGCAAATTGCAGTCTGTCATTATCCCCTTCAGTTATCTCTTCCTACCAATAGCCCCTCACTCCTTGGACTGTCTGAGATCATTAACTTTCTCCTCTTCTTCACATCTCATACACTATTATGATTATCTCACTAAACATCAGACTTTAGAGTTTTAAAAACACTGTCATATAATCGCTCTCAATTTATCTTTACACTAAACCTTTTAAAAGACAAGAAAAATAAAAGTTGGAAAAATTGACCAAAGTGACATAGCCAAGATTCAAATCCCAATCCCCTAATTTTGGATTTAGGTCTCACATCCAAGCACCATCAGGCCTCTTTCTTTCTTTCTTTCTTTCTTTCTTTCTTTCTTTCTTTCTTTCTTTCTTCCTTTCTTTCTCTCTCTCTCTCTCTCTCTGTTTCTCTCTCTCTTTTTCTTTCTTTCTTTCTTTTCTTTGCTTTTTTTTCCCAAACATTGATCCTTCTTTCTTCTCCTTTCATTATCCAATTCCCTTGGTGCTGGCCTTCACATTATCAAGCCTGGATGTTACATTTCTCTGCATTGCAACTCATTCATCTCAATGTGTGCTTTTAATGGTAATGCCAAGTTAACATGCCTCAAACACCCACCGAGTTCTTCACAACTATAACAGCACAGAAGATTTCAACTGCATCCATTGCCCTGGAGTAAACTTCAGGAAGCTTATTTGGGAACAATATGGAGGAGAAATAGACACTTACATACACTACTGGTTGTAATGGAGAGTGGTCTGACCTTTCTGGGGATAAGTGTGAAAATGTCCGTCGACATTCAAAATAATGTATGCCTTACCAAACTTAAGGATTTGTTTTGTGGAAAACTTTCTTAAGAAAACCAATACATGTTACAATTCATATTTGTTACAACATTGTTTTTAATAGTTATAAATTAAAGCTTCTTAAATGTCCATCAAGTGGTCATTAATGAATAAGCCTTCATCCAGACAATAGAATACAATATAGTTATTAAAAAGACTGATAAATTTGCATGCATCTATGTGACAAGATGGCCTGCATAAAATGAAATAAGCAATAAGAGAAATATATTATCTTCCATACATTGAGTTGAATATATGTGTTAAAAATAGGAAATATATTTATTTTTCAATAGGAAGAAGATTGGAAGGACATACACAAAACTGTTAGAAAGTTTTCTTTTATTTATTTATTTATTTTGAGAAGGAACAACATAAGAAACTTCCACTTTTAGTTATTTTTTAATTTTTAAATTTCAATCAGTAACATTTAAAAATGTCAAATAAAAATCAATAAATAAAAATATAGGAAATTGACTGCAGGTGATAGATGTGATACTTTAAAAAAATACTTATAATATAGTCCAACACACATAATTGAAATCCAAGAGAGAAAGAATGAGTCAAAAGAATATAAGTGATAAAATAATACTGGTAATTTTTAATTCCTGAGACTGACAGGCATTACAACACAGATCCAAGAAGCTCATGATATTATAAGCAAAATAATTAGCAACCACAAGAGCGGCTCTCCAGGCTATGTAGCATACTCAGATTTCTTGAAAACAAAAGAGAAAGAGCATCTTGAAGACTGCAAAGGGGACGGGATGTGTATTACATACAGAGAAATTACAGCAAGGCTCTTGTCAGAAATAGTGCAAGATAGAAACAAGCATTTTGAAATGCTAGAAGGGAAAAAGACACATGTAAACTCTAAATTTTGTACCTAGCCAGAATGTTTTTCAGCCATGAAGTATCAGTAAAAACGTCCTTCAAAAATAAAAACTGAGATAATTGACTGCCAACAAACCTACACTGTAAGAAATGTTACAGAAAATTCATCAAGTACAAGGAATAAAATACAAGAATAGAAACTGGACCTACACAAAGAAATGGAGAGTGCTGGATATGGAATAAATAAAGGTAATAAAACTTTTTATTTTTAGATTCCTAAGTGATAACTATCAAAACTGCAATGTGTCCTCAAAGAATATGTAAATGTAAAATGTATAAGATCAATGACACAAAGTATGAGAGAGAAGAATAGGCAAAATACATTGTAAAATCCTTAACGTTACATTTAAATCAATATCTAATAGTTGGGGTAGATGCAACGTAAGATGTAGATATTGTACATCCAGTGGTAATTATTAAAACAATTTCAATGAGGTATAAATAAGAAGTCAGTAGTGGAGACAAAATAAAACCATTCTTAAGATGCTCAAATACCTCAAAGAAGACAGAAACAGAGAAAAACAGAAATAAGGAACAAATAGAAAACAACTGTCTGTAAAGAATATCCCAAGGAATTTACAAGGTCTACTAGAACTAATGAAAGATTATCTAAATCACAGAGTGCAAGATCGATATACAAAAATAAAAGATATTTCTAAATAATGGCAATGAATAATTAGAATTCAAAATATTTTAGTGTAATATTTATTATAGTGCCCCCACAAAGAAACACTGAATTATAAATGTAACAAATACAAGCAAAATCTGTATGCTGAATACTACAAAATATTAATGAAATAAATCAAAAAGCATTTATACAAATTGAAAGATATCTTTGGTCATGAACTGACTCGATGTTATAACATTGTTGAAATATTATATGATACTATGATATTGTATAATATTGTAATTGTATTATGAGTGTATTGCACTTATTGTAAGTATATTATAGTTGTATAGCAATTGCATAAATATTTTAATATTAGAAAATATTGTATTATAATATTGGACAACATTGTAAAGAAAGTATTTTGATTCACTGCAATCCCAATGAAAATCCAAGCTGCCTGGATTGTTTTATACTCATTAGTCTATTCATTTGTTTTTGCAGGGATGACAGATATTGGCAAGCTATTTTTTAAAATGTATATGGAAAGAAAAAGAGGCTAGAATAGCCAAAATAATTTTTTTAAAAGCACAAAATTAAGAATTCACACCACACAGTTTCAAGACATACCATAAAGCAACTGTAACAAAAACAACATCATACTGGTAAAAAGACAGACAAAATGGTCTGTAGAAATCCAGAACTAGACACATGCAGACACAGTCAGCTTGACTTTCCTGAAAGGGACAAGGCAATTCCATAACACTGGAAAAACTGACATCCTTACACAAGGACATAAGCCTCAACCTTACCTGTTTGAAAATGTTCCCAGCAGCTTTATTCAGTCGCCAAAACAGATTTTCTCAGCTGGTGAACAGATAAATTATTATCTATCCAAATATGTAATATTATTCAGCAATAAAATGGAACAAAATTGAATCACACAAAAATATGGAAGAAAATTAAATGCATTTTACAAAGACAAACTATAGGAACAGAATTAAATCAGCAGTCAGCAGGGTGGGTTGACTGAAGAGGCAGAATGAGAAGATAATAGAAATGCTATGAATTATAATTATGGAGAAGGAAACAACACTTCAGAGAATGGTATACCATGCATAATGACCTTTTTTAACATATGTAAATTATAAAAAAAAATCAACCAGGAAATGACCTAAGTCCCAATGGGATAACTAAAACACAACAAAATCAGCAATAACAAGAGGTATCACCACACCCTACTTCCTGGAAAATTCAGTGAGAAGAGTATAGTGAATCTGTGGTATTCTCATCAAAAATGCACAACCACCATCTAATCATGGGAAAACATCAGATAAATCTGAATATGAAGTACATTTCCATAATATCTGACCAGTAGTTTTCAAAAGTGTTTTGGTCATTGCTACAGTTTGGATCTGAAATGTTTCCCAAAGACCCGTGGGTTAAAGGTTCAGTCCTATGCTTGGTACTATTGGGAGGTGGTAGAAACTTCAAGAGGTTAGGTGTGGTGGGAGGTAGTAGGTTACTGGGGGCATGCCTTTGAAGGAGACTATGGGACTCAACTCTTTTCCTCTCTCTTTTAGCCCCAGCCATGAAGTAAGTGATTTTGCCACATTTCTACCACGATGAGCTGCCTCATCACAGGTGAAACAGCAACAGAGCCAACTGATCATGGACTAAAATTTCCAACCCTGTAAGCCAAAATAAACCTTTCCTCTTTATAAATTGATTATCTCGGGTATTATATTGCAGGAAAGCTGACTAATAGTTACGAAACGCAAGGAAAGACTATCACAGATTTTGGAAACTGTGACTGTTATTATATAACAGAAATAATCTCGATGTGAGATCCTGGATTGGATCGTGGAAAATGATAATAGTAAAAAATAATTGGTGAAATCTGAATAAAACCTATTGCTTAGTTAGGAGTATCCCACTAATGGTGATAGCTCAGTTTTGACAATCTTACTAAGCTTATATACAATATTAGTGTTACAATATGGGTATAAAGTATCCCCCAAATGCTCCTGTGTTCAGTAAAGCAATGTTTGGAGGTGAAATGATTGAATTGTGAAAGCTGAAATCCAATCAGTCCATCCTAGGTTAAATAAACTGTGTGGTTACTACAGACTGGTGGGGCTTGAGTGGAGGAGGCAGGTCATTGGGTGGTGCCCTGAAAGGGTGCATCTTCCCAGTGGTCCCATCCCCTCCCTGGCTCTATTTCCTGGCCCCACCACCAGCTGAGAAGCTTTGCTCTGCCCTTTCACCATGATGAGCTGCCTCACTTTGGGCCCAGAGCCATGGAGATGGCCATCTATGGACTGAGATCTCTGAAACTGTTACCCGCAAGTAAACTTTTCCTGCTCAATGTTGTTCTTGTCAGGTATTTTGGTCACGGTGATGCAAAAGTAGACAAACATAATTAATATTAGAGAAAACTGGATAAAAAGTATATGGAGCATACTGTACTTTTTTTCGGTATTTCTATGAAACTAAAATTATTTTGAAATTAAAAATATAATTTTAAAATATAATTTGTTGCTCAGGGGTAGAGTGCTCACCTAGCAGGTATGAGGTACTGGGTTCAATTCTCAGCACAACATTAAAAAAAATGAAATAAAGATATTGTGTGTCCACCTACAACTAAAAAATATATTTTTAAAAAATATACATTCAGAATCTGCACTTAATATGACTTTAATGTTCACTAGATTTCAATACCAGTACAATTATATTATCAACACATACAATCGTTCTGAGGAAAGCTTGTTTGATTTGGTGATTTTCTATATTTTTCTAAAATAAGAAAAAAAAGAAAGAAATACCTCCCTTTCCAATGAATTGGTCTAATGGCCAAATTCAGAGAATCTTATTGATTTTTCCCCCAGAAACCACACATGCCTCAGAAGAGTGGATACTTAGGAAATATTTCAAGAGTTTCCTGAAATCTGACTTTTGTATTGTCATAAATGCTTTGGATATAGATTCTTTGAGCTCCTTCTCAAATGGCTCTGTGCTTATTATTACATTAGAGAATTGAGGGCACACTTTTCTGGAGAAGTCACACTGTCACTAACAACACAGCTTTCAACATCATTGGTGATATTTTATTATCCTTAGTCCACAGAAGTCTCAATATGTTTGGTAAAGTCTCAAAACATTCTGAGACAATATAATGGAATTATTCACATATTACACTCAGTCTGTCTTTCCTTCTAGGCATGGATGAATACTATTGTGAATATTTTGAAATCCTGACTATTTTAGTAACCCCTCAGAATATTATATAATTCTTATGCCTCAGTTTCCTATGAATGTTCAAGATCATTTTTGAACTGCTACAACAGTCGACAAAAATCATGCTAATGAATTTGCGGCATACAGTATCTCTAGGTGGTTTTTATTCGTGTGGAAACTTTAGCTCATAGTTTTAAACACTTAATTCAGTCACCATTATAACTTTACAAAACCTGCTCAGGGACTGGCATCTCTGCACTGATCTGCAGATATTCCAGGACATGCTTTTTATATTGGGTTAGCCCTTATATATTATTTCATATTTCATATGAAATTGCTGTTATTTCTACTAACAGTAACTTCTATAATCACTCTTCCCAGATGATAATGAGCATCCTGGTTTTTAGGATGTTATATTTGGTTCCATATACAGAGATTGTTAAAAGTCATCAATTTTTAGTTTATGTATAATGATTGAGCACGATATTCTTGAAAACTCTCACAAATTAGAAATGTCCGTCCATCTCATAAGTAGTAGCATCTTCACGAAGCTCTTAATAATAAGATGATATCTGAGCAATGAGAGGTACTGCTGGCAATATGCATCATGTCAATCATGACAATATTTTAGTGACTTAGCTTGAAGGGCTTCACATTGGTGAGCACCAGAGGACTACTCTTCAGTGACTCCTTTTTTATCTTTGTTGCATAGAAAGGAGCTCTGCACATAAATTTCAGAAGCAGAACAGGCCTCAATCACTCCCACTACACACAAACCAAATTATTTCAAACACTGAGTCTCAAAAGTTTCTGAATAGAGATACTATTAAATTTGTTGGTTAAAAGTGCATTAAGAGGGCCTGGGGTTGTAGTTCTGGGGTAGAGCACTTGCCTAGCACGTGGGAGACACTGGGTTCGATCCTCAGTACCACATAAAAATAAACCAATAAAATAAAGATATTGTGTCCATCTACAACTAAGAAAAAAAATATATTTTTAAAAAGTGCATTAAGAAATTTATACTTTCTTTTTTCTTGAGCTTTCTTTTTAATCAGGATTCCACCTGTGATACAGAATAATAGAAAAAAGTAGAAATTGAAAAGCCAACATTGAACAACTGTATTTTTTAGGCCAAAACCATTGTCAAGGCTAAGCATACCTTTAAAATTTCAAGTCTACAACTGAAGTAATGCAGAGGAACCAGCTAGTAACCACATCACTGTTTCCAGCTGTACAACAGTAATTCTAGAGAAAATCGAGTCCTGGAGAAGACAATATTCATTAGCTGTCTGTCACAGCGGGTTACATCCCCTGCTGTCAGCTCTCCTTGAATATTCACTTAACAGTGAAACCTAGATGTTGCCCAGCAAATAGAAGAACAAGTTTAGCTTTTAGAGAGAGAGCAGGACAGCCATTTATTCATGTTCAGAAAATAAACTCCAATCATGTAACACTTGAGAAGTTTCCTACTATAAATTCAACTCTAATTGCATTCAATGCAAGATTCAATGTCGTTTCGTTTTCCACATTGTTTGATTTTCACCTAAATCAGAGCCTCTGCTCCGTAAGCTCTGATATCCTCAGCAGTCTTACATCTTGAATTAAATGACTACTTCTGACCGTCGTATCCTCGGTGAACATCTTCAACTCTTTCTCAAATGATCTGTCTTCAACAAATGCATAATGCATGCTATGAAGCCCTTCCCCATCCAATATTAAAATCCACTTACATTTGAAGGAGAAATTTACTCTCTGTGTGCCTAGTTGTTTACCCTTCAATCACCAAAGAGAAAGAAAAAAAAAATGGGTCATTTGCTCATCAGGAAAGATTTTGAAGTCATCAGTACATTCAGAAAACTTTTAAAGATATTTTTAATACAGGAAATTTCTTCCCCCCCACACATTGTAGCTAATTTGGAGCTTTGCTTCAGCTCATATGCATCAACCCTATGATTGAAATAACACCTGGATTTGGAGACAAAGCCTATTTAACCCTCATCCCTCCATATTTTCTCATCAAATCTTAAAATGTTTTGCAGAGACACAGTGGTAATGCCTACTATTTTGAAAGCAGTCAGATTCAGTAATCTGCAGACCCACAACATCCCTTTGGTATGCATTTTAAATGTAGAAAAACCTGACTTTTGAACCACCAGTTCCAGTTGGAATTTTCAAGTAAACAATACTAATCCCTAATCTTTACAAAATCATTTGTGAACTTAATATTTAGAAGATAGGAGTAACCAATGGAATTAACCTAAACATATAGGCACTTGAATCATGCAGATAAAGTCCTCTTAAATGGAAGACACTCATATGCATGTAGGCAATCCATTTCTGAACTTTGTTAATTAAACTACATTTTAGCAGAGCTGGGATTTTCTACTCTTAATACAATAGCAAAATAACGATTCAGCATGTTCCCAGAGTAGAACCAAGGATCATGCTGATAGTATATTTACAACTGCATCTTTGCTGTGCTTCTCTTTTATCTCTTCCTCTGCTCAGGGTCTTTTATCAGTCAGTCAGTTAAGGTCAGACTCACCTCAGTGGCTCAGCATACCAGTCTTGTTTCCATTACATTTGGAGGCAGAAAATCTGAATCTTTCCAATGCTGACCTTATTGTTTTCCAAGCTATTGATTATGGCTATCAAGTTCTAGCAGTTCACTGGGGTCAGTCTCTGGAAAAAGGAAAAGGCAGAAAATGAAGCCACATCCCTCTCCCTCTTCTGACCAGAATGACTTCTCCATTAGTTAGATTTGGGTGTAATTAGAATGAATCACTGCGAGACGTGGCTCCTGTCTGTTCTAGACCGCCACTCTTGATTCACCTAGATTTTTGGCCATTCATCAAGCACACATCTGGTATGTAATGAGGAATGAACCGAGTGGAGAGGGGAGGTCAGCAAGAAGTGAACGGGCCTCTACAGGAATGATTATAGAGTCACTGACACGCAAATAAATGGCACGTGTCTCAATCCACAACTCCTGGGAAGTGTAAATCTCAGATTTGACGTACCCGTTGGCAAGAGATAGACTTTATGAATCTTTTTCACATCACTATAGCAGTTTTATACAAGGATACCCTGTCCTGACATAATTCTCCACCTCAAACGCTTTTCTTAGCTATCAAGAATATATTCTTTCACTGTAATTTTTGGCCTTTTAATACAATAATCATTAGACCACAGTACTTTTGAACTATGTGGGGTTTTTTCCCTCCCCTGGACTACTTTCTTTCTAATCTTGGGATTCCTTTAACAATACTACCATTTATTATATGCTTCTAGGCACCACGTTAAGTGATTTACATAATAGCCTCATTTAATCCTCAGTAACTCTATGAGATAATGTTATCATCTCCACTTCAGAGATGAGAAGGTTGAGATAAACTGAGTTCAAGTGATTTGTGCAAAGTCACCCAAATGTTAGTTGGTAGAAATCAGACTTGAAACTTGAAATATGTGTCTGAGCCTATGTGTTGAATCACTATAGCAGATTGTTTCCTTGTCATTAAATAATTAGTTCATTTAACTAACAACTATCCACCCACCAACTCTGTGCCTTTTTGCTCAATGCTAAGAATACAAAGGGACTGGGGATATGGCCCAGTGGTAGATCATTTGCCTAGCATGCAGGAGGCCCTGGATTCCCAGTACTGTCCAAACCTCTCCCCTCACCACCCAAAAAGGGGCGGGGGGTGAATCTCTCATTGTCCAAACCTTAAGTAAATGACAGAATGATAGCATTTTCCTAAATAGTTTTATTGCAAGACTATAACCGTAATAAAATAGTCAATATTTGTGGCTTGCTATGTGCCATACACTGTTTAAAATACTTTACCTATCGTATTTAATATAAACTCAGGAAGGTAAGTACTATTGTTATCCACAGTATATAGATAAGAAAAGTAAAACACAAAACCTTAGAGTTGCTTGGTCAAAGACAGCCAGCCAGGATGGCATGCAATTCAGGATATAAAGTAAAGCAGAAAGGGCCACAAAATATGCAGATAACAGCCTGGGTTTCATAGAGGAAAATGTGAGCCTTCATTGAAGGAAATCAGGGAAGACTTTATATAAAGATGGCAGACCTTGAATTCTACAAAGACCTTGAATTCCACAAAGAGTTTATAGAATGAGCTAAGATATTAATGTAGGAAAATGCAGGGTAAATACTGAAAATAGTAAATAGTTCAGAGGCAACCATCACTGCTCTGACAGAGTGATTAATAAAAGCCTTACTATGTAGATTTCCAGACTCACAGTAACCTTAAATTATTGCTGTTAAATGTTTGATTGTTGCAGTCAATCCTTGAATTGTTACAGAATGTACTACAGGATTTAACTTGTAAGCTCATCTATAAAAACAGAAGTGAACATGCTTTTAGAAAACTATTAAGCATATTTTTTCACATCAGACCTTGATTCTGGTATGTATTATGGTGACGTGGCAGTCCAGCGTCTTTTGTCATCGTCTTTGTCACTAGTATGATATCAGGACAGATTTTTGTCACCTCCATTTTTTTCTCGTGCACTGTGTCAGTTGAGTCAAAATGGGATGTTTGCAGAAGGGTTTGTTTTCATAGAAACCACAACAAAGTGGAGTCATCTCTGGGGATGGTTCAGGAACCTGGGACTCTCAGTAATGAAGACATTCCTCCCTCCTTGGCACACAGGGTTGAACAAATATAAAGAACCTAGAAAGTGAGAGAGCCAAGAAAAGGCAGCCTTCGAAGGCAGCAGTGACCTTCAAACAGGGAAACAGACAGTTTGAGGAAACCTTGAAAGCAATTAAGGGAATAAGAGAAAACCATGCCCCCTGCCCCCTGCCCCCTGCCCCCTGCCCCCTGCCCCTTGCCCCCTGCCCTTTAGATCTGGGTGTCAGGAACCTGGACTTCCCAGTGGTCTAAGCTTACCAGAAGTCAGAGCACATGAACACCATGTTTGGTGTGTAAGTCAACAAGTAGAGAAGCGTGGTGGTGGCCCCTCGAGGGAAAAAAGGAAGGTCTCTAGTACATATGCTTAAAAATATCATTTATCTTATGTAACCATTGTCAATATTTCAGGAATAAATGGCTTACATATTACCACTACAATATGATTCATGGAGAATCTTTTAGGTTTTAGGACCACTTGAACTTGTTAAATACCTTAGACAGTGATATTTTTATAGTTTTAAAACATTTATACACCCCCAATACTAGAATATCGGGTAATTATGTTGTTATTTCTGATTCAGATAGTAGAATTCCAAGAAAAATCCTTTGCTATTTATTTTAATGGTGGGGGTTGAAATAGGTATAGGGTTTTACATTGAAATTTCCATTTATGTCAGTGGCTTATGAGCTTGGTTACATATTGAAATTACCTGGAAAACTGAAAAGTATTGTTGCCTGAAGCCCAACCCCAGAGATTCTGTTCTATTTGGTCTGAATCACACTGTGGGTAACAGAAGTTCTGGATGTTCCCCTACAGAGCCCAAAGAGCAATCAAGAACTAAAGTTCATGTAATGATGATTTTCAGGTGGTGTCCTTTTATCAGATTCTACAGTATGATCTTATTTTCCTTATTAACTTGATGTAACCATCCTCTTCAAAATCAAAGACAATTAATAATATACTGGAACCAACAATTTAGTTACCAAAGATCACACATCTGAATCACCAAATAAGCTGAAACATGAATGGTCCCTTTATTTTCACTTCATGTCGACATCACCTGAATCAAACAACCGAATTTTATATGCATGGTCTACACTTTATCTTAACATTGCTAAGGATGAAAGATATGTGTGTTTATGTAATATGAACATGATAGATGTGTATATGAGCATATATAAAATAATAAAATATTACTGTAAATATTAAACTTCATTTTATAATTTTGTCCTTTAGAAAACTCAGCTGCAAGGGCTGGGGTGTGGCTCAGTGGTAGAGCACTCGCCTAGCATGTGGGAAGTCCTGGGATCAATCCTCAGCACCACATAAAAATAGATAAATAAAATAAAGTTAAAAAAAAAGAAAACTCAGCTGCAAACAGATGCCACAAAAGGTCTCACTACCTACAGTGTCATTTCTCCTGCACTACACAACACAGTCTCATCTAGCATCTAACTTCATGGCTAGATGAAGTTCCATGTAAGAGAGAAAGCTGCACAGCGTATGAGTGAGGAGCTGGACTCAGAGGCTGGACAGTCTAGGTCTCAGTGGGAGTCCCTCACTTTATAGCTGTATAAATTTTATCAAGTCACTTTTCTTTGTCTGTAAAACCAAAATAGTAATGTCCACTTCAAAGGGTAATGAAGAGGGTCACCTGAGTTACTATATAATGCAAGCACTTTGAACAGTGCCTAGCCCATAGAAAAAGTTCCATGTGTTTGCTGTTATCATGAACCACGTAACTTGTGGAGAATCCTGAGCTGTGAAAAGATCTTTTTCTCCAACAAGACTTTTCTCATCAGTTTACCAATTAGGGCTTAGTTAACATGCAAAAAGGTCATTCATACAGCTAATTCTTGGCTTTAGAAAGTATATGAAAAAAAATCAATAAATATGCAATTAAAAAGAAAAGGAATTAGAGTTTTCATATTTACATTGCCATCTCTCTTAGGAGCCTTCTTGATAGATACTCATTGATACTGCAATCAATAAAAGGAAGGATTTAAAGAGCACCCCTCCCAAGGAACAGGAGCAAGTGGGGGGAAAGTTCACTTTAAGTTCTCCAAGATAGAAAATAAAGTTTATTTCTAATCAAACACTTAGTTGAACGAGGGTGGTTTAAAATTGCCTTTGTAATAACAAGTTGAAGGTTTTCTCTTTGACAGGGGACAAGTTCCAACTCCATCTGCATTCATGTGGCTTGTATTGTTCTTACCTAATGAGATAGAGAATATCTCCTAAACATTGACACATTAGAGGCATGCTTCACTCAGCATGAAGGTTTGAGGCATCAAGGATACCTTGAGCATCCTCGGAGTCCAACAACTTGTCAGACAAATTAGCACCTTCTCAACCAAGGGTAAAATTGAGTTTCACATTTCTCCCTGGTGGGGGAAGAAGAACGGAGGAGAAAATCACTCTAGTTTAATACTTCCTTTGTTAAGACAAATACAGAGAGCCTTATCATCTCTCTACAGCTCTCCCTGACCTCCTGATTTTTAATTCATTGGTTTTAAATGATCCTTGACAGTCAAGATCCTTTTGTCAACTTCTATGTGCTTACCACAGAAGACAGCCACTCTGGTTTTATTAGACAAGCCTATTTCTTTCTCTCTCTCTCTCTCTCTCTCTCTCTCTCTCTCTCTCTCTCTCTCTCTCTCTTTAACAAGCTAGTCTCAAAGAAAAATTAATATTTCACTATTAGATAAATGAAAATAGATAATAAGCTATAAACCAGATAAAACCTTACAATGTTATATATGGTCAATTATTTTTATTTGATAGGCATTTTAAAAATTCAATTGAGTCCAGGTTGTAAGTTAACCACTTCAGAAGGTAAGAGAATCATGCTTTAAAATTCTTCGTTTTAAAATTCTTTGAGGGAAGCTTGAGAAAAATTACTATCTGTGACTCTACATAAAATTGATCATGTTCATTCTTTCTTCTGCCTACAAATAAGTTTTCATCTTTTAAGTTGAAATGAAATACACAAAAAAAGTTTGAAAATATTTTTGTTGTTTTTACAGTGAAGTCCATACTTTTTCTTTCTAGAATTTAATCTTACAGAATCTCCAAGATCCAGAAAAAACTTCATAAATGCACCCCAACCTGGGAAAAAAAAAGAACTCTGACTAACTAGCCCTAACCATTCAGTACTGTATGGACATTAAAAATAAATAATTTTAAAAAGTTAAAAAAAAAAACAAAACTTTTTTTGGCCAGGAAGTACATATCAAGGGGTCTGTCTCTAACAAACTGACTAACTAGCCTGCTGGCTCCAGGGAAAGAAGGGTGAGTTGTCATTGACAGGCAGCCTCAGTTCTTAGGAAAACAGCTTTTTCAGAAAATAGGAAGCTAGAGTCACACAGTAACCCTCCCTGAGTCACATTATAACCTCGACTCCCAAAACAATGTCTTTTCAATTGTCAGCAATCTTTCTGGAATTGGCAGCAAGGATGACGACAGCAGGCATCGCCAGGCAGTACATGGGCATCTGCAGGAGATGTTCCACTCTGGCAGAGAAGACAACCAGGATCAGAGCACCGGGTCATGCCATCGTTCTGCCGAGGAAGACTCCTTAGCGGGGAAGCAGGTGGAGGGCCACTTGGCTCTCAGCAGCCTTTGGGCTCTCCATGGGCCAATTTAAGGACCCCCACATAGCCTCTTCTGCACCATGACAGCTACTCCATTGCCCAGGATGTAGCTCTGGCTCTGCTAATTTGCCATTTTCCTGCTCTCCTGCTTAGGTCCTTTATTGGTTCACTCTATAAACCCACTCAAGTATTATTCAGAAAATAAAATATGAGGAGCAATCACCAGTGACATTTAATTCATCACACAGATACCAGAAATGACTTACTTTATTAGACTCTTAAACACTAATTCATGGAGCAAAAGATTGTAATGTTGTTGTACCTTGTAATTCTGATGAAACCAACATTGACTAGATACCTACTTTGTGCCAGGCACTATGCTAAGGGTTTTTATTTCGAATAGTTTACTTCATTTCCACAATACCACTGTGAATCAATCTTATTGTTATCCAGAAAGGGAAACCCAGGTCTGGTGAAGTTCAGTAATACATCAAAAGTCAGGCTCATAGCAAGTTAGTGAGCTGGGATTTTTTTTTCCCCCAAGGTCTTCTGACCATGAATCCACGGTGTCATACTAATAA
The DNA here is from genome assembly GCF_964194105.1 of Spermophilus citellus. Taxonomy (NCBI): domain Eukaryota; kingdom Metazoa; phylum Chordata; class Mammalia; order Rodentia; family Sciuridae; genus Spermophilus; species Spermophilus citellus. The sequence continues at coordinate 136,436,387 of NC_138187.1, read as the reverse complement.
AGCTGGTGAAACAGAGGAGGGCATATTAACTATGGAATATGGTAGCCCTGTGTCCAACTCACATTTTGAAACTCATTAGCCATGGGACCACAAGTGAGGGATTTAACCTCTATGCTTCTATGTCCTCTTTATAAAACAGGGAAAATTAATCTGTATTGAGGAGTTGATATAAGGATTATTTGACTCTTAATTTTATGTCAATGCAACTAATAAATGCAAAACATGTGACACTTAAAAACCCTCACACCTAAAAAGTGAATTAGCAACTCATATATGTTCAACGGATATTTGTGAAATAAATCAAAATGAAATTTCCTGGCATACAGGGAGAGCTCTCTGTAAATGACAACTATTGTTACTTGTAAGCAACTTAAAAAAAATGTTTTTGGTTTCTTGTTTGCAAAATTACCATCTCTTAATACAAAAGAGTTTAGAGAGTTTAAAATAAGCTCTTCCCTGGCAAAAAGTCTTAAAAGAAAAATCTCATTCTCAGCACTCACCAAAAGGTGAAAGGAGAGAAGAATGTTATAGATTGACTGTACAGGGTGATAGGTGAGCTATTTTGTTAGTAACATGGTTATTCCAGATAGCATTTTGAATGGTGCTAACTTACAAAAGAATATTTATAGCAAAAAAAAAAAAAAGAATTTCAGATACTTGAAAAGCAAGTGGGACAATAGCTTAAGCAATCAAAATCATTTGACAGAATTTTTTTGCACATATTTTGTCTCATATTTTGCATTTACTAGTTGCACTGACATAAAATTAAGAGTCAAATAACCCTTACATCAACCCCTCAATTCTGATGAATTTTCCCTGTTTTATAAAGAGGACATAGAAGTATAGAGGTTAAATCCTTCACTAAATCACTTAACAGAAAAGTATTGGAGTAAACACTGACAAACTCATTCATTCAATCTTTGATTCATCAACACTACCAATTCATCTAAACTAGTCTGACTTTACCAGACACTATTAAAACTTGAGAACACAACATGAAAAGCTCAGCTCCCCCCCTTTTTTAATTATCCATAATACAGCCAGTAAGGCAAGGGCCCATCACAACTTAGCTGGCCGGAAAGATATGGGAAAGGGATCCTAGAAAAAATAATGTCCATAGTGAATTTTGAAAAGTAAGTAACTTTTCAGGTTTTTGAGGGAAACAAACTGGGGGGTCTGCGTGCTAGCAAAAAAAAAAATTATGGGAGAAGCTGGCCTATGCATGCAACTACAAATAAATCCATAGGCTGAAAACTAACATTGGAGAATCTTTTGGACAGAAATGTGCTTAACCAGTTTAACAAATTCTACACACAAACAGGATGCTTGACAAGGGTTATTGTGCATAATTCAGATTAAATTTGTAGCACTTCCCCTAAGGCATAGTAAGCAATAAATAAGTAGTTGTAACTAAAATATTTGGCTCCTTTCTTTTCTTCATCTCCATTATTCCGTCAGCCACCAAGTGGCAGTAATATTCCTTGAATTTGTCCTTTTTCTCCTTAGTCACGTTTTTCTCTTCTAAGCTATCATTTCTTGCCTGAATTATTTTTATAGTTGTCCCCTAACTAGTTTTCATTCCTCAATCCACTCAGATTCACATTGATATTACCACCAGGTTTATTTTCAAAATCATCACTCTTTTCAGGTTGTTGGGGAAAAAAATCCAAACAATATGTTCAATTTCCCATCAAAGGGTGGCATCATGCTTCAGTTCAGCTTTCTAAAATTGCAGTTTCTCCATGGTGGCACTGCCCTATCTGATCTTATGCCTTAGTCTCCAGATTTTTGCTGCCGCTGTTTATCTTTTCAATCTTTACTTAATCACATCTCATCCAAGTGCCACGACCCCTATTCCAATACTGCCCACTCTTTATATGTCAGGTCAAGTTCACCATCGCACATCGGTCTCATACTCCCATACCACTCTGTGATGATTAAACTTATATATCAACTTGACTGGACTATAGGGTGCCTACACATTTGCTGGAACATCATTCTGGGTTGTATGAGGTATTTCTGGATCAGATTAACATTAGAAGTGGTAAACTGGGTAAAAGAGATCACCCTCCCTAATGTGGGTGGGTTTTCTCAAATCATTTGAAGGTTCACATGGAACTAAAAAGGTGAATGAGAAGAAATTCTTCCTGCCTGTTTGAGCTGGGACCTTGAACTTCTCTGGCCCTCACACTTGAACTGAAACATTGGTTGTTCTTTAACCTCATGTGTGCTAACTCTCTTCTTTTCCAGCTTGCAATTGCAAATCTTGAGAATTAGCCTTCATAATCCCGTGAGCTAGCTAATTCCTTATAATAAATTTAAGGATATAATATACAGATGCTCAACTTATAATGTTTTGTCCTGTCAAACCCATCATAAATGGAAAATACTGTAGATGAAAACACTTTTTTAAAAAAATATTTATTCCAATGTGTTATACATAACAGCAGAATGAATTTCAATTAAAATTGGAATAATACAGAGAAGATTAGCATGCCCCTGCGCAAGGATGAAAATGCTTTTAATACACCTAACCTAATGAACATCATAACTGAGCAACACAGTGCTCTGCAGAGTTATTAGTTGTTTCCCCTAGAGATCATGTGCCTGGCTATGGGTGAGGCTCAATGCCGCTTCCCAGCACCACAAGAGAATGTTGTACAGCATATTGCAAGATCGGAAAAAGATCAAAAATCAAAATTGTAAGTACAGTTTCTACTGAATGCATATTACCTTCACACCATCATAAAGTCCAAAAATCATAACCTAAACCCTAGTAAAATTATGTGAGTTCAAAATATGTGTTACTTATTCAATATAAGCATAAGTTCTTTTGTGAATAGGCCATTCTTGTATTTCTTAGTATAGCAAGAGTCAAATATTATTCACACAATTTACAACCCCCCCCCAAAATTACAATTGCATCATCTTAGGATGATAATTTTTTTTTTAAAGAGAGAGTGAGAGAGGAGAGAGAGTGAGAGAGAGAATTTTTTTTTAATATTTATTTTTTAGTTCTCGGCGGACACAACATCTTTGTTGGTATGTGGTGCTGAGGATCGAACCCGGGCCGCACGCATGCGAGGCGAGCGCACTACCTCTTGAGCCACATCCCCAGCCCTTAGGATGATAATTTTAACCATTGATATTTTAATTATTTTCAAGCAAGAAGCTTTTTAAAGGATAACCCTTCTTTAAAGGGATAATCCAAAGGATAATTTTGAATAAAATTGAGAGTCAGTAATGGTATTGGAACTCATGTCAAGACAGTTTAAAAATAGGAGGCAGTTCTAACTTGGCTTCTGACCCAGTTGACCAGGGAAAGAGCTAGCCTAGCAAAATATTTCTAAGACCATAATAACACTTCCCGCTTAAAATGGGTGAGAAGTAAATGTGCCTGGGAAAATTCTGACCTTTTTACTTTATATTCTACCAAAAATAAATATATCAAAACAATGATTTGAATTCACAATCAAATACCAGACTTGGACATTTTTTGCTGAGCTAGTCTTGTAATTATGACATCATATAATCAAACTTCCTAATTCATTTTAAGAAGGTAGGTGGTAAAGCAACTTTTAAAAGTCATTATCCAACAACTAAAGAGATGCCAACCTGAACTGAATCTCGGACCTGAAAAAGGACACTCGGGAGAACAACCGCAAATTTAAGTAAGATCTGAGAATAAATAAATAGAGTTAAAGTAAATTTCTTGATTAGATCATTGTATAGACTTTGGTAAAATACTGACATTTGGAAAATCTGGGTGAAAGGTACATGGAAATTTTTCGTATCATTTTTAGAACATTCTTATAAGACTAAAATTATCTTAATATAAAAAGTTCAAAAATGTTATTTAAATAAATCACAAAGCTACAAGTATTTTTAGTAATCACATTGGATACTTCATAACTTGGACCACTCTCTCCAGAATGGCTCACCTCAGTTGAGCCAACCACAGTGAAATACTTTCATTATTATTTTTTTCCTTAATTCACTGCTTCCCCCTTGCTGAGTCCGAAGTGTTTGAGTTAAGTGAATTTCCAATCTCATGAACAGAAGGGGAACCTGCTTAACCGGGGGAAGCTGTCATGCTCTGAGTGGCTGCACACCTGGGAAACAAAGGCTGACCCCTTTCTAATGTGTGATGCCCTAAATATTTGCAAATAAGAAAACATCATTGTAAAAATTTGGAGGGAGGATGTAGCAGGGAGATGTTGTTACCGGGGATTGATCTCAGGGACACTCTGCCACTGAGCCACATCCACAGCCCTATTTTGTACTTTATTTAGAGACAGGGTCTCACTGAGTTGCTTAGCACCTTGCTTTTGCTGAGGCTGGCTTTGAACTCAAGATCTTCCTGCCTCAGCCTCCCGAGCCACCAGGATTATAGGCATGTGCCACTGCACCTGGCCTGAAAATTCCTGTGGAATTTCAAAGTGGTATTTTTAACTAAGTACTAGTGCTTTTAGCCCTACCATTTCTCACTAGAAAATTCATATCAAAAAACAAGATGTTCATCTTCTCTTGGTTTCAGATAACACAATCATAATTCCTAAATATCATGTCATTCTGTCAACGACGTTCAGTAAACCAATAATCAACTACCATTTTTGAATATCATTTTGCCACATAAGAAGTTTTACATATATTTTTGTATATTCTATTGGGAAACAAGGCAATGGTGGCTTGAGAAAAATCCTTGAGTCTGCTTCCCCTGAACTTGTTTTCGAAGGCAGCAGTATTGCTGCACAGCTGGTCACCTTTAAATCTTATAAGCCACCATGTGATCAGATCAGCCAACAACTCTTCAGTAGCATCACATCTTATAAAGAACAAAATGAGATTCACTAACTAGATGAAGAAATCTATAGATTTCTTCTATGGACTTCCATACCTATGCTATTTTGATGACCAATACTACAAATTTCTATCCTGCAGCATTGAACATAGGAAAATAAAACATCAACGGGGTCTTCTACATGAAACTTTAGTGAAGGGAAATGAATATTACAGTTGTCCCTCGTATCATGATTCAACCGTGGTGGGTAAAGCTGAGAAAGACTATGTTTTGAGAAAGGAAAGTAAAAAAGGCAAAGGTGCATTTTGCAAGAATGCAAAAATGCTAAGACTATCATGGAGTACTTCATTGCTCTCACCTAGGTGTGGAAGTTCAGTAAAGGCAAGAGCCGTAAACCTTTTGCACATAGCTTTATTCATCTGTACTCAGATGAAGATAATTAGGACAATTTCAATAAAATCATAAATAAGGGTTTTGTCTTAAGAGACTCTTTCTTAACCTTTTCTGTTCCAGTCTTCCCAGAGTGGCACCTTCTACCCTCCCCTTCAGCAAACTGTGTTTTTCTGTTCTCAGAGAGTCCCACCCCTCTCAAAACCAGGGAGTATCTGATACCTGTATTTACTTTCCTGCCCATGTCTTTTTATACTAAAATGTTAGCTGTGAGCTCTCCCAGTGTGCAAAGACTCTTAGCTCCATGGAATGAAAAGTTCTGCTTTCTTTTAAAATAATTTTATTTTAGATATTTAGAGAAAGCAAACAGCCTGCTGAGAAACAAGACCAAATTTTCCTGACTCCAAAAAGGAAAACGTACTTAAGGAAACCTGAGAAACTGCACCATAAAATGATCAGATCAGCCTTTCCGGGCACAAACCTTAACCCCTCCATTCCCCACAACACACACTATTTTTTTTTTTTTTTGCTCCAATTAATTTTCTCATGTTAACCCAGCACTCCTGAAGCTCCACCTGCCCTGGGTCATCCTTCCCTTGTTTCCAAGTGTCCATGTTGACCTCCTACCTTCACGTTCAGAGGTTATCACACAACTTTTCCTCTGTTTCAAATGCTCTAAGATCCTGAAAAATCCATAGATTAAGATGGGAAGAAAGATAGGGGGACACTGAGTTGTGCTCAAAAGCTTCTTATTTGAGAAGCTTTTTTAATATTTATTTTTTAGTTTTAGGTGGACGCAATATCTTTATTTTATTTTTATGTGGTGCTGAGAATCGAACCCAGTGCCTCACGCATACTAGGCAAGCACGCTACCACTTGAACCACATCCCCAACCCCCTGAGAAGCTTTTTGTTTTACAGACCCAGGAGGTCTGTAAGATGGAGACAGGCAAGTTCACACCTTAAACTATGCAAAGGTTCTTGAGGTCAAAGTAGCCCCTGTTGTGAAAGAGTAATATAAAACTTTTATTTTAAAAAAAATGTATATGCATATCCTTGAGTGATAATAATGCTAGAAGGGAGGGTGAAACAATACAGGTTATTTTGAGAACTTTGTTGATTAGGAAGAGGAAGCTATGCAATGTAAATGTAATATGTGGAATTTTCATAATCTAAGTATTCAATTAGATTATTCAATTTGAAATGGAGAAGTTCTAAGATGGAGGAGTAGAGAAGGTTATTTCCAAACTGCTCCATGGCACAGGACCAGGAAAGAGGACAAACAGCTTCTCTTTGAGATCAGTTAAAAAAAAAAAAAAAAAAGGAAAGAAATTCTGCTAGGATTTAACACTGAACTCTACTAACTCTCAGAATGTCCTAGGGACTCAGAAGTTTGGATAAAATAAAATTTTAAAAATAAAAGAAAGAAAAATCCCACCATCAGCACCATTGGCTGCTGATGTGGACCCACCACAGGCAGGTCGGATGGAGAGAGAGATTAAGAGAATCAACATTCCAGGTGGCACCAAAGTGAGTCCTGAAGCAGAGAGTCAGTGATCAGGAATATTGTCAAGCTGATCCAGTGGGTGAACTATACTTTGTTTTACTGTGAGGGGAAACACTGTTCATCTCCCAGTGGCTGGCAGGAGTGGGTCCAAACCCAGGCATCCAGACCTGTGTAATTCCAGCAGGATCTGAAAACCTGGCCTGGAAAAGGCCTGCCTTATGTCCCAAAGTGTGACTAAAATACAGGTACAATTCAGGCATGGAAAGTGCTGTAGTTAGGGGAATTCAAGACATTCAGACCCAAGAATCCTGGGTGTCTCTCACTCTTGCATGAGGGGCAGGGAGAATAAATGTGCACTGCGGGACTGAGCCCAGGTGGCCAAAGCTCAGAGAACCATGGATGGCAGAGGAGAGTGAAGGACTGGCTCCTCTGCCATTCGAGCAGAATGCAGCAGAGATGCAAATGATACAGATGCCCAATGCAGACTGGAAGAAGCCAGGCTCTTGAGATATCTTAATTTTAAACTTCACCAAACATCATTCCACAAAGCACCAAAAGTATAGCTAGACCCAAACCAAGCCTCTGGGAGCTCAGCCTCTGGGAACTCTACAGTGACCCTTAGCTGTGAGTAGAGTAGATGACCCCCTCCAGCCCACCCCATCTCCTACTGCTGCTCATACTGCTACCAATTTTTGTGGCAATTTTCTACCAGTGTTTATAATGCCAATTAACCCTGTATATGCCAAAATAGGAGCTAAGTATTTAGTTTAATGCTGAATATTGTTTACATTGGTTGTTGTTATTATTTGTCTCCCCCTAAAATGTTAGGGACAAGAAACCTTCAGGAATACTGTAAATACATAGGGTAGAAGCTCTGTCACCTCAGATTCTCACTGATAAGTAGGTGGACAAACAAACAGCATGAAAAAGCAAGGGAACAAGCCATCCCAAACAAATCAAGATACCTCATTAACAATCCAATGATATCACAGTGGAGGAAAAATCAGAGAAGGGAATTAGAAAGTTCATGGTTAAACTGACCTGCAAGATAAAAAAAAAATGATGTAAGGAGTGAAATCAGAGCTAAATCCAAAAGGTGAAAGATCACTTCAGTAAGGAGATAGAAATCCTGAAGAAAAATCAATCAGAAATTCTCAAAATAAAGGAATCCATAAAGCAAATTAAAAAGTCAATGGAAAGCATCATTGAAAGACTAGATCCTTTGAGTTTCAGGCAACAAAGACAAAATGTATAATTTGGAAAATAAAGCTGACCAAGGAGAAAACATGTTAAGAGAACATGAACATAAATTTCAAGAATTATGGGATATAACATAAAAAGACCAAATTTCAGATTTATTGGGATAGATGAAGGCTCTGAGATACAAACCAAAGAAATGCACTATCTTTTCAATGAAATAATATCAAAAAATTTCTGAAACCTTAAGAATGAAATGTAAAATCAAATACAGGAGGCTTACAAAACTCCAAAAACACAAAAGTACAACAGATCTACACCAATGCACATCATTATGTAAATGCCCAATACAGAATAAGGATAAAATTTTACAGAAAAAAAAAATGACAGGTCACATTTAGAGGGAAACCAATCTGGATCCCAACTAATTTCTCAACCCAGACCCTAAAAGCTAAGAGATTTTGGAATAATATATAATAAATCCTGAAAAAAAAATGGATGCCAACCAAGAATACTATATCTTGAAAATTAAGCTTCATATTTCATAATGAAATAAAAACCTTCCACAATAAACAAGTTGAAAGAATTCACAAGTAGACCTTCAGTACAAAACATACTCAAGCTAGGCATGGTGTTGCATGCCTGTTTTCCCAGCAGCTTGGAAGGTTGAGGAAGGAGGATCACAAGTTCAGAGCTAGCATCAGCAAAGCCCTGTCCAAAAAAAAAAAAAAAAAAAACCTAAAAGGGCTGAGGATGTGGCTCAGTGGTTATGTTATGGGCCAAGCTACATGGGCAATGACCAAACAGACTCCATTTTTCCCTGAGACTCCAAGTCATATAAGAAATGCTTCTCCCATGGGAAAAGCTGTGCCTATCAACAGTTGCTTATCATAGCATGTTTGGCAACACAAAATAGCAATTCTTATACAATATAAGATTGTTCTCTCTTCAGTTCCCATTTTTCTTGGACAATGTACTCTGTTAGAGATTGTTTGTGTAGATGTTAGTAATTATTCTTTAACTTGTCCTCAACTAGGGACATTTTGAGCCACTCCCCCTTCTGCTTATGATTTTAGATCTCATGATGTTTGTTTATGACTTCGAATCTAGCAACAGCCACTTATGATTAATATGGTTTTGGACTATAAAGCCCCAGGAGGAGGTCGAAGGATATATACTTGCAGCCTACCCCTTGGTGGATCCAGACCACCAACTGCTCAATAAGATTCAATCTCCTGCTTTAAGATTGACTCAATAATTTATTATAATCTTGCCATAACAGTTAAGTGCCCCTGGGTTCAATCCCTGATACCAAAAACAAACAAACAAAAAACATACTCAATAAAATATTTCATGAAGAAGAAATGAAAACAGCAAAGGGAAGAACTACATTAGAAGAATAGTCAATCAAAGGATAAAGTAATTCAAGTTAAAAACTACAAATAAACCAAAATGATAGGGAATAAAAATTATTTCTCAATAACATTGAATGTAAATGGCTTAAACTCATCAATCAAAAGACACAGACTAGTAGATTTGATTTAAAAACAAGACCCAACAATATGCTGTCTCCAAGAAATTCACCTCATAGGCAAAGATATTCACAGACTGAGGGTAAAAGGATGGTAAAAATCATATCATTCACATGGATCACATAAATAAGCAGGAGTTTCTATCCTCATATCAGAAAGAGTGGACTTCAAACCAAATGAATCAGAAGGGGCCAAGAAGGTTGTTTCATACTGTGTAAGGGAATTATATATAAACGAGATATAATAATCATAAATATCTATGCCCCGAATAATGGAGCATCTATGTACATCAAACAAACCCTTCTCAATTTCAAGAATCAAATAGATCACAACACAATAATACTGGGTGACTTTAACATGCCTCTTTTATCAATATATAGATCATCCAAACAAAAATTAAACAAAGAAGGTATAGAATTTAAAAATATAATTAATAATCTAGACTTAACAGACATATATGGAATATTTCTTCTGTCAGTGACTGAATACACTTTCCTCTCAGCAGCACATGAATCATTTTCTAAAATAGATCACATCTTAGGCCACAAAACAAAGCTTAGCAAATAACAACAACAAAAAAATAGAGATAATATCTTGCATTCTATCAGATTATAATGGAATGAAATTATAAATCAATGATATAACAAGAAATAAAAACTACTCTACCACCTGAAGACTAAATAATATGCTACCGAATGATTAATGGATAGCAGAATTAGTCAGGGATAAAATAAAATATAATTAGAGATAAATGAGAATAGTGATACACGTATGAAAATCCCTAAGACACTATGAAGGCAGTTCTAAGAGGAAAGTTCAAAACATTGAGCTCATTCATTAAAAGAATAGAAAGTCACCAAATAAATAAATTAACATTACATCTCAATACTCTAAAAAAAGAAGAACAAAGCAACACCAAAAGCAGTAGAAGACAGGAAATAATTAAAATCAGAGCCAAAACCAATAAAATTGAAACCAAAAACTTGCAAAAAATCAGTGAAACACAAAGTTGATTCTTTGAAAAAAATCAATAAAATTGATAAATCCTTAGGCAAGTTAAGCAAGAGAAAGAAGGAAAAATTCAAATTTCTAAAATTCAGAATGAAAAAGGAAATATCGCTATAGACACCACTGGAATACAGAAGATAATCAGAAACTATTTTGAAAACCTATATTTTAATAAAATAGAAAATCTTGAAGACATTAGCAGATTTCTAGACAACTATGACTTACCCAAATTGAGCCAGGAGGACAGAGAAAATTTAAAGAGACCAATTTCAAGCGATGAAATTTAAAGATGCCATCAAAGGCCTACCAAGAAAGAAAAGCCCAGGACTAGATGATCTCTCATCTGAGTTCTACCAGACCTCAAATTATTCCTCATCAAACTATTCCATGAAACAGAAAAGGAGGAAACCCTTCCAAACTTATTCTATGAAACTAGTATCACCCTGATTCCAAAACCAAAGACAAGGAAAGAAAACTTCAGACCACTATCCCTAATGAACATAGAGACAAAAATTCCTAGTAAATACTGGTAAATTGCATACAAAAACACATTATAAAGATAGTACACCATAATCAATGCAAGGTTGGTTCAACATACAGAAATCAATAAATGTGTTTCACCATGTCAGTGAGGGAAAGAATCAATTGATGCAGAAAATGCATTTGACAAAATACAGCCTCTATTCATGTTCAAAAATCTGAAAAACTAGAGATAGCGGGAACATGCCTCAACATTGTAAAAACTACCTATGCTAAACCCAAGGCCAACATCATTCTAAATGGAGAAAAACTGAAACATTCCTTCTAAAAATAGGACAAGACAGGGATGCCCTCTTTCACCACTTCTATTCAACACAGTCCTGCAAACTCTAGCCAGAGCAATTAAGCAAATAAAAGACATTAAAGGAATATAAACAGGAAAAGGAGGATGGTAAGACACCAGGCTCATGAACGCCTTTTTCTGTTCCCGAGAATCTACCCTGGTTAAGGGAACAGTGAGGGAGAGTCCAGGACAAAATCTTCAGATACATATTTTCTTAAAGGACACTGGCTTTCCCTCCTGTATGCTGAAAAGTGGTATCTGTAGAGAGCAGTTTTCTTGCACGTATGCCACATTCCTTGGGCATTGGTCATACAATGGATCAAAGCTGATTCTGCTTCTGTAGCCTAACCTATAACCACCCCCGTCACACACACACACACACACACACACACACACACACACACACGCACACACACACACACGCACACACACACACACACACACACACACACACACACACACACACTTCCTGTGGTAGCTGGTGGAGACCAGAGCCCTGAGGAGAGGGAGGAGCTCATCCAAGCAACTGGTCCTGGACAAAGCACCACAGAGGAAATGGTGAAGCACCAGAGGCACTGCAGGAAATGGAGGTCAACTAGGTGGCCCACTGCCCCTGGGCCTTTTGGTGAAGTACTTGTCATGCCCATCACCCCTGGATTTTCTGGTGAAGCACCTGTCCACCCCATTGCATCTGGATGTGCCCCCAAAACATTGCTCGGTAGACCTTATATATTATATCCCATCTCTGAGTGTCTTCTTTGGTCTCTCAGCAACATATCCCCGTTCTAACACAACTGGGTGTGAATGGACAACACCGTCTTAAGACCAAGTGAGTAACAATGTGTCGTGACGAGAAATGACTAAGTTCTTATTTCTGGGAGACCCCTGCCCTCCTGTGAGATTGTGAGCCTTCACCCAGAACTTCGAGACCATCAGCGTGGAGTCTCTTCTCTGTCTCCCTTTTTGCCTTTTGGCGAAAGGGGCCACAGATCAGTCAAATTGAAAGTCACACTTAGATATTGGAATATGTATCCATTACTGAAAAATACAGAGCGGTGAGTACTCAGGCAGAGAAATGGGAAGAGACACAAAGACATGCACATTTTATGATTTCAGACCTCCATTTTCACAGGATACTGACTGTGATTCACTCACAAAATAGCCTCTCCAATTCCAACCGAGGAAGGATAGTTAAGCATGACAATTTTGAAGCTTTTTTTAAGGAACTAATTAATTCATTTGTCGATTAAATACAAATAAGGTCCACTTTAATTTTATTAGCCTCAGGCCTAAGCTCTCAGAAGGCTGGTGAGCCTGCATAATGACTTCATCTGAATTTAATTTTTTTTCAGGTTTTTGAAACAGTTACATGACTAATTAATATTAGTCATCTTTGAGAAGTCTCAGACCAAGTTCTCATCTTGAAATCAAGTGGCCCTGCTATTTCTGCTTCTTTCTCTCTTGCAATCCACATGAAAGAGTGGAGAATTTTGCCATCACAGTGGATTCTATTGACCTTTGGGATCTTTTTGTGGATCTGTTTCTGGTAAGTTAATATAAATGATTGCATAAATAAAGTCTAAGAAATTTTTATTTAAATTGAATCTACAGAGAAAATTATCTTACTTTTACTCAGGCCTTTGGAAATGGCCTATTGTTGGGTGTGTGGGAGACTCCTCCCTGAAGTTCAGTTTCCGTCTGCCGAGAACATCACAGAATCCTTTACCCCTCCCTCTCCTCTCTGAAGGGCGCCAAGCCAAAAAGCGCCAAATTCAAAAGTTTTCTCCACCAATCGTGGTGGGACACAGTGTCCACTCCCCTTTCCTCAGTCACCGTGCAATCTGCACCCGCCATGTTGCCTACACAATCCTTCTTAAGCTGAAGCTTGCAAGCTCTCGCTCTCTGCCCTCTTCCTCTCTGCTCTCTGCCCTCTTCTTCTTCTTTCTCTCCTCTCTCTACCCTCTGCCTCTCCCTCTCTGCTCTCTGCCTCTCCTTTTCTTCCCTTTTAGGCAGCCCCCCAATAAATCTCTTGGTTGAATCTCCATCTCACCTTGCTACCTTCTCTGATGAGTCTCTTTTCTCCAGATCTAGATGAGTTAACTCCAATTAGAGAGTAACAGTTAGCCTTTCACACAGTTGTTAATGAACAACTCACTTCAACTATACTGTGAAACTCAGAGAAGTCATGTTATTTGATCAGTTGTTCACCTTTGTGGGTGGGTAATTCTAGGAGCATTGCAGACAAGAGAACAAAATGGCCTAGACATTAATGTGACATTAACCTGGCTCAGCATAATCAGAGTAGTTCTGAAAGGGAGAAATTGCTCTTACAATCTCTCTTACATTGATAAAATTGGTCTGAGGGACTTTCTTCACTGTACCCTAAGTCCATCTTCCCCTCTCATTTTTCCCTTTCTTCGATGTCCTGCCTTCTGTTCATTCAGCCCTATCTCCACATAATAGCAAAGCAGTAAATTGGTAAACAATGAACATTACTTTGTAGGCCACCAAAATAACCTGAAAAATAAACTTATACATTTGATAAAAGCACTACCTTTCTCACTTGTTAAGATTGTTCCATGATTCTTTATTATTCCACCCTGCATTTCCAGAAAATACCTATGCCTTAAAAGGTATCTCATCTCTGTGAGTTCTATGAACGAAAATATTTATTCATTTGTTAAACTGAGTCCAGTTCCGAATCACCTAGAATGCCCACGGATACATCAGAGGAGGATTTGTAGAACATGTTTGCAGCTAGGTTTTATCGCAAAACAGAAAGGAAATTTTATGCTCTGCTTTTACATGATCACTCTGAAACCAGAATCCGTCATTCTAGCACAAACAATCAACATCATCCATCCACACATCTTAGGATGGAGGGTGACAGAACCACATTCCAGGTGTATTGTGAGCTCTTGGAGGAGACTCGGATGTTCCCCTTGCTGTGGCTCCAACTCCAAAATATCATGACTCTCCCAGGTTGGTAACTAACCCTCTTTCCTCATCAAGGGGCAACTGACAGAAACTAAGGCATCAAGGAGGACTTCCCTGAGGGAGTGAGGTTCACAAACTGAAGAGTAAATAGAACTAAAAAAAAAAAAAAAAGATGGTAGAGTACTGGTGGGAATTTCCAGACACAGGAAACAATATATGCAAAAGTTCTGTGGGTAAGCAGGCACAAGGCACATTCTCCAAGTCTGAGAAGACCAACCAGGTAGAACAAAAGGAAAACTTGCAAGAAGATACTGGGAATATAGGTAGTGGTCAAGGCAGGATTTATGGGCCATCTGCTCTCTGAAAGTAAGAACACACTGGATTTCATTTCTTGTCTCCATCTTGTTGTGCCCCTTTAATCTTAGTATCTCAATTTCTTTAAGATTGGTTTCATATTCCAAAGATTTTTGCACTAGAATTTGCCTTAGGTACCAAACATGATGGCTGAGACTATACAGGGGTAGGCATCCATAGCCAAAAAAGCAGCTTCCAGTTATTCTATGGCCTCCAGTCCCATCTGAAAAGGAACATTGAACACCAAGAAATGGGTCTAAGGTTTTTGAGATATTAACTTATGTGTTTTCCCTTTTTTCTCCAAGCATTTGGGGCTCTGTATTCTTGGCCTCAGGGAAGAGATATGATAGACAAGAGAAAAAAAAATAAAATCTATGAAATTATATGCCCTTTAAATACATATGTCTTTAGGGAAGCTTAAAGAACTAGAGTGTAGATATTTGAATTCAATTTCAACAAACAAAATTTTTAAAATAAACAAATAAAATTTATTTTTTTAAGTCAACAAATTAAATTTTCAAGTCATTTCCTTAACCACACTAGTCACATTCCAAACACTCAGTAGTCACATATCTACTGGCTATCTACCTTGGACAGCACATATAGAGAAAATTTTCCATCATCGCACAAGCTGTATTGACTTTTCCTCTAATCCTCCAATGAACTATCAGCTTCTATCTTGAAGATAGCTGGAAAGAAACACTGTGCTCCTTCCTACCCTCAGTAATCACCTTAAAACAACAAAAACGAGAAACTTAAGTGTAAATTCCATCATTGGTGAAGCTGTTAGATGCTGTAACCCCAGACCTCAATAAGTGAGGAAAGTCAGCAAGAATCTAAGAGGTATGTGAGAAGATACCAGGAGAAGACACCTGGGGCTGCCGATTTCAGAGAAAACCCTTCAAGCTTTGTTCTCAAAGCAAGTAATCAAACCTGGAGAGGACTCCAACAGGGCTGTCGGAATGAGAAAGGGGCTGGTGGAGGGGCATCCAGGATCACGTTTGGCCACTAGGAGAAGCAGAGTTGGGGGCTGAACAGGGAATACACAGATGCATGGGGTAGGAGAAGGACCCTGGATAGTCGGCCACCATGCGACTGTAGCTCTTTCACTGTGGAAAGGTAAATTCCAAGAACCCACTCAAACCCACAAGCTTGTGCCTTAAGGAAATTTCTTAAGAACCGGGGAGGGTACCACTGTCCTGGGACACTGACTGGACAGTTCTCACAAAGTTGAAAAGAGCTGGTCCAGAAAGATCTCATCTCACTTAAAGATTCATAACAAGAATGGAATAAGCCTGGGCTTTGTACACAGATGATGCACGGGGACACGGGAAAGGCAGGCAAAACAAACAAGGGACAAGGAGAATTCACCAGAAAAATGTCGCTGGGTCCCAAAAGAAAATGGAAAAACCAATGTGTTTCTGTAAATGCAAACCAAACTAAAAACAGAAAAAGGAAAAAAAAAAAGAATTCTTTAAAGCAAAGATGAAAACAGGGAAGACACAGTAACAAAAAATGAAAGATGAACAGTTGGAAGTCAAAAAAAATTTAAGTATGAAGGAACCAAAACTCAGAAGACTAAGCACTGCATAAAACATGGGTGGGATGGGTGCAGTAGTACAGGCCTACAAGCCTTGTAACCCCAGAGGCTGAGACAGAAGGGTCACAAGTTCAAGGCCTGCCTCGGCAACTTAGTGTGACACTATCTGTCTCAAAATGAATAACAGAAAGGGCTGGGAGTTCGGCTCAGTGGTACATGTTTGGCATGTGCAAAGACCCCCAGACACAATCCCCAGCACACACACACACACACACACACACACACACACAGTGAACAAATAGAGTGGAAATGAACAAATAGTTTAAAAGAATAAAGAGAAATAAAAGATATAAAAGGAGAGATTATACATAATTGATGCCACTAAGAAAGTATAAGACAGAAAGAACATAATAAGTAGTTCAAGGAAATATTCCTATGCCCAGAAAGAATTATTATTAAAGATAGATCGTTATTTTATTGGTGAAAGTAATGGTGTAAAGTGACTTTTAAAGCATGTGCAGCATAGCAGTCTGTCATGCCTCTCTCCCATTCCTTGGGTATTTCCTTGTGTGCTGACTCCCACCTGCCAAAGATGTCATCCCCATGCCTGAGGGCAGGGTCCTCAACACTGAAGGCTGCTCTGCTCACTTGCAAGGCAGGCCAAAGTACCAGGGCACTGGTGTTAATTATTAATGAAGCATTTTATTATGGAAAGAAATAATATTTCCACTATGTTAATTAAAGCAAAAGGTGATTAATATAAGGATCAAATAGCAACACAAGCCTCACTATACAGGGCATTATGGACAGTGTTCAAGGTTCCCAGAACACAAGCTGGAAGATTCTAGGTCGCAGCCTGTCTTAGTTTCCCTGAGAGTTTACAAGAGCCTTCCTGGAAAACCCTGAGCATGGCTCTGAGTAAGTCCTGGGGTCAAGGATGCATCACAATCAGGTGTCCAACAAGGATGAAGTACCGACGGTCCAACCAGCAGCCATCCAGCAGGACCATGCATAGGAGGGGCACTCAGCATTTTATGCTTTTAAGATTGAAGTGGCCGGGGGAGAAGGCCAGATCAGCACAACCCAAGCAATGAATTGAGTGCCCTCAGTTGACGCAGGTTATAAGAGCAGAACATAGGAGGGATGAATTGTTCTACCAGATATCAAGATTTACAAAGCAGCACAACAAGGTTACCATCATTGTTATCTGTGGGGGGTATATTCTGAAAAGTGCTAAGATGGTCAATTTTAAGTGTTCTTACAATAAGAAGAAGCAGCATATGAGGTAAGGTATATATCTATTGGCCTGATTTAAACATCTCACAATGTAACATATTTCAAAACATATTGTGTACCATAAATACATACAAATTTTATTTGTCAATTTAAGAAATAAATAACCTCTTTTAAAAAGACATAGTGTTCTTGTTTGCATATGAGGTGTTAATACCCCTGTGTTAATACTCAAATGCTCACAGAGGAAATAATTAGATTGTGAGAACTGTGAGTTCATCAGTCCCTCCTAGTTGGAATGGACCAGATAGTAACTGTAGGCAGGTGGGACGTGGCTGGAAGATGCCCTGGAAAGGGGTATCTTCCCTGTGGCCTCTTACCCCTGACACACCTGCTTCCTGGATGCCACAAATGGAGCAGCATTTTTCCACCACTCACCTCTGCCATGAGGGTCTGCCTCACCTCGGGCCCCCAGCCATGGATTCGGCTGACCGTGGACTAAATTTCTGAACCATGATCCAAAATAAACTTTACTTCCTTTAAGTTATTCTTGTTGGGTATTTCGGTCACAGTGACTATACACACATTATATGAGGCAGTGTGGTATTGGGGGAAGGATAGAAAAAAAAAAAAAAAGACAAGAAAACCCAGAAAGACCAACACATAAATATAGATAGATACTTGATTTATTATAAAATCAACAATACAGAGCAGTGTGGAAAGAATGGTGTCAGTGGTTCTGGGCCAATTAGGTATTCATATGTAAAGCAATTAAAATTTTAACAATTCACTTAATAGATAATCATATTTTTTTAAAAAAAAAGCAATCTCACATGGATCATAAGCATGATCTTGAAGGGTAAAACTATGAAGTGCTTAAAACAAAGTGTAGAATATTGAAGATTTTGGAGTAGGAATAGATTTTTTTTAACTAGAACACAAAAATGCCAGTGTTAAAGGAAATTTGATGAATGACAGCAATTAAATATTTATTCTTATAAACTATCGAAAGGATGTAAAAATGCATTATGACATTGAAGAAGATATTTACAACACAAATAACTTTAAAAGTTTCATAATAAGAATATTTAAATGATTTTTGCAAATTAGTAGAAAAATAACAGAAACCTCATAGAAAAAAAGGCAAAAAATTGTACTGTCATGTATCACTGATTAGAACTAATAAGAAAAGAAAAAAGGCCAAAAATAAAAATAAAAAGAGGGAGAGAGAAAGAAAGAATGGGGGGTGGGGAGGGAAGGAAGGAGGGGAAAGAAAAAGAAAGTCTCCTTGGTCAGATAAATCTCAAAAGAAAAAGATCCAACTTGTCAATTGATGTGAAAACTTTATAACTAATCAGAGAAATAGGACTTAAAATTTAAATGATATATCAATATAAGTCTACCAGAAGGCTAAACTTAAAATGCATTAGGGCTGGGAATGTAGCTCAATGGTAGAATGCTTGCCTAGCATGCTTGAGGCCCTGGTTCAATACGCAGCACTGCAAGAAAATTTTTTTAATCTTATAAAAACATCTAACAGGAGTTGGGCTTGTGGCTCAGTGGTGGAGTACTTGCCTAGCATGTGTAAAGCACTGGGTTCGAACCTCAGCACCATATAAAATAAATAAATAAAGGTATTGTGTCTATCTACAACTAAACACACACACAAAAAGTCTAACAATACCAAAAATTGAAGTAGAAGATGATCATCAATGACGGCTTTCATACTTTGCTTACAGGAATATGAACTGATGCTAAGACTTTGAAATTGAGATATACTCACCTTATGACCAGCAATTAGAGAGGAGTCCAATGCTCTTCAAGGGGCATTTTTTTTTTTACTTTTCTTTCTTTCATCCCTGACAGCCACAGCTGTCCCAAATGCTTCCTAGTTCCTGTGGCTACATCAGACTCCCAGAGGTCACTCAGGAGACTTTTGCTTTAACTGCAGCAGCAGCTTCAATGGCAGGTCTATCCCAGATGACTCTGCTCCAGGGCTTCTGCAGATGACTTCCGCCCTGAAGCCACTTCAGTCATCCCCAATTGGTCTGAATATGTCGGCATGCAAAGCACCCAGGTTGTCAGGACCCCACCCTCATTTATCCATGACTATGGTAAGCAGAGAGTCTGCTGTTAGCTGGCAAGACACTGCATGTGCATAAAATGCCCACTTATGGGGCAGGGAGTCTAGCTAAGCAGGTCTCCCATGCCTCCATAGGAACAGTTCATGGACTGCTTCCCCTTATGCTGTGGTATGGAGCCTAATAAAAACCTCTTTTGGAAGGCTGAGCTGGTTCCACCAAGAACTGGTAACACTAAAGGCTGATGGCACCAACAGGGTCCTGCAGTTGAGGCTGGGAACACTGAGGGTGACTAGCACACCGAGGGTGACTAGCAGCCTGAGAATGGCTGGGATCCAGCTGAGGCTCTTGGAAGACTTCCAGAGAGTTTCCAACAGCTGCTGCCTCCAGCTTCCAGAAAAGCCAGGTGGGCCACTAACATCAAGAGCTGAAATCACTTGCATTCAAAGCTCAGAGCTGCTGATGCCAGGGAAGCTGCACTTTTCCTTCCAGAATCCTATCTGAACTGAGCAAAAAGATACCTGGTCAATTGGAAACGACAGTGTAGACTCTAAAATATGGATCAGCAAACTAAGGCCTTGTTCTAAATCCAGCCCACAGTCTGGTTTTGCAAATAAAGCTTTATTGAAACACAGCTGCACCCGTTCATTTAAGTATTGTCTGTGGATATTTTCCCCACAGATTTGGGAAGTTGTGACAAAGACCAGATGATCTGCAAAGCTTAAAATGTTTACTGTGTAACACTAGAAACAACTCCAGCATCCATCAAGGATATAAGGCTAAATAAACCATGGTATGCTCACCTACACTGGAATACTATACAGCAATAATGATGACCAAACTTCAGTGATTACTAAAGACATGAATAAATCACACAACTAAAACCAAACACAAAGAATATATGCTCTATGAGTCTATTTACATAAAGTTCCAAATCAGGTAACACTAAATCACTAAATTGTAGTGTTTAGACATTAAATCATAATGCTTAGACACCCTCATTTAGTTGGGTAAAAAAATAGCAAATAAGTGAGTCTCATAAACATTGGGGTAAACTGATGGAAATAGGTGTATTTAATGTTAGGCTTGTGTGGTGGTGGTGGTGATACTGCAGACTGAACCAGAGCCCCACACATGGTAGGCAAGTTCTATACCCTGAGCTACGTCTCCAGCTCTAGAAAGGATATATTAGGATTAGGAAGAGATAAGCAGGAATCTTAAGAGTGCTGGGTATTTGGGGTTGGTATTTGTTTTATGATAATCATCTCAGCTATTTATACGTTTTAGGTACTCTTCTGTGTGTATAGTAATTTTCGCAGTAAACCAAAACAAGGTTTTAAAAAAGTATGGATAATTAATAAGGCCTGTTCAGTGGGTACCACTTGTCACCTATGAGCTTTATCCTGATGTGATCTGTGGGTTCATTTGGGGGCATCGTGTAAAATATTCAGGTCTTTCTTCTTGGGTTGCACTGGCTTCCCAGAGAAGACCCTTCTGACCTCCTGCCTTGGGGTAATACCTAACTTGTCGGAGAAAGCTGAGGAGAGCGGAGGGTGTCAGCCTGCAGAGCACATGGGTTTGCAGGACATTGTGCAATGGTAGCATACCCACTCTGTCCACTAGGCCTGGTGTCCTGTGAGCAAGCGTGGCTCCACCCCTGGTTTCACACCCACCCTTCCTCCTCTCCCCAGAAAGATCACGTCAATTCAACTGAGAGTGGAATTCAGGGGTGGATTATTCAGATTTGGAGCTCACACCAAGTGTGGGGCACTCTTGGTCCAGGATGAGAAAATATGCTTGACAATGGGATTAAGCCTCGGAGCATGTGTGGGCACCGAAATGGACAGGTGCCTCACAGCACAGTGGAAAAGGACATCCAAAGATCTACCTGCCACTTGAACAGTTTTTCAGCAAATTCTTACTTCAGATGCCTCAGTTCTTTTACTTCCACTTCCAGAAGTTCCTGGAAATGGCCATTTCTGACCCTCTGAGGACTCTACCTGTGGTTGGGTCCGAGTTCTCTATGTTTTAAGTCGGCTTTGACTTTCTCAAGCCTGTCAAGTCTGATGTCACTCTTTTATCTGCTTCCTGGCATTCCCTGGTTCGGCTGACCCTGGTTCTCTCCATGTTAATGATGTCTTTTCACTAAGATTTCAAAAGAAGGAAAATGAGAGGCATGTTTCCAACCTGCCATCTTTCTACAGAAGTAATTTTGGTCTCCTAAATGGTCTCTAAAATGAATATCCAAGTATCTGGTGAGGTCAGTAGGACTATTAAAAGACATTTATGTACTTAAAAGAACTAGCATCTTTCCTTATGACTATGGATATGGAAAGACTCAAATACATATGAAATCACACCAGCTATTCACACACATGCATACACACACACACACACACACACACACACACACATGCCCTATCCCCCAAAGATCATGTAAATTCAATCAAGTGTAGAATTCAGAGGTGGATTATTCAGATAAGGAGCTTATTATAAGTGTGGGGCACTTAGTCCAAGATGAGAAAATATAATTAAATACAGGAACCCTGAGGATATTTAGATAAGAAGCGTCAGGCTTCCTCTTGAAAGACACTATTAAAACAGGACACACATTTATAATCAGTCGTGTATCTGGGGAGATATTGGGATTTGAATAGGACAATATTAGTACGCATTAAAAGAATGTGGTCTATTGCCTGACTTGTGAAATCTAGTAGTAGAAGGAGATCACAGTTTCCTGTTAATTAGGACCACCTACAGTGTTGGAAACCTTTTTGGATGATCAAAGAGGAGGCATACTTAACCCAGGAGATGTTGACAAGCTCTTGGGCTTGTTAGCATAAAGTAACTTTTCGACTAAGTGCTTGATGTACAAGCTCTTTCATGCTCTGCCACAGTTTTGGTTTGTGAAGTGGTATTCCTTACATAAACAACGAAAGCTACGTGGAGATTTGATTTGTGCTAGTGCCTGCCCCTATATTGATTAATATTGAATATAGTTTTGTAATATTTCTTCCTGTTACAAGAACGATAAAATACTTTGGGTTATTAAGAATGTTCTTTCATGTTTGAATCTGCCGTGGAGTCTGTGTAGATCTTACATAAGAGAGTTCCATAGCTTAGCAAATCCTCTATTTCCCCCTGGTCCACAGTGGGGTCCCTAATGTTGAGTTTCAGGGAACTGAGAAAAAGGCATTCTTGGTATGGGAGACTCAGATCAATGACTTCCTGAGCTTAAGAAAAAAAATATTAAAGCCTCTGGTCTATATAAATAGTACAGCAAACAGGAAGATCATTTCCTTTAGATCAGAAAAACATGGGCTGAAATCCCTCCTCCACCACTTAGTATCTCTGTGCGTCCTGAGGGATGTTACTTCATTCGTCAGTGTTGAAAATAAAGGTCATGACAGCAACTTTTAGGGTTGTTTGGAGCCATAAAGAAGAATATGCTGTTTTATCATCCGCCACATTTGGGTCCTTAATAATTTGTAATTGCAAATTATTGCAAACAGGTATTAACAAACTATATTCTTTTCTTCACTTCAACCAAAAATAAAATCCCTTATTATGGAAAGGGTTGGCATATTGATAGGAAAAGAAACATGATATTCAAAATAAAAGTGTATGTAACTAAAATGATTCCAATTCCTTCAACCTACCACTATCAGTTAAGTTCATTTTGTCAACAAATATCTATTGAGCTCTAAACCTGCCAAACTCAGGTGGAAGAGCTAAGGTATAAGGTTGGAGACCCTGAGGTAATCCCAACTGGGCCGGTTAAGGGGCTTACTGGCCATTCTCCTTATGTCCTTATGTCCGTATGTCCGTATGTCCTTCCTCTGCAAGCATATGGAACTGGTAAGTGTCACTCTCCGTACCCACCTGGTAATTTATAGCCAGGAAAAGGAGCAAAAGTACATCTTCTCTTTATATCGTGCACTGTGATGTGTTGGCTCTCCTAGAGAACAGAGAGTGGGCAAAAATGAAAAAAGTACAAATAAAAACAGTGGATGATGAAACGGCACATCCCCCCGGGTCTGAAAGAGGGGAAGTCACCTCAAGAGAACAGCTCTGCTTGGGTGATGTCCCTGAAGTGCGTTCAGCTCTGCCCTCGCCCTCCCCCGCTGCCCTGCTCTGCAGTTCAGGGACCAGAGGTTAAGGTGTGTGGAGGAGTCTGTCAGGAAGCAGGCTGGAGGAGCAGGCAGGGGCCAAGCCGAGATTAGCCTTCCTCCTCTAGGCACCAGGGAGCCCGCAGAGGTCTCTAAACAGGGAAGCCATGTGATCAGACCAGCTTTTCAGGATGATAACTCTTTATGGTGGGAAATGGACTGTGGGGGAGAGGGTGTTCAGGGAACCAATTAGGAGGCTGTTGCCTTATTGAACTTTCTTATACAATAACTATATGTTATTCTATAAAGTATCTCTAAGGACCTCAGAGTGCTGTGATTTTTAATATTTATTTAATATTCAACATAGTTTTGCTCCCTCAGCATTTTCCTTCATCCCTTCACTTTTCATTAGGATATGTTTAAATGCTATTCTAATAGAAGATAAAGATTCTGTCCAAGTTTAAATTAAGATGTTTATCATAATCTTGGTTCTTCTAAAAGACTTAAATGAATAAAACATGGATGTTTATTTTGCATACATGTATGGAAGTCTTAATTTTGCATGTAAAAGATGCACAAGTATTTGCTGGCTTCCTAGCTCATGGTGTAGTGTGTTTATTTTCCATTAAAATACTAATATAGGTTTAGAGATCAGCTCTGGTGTTAAATAAGTTGTATAATATCAAACTGTATTATACTAGTTCTCTCCACTGACTGCACTCTGTAATAAGTTTAAATATATGCATATCTAGGTACATATCTAGGAGGAGTCTGTTGAACCCAAACAGTCAAACACAAAATTACTAATAGATTTTCCTCAAGTTGCACTTTGGAAATTCATTCTTTTTAGAAGTTTTAAAGTATTCATAAAGGCTGAAAAAATGTGTAGAAATTTGCATTGATGGATGTTTTCTTATCCTCCATCAGGAAATGATGTACTTGAAACTCATTATAGATCTTCATAGAAACTCGACTGAACGTGCCTTGGGCTTTGTGCTCATCAGCACATACCGAGCTGACTGCATAATTCATATCTCTTGTGTCACATTTAATGTATAACATGTACTTCCTGTTAATTATGAAAATAAAAACACATCATATATTCTAAGAGCATAATTACAAAAATGCTGCAAAAAAGTTATAAATTTGAACTCTATTAGCTGATTTCTCTTTAAAAAGATCTAAAATAGAGGAGCTAGTTTCTCTTGCTTTTTTAAAAAATCAATTTAACAATGCTTCCTTTTTCTCTTTCACCTGACTTCACAGAATGATATAGAGACTCCATAACAGAGGAAACAGGAAATAATAGAGACAGAGGAGTGACCATCTCTATCATCTCAAAACATTTAGACAAATAAATAAAATGAACTTGGGACTTTGCAGGACAAAACCGAGATTGTTCTCTGGATATGAAGACCAAAGCCATTCACTGATTAATTATTGTGTTCCTCTTTCAGAGGTCTAATTTTTTAAAATGTTTGTAGTGCATGGAAAAACAAAATTCCATAAAAGCCCAAAATTGCCTCCAGCAATTCTATTGCCTCCAGCAGCCAAAATTCTCTTAGATAACATCTCCCTTGATAAAGAGGAAATATATCATCTAATTAAAATTCTAACTACTTAATAATCATAATTTGGCTGGAGAAGACTTTTTAAGTATCATATAGGGCTCATAAATCTTGAGCTGCATGTGAAGTCATAAAACTGATTGGGGTCTAAGTGTTCACACCTACATAATATACAAGCCGGAGTTGTATGTACAAGATAGCCACTGCTCTTTGGTTACTAATTAAACAGACACGATATTAAAAATTAATTAGCTACACAATTAATATTGCATACTTGTCATAGGTAGTTATTCTGCATCTTTCCCCTTGACTCACAGGAGAGAAACTTTTTTCCATTAAACTTGGGTGGGCTAATTTGACTCACTACTTAAGAATATGGTCTGGACTATTAGATGGACTATCACCAGATAAGAACTTTTCTGCATAGAAGTCAAAGAGACAGACTTTGAGTTTCCTAAAGTGACCGTTTTGCCATCAAAAATCTCTTAAGAGGCCAGGCAAAGAGGCACATGCCTGTAATTCCAGAGGCTTGGGAGGCTGAGGCAGAAGGATCGAAAGTTCAAGGCCAACCTCAACAATTTAGTGAGGCCCTAATAACTTAGCAAAACTCTGTCTCAAAATGAAAAATTTAAAAAGGACTGGGAAGGTAGATCCTAAAGTTCCCCCAGGTTCAATTCCTGGTATCAAAAAAAAAAAAAAAAACCTCTTAAGAAAATTATGTTTTTTGTTTGCTAATGCATGGAACATTCAAACATTTATTCATTCTTTCATTCATTAATTCGTCTACAAGTATCATTAGAAACTAGAATGTTTATAAAAGTGACTATAAAAATTCTAATTTGTAGAATGGCGAATAGATCTTTACATGCTCAATAATTTCCAATCTGTTGGCATTAGATAGTTTTAAAAATAATGCTAGTAACAATAGTATTGTTATTGTTACTGTTATTATTAAGTTTTTATAACTGAAGACAGTAATCTGCGTTTTCAGTATTTGCAGACTTCAAATTAAGTATTACACACCGTATTATATAAGCTTCCACAAAGTACAGTAGAGGAATCAAAATGGAACCCATTCTCCTTGTGAGGGATCCATGGAAGTGTCCTCTGGGGATTGAGCTGCTCTGGAAGAATTTAGTAGAGATGATCAGTGAGCAGTGGATACCCGATACGGGAACAGAGGATCCACGTCTGGATTTCAGCTATAGCTTTATGTCGCCAGCTTGTAGCATAGGAAATGTTTTCTAGGTGAGCCAAGATGGAAAAGCATCTCAGGCAAAGCCACCAACTTGAGTGAAAATATATCCTTCTTGACTTATTTTAGAGTTCATCATGACTGAAGCACTGGATGTATTTCCTAGGTGAAGAGAGGGAAACAGTATAACTTTAGAAATCTGGCTAAAAGAAGACACTGCAGCTAGATTTTGTTTTTCTTTAATTTTCATGTCTCAGCAAAGAACCATGTTGCTAAATCTACATATTTACACATTTTCTTACACATTGATATCTTTCAGCACTCCTAGTTGTTAAATAGATATGAGATCCTGCTCCTCAATAAACTCTTCTGAAGTAAATATTTCTCTTCACCTAATTAAAACTGCTTCTTTGTGATCCTTGTAAATTTAACTTTTATTTTGAGGCTGGGGTTGTGGCTCAGTGGTAGAGCACTCACCTAGCGTGTGTGAGGCACTGGGTTCAATCCTCAGCACAACATAAAAATAAATAAATAAGGGGCTGGGAATATGGCTCAGTTGGTACAAGAGTGCTTGCCTTGCATGCACAAGGACCTGTGTTCAATCCCCAGCACCACAAATAGATAAATAAAATAAAGTAAATTTAACATATATTTTAGATAAGAACTCTAGCATGTCACTTCTGTTTAAAAGTGGGAAAGAATGAATAATACTTCAATAATGGTTTTCAAATCCCATTTTATACTTAGGCTTCCCTAATAAGTAGCATTTTTAATTATGTATAGGACAAATACACAAGTTTTTTAGGGTTCGCTTAAGTGTGTCAGGTACAATTTTTAAAAAATGGCTTTTTTATGAGACAAAATTGGTTTCTGAGCCCACGTGAACTGTTTAAACTCTCATAACTTCTGCTTCTTTTCAATTGAAAAACATCTTTTCCCATAGGGACATAGCATAAAATGAGATAAAGCAAGTACAGTGCATAAGTGCTAATAAATCATGACTGAACTATTATTAGAGCACATTGTTGTGGAACAGTACATATATTCTATACAAAAAGCCAAGAATCTGCTGAAATCATGCAATTACATTCTTAAATTTCAATATTCCACATATTAGTTGAGGACCAACATGGCATAGTTCCTGCTCTTAAGGAAATTCCAACTGATGGATTGTAATAAATAAAAGATGTCAAAGCCAATTTGCATGAAAGCAACTAGTGGCCATGGTATTTTCCCAACTGAAATCTGGTCGATCAGCAGTTTATAGGTGATGACTTTTGTAATTGAGGGAAAAATATTAATAAAACCTAAAATATTTAAACCTCAACTCTTTTTTAATAATTTTTAAAATTATGAAATTAATTATTTGCTGGGACCAAATAGTGAATTTTACAGAACTCGTCATGTTTGTTTAAAAACAGTTTAATTATCTCTTTGACTCAAAGGGGTTTATATTTGTAAGTTATTTTGAAGCTCCCAGTTGAGATGGTCACCCTCATTAGTCTGGAGACTTGCTCTCATTAAATGAGAGAGAGATTGCAGCCAAGAATATTCTAATTTGTCCTCAAAATGGATTATCTCCCACTTTCTTTCTTTTCGTCCTCCATCCTAAAAAGATTTACTTTCTGATTTGTTTCCTCTATTTTTCCCAGTTGGGCCTGTTACTTCATACTCATTAAGACCAGGCTAAGTGCAGTGCCCACCGCAGAGGACACTGAAGAACTCAGCAGGGCACTTGTGGTTGAAGTGGGGTGTATTACTGCTCTGCCACTGTGGGGCCAAGGAGCTTACTCACCTCATCACTTTTCTCTCATCTCTTCTGTTGTACTTTGGCTCACTTTCATCCATACTTTGAATGGCACAGAGTAAGAGACAAGAATTAGGAATGGGATAAGGAATCGCTCCCAAGCACAGCATGATAGAGCATAGAAGATGGCCTCAACCCACCTTGGAATAAGATGATAGGTAGGATTTCTAGAGGACATGACACCTAGTCAGTGTCTTAAAAATGAGTAGGATGAGCCAGAGGCAACATATGTGCATGTGAGTGTGTGTGTGTGTGTGTGTGTGTGCACAAGTGTGCATGTGCATGTATGTGCGTGCATGTTTGTGCATGTGGGTGTGTGCTCACATGTGCATGTGTGTGCATGTGTGTGCATTTGCATGCTGGGATTGGGACCAGAGTGTGCTTGCCCAATGCTCTTACCAAGCCCTATAGTTTTCCTGAATTGGTTCCATGCTTCTTTTCTGATCTTATCTGCCCCCTGCTCCCCTTTGCTATTCTCCAGACACCCCAAGAACACTTCTGCCCTGAGACACACACACACACTTAATCATCTTCTGCCTGGAGAGCTTTTACTATGTGCCCTTGCCCCACCTCTGTTAGGCTTCTTTTGCAATGTTGACCACTTTATTTAAAATAGCAACCACCCCCCTCCCCAAACACACACACAGAGCTGACTATTCCCTGTAAACTGCTCTACTCTACCCTGTAGTTCTTTCATATGCTCATAGATGTATGTGTGCGTATGCCTGTATATCTACATCCATAATCTGTCTATCAACTTCTGTTTCTCCCCACTAGAATAGCCAGCATTGGATCTGCTTTGCTGGCTACTGTATCTGCAGCTCTAAATAAAATGTAGTACTCAATAAATATTGGTTAGATGAGTGAATATGAGGTTCCCTCCCAACTGTAATATCCCCTGGTGAGCTCAAGTTTCCCTCTACCTCCCAACCCCTCACACCCAAAGCTATGAGCTTTCTGACAACAGAAACCAAGTCTCATGTGTCATTCACCATTTGTTTCATCTGTGTATCCCAAGTGCCCAGCACAGTCTCCAGTGTGTCTGGCCATTCAAAAAGAGGAGTTTCACTGAACCCTTTACACTTCTGTAACACAGAAATAATGCAATAATTGCTACTTTAGCCAGACATAACTCCTGTATTTTGTGTGCCCATTCCCAAATCCCAACTCTCTCCCTGGCTTATCATTCCAATGATAAGGGTGAGTAATACGAGTCCATCCATACAAGAAAATGAATAAAGGCCACCTGCCCCATCACTAGCCCAAAGACCTCCTTATTGCTTTGTCATGGGGGGCAGAAGTCCCCAAAGGGGATGCAAGGTGGAATTACTGTTAGGCTCAACTTCTCTGACCACCATCTAAGACCGTGCCTAATTATCTATTCAGAATTTTTTATTTTTCCTCAAGGAAATTTTTCCTAAATATTTCTATAAAATATTTATGTTTTTAGCTGTAGGTAGACACAATATCTTTATTTCATTATGTGGTACTGAGGATCGAACCCAGTGCCTCACCCATGCTAGACAAGCAGTCTAACACTGAGCCACAACCCCAGGCCCAAAATTTGCCCTAAATGTTTCAATCTTAAAAACTCATAAAAAAAAATGGGCAGAGTGGAGCATGCCTGTAATCTCAGCAGCTCAGGAGGCTGAAGCAGGAGCATTGCAAGTTTGAGGCCTTTCTCAGTAAGTTAGGGAGGCCCTAAGCAACTTAGCGAGACCCTTTCTCAAAATATAAAAAGGCTGGGGATGTGAGTCAGTGTTTGAGCACCCCTAGGTTCAATCCCCAGTATCCAAAAAAAAAAAAAATTTTTTTTCATAAAACTTGGAAGAGATGGGAATTGTTCTAACAGAAATGGAAGAAGGAACAGTTCCTGTCCTACTTTGGAATGTGCATGTGCCTGTCCCCTCCTCATCTCTGAGCTTCCAGGTCTTTGTACTTCTACTCTGATTCCACCGTTTTGAAAAGGCCTGATCTTAATTTTTTTTTAACTTAGATTGTTTTTTAATCTCTTCCTATTGCTACATATAATAACTCCCATTATTAGGTCATGATAATTCCAGAGATGTTCAGCAAACTTGTTTCTTAAAAATTTTGCTTGACAAAATCAGATTAATTTTATCTTCCACCAGGTTTGCTCATGATTCATCTTTGTCATTTACTGTCATGGCAAGTTTCTTGCTATTGTTTTCTTTTCCTCCCTCCTCCATTTCTTTATCTAGTGCATAGGCTCCACAGCCAACTTCTCTCCGTGGAACCCGTGAGTTAGTAGGAGGCTTCTGTTTGTCAGCTTTCTCGTTCTTTCTCTGGGCAGCTCTTTGCTGTTCCTGTCCTTTCCAGGCTGACACAGCACTTGGCATTGCAGGCACAAGATGGATAAATGAAATGTAAATCCAAGGGAAATTACCTTTGAATAGCATATGGTGCCTGCTCCCATAAAGAGTTCAAAACTGCCTGTTCATTCATAAATCTGGAGCCCCTATATTGTATTATTCATAAACTCAACCGGGACACAAAGTTAAAGTGTTAAAATTTAACAATTATAGAGTGAATGCTAGAACCCGGATTGCCTCCATGGACTTTATCTGGAGTCAAGAAACTCAAGGGATTCTCATTCCTTAAAAAGGTTTTTAAAACGAAGTGTAGATCTTCAGAGTAAAGAGCAAGCACTTAAATTTATAAGGTTACACATTCAATCAGCTAGGATTTTTATTTATTGACATCCAAGGCTTAACAGGAATGAATCAAATACCCTGACATCTAAGATGTGGGGTTTCTGGTGGCTCTAGCATTTTACATCCCTATAAACTTCCTTCTAAAACATGATCTGTGTATTTTGTAGAATTTCAGGAAGACAAAATGGCTTTACCTTAATAACAAACACATCAATACATAGGATTCCACACAGAACTACCCGCACCATTGTTGTCTGAAAGATAGTGTTTAATATGTGGGGGACCCTTTCTTTGTGTTAGGTAGAAAGCTACAATTGCTATATTCTCTATTTCCTTGCCAGACCTTCTCCTAAGAGCCTCCAGTTAACTTAGAAGGGGAAAAAAAATAATACACACAAAAGAATGGAAGAACCTCTTCACTTCAGTTCTCTCATACTGGCCCTAATAGAGCAGGAAAGCTCATTCCTCACCAGCAAGATCTTTTTTCTCCTTTCATTTCTTACTTGAAATTCATGTCATTTAGAATCTTATCTCAAAGCTGGATCAGAGGGGGACAGGTGCTAGCAATGATATGTGTCCACAAAATCAAACAACATGGACAGTATACTCAGAGGAGTAGTCCCCCCATAAGTCCATTTGACTCTATGGGTAAATCAGGGAGAAATCCCCAGTTTGTTGACTTAAGGCATCTCTAACTCTTACTACTGTCTCCTTTTAATAAAAAGAGTAGACCTCAGGCTCACAGACCTCACCAGATCCCAGATAACTAGTTAGAATTCAGTGGTATGTTTCTGCTTATTGGAAATATTATTTTCTGTTTGAGGAAAATGATATCAGTTTCCCATCTACAATAGTTGGTGTGATTGGAGAGAATCCCCCAGAATTCATGCAATGGAACCTTCAATCCTCAAGGTGGCAGTGTTGGGAGGTGGGCCCTAGTGGGAGGTGTTTGGGTCAGGAGGACAGAGCTCTCCTGAATGAAGTAATACCCTTCTCACAAGATTAAATTCTTTTTAAAGGACTGGATTAATCCATAAGAGAGGATTGTCATAAAGCAAGGCTCTCCCTCATGCTTTGTCCCACTTGCTCTTCCTCTTTCTACCATGAATTGAAGCAACATAAAATCCTCACAAGTGCCTTACTCTTGGACTTTCCAACTTCCAGAATCATGAGTCAGTATAAATCTCTGCTCTTTATAAGTTACCCAGTCTCAGGTATACCATTATAGCAACCGAAAATGCACTAAGGCAAAGGTGATACAAAATTTACATCTTTAAGTTTACCTAAACTCTAGGTAAACTTTAAAAAATGAATTTAAGATAATTTTAAGTAAGCAGTAATGAGAGACAAAAATCCTGAAGATGATGTGGGAAGGACTAAAATTCAGGAAACCTGAGACTAATTACCTGGTACAATTTTATAAGGGTTTATATTAAAATATTGTTTTCCTGGAATGGAAAAATGGCTTCTATGGTTCCCCAAATTTTCCCGATGACTTGAATTACTTTTTTTGCATAGCAAATTGTCTGTTTCTGAAGAAAAGCAAAAGGCTCAGTCCTATGTGCATGGAAAGGAAGTTTTGCAGTTGGCGAGAAGGTGGGGCACAACGGGTAACCATGACTCCAGTGAGTAACCATGAATCTAATGGGTAACTTTGACTCTAGGAAGCAATAGCAATGAGACAGCCAACAGGGGAAGAGAGAGCTGGTCCCTCACTCCGTATGGATTGGCACTGAGCTCCCAGGGAGTGGAGAGATGGTAGGCTGTTTGGGAACAGCAATCTCAAAGTAGATGCCAGGAGTTCAGTGGAGACTTGAAAATAGAATGTGCTCCTCTTAATAAGAGAGAAGGAAGAAGAGCAGCAGAAAATACATCTAATTCCCTCCCCTACTCTCTATTGTATTTATTTCTTAACTATCAGCTACTTTTGCCTACCCTCGTTCCCAAATAACTCCCTTCTGACAACCGTGACTGCATAACATGGACCAGGAAGCCCCAGTTATCGTGATGACCTACTGTGTTCCAGGAAGCTTCCCAGAAATAGACATGAATAGTTCACCCGCCTTTTTTTAATGAAATAGAATAATTTATTAATAGATATCAATATTTACCAATTACAACAAATGCACTATACAATGCAAGATATTAAAATGGGGGGATATATGTGAAGCATGGGAACTCTGCTTTGATTTATTTATTCATTCATTCATTTATTCATTTACGTGTAGTGCAGGGGTTTGAACCCAGTGGTACTCTGCCTTTAAGCTACATTTCCATCCCTTTTTTATTTTTTATTCTGAGACTGTATCTCCTTAAGTTTTCCAAGCTGGCCTATATTTTTCTGTAAATCTAAAAACTGTTCCACAATAAACAAGTACCAGATACTTGAGAGATAAAGTAATCTAATTGCTTACTGGCTTACTTTTTTATTAATTTTTTTTATTTATATATGACAGCAGAATGCAAAACAATTCATATTACACATATAGAGCACAGTTTTTCACATCTCTGATTGTATACAACATATACTCACACCAATTCATGTCTTCATACCTGTACTTTGGATAATAATGATCATCACATTCTACCATCATTAATAACCCCATGCCCCATCCCTTCCCCTCCCACTCCTCTGCCCTTTCTAGAGTTCGTCTATTTTTCCCATGCTCCCCCTTCCTACCCCACTATGAATCTGCCTCCTTATATCAGAGAAAATATTTGGCATTTGTTTTTTTGGGGATTGCCTAACATCACTTAGCATTATCTTCTCCATCTATTTACCTGCAAATACCATGATTCTATTCTCTTTTATTGCTGAGTAATATTCCATTGTATATATATGCCACATTTCTTTTATCCATTCATCTACTGAAGGACATCTAGGTTGGTTCCACAGTTTAGTTATTGTGAATTGTGAATTTTTATTTTATTTACTTACTTACTTGTTTATTTTGGTGCTGGGAATTTAACCTAGGGGTGCTTTACCAGTGAGCCACATTCCCAGCAATTTTTATGTTTTATTTTGAAATAGACTTGCATCAAGTTGCTGAGGCTGGCCTTAAACTTTCAATCCTTCTGTCTCAGCCTCTTGTGTTGTTGACATTACAGGTAAGTTCACCCCCTGTCTCAGCAGTATCCTATACACAACTTCAAAACTACAAAATCTTCCCCTGTCACCCCTGCAAAATTACTACAGACTTTTTAGCAGGAAAAAAAAAAAAGTGTTCCTATAGATTTAGCTAGGTGACTACTCTCTGACAATAAAACAGAAATTGTTGACGCTGCAGAGATAGTGAAACCAGTGGGTTTGCCTGAGGCCGAAAGTTTAGAGATGAAGAGCAAAACTTAAAACTGGGACCTACAACAAAGGGGAAGGGATAGGAACAGAATTTTAACTGCATTAGAAGGTTTATGGAGAACTCCAGACATCAGTTAGTCTTTTTCTTATCTGGGACTGTTTTTAGAATAAAATCCAACCACCTGGGGGTTGTTTCAATGAGCTTTGCACTCCAACACCTAAATATATATATCGTCTACTAATTGGAAGTGTAATTTGAGCACTCTTTAAAATTCTTGCCAAAATTAATGAGGGCATATAGTACATAAAGATGTGCAGAGGGATACACGTTGCAGGGGGAAAGATCTGAACAACCTACATAAACGCAGCTGGTAAACAAGTTCATGGCATGCATAAAAATGGCGCTGGGAGGCGAGTTGTGAGAACACCTTGGAGGGGCTTGAAACCCCTGAGCAACATTTAAAAATTTTGCCACAGACTTCGAGGCCTATTGTGATGTTAAACCAACTCTTTGTGCCTGCATAAACAGCTCATTTCATTTTTCTCTTTAATTATATATTGTGACTGCTGAATATTAATCTCACCCTTTTTTAAAAGGGAAATGTGTGTTTTTGCCTGTCTATTCAAGAGTTTTTCATAGACCTTCAAATCCAAAGCAGGTTTGCCCAATAAAGTGTCACTACCCCCAAAGTACCTTGGGGTTGCCAAAGGACTCCATGAATAAGAGGCAGAAAGGGAGTAAAAGGACCTTGAACTCGTTAAGTGTTTTATGAGTGGTTCCCATTTCCAGAAAAAGTAGAAATTTGTTTTCCAGATCCACTCTCTCCTGACATGTGTCCATGATGAAAAAGGCAGGCATTCTTTTATCTTACCGAGATCTTTGTTTTGTAGAAGATAGAGAAAACAGAAGACAATTTGTAACAATTAATTTAATGCTTCCAGTATTAAATTACACAATTGAGTAAATTTATGCAGTAATTCGAAACCATCTAAAACGGTGACTATGAAGATAGCTAGACAACATATACCAACTCATCCCTGACCATGGCATATCTAAGTATGTAATGGGACAGCTTTTTCTATTTTTAACTCTTATTAATTTACATTTTCTCGGAGGATGTAAGAACCACTACTTCTGTGGGTTTCCAGCTACATTTTGATCACCAGCTTTACCTGCCTTTTCCCCATTGCTGTGTATACAAACGTCTGTGAACCCAGTACCCAGTAGGGGTGTAAAGAAGGATGGGGGTGACTGCAAGCGGGTAGTCCAGCAGAGCTCACAGAAAGATGCAGGCTTGCAGAGTACAGTGGAGTCAGACAGGAGTGACAGAAAAAATGGCCTAAAGACATAACTTCGGCTTTGAACCCAAGTCATAAATCAGGAGAAAAGAAAACTCATCTCCAACAACTTAAAATATGCAGACCACTTATCAACCACATGGTCAAGTTCTTTACCAGTCGTTAAGGATTTGCCGACGTAGTGCTTTCATGACTAATATATGGTTCAGATAATTAAAACTGGGTTTTGAAAGCCCTTTGAATTTCAAAGCATGCAGAATTATCCTTTGCATAGTCCTGAGTCAGAGCAATCGGGTAGAATAAGGCTGTATGTCGGTGCGTAGATCATTTGTTTTATGATTTACTTAATTCGTCATAATATTTACCACTACTACTTACTCCCCAACAATATTGATCCATGCTTTCCCAAAGCAGGTTATCCTGGTCTGGATCGAAACCGTCTCTGCTAGTAACAGTTTCTCTAGGAAACAGTTCTATTTAAAATGTTTCATAGGCCATCTAGTTATTTGCTCATTGTTAGGGATAGTGGGAGAGAATAGAATAGCCAAGCAGCCGCAGCTGGCCGCTGGAAGTAAGACTAGACCTGGTATTATTAAAAGGGTAGATAGTATATTCTGTGCCCTATGGAAAATAGTTTGATAATACATCTTGACCCAGGACTTATTAAAAAATCCATTACCTTTTTAATTCAAGTTTATAATACCCTTTGGAATTTCAATTTGGGCATTTCTTACCAAAATAATAGGTAGCTTTATTACTGAATATGGGAAATACAGTCTCTCTTATTGACAACTCTTACAGGAGGGTTTTTAATTTATTATTGATGAATCCATGTTCTTACTCTTTAAAAAAAAATGGAAAGAGTATATCTTCTTCTTCCGAGTAAATCTTAGATCAACTTTGCCTTCCCTTGTGTTAATCCTACAGTGGTGCACAAATTCTACTTAGGGGGCTGTTAATCTTTGCCTAACAGGACCAGTTTCCATTGAGAAGACCGATCAAGAAATCAGCACCCTGAGGCCAGCTTACTTTGAAGACAACTATGGAGGCACATTGAGAAGGGACAGCTTGCACACAGGATCTGGACAGCTAGCACTCCACTGGCCATGGGAGGTCCAATCACAGTCTCCCTGTCTCCCATTGTCACACAGCAGAGGTGCTAACTGGAAACCGGATACATGCTTTCCTCCTTCTGACACATTGATAAAGCAAACTTAACACCACTCTTCTCTGACATGTTGTCTTCCGAAGCTCCTGGCTTTAAAATGTGCTTGCATTTGTCGTGTGGGGCGAGGTGAGATATCAACTTATCACTTTCAACCAGCCTCCTGAAAGTCTAGCTGTCAGACTGGCCACTGCCTGCCACCACTCAGCACTTCCTGCTGCCTTCTCTGACACCCCCCACCCCCCACCATGTTTTAGGTTCTCTCTGTGACAGGCTAGTACAACTAATATTTCTCCCAGCTGTGGTCTAAACAGGTATGGCCGTTCAACATCTTCTCTCTGCCCTGCCCTTACCCTTAGCTAGCTGGGGGCTCACTAGTGAACCCCTATTGAACACGTTGCTCTGGTCTGGACCTTTTTTTTTTTTTTTGGTACTGGGAGTGGAAGCCCAGGGCCTTGTGCATGTTAAACAAGCACTCCACGCCAGCCCCTG
This sequence comes from Spermophilus citellus, assembly GCF_964194105.1. Taxonomy (NCBI): domain Eukaryota; kingdom Metazoa; phylum Chordata; class Mammalia; order Rodentia; family Sciuridae; genus Spermophilus; species Spermophilus citellus. Next base: position 136,399,377 of record NC_138187.1, on the reverse strand, counting down.
GGGCAGGCCTTCGCAACCTGGCTCTCCAAGCATTCTTTTAAAATCATCTGCCAGCTGCAAATTGTTTGTGTAACTATTGAGAGTTTCAGTAATTGATCTAACTTCAGTAATTGATCTAACTAGTGGGTCCTGTTGAGACATTATGATTAACACAGAATTGACTGATCATTTCCCACTCGCTCTGAACACAAATTCTTAAATGGATCTGGTGGGTGAACACAAGAGACTTTTTTTTTTTTTTTTTTTTTGGCACAGCCTAAAACTCTTCAAAAGGCTGCCATCTTTCACAAACTTATTGTTATTTCAAAGAAGGTGTCCAAACAGCAGGTACACCTCTATGGGATTCTAGTATATATGGAAGTTATTATTTAAATGACTATTAGTATCTGGGAGGAATAAACCCAACCAGGGAAATCAGTTCTATGTCCTATGGATACAAAACTCATGTTCTTTCCTGGGCTTCCTCTGAATGGTCAAACCACTTTTCTTCGCGTGTTAGCACCAGCTTTCCCAGGAGAGTTACACAGAAGAGATTGTCCATGGAAGTATCCATTTAGCATGAGTGCCCTAGAGGCAAGATCAATCTCTTTTGGGGAGAGAGAGTGGTTCATACTGTTAGCACTTAGGGATACATTTGTTTTGCTTTGTTTTAATTTAAATGAGAATTTTAAATTGTGTAAAATGCTTAAAACTCAGGAAAAAAAAAGAAGATTATGCAACTTCAGGGCTGGGGATGTGGCTCAAGCGGTAGCGCGCTTGCCTGGCATGCGTGTGGCCTGGGTTAGATCCTCAGCACCACATACAAAGATGTTGTGTCCGCCGAAAACTAAAAAATAAGTATTAAAAAATTCTCTCTCTCTCTCTCTCTCCTCTCTCACTCTCTCTTTAAAAAAATAAAATAAAAAGATTATCCAACTTCTTAGTGATTTTTTTTCCATGTTTTAAAATAGATTTTATGTTTTTAGATGAGTTTGGTCACTCTGCTGTCACGTATAACTAATTAGAACAAATTTTTTAAAATATGCAAAGCCAAAAGTGAACCCTAATGTAAAACTAAGGAATTTGGATGCTAATGATATATGTTGATGTAGATTCCATTGTAAACAAATATATGGGCTGTATTAGTTTATCTTAACTACTCATCATTGAAATAGTCGGACAAAAGACAAAGCACCTGTCTACCTGAAGTTCTCTTCATCTGTGCTCCATGGGGTGGTACTAGTGCCATTTCTTAAAGAATGTGGTTTTCCACAAGCCTTCAGCCTTTGCCAGTATTTCCCTTTACAATGTTCTTTTATTATTCTTAGTGGTATTATATTCTTCTATTATGAACTCAGAGAATGAGGAAGAGAGAGATGGAGTAACTGCCCAGAAATCAGAAATGGATGAAGGGCAGTGAGAGTAAAACTAGCCCAATTTAGGAAAGGCTCCAGGAAATGTTTAAGGGATGGGACAAGGCAGGGCCATCTGTGGTGGGCTGATGTGTTAGGGAGCTGTAGAGGGGGTCTGTCGTCAGGAGGCCGGTCTTTGTTAGTGAATAAATACACAGGATTAACACAACAGGGCTGTTGTGAGCAGTGAACGGGATGAAAGAGCAGTGTCTTTAGTGACCAAAAGACCTGACAAAAACAACATATACACCTAATTAAAATAAATAAATAAATTTACAAAGAAAACATAAAGGAAGAAAGGTTTATTTTGGCTCACAGTTTCAGCGGTTCAGCCTATTTGAGGCAGAACATCATGGCGGAGGGGTATGGTGATGGAAAGCAGCTCAGAACACTATAACTAGGAAGCAGAGAGAGAGATCTCTTCTCTCACCAGGGACAAAATATCAACCCCAAAGACTGACCTCTAGTGACCCAACTACTCCAAGCCAGACACTGCCTGCCTACAGTTACTGCCCAGTTAATCCATATCCATGGACGAATGCACTGATCAGGTTAAGGATATCATAACCCAATCATTTCACCTCTGAAAATTCTTGCATTGTCTCCCACACGAGCTTTTGGGAGACACTTCATATCTAAACTTTAACAATCAGCCTCAAATTTCTGTGACACTGAAACTTTATATATATATATATATACTTTAAGATTTAGAAAGCTAATAAAAAGGTAAAGGACTAACATTAGATACACTATTATAAGTTACTTAACAAATAAATCCTTATTTCACCCAAAGTGATCATGCTAGCAAATCAATATCAACAGTTGGTAAACTGATAAATACTATGAAAGTTGGAAATACTCATATATGTTGACAAAGGAATATTCAGAAAAGAAAATATGATCTGAAGGTGTTTCTTTAGTATCTTTTCACAAAATCTTCCCTAATAATAAGCCTTCTCAGAAACCAAATCAAACATCAGAATAGTGATTCCTGTTTAGTTGTGCTATGAAAGGCAGTACTCCAGTGTCTCCCATAGCCACACCTCAGAAGCACTGGCCTTCAGTGCCTGTTGTACACTGAAGATCCGAAGACCACACTATAAGAGATGACTCACATGTCAGGTGGCTAAGAGTATAGTAATAGCTAATACCTATAAACTGTTACTATGGGACAATAGGTACCAATCTCAAAATCAGGGGGTTTTGTACGTGATCTTATTCACAACCCCCCAACAAAAACTCTATGAAGTATATACTTTTATTATCTCCATTTTCCAGGTAAGGCGATGAGCCTTTCAGAGCTTAAGTGGTTTGCCCATGTTCACAAAATTGGTAGGTACCAGAACTAGGATTCAAACTCCAGTGTGCTGACTCCCCAGTCTGTGATCTTTGAAACTGTTACATGTCCACCCTAAGATACCATCTCACTCCAGTAAGATTGGCAGCCACTATGAAGTCAAACAACAACAAGTGCTGGCGAGGATGTGGAGAAAAGGGTACACTTGTACATTGCTGGTGGGACTGCAAATTGGTGCGGCCAATTTGGAAAGCAGTTTGGAGATTCCTGGGAAAGCTGGGAATGGAACCACCATTTGACCCTGCTATTGCCCTTCTCGGACTATTTCCTGAAGACCTTAAAAGAGCATGCTACAGGGATACTGCCACATCGATGTTCATAGCAGCACAATTCACAATAGCTAGACTGTGGAACCAACCCAGATGCCCTTCAATAGATGAATGGATAAAAAAATGTGGCATCTATACACAATGGAGTACTATGCAGCAATAAAAAATGACAAAATCATAGAATTTGCAGGGAAATGGATGGCACTAGAGCAGATTATGCTTAGTGAAGCTAGCCAATCCCTAAAAAACAAATACCAAATGTCTTCTTTGATATAATGAGAGCAACTATGAACAGAGCAGGGAGGAAGAGCAGGAAGAAAAGATTAACATTAAACAGAGACATGAGATGGGAGGGAAAGGGAGAGAAAAGGGAAATTGCATGGAAATGAAGGGAGACCCTCATTGCTATACAAAATTACATATAAGAGGTTGTGAGGGGAATGGGAAAATAAACAAGGAGAGAAATGAATTACAGTAGATGGGGTAGAGAGAGAAGATGGGCGGGGAGGGGAGGGGGGATAGTAGGGGATAGGAAAGGTAGCAGAATACAACAATTACTAATAGGGCATTATGTAAAATTGTGGATGTGTAACCGACGTGATTCTGCAATCTGCATTTGGGGTAAAATTGGGGGTTCATAACCCACTTCAATCTAATGTATGAAATATGATATGTCAAGAGCTTTGTAATGTTGTGAACAACCAATAAAAAAAAGAAAAAAAATGAAACTGTTACATGTTACTTTCAAAATTGAGCACAACCTTTTTATATATAACAATATGTCTCCAGAAGCCAAAGACTCAAGATAATTTCTCTTGGTCCCATTTACTTGCCCTCAGTACTATTTATTTATTGAGATTAGTATTCAATTGGTTTACTTCATTGAAAAACATTCACTACCAAACATTAATGAAAAGTCATACAGCTAACTTTTTTCTCTAAAATAAATGTCAAATACTGTATAAAATGTATGTAAAGTGAGTTAACCCATACCACAAATGTGCATTATAAAATAAAATAAATGACATTTTATTAGTTGGTCTGGGTCAATATACAGATATGTATTTATTACCAAAATTATGGGAGGGGGTAGAAAATAGAATAGGAAAGCAAATTAACCTTAATACTTGGGCTGAGGTTGTAGCTCAGTGATAGAGCACTTGCCTAGTAGATGTGGGGCTCTGGGTTTGATCCTCAGCACCATATTAAAAAATAAATAAATAAAATAAAATAAAGGTATTGTATCCAAAAAAAAATACCCTTAATACTGATATTATGTTTTCCTCTTTCCTTTAGTAAATTCTAAGGCTACATATCAAGGATTTCTTTGTAATCAATGGACTTATTGTTCCTCAAAACCATTCTAACATTTAGCTTATAGAAAATTTACATCACAGAAGACTGAATGCTGAGGCCCATGTTTCCATAAGGGTGAATGATCATCTAGAATGTGTAAAGTTGCCTCTGGTCTTACTATTGTGGTAACAGTAATAAAAATGGATCCTCTTTATCTGGTATGTTCCCATTTTTTTAAATGAGAGATTTCATTCAAAATCAAAGAGATAGTAAATGGCAATGATGGTTTTTTTTTCTTTCTTTTCTTTTTTTTTTTTTTTTTTTTTTGATGTGTGTATGTGTGTATGGTGCTGGGGATTGAACCCAGGGCCTTGTGTATGCAAGACAAGCACTCTACCAACTTAGCTACATCCCCAGCCACAATGGTGAATTTTTGAGCCAGGAAATCTGGCTAGGAAGTGCAGGGACTTAACTGTAAGGGGTAGTGCACACTGTGGATTTTGACACTGATTGACCTGTGTTGGAATTGTGGCTCTATCACTTAATTAGCTAATACCTTCAGATAAATCTGTAAGTCTGTATTTCCTAACCTATAGAATGGAGATGGTACTACAGTATAGTATTGCAGTGAGGGTTCCCTCAAATGATGTAAGTGAAGTCTATGACACCTAAGATATACTCAGCAAATAAAAACACCTACCATTTATTGAATGCTTATTGCAGCCAGATTTTATGCTAAATATTTTACAAACATTATTCGTTTAGTCTCCCAATAACTCCATAAAGTAGGTTGTATTATTCTCATTTTTCAGAAGACAGCTTTAGAGAATCTGTGCAGTCAACTCATGTGGCAAAGCTAGTGAGAGACAGCAGGGAAATGTAAATCCTGGTTCACATTGCTTTTTCACAAGACTCTTAAAACTAAAGCTGGGATCCACCATAGCTGATGAAAATCACAAGTCAGAATTGAGTTTTCCCGAGTTTCATAAACCGAGTTTCAGTCACATAAATATTTCAGTATAAACATGATGATTTCCTTGCTATCCACTGTTAAAGGATCTCTTGTGTTTCCCTCATCTTGAAGACACAGACACTACAATCTTTTCAAAAATATTTGCATAGTGAATTAATTTTGAAATTAGAAACACTGTCTCCCTTCAGGCCAAAGGGCATGTTTATTTACAGACAGGAAGAGAAAATTAGCATCTCCCTAAAAGCAAAAGCATAGGCATGCTTATTGTCCATTATAAAATACTTGGGTTCCCAAGCTTACGGTGCCTCTGCTATAACACAGCTCACTGTAAATGCAGGGGTTTCCTGTTCTTCTTTACACTGCCCTGTGGAAATTTTGGCCCAAGTAACCAACACGAGGAAAACAGTGGCTATGTGGTTACTGCACTTTTGCAAATAACAAACTTTACTGTGCCTCTGACACAGGAGTCATAAAGTAATAGTAGGCTAATTTGTTAGTTTGCAAGTAAGGCAAAATCTCAGAGCCTTTATAGTTCTTGATTGCCTTCTCCCACACCACCATACACACTGAAAATATAAGCTGAATGAAAACAGAGCCCTGTTCTATCTTGTTCAGCTATTTGCAGTGTCCAAAACACTGCCTGATCACAGTAGGTGCTCAATAAATGTTTGTTAAATAGAAAAGAATAAAGCTTGCTTATATACTCACTTAGAACTACCAGTAACCAACAAGGTAACTGTATTTGTAGACCTCTGTACAATTGTATTAATGTTGACACTTTTGACTGCTTTTATATCATGTCTAAAATTTACATTCTAATAGTTATATTTAATTATCTTCCCCCAAAATTATGTAAGAATATGGAATTCTTATCATATAAGTCATTATTTAAAAACCTAAACACCTGAAGGAGGAGCATGGGAGGAATAGACAAACTCTAGATAAGGCGGAAGGGTGGGAGAGGAGGAGAGGGGTCAAGGGGGTTAGAAATGGTGGTGGAATGGGAGTTCATAACCCAACTGAGTCAAATGTATGAAAGATGATATATCATGAGCTTGGTCATGTTTTGAACAACCAATAATAATTTAAAAAATTTAAAAAAAAAGAAATGGTGGTGGAATGTGATGGACATTATTATCCAAAGTACATGTGTGAAGACACGAATTGATGTGAATATACTTTGTACACAACCAGAGATATGAAAAATTGTGCTCTATATATGCAATATGAATTGTAATGCATTCTGCTGTCATATATAAATAAAAAATTAATTTAAAAAAAACCCTGAACACCTCCAGGAGGCAATATTTTAGTATCAAGTGCTACCCACAAATCAAGGCCACATCACCTAATGCTATTGTCACTCACACCCTCATTGTGAGCCCTGAACCTTCACAACAAGGAATCAGGAAGTCCCTGAATTTCCACAGGGCTCCCTGGATCCCCTTTAAGGATTAATAATATTTTTCCCCTCTTCACTGGCCACTTTGATCCAAAGCCTCTCTTTTTGTTGCCAATAACATAATACAGACTGGATGAGTTACAAAGGAAAGAGTTTTATTTAGGTTCATGGTTCTGGAAGTCCAATGTCAACAGGCTATGCACATCCAATAATGGCCTTCTTACTAGAAGAGATCTGAGGTGGTACAGGACATCAAGTGACAAGACACAGGAAACGTGTGTTGTGTGTATGTGTTATCTTTTCTGGCCTCTCTCTCTCATCTTATGAAGCCACCAGGATTCAATTATAAGAGCTCCATCCTAATGACTTTATGTAATCCTAATTGTCTCCCCAAAGCATCACCTTTAAAGACCATAGTTGGATCTTAATCCCTCACAATGGGTATTAAATTTCAACATGGGAACTCTTTGGGGGACACCCTCAAACCATATCTGAACCGTGGCACTTCACCATCTCCCATCCTGTTTTCCACGGGGAATGTGGAATATGGGAAATAGATATAGAATATGAAATATGGAAACCACAAGTCAAAATTCACTGAGCAGCAAAGATATGCTTCAGTCTAAGCAGCAGAGGTCAATGAATCAATGCTCACAGACCCTTCATGAACATTGGAGCACGTAGACACAGCTTCATTAACTAAGTCATGCTGGTGGCCCTGAGCCTGTTCAACAGACTGTGGACAGAATGAAGATGTGGAGAGAAGGAAAGACAGACAGTGAAGGAGAGAGATCTCCAAAGGCTTATCTGGGGTAGAAAGGTAGTGAGCCAGAATTTAATTTCTCCATTCTCACTGGTACCAGTTTAGACTGACTCTCCTACAAATGCTTTAAAACGAATAGGAAATTGAAAATAAAAATATCCAAAATGGGTCACTTCCTTACTGAGCTGCATGGACTCTTTCCCACCAAGCTCCCCCAGCTCCTTAACAATGTTCCACATCAGCAGGTAGCTCCCAGGACTGGGAGGTGGGCAGATCTTTAGCACTTGCCAGAGTCTTCCACTTAAGTCTATTGCAGATGAATGTTTTTCAACCTCTGAGTCTTGCACAACTTCAAGCTAAAGAAAATAATTAAACTAAAAAGAATTTAATAGCTAGATGTAGGTGAATGTAATATGTTAGCTATTTTCTCTTTTTTTACTGTTTAGAACAAAATACATGGGCCAGGATTTTTTCCCGAAAACTTTACTTCTTTAACTATTTCCTCTCCGGTTTTAACATGGAGAGTTATCTCTTTTGTATTGAAAAAAAAAAAAAAACAACTTCTAACATCTGCAAATGTTATAGGATTTTTTGCATCCCAAGATATAAGCCCAAATTATTTATGTATTTGCATATTTTTTTTCTTATGATTCTCTTCTGAAATGATGAGGATAGGGTATGGGTCCTAGACAGGGTATAAGAAATCATATAAAAGAAATTTCTGTTAGTCTCAATAAAGTTAACCAGCTTTCCATCACTATGACAAAGTATCTGAGAAAATCAACTTAAAGAAGGAAAAACTGATTTTGGCTCATGGGTCCAGAGCTTTCAGTCCATGTACACTTGGCTCTATTATTTCTGGGTCTGTGTAAAGGAAGCACATCATGATGGAAGGACATGGCAGAGGAAAGTCACTTACCTCATGGTGGCCAGGAATCAGAGAGGGAACAGGAAGAATGGGGCCAGGGAAAAACCATGGCCCCCCCAGGCATGCCCCCAAGGACTTGCTCCCTTCAGGTAGGCCCAACCTCCTAAGTTTCCACCACTTCCCAAAATTCCATAAATTATGACTCTATCCATGGCTCAGAGACCCCACCTCTGAACACCGCTGCACTGGAGACCAAGCCTCAACACATGAGCTTTTAGTGAAATATTTCAAACAATAACACATAACATTCTGGTAGGAGACTTCAGATTCAGGACTATAAATGATCAAACTAAATCACTGAGGCCTGTTATGAAATTAAAAATATGTAAACTCCTATAGTTTGGATCTGGAATGCCTCCGAAGGTCTGTGTGTTAGACTTGGTCACCAGTCTATGGTGCTACTGGGAGGTGGTGGAGCTTTTAGGACATGGGACCTAGTGGAAGGAAGTTAGGTCATTTGGGTCATGTCCTTAAAGGAGATATAGGGACCCACAGACCTTTCCTCTTTTTGTTTCCTGGATTCCAGGGGGTGAATAGCCTTCCCCCACCCAATGCTCCCAACATGATGTACCATGCCACTATAGAACCAAAGCATCAGAACAAAGTGACCATTGACTGAAACCTCTGAAATTGTGGGCCAAAGTAAATTTTTCCTCCTTTGAACTGTGTATCTCCAGGTATTTGTCATAGCAACGAAAGGCTAACACACTGAACCAGCATTAATGGTTGCTTTGTTTGCTAGTATTATTCAAACAGAACTTAGGAAGGTAGAGCCTTTGTTTTAAAATCCTTGTAATTGTCAATATCATATAATACAGATTGTGACTAGATTAATGGATTTACGTATGTTTTTACTAGGCTGCTTTCATGTAGGAAGGCATGGATAAATAGAGGAATTATTGACTTTTCCTCTTCGTGTAACATAAAGATCAGTTATTTTAAGAGATGACTACATTATACTTTACACTTTCTATAATCATGAACTATGTAAAATGCCCAAAGGAATTACACTAGTGTATTTAATCATACTGTACCTTGGAATACTAAATGTATTAATTTGTTTTGGGTTGCGGTTGACAAAAATCTTACAGCTAAGTAACTATAAAGAAAACGAGTTAATTTTGGTTCATGGTCCTGTAGGTCCTAGGACAAGAGGCTTGCATCTTGTGATGGTCTTCTTTCTGGCACAGTTTGGGTCGTACAGGCATTACATCGCAAGAGACAGCATGAGTACACCTGTCTTCTGATCTCTGTCCCTCTTGTTATAAAGCCACCAGGATTCAATCACAGGGACTGATGACCTTAGCTAATGGTGATCACTTCCCCAAAGCCCCACTTCTAAACACTATCATCATATTAAGATTGTACTCTCTAATACTTCACAATTAAGATTAAATCTTGACACATAAACCTTTGGAGACATAAACCAATCTCAAACTGTTGGATTTCACCCATCACTTCCAAGACTCATGTCCTTCTCACAATGCAAAATACAATGCTTTGCTGATTTGAAATTTCCTCCACAAAATCATTTTTAATTTTGGCCTCCTACAAATTGAGGGACATGGTGACAGCACACCAAGTTCTTTGCTACTTCATGGCAAGGATGAATGACCTTTTCTGCCATTTCCAATAGAATCCTCATTTCTATCAGATATTACTTTTCTAGCCCTCTCATCTTCTGAGGACTCACCAGAATTGCCCATTATACTTAATTTACAACATTGTCAGCTATTTCTAACCTACTCCTCCAAATTTTTCCAACCTCTTTCCATTCCTCTACATTTTCAGGTACAGGAAAAATATAGACCCCACTTTTTGATAGCAATTTTCTGTCTTATTACACAGTATTGCATCACTATAACAAAAACACCTGAGGCAGGCTAACTTTATAAGGAAAAGACATTCATTTAACTCACAGTTCTGGTGGTTTAAAGTCCAAGATTATTCATCCTCGTTGAGGACATAATAGATGGACAGCATCCCTTAGTTCATGGCTTAGTTTAATCATGTGAATAGAAAGAAAGAAAGAAAGAAAGAAAGAAAGAAAGAAAGAAAGAAAGAAAGAAAGAAAGAGGAGCATGCAGGATAAGGAGAAAGAAAAAATTCTATATTTCAAAGAAGAAAAGTATTGATAAGTAGTATATTTGTTTGTATTTTTCAACTCCACCTTTAGCCTAAGGTTAGAATTCACTAGAAAACATCCCAATAAAGGGAAACATCCATTTTTTATATACGATGAATTTTTTTAAAGTATTATTAATTTTTGTAATTAAGACAAATAGTCTTACAATTAATATTTGCTTTTGAGGATTGGAAGAGGACCATTTGGAAGTACTATACCATCACATTTGATCCAATATGGCACAAAGAGGGCACACCATTCATGGATATACCAGTTCAGAATTTTTAATCTGAAATCTGAATTCTTAAACATTTGGGTTTTTAATCTGAAATCTGAATTCTTAAACATTTGGGTTTTGAAGTATTTCAATCTTGTATTTTCAGACTAGAAATATTTGACCAATAAATCTAGGCAAACATTTCAAATCTGAAATACTTCTGGCCCCAAGCATCTTAGAAAAGGACACTCAACCTGTATTTTTAAATGAGATGATATAATTTAAAAATCTGATTAAGTACAAGATTTGGCAATCTTTCAGAAAAAGAGAGATGGTGAACTGCTGAGTACTGGCATTAAGGGAAAGAGGGAAGTCAACTTGAGAAAGCAAGAGGCAGTAATTAGAATTTTGTTTGCACAGAACATGATATTTTTCAGATACCAATATTCCTGGAGAAGGGATTACTTTGATCAGCTCCCTTTTGAGCTAGAAATAGGTGGATCTGAATTGAGAGGAGTTTTGCTCAGCGGATGGCATGAGAGGAAGACAGATCACTTGGAGCATGAGTCACACTGGAGGCAGACAGACCTGAGGGATGTAATGCATGAGGGGCCTGTGAACAGCCAAGGGCAGCAAGGAGAGAGGGCATGAGGAAGAGGAAGAGGGTGTCAAACCATGGGAAGGGAGACGTACTTTATCAACCCAGCAACCTTCTGGAGTACAACTGGCCAGGGGCCACGGAACATCATTCCCTGTGATTCCTTGTTCTGGGTGTGTCAGGATGCTGACTCTTATTCTGTTTGAAAGGACACAAAGTGAAGAGTTTGAAGATGTGGCCTTGGCTCTCTCAGAATGAGCAGTCTCCCGGCCATATTTCTGCTGTTTGCTTCATTCTGTACCCCTGCCAGGCAAAATGATTGAGACCTGCTTCTGGCATTCTTGCTGGTGTATTTTAAGAACAAGTGAGTAAATTTCTTTGGGAACTAAATTTGGTGCCAAAATCTGGGCACTTCTAGGGATTTAAAATAATGAATGAAGATACCGTGGATGGCTGATGTCCCTGTTGCCTCTTCTAACAAGAAACACTGGTTTTGTGTGTGTTTTGAAGAATAAGAGTCTTAGTACCTACAAATTTAGTATCTTGTTAATTGTCCTTGGCTTTATAAAAAGTCAACATGATTTTAGTATTTTATGATTTATCTTTGGCATGTCCCCCAAAAGCACATACACTAGGCAATGCAGCAATGTTTAGAAGTGGGGCGTTTAGGCAATGATTGGATTGTGAGGACTCTGACCTTATCAGTGGATCGATCCATTACATGGATCAATACCTGAATGGACTACTGAGAGGTGGGACCTAGTTAGAGGAAGTAGGTCACTGGGGTTGTCTTGGGTTTATCTTCTTCCCGAGAAGCGTTCTCTCTCTCTCTCTCTCTCTCTCTCTCTCTCTCTCTCTCTCTCTCTCTCTCTCTTTCTCTCTCTCTCTCTCTCTCTCTCTCTGCTTTGCAACTGCATAAACTGAACAGTTTTTCCCTCTGTCCTTCTGCCATGTTTTGCCTCACATCTCAAGCCAAATAAATAGAGCCCACTGACCATGGACTCAAATCTCTAAAACTATAAACCAAAGCAAATCTTTCCTCTAAACAGTTACTGTCAGGTATTTTGGTCACATTAGGAAAAGCTTATTAATGTAGAAATTGGTACCAAGAAGCATAGTCATTGCTTCATCATACCTTACCATGTGACTCAGAAGTCTTTGGAAATAGTTAGTGGGAGGTCTTGGAAAAGTTTGGAGATGCAGTCTGGAGAAGACTTATAAGGTGGTAAGCAGGGGTTAAGGGGCCAGTCTACTGGGAGTCCAAAAGACCAGAATGCCAATGGGAATGCACACAGTAAAGACTGTCCTCAGGAGGTGTCAGATAGAAACGAAGAGGCTACTGGAAACTGGACTAGAATCCATTCCTGTTACATCCTAGCAGATTACATGTCTACATTTTATCCATGTCCCAAGACTTTCTGTGGAGCTATATTTGAAGGAAAAGGACAAATAAGTCAGATTTTAAAAATTTCAAGTCAACACAACATTCAGGTGATAGCATGGGTATTGCTGGATGCTTTTCACCAAGTTCACTATGAAAATCAGGAGCAAAAAGCAGAGCAGAAAGATTTGAAAAACTTTTTTTCTCAAAATTTTGCCAGAAGTGGTATAAAGTTAAGACCTCTCAACTTTACCACTTTTCTGGCAAAACTGATGCCATTAAAGAGAAATCAAGCACTTTGCACAGAGACAACAGGAAAGATGCCCTGAGGGTGTCTCAGGAATCAGCAAGAGCACGCCCACGGGCCACGGTAGGCTCAAGGGTGAAAAAAACGAGACCTCATTGCAGGAGAGACCAGGGGGACACCCTGCTTGAACAATGGGGCCTAAGATATTTCCCCGGAATTTGTTTCACCATCCCCAGCTGTCCAGGACTCACAGGTTACTGCAGCTTTGGTCCAAGGAGGACTGCTATACAGCTGGAACTGGCTGCAGACCTCAGCACCATCTGTGTATAGGATGCTGGAGTTAGAGGGTCATGGAGGTTTCCACCAAGATTTCAAACAAAGTCCTGGGAGACCAGGCAAAGAATTGCACCATCAGAATACCTGCTGGCAGTCCCTAAGAGAACCAAGTATGAAGATGTGGGAATGAAGCCGAAACTGCAGTGAGACCCCAGGAATGATGAGATGCCAGGAATGTGGAATGTCTGCTGAGGAAAGTCGCAGGCAGAAAGCAGAGTCAGACCAAGAGAGAGGCCACGTGGGCTGCAACCAGAAAGGCCGTAGGAGTGGGGCTGCCCCTTTGGGGCTCACATCTCACCACCATATATTGCCATATGTGGAGCTTTAGGACTTAATATGTGCCCTAATGGAGTTCAGTCCCGTCCTTCTTTCTATGCCCTTAGACAACCCTCTTGGAATGGGAATGTTTACTCTGTACCACTGCATCCTGGATGCATATAACTTGCTTTTGATTTTCACAGGTGCTCACAGCCAAAAAGTTACCTTGAATCTCAAGAGACTTTGAACTTGGAATTTTGAGCAATACTGGCATCTGTTAAGAATATGGGGACTCTTGAAATAAATGCATTTTACATTGTGAGGTGGGCATGAACTTTCGGGGGCTAGAGAAATATTGTGGTTTGGTCCCCAAATGTCTCCAAAAACCTTATGTGTTAGGCGATTCAGCAATGTTCAGAGGTGGGGCATTTTGGCAATGATTGGGTCCTGAGGGTTTTGACTTTATCGATGGATTGATTCATTGATAGCTGAATGGACTACTGGGAAGTAGGATGTGATAATTGGAGGAAGTACATCCTAATAGGAGGAAGTAGGTCATTGTGGGCATGCCCTGGAAGGGTTTATCTTCCCCCTGACCCTCCCCCTCCCCCTCTCCCTCCCAGCTGAGAAGCTCTCCTCTGCCATGCCCTTCCATCATGTTCTCCTTCATCTTAGGCCCAAAGCAATGAAGCCAACCAACCATGAACTGAATCCTCCAAAACAATAAGTCAAGATAAACTTTTTCCTCTTCCACTATGCTCCTGTCTGGTATTTTTTTTATCACAACAAAGAAAATCTGACTAATGCAAGTAGGGATCTAGAATCCTATCTGGGAAGTTTGAGAGTATGGCGGGGGAGGGGGGGGTAACAAAACAGCACTGATGACCACATGGCAGGGCAATTCCCAAGGTAATGTGCATTATCTCATGCAAACTCCACAGCAACGTAAGAGGAAATTGCTATCAGTGTGTCCATTTTATACATTAGGAACTGAGGCATAATGAATCCCTGAGTCAGGTACCACAGCCAGTATATGATGATGTCAGGACTCAAAAACCTACATTCTTGAAGGAGTCACCAAACTTTTTCATTAAAGAGTAAGATAGTAAATATTTTTAGCTTAGCAGATTCATTCAGCTTCTTAGCAGCCCCTTGGCAAGTTGTACAGACACAACTGTTTTAATTCTGCCATCGCAGTGGGAAAGCAGACATAGACAGTATATAAATGAATATGTATGGCTATGTCAGTAAAACTTTATTTACAAAAACAGGGAGGTAACTGGTTAGATTTGATTGTTAGCTCTAGTATGCTGACACCAGCTGTTTACCATTATTATATGTTAGTGCCTCTTTGGATATATTTTCATACTGAAATCCTAAAGTTATTTTGTTGCTTCTGTATATTTGTTGCTATATGGTACACACTGACTTCCTTATTAGTGTAGTAAGTAGTCCAAAATAATGATGCATTGAAAATGTATGATTCTCTTTTATAGAAGCTTAGGTCTTAGTAAGTATATCTAGGGGGTCATCTTATCATTTCTGCCTTATAATAGAAATGCAGAGACTTATTTTATACCTCCACAGTCCTCTAAAGCTCTGAACTAGTCAGAAAACCCACTCCAAGTGTGCCCCATGTAGCGCATCCAGCTTGGTTGTTAGGGTGTTTGTTTCTAAAGATCAGACAACAATGTAATACACTTTGACGATCCAGGGCAGATGTGGGGATAAAGTCTAAGCTGAAAATATTACTGAGGAACTTAAAGTAAGATCAGAGGCATTTCCAACCAGGCATGTGGCAAGTTGGCATTTGGAAAATGTGCCCGTCTTGTGTGATTTCAGTGTCCCACTGAGCTCCCGCCTGCGACACAGCTGCAGTGGGAGGAGGCCAGATTTACAAGTGGTGTTGACCTCGTTGTCAAGGGAAGTAAAGTAGATTTGGTTCCATTCTCCGTCCCTTAACTTGACAGAAGCAAACAGGCTTCTGTAAAACATGATGGAGCTGACCCTAGTGTGCCTACTGCAATTGGGTGCTTATGTATTTATATCCCTCTTCTTCGTTACTTCTTCTTTGAAGATGGTTATAGTCATTTTGTTTGTGTCTTACTTAGTATACCTGAATCCCAGAGAAAACAGGCATTAACAACAAAGTGACATTACTAGCAAAGGAAGTACTGACAAACTAGCAAAGATGTTGGGCAATCGGCTTCCCAATTTCCAGGTCCCTAACTCCTAATATCAGCACTTAGTGTTACAGCTAGGTTTATGGTTTTCTTTCCTCTATTCACATTCTATTTCTTTCTCCTTCCGTCCTTCCCTCCCTTTCTCCCTTTTTCTCTCTTATTCACTACCTAGTTACCTTGTTTCTATAGCTACTAATAGCAGAGCTACCCTCGAAACTATAATGGAGTTTGCCTCTTCTATTCTTATTTTAAAGAAAATTGAAAATTGAGTACTTTGAAACTTAGTGAGTTCCTGCTTTTTAATTGCTCTGCTTCTGATAGAAAATCCACTTTACCATACCTGATTTTATATCATTTGAAATGGGATTGCCATCATATCCACTTTTAGATTATGGTTCAAATAAAGTTTTCTTTTTTTGAAATGAATTCTGAAAATAAAATAAAAAATTATTCTCATTTCCAAAGTAAGTGGCAGATAAAAAAAAAAGGAAAAGCTTACATGTATTTGCACAAATATTCTTAGGTACTTGGAATTAAAGGAAAATGTGTTAATCAGTTTGGCAATTCTAAATTCCAATTATGTGTTCTTAATTTTAAAAAGCTCCCTAGATGTATCACAAATAAAAAATGCTCTTTTTCTCTTTCTTTCTTTTTTTCCTAAAATGAAGAAAATAATTTAACAAATTTATGGCAAAGCAAATTTATTTTTTGTATAGATCAATCCCTAGAGGGCATTAACTAGTTTTAAGGGAGTTTATTGGAGAGGATGGCTTAACAAGCATGCACAGAAGACAGACAGGCATTCATGCTGCGAAGTGGAGGAGGAAATAGAACACTTCAGCATTACATCCTGGTCATACCAAGGTCCATTGACCCTGTGTTCATTCCAGATAATTAATTTACAACACATTAAACCTTGATGTGAAGAAGGCTGTTATGCATCAATTGTGTAGGAATAAAAAGTGTTATTGATTTAGGATTTCTGTTGTATCATGTGCTGACAGAATCCAACAACAATAATCGAGTTATATCTCAAAGATGGAGCAACCCTTGTTGAAGGACAAATTTGCTAAATGAGTGCATTCTTGGAATACACTTAACAGAAGTGACACAACTGGAGAGGTGTTCTGCAGGGTGGGCCAGGAAGCACAATGAGGACCAACCCAAGTGTCTAATACATATTGATAAAGATGCACTCTAGAAATCAAATTTGGGGATGTGATAATGATCCTCTTTACAGTAAAGGTCTAAAATAGCCCCCTGCCCTCTGCCAAATCCAGCCATTATTATTTATTAAATAAAATATGAGTGTGTGGACCATTAATTTTCAACAACTGACATGAATCGAAGCTTTCTCCCATTTGAAGCATGGGAATTACAAGGGTGAGGCCACACAAACTCGAAGTCATGACGTTATGTAGATACTAAAAGAATCAGTTATCGATTTCAAAAATCAAGTAACCTCACTAACTAATATAACTTGCATGCAGGGAGAAAAAAATAGACAATGAGTAAAATGTTTGGGTTTCAATCCTCAATGACCAAGAACAAGTCACTTCACTTCCCACACAATCACATCTGTAACTCGAAAAAAATATCACTCTCTCTACTTACTCATCGGGTTAATAAAAGGATTAACAAGGTAATATAAGAAAGTGATCAATAATATTATTTGATCATGTTCAAATATAATACTGAAACTATTTTATTGGAAATAGATGTTTAGAGATAATATAAAGACAAGGAGGACCTTTTTTTTTCCAGGTGAGACATCCTAAACATGGCTTTTTATTTTTTTTATTTTTTTATTATTGGTTGTTCAAAACATTACAAAGCTCTTGACATATCATATTTCATACATTTGATTCAAGTGGGTTATGAACTCCCATTTTTACCCCGTATACATATTGCAGAATCACATCAGTTACACATCCACTAAACATGGCTTTTTAATATCAAATCCTCTCCACTTTCCCCCAAGTAGTTTATAGCAACTTAATCTCGCCTGAAAAGACTTATTTTGAGCAGAAAAAGTAGAATGGGATAAAGTTTATATGGGTAGAGCAAAAAGTAATCCCTTAGAAGGTATTAATTACTCTTAAAAAAATTGGACATTTTATATATATATATATATATATATATATATATATATATATATATATATATATATATATAGCATGTTTTATTCACTGCCTATCCAAATATCCAAATATCTTTTCCACTCATGTCATTTTCTGATCTATAATAGAAAGTGGGTAGGGTCATCAGTGGACATTTGTATTGATCCAAGTTCTTATAATAAAAGTAAAACTCTTATAGAGCTGCACAGTTCAATATGGCAGCCACAAGCCACATGTGGATATTTAAATTTAAATTAATTAAACCAACAAAACTTAAAATTCACTTCATCACTCACCACAGATCTGTTTCAAGTACTCAGGAGACACAGGTGACTGGCTAGTGCCCTCTATATTGAACAACACAAATAGAAACCATGTTTCTCTTCACAGTAGGTTTTGTGAACTATACTGCTATAGAGAGGCCCCTGAAGGCAGAGTCCTAGCTCAGCATCTCCAGGGGTTCAGCCTCATCCATTTCCTCAGCATAAACTATTCTCTCTCTTCCCCAAGGAACTTTGTGATTTCCTGATCCTTTATCTCCTCAAAGCCTGAGTTTCTCGAAGGACATGAAACAATTAAATGGTTTTTGTTTGTTTTGGTTTTTTTTGCTATGGGTCTCAACACCTGGTTGAAAAACCATGCTTCTCTAGTAGCATTTACGCAACAAGGGAAAAAATAGAAATAAAAGAGGAAAATTGATTAAACCAAAGATCTGCCTGGGTTTTCTAGGGTCTGCTTTCCAAACTGGAGGCTTGTTTGTTTAAAGTAAATAGACTCTCTGGGCGCAGTGGTGCATGCCCGTAATCCCAGCAGCTCAGGAGGTTGAGGCAGGAGGATCTCGAGTTCAAAGTCAGCCTTAGCAATGACAAAACACTAAGCAACTCAGTGAGACCCTGTCTCTAAATAAAATACAAAATAGAGCTGAGAATGTGGCTCAGTGATTGAGTGCCCCTGAGTTCAACCCCTGGTACCAAAAAAAATAGAAAAAATAAATAGACTGATTTAATGGCCAAATTGTCATGTCCACTATAATAACCAACTCAGTGGAATCTCAGAGAAAGAAATCTCAGAAGGATAAGAATCAATGTGTGATCAAAGTAGCCGAGAAGAGAGGCTCATTACAGTTCTGACCAGCCCATCTGACCCTTTCTGCTTTCCTCTGAGATGTTCACCCACAGTTTGATGCTCAAACATTCTCTTTTTCAAGTCCCACATTTGAAGTTCAACAAATTTTCCTTCAGAATTCCTCTAGATCCATCCAACTACCCATCAAACCAAGTATGCTTCTCGGTTTCCATGCCCATAAATTCAACTCGCCATGAATTGAAAACATTTTTTTTTAATTGTGTCTCTACATGAGAAGAAGACTAACATTAAACAGGGATGAGAGGTGGGAGGGAAAGGGAGAGAGAAGGGAAATTGCATGGAAATGGAAGGAGACCCTCAGGGTTATACAAAATTACATACAAGAGGAAGTGAGGGGAAAGGGAAAAATAATACAAGGGGGAGAAATGAATTACAGTAGAGGGGGTAGAGAGAGAAGAGGGGAGGGGAGGGGAGGGGAGGGGGGATAGTAGAGGATAGGAAAGGCAGCAGAATACAACAGACACTAGTATGTCAATATGTAAATCAATGGAAGTGTAACTGATGTGATTCTGCAATCTGTATACGGGGTAAAAATGGGAGTTCATAACCCACTTGAATCAAAGTGTGAAATATGATATGTCAAGAACTATGTAATGTTTTGAACAACCGATAAAAAAGAGAAAAAAATTGTGTCTCTACTGAATAAGTGCAGACTTTTTACCTTGTCATTGTTCCCTAAGCAATACAGGATAACAGGTATCAACTAAGAATTTAGGTAAATCATCTATAAATGATTTAAAATATAGAGGAGAATTGTGCATCGGTTATAGACAAATACTATTTTATTTTTAGATAAGGGACGAAGCATCTGAGGATTTTGGTGTCTGTAGAGGGTCCTGGAACAATCTGATGGATCCTGAGGGAAGACTGTGTCTCCTTTCTCCTGACTCATTGGGACAAGAAGTTTCACATTGCCACATTGTCCTCAATTGCCATGCTTTCTCCTAAAGTTTAAAAGGTTAGAGATAAGTAAGTTTCTCTCCTCTTTCTTGTCTGCCAAAGGAATCAAAATAAAACAAGATAGGCAACTTAGTTTATGTTAAGATAATGATGAGAATGCAATGAATTGTTTTTATGCAGCATGGAGAGAGGGTAATTCAATGTAGTATCTTTGGAGGAAAATACATGACTATATGTGTCATTCACTCAAATGCGGGAATTCAACTTTTATGAATAGATTATTTGTAAAACTCCAAAGCATAAATGAAAATCCATGCATAATTATACTCATCGTGATGTTATTTACAAAATCAAAAACTAAAAAATGCCCCAAATTCCAACCAATATAAGAGAATATGATGATGCCCTTAAAATGTAATATTTTTGGAATTGCTTATAATAGCCAAAACAATTAGAACAATATTTTTATGGTTTTATTCCATATACCACACAGTCTCGACTAAATTAAAAACTACAAATCTACCAACATCAAAAATCAATATTAATAAAACTTTACTTCTAGATCAGTTTATGGTTGCTTTTTTCTTTCTTCCATGTTATACTTGCTGTACTTCTATTTTCTGCTTTTCATTTGTTCATTCAACACACTGTTAAGCATTATTATATGCCATTTGTTGTTCTAGGCAACAGGGATATGACAATGGAAAAAAAAAGAACTTGTAGAATCTCTGCTTTCATAGAACCTCAGCCTCATTGACAAGATCAACAATAAATTTTTTAAAAAATTAGAATATATAGTGTGAAAGGAACTAATTAAATATTACAGAGAAAAAAGATGACCAAAATAAAAGAGGTTTGGAGTGGCCGGGAGGGGCTGAAGCATGTGCAAAACAGTCAGGGAGGCCTCCCTGAGATGGTGACATTGTAGAAGAGACCTTAAAGACATGAGAGGATGCCACATGGAGATGTGGGGACATGTTCCTCACAGAGAGAACAGCAGGTACAAAGGTTCTGAGGCAGGCTGTGCCTGGAGCTCAAAGAACCACGAAGAGGTCATGAAGCTGCAATGACAAGTCGTGCCATTGGTTATGACTTGGATCTTAAATGTCCCCCTACATGCAAAAGGTTTGGTCCCCAGCCTGTGGAACTATTGACAGGTGGTGGAACTTGCAGGAGGCGGAGCCTAGTGGAAGGACATTAGGTTATTGGGGGCATGCCCTTGAGGGGATTCTGGGGCCCTGGCCCCTTCTATTTCCTGCACCCATGAGCTGAGCAGCTATGCTCCAGAACACGCTCCCCTCCTTGATGTTCTACCTTGTCACAGGTCCAAAAGCTACAGGGCAAAATGACCATGGACTGGAAACCGTAAGCCAAAATAACTCTTTCCTCCTCATAGTTGATTATCTTGAGTATATTGTCACAGTAACAGAAAGCTAACATGTATTCTTATAACAAGTCAGAGACAAGCATTTAAAGAAGAATAAGGTAAAAAAAATCTCTTGTATCAATACAATTAATATGTAAGAGACGCAGAATAAGACCTGCACCCAGTAAAAATGATCATATTGAAGTTCCGTTTAATTTTTCTAATTGCTTCCCAGTGATTCCATCTGGAAATTTATATGGCAATGACTATGAATCTCAAAAACAGTGTAATGGCTTTGCCTGTGAAAACAGGCTTTTATAAAGGACTCTTACAAAGAAGCTATTGTGTCCATCAAAAGATATATGAATTATAGTAAATTCAATGAAATATTTTACTGAAGTTGAAAGGAATAAAAATGGATAGATCACAAAAGCATATTGTTAGTTGAAAAATATGAGTCCATTGACCTAACTTATTAAACACACACACAAAGCAATGATATATATTACTGACAGATGTATACACATGTGTAAAGTTATAGAAAATTAACAGGAAAGATATACACTGAAGTCATGATAGTCCTTGCCCAAAAGATGGAAGAAAAAAAAGTTAGAAAAGATCAAAGGGGGAAGATTAAAAAGACCTGAAAAAAAAAAGGGCAAAATATTAATTGTTGTTCACATGAGCTGGAAACATAGTTACAAAAATCTTTGTACATAAATCTCTGTCCTTTTTAATATTTTAAATATTTCTCTCCTAAAAGAAAGAAAGGGAGGGAGGAAGGCACAGAATGGGAAGGAAAGCTTGTCCTGCACCTATGAGGGAGGCAAGTCAATCAAAACCAAGGAATGTTCAGGGGTCACCTAAGGCATGGCAGGCACTGTGCCCAGGGCCAAGGGTACTAAGGGTACTAAGGCAATGTTCCCTTCCCTAGAGCCGACTCCTGGAAGAAGTCTGGTAGGCATATGAGAATGTGTTCCAAAGTTAAACACACATCCAAACTCTAATTGCTATTGCCTTATTCTAGATAATCACTGAAAATAGTTCAACTCAATTTTCACTAAGGATTGTAACTCTAATTTAATGAGAAAGAGGATTCTTGGTAAAGATATGTTTGTCACCATTAAAGAAGACCAGATCAAACAGGGCCCTCAACAGCAAGCACCCTGAACCATTAATTACCCTCATCAAATTACAATGGGTTGAGATTCTTTCTCTTGCAAATGAAAGACAACTAACTCAAACTTATTTAATCAAAGTTCACCTATTGAAAAGTCCAAAGATAGTTCCAGCTTCTATTCTAGTGCCAGACAGGACTGGATCCAGATGGTCAAATAATATCAACTAGAGTCTCTCTCTCTCTACAACACTTGGCTGTATATTTTGTGAAGGCAGATTTCTCAGAAAGATCCACTACGGAAAGTCAAAGAATATCACCAACATTTTCAACTAATACCTCAGACACGGGAGTTCCAGGCTGACTCTGATTAGCTCCAATTGGACTGGCTATGCAGTGTCCAAAATTACTTCCAAAGAATCAGATTATTCTAGCAAAATGAATCTGTGTGTGTGTGTGTGTGTGTGTGTGTGTGTGTGTGTACTTAGCATTACTAGAGATCAAACCTAGGAGTGCTCTACCACTGGGCTTCACTCTCAGCCTCCTTATTTATTTATTTATTTGTTTGTTTGTTTGTTTGCAATGCTGGAGATAGAACCAAGAGCTTTTGTACATGCCAGACAAACTCTCTCCCACTGAGCTACATCCCCAGTCCTTATTTTCTATTTTGAAATAAGTTATCACTAAGTTGCCAAGTTTGACCTAGAAATCTTGTCTCCGTTTCCTAAGTAGCTAGAATTACAGGCATGAGCCACCAGGCCTGGATCCTATTTGCATTTAATGGTGGTTATAATCCAGAACAAGAAAGAGAATTTTAAATTCTTAAACAATTAATCCAGTTTCTGATAATAACTATCCAAAGTGTGAACACAGCCCTCAATGCACGTCATCATCTTAGAATAACCAACTCGTACCTTATAAACATTTCATCGTGTGCAATGATGCTTTTCGGAAACTGGTTCCCCATTTTGTTTATGGATGGTCATCTTTGATTTTTTTCCAAATATAAATCATTTCTGTCTTTAGAAAACAAGCTGAAAAATTAATGAAAACCTTCTATAAAAGTACAGCCCTTCTTGATACTCACTGCAGGTTGTCGGCCACTGACCTCAACCTTCCAGTACTGGCCAACAGTTATTCATACCTCCTCAAACCTCTTCAATTGCATGTTAATCGTCCTCCGTTTTCCAGCGATCCAGCTTCACAATCCTTCCCTTTCAGTTCCCTGTTATATATATATATATGACATGATTTCTCAAGTATCATAGTTTGATATTTGATATCAATAAATATAAGTTTGGGCTGGGGATGTGGCTCAAGCGGTAGCGCGCTCGCCTGGCATGCGTGTGGCCTGGGTTCGATCCTCAGCACCACATACAAACAAAGATGTTGTGTCCGCCAATAACCTAAAAATAAATATTAAAAAAAAAATTCTCTCTCTCTCTCTCTCTCTCTCACTCTCTCTTTAAAAAAATAAAAAATAAAAATAAATAAATAAATATAAGTTAAGTACAACTATGTCCTAAGCACTTTGCTGGGGCTGTAGGAACTCAGACTCAAAGAGACTCTCTGCCCTCATGGAGGCCATAGTCCAGAAGTGAAGACAGATGTATCACCCTTTCTCTCCTTTCTCAAACATCCCTCTCCCTTCCTCTCTTTCTATCCCTTTCTCCCTCGGCCTTAAGAGAGAAAGAGCCAGGACTGAAATTCAACCAGTTCTCCACTAGGCAAGCGTTTGAGGTTCCCTCAGTCCCAGGGGGAAGGTATCATTTTCTATGGGGAAAATGTGCCATGTGTGATTTTTTAAAGGGCCTTTTCCTTCCTTCCTTCCTTCCTTCTTTCCTTCCTTCCTCCCCTCCTTCCTTCTCTTCTTCCTTCTTTTCTTCCTGCCTCCCTCATTATTGACCATTCTGTGCTCAGTGTTAGATAACCAGTGGTGACCAAAGGAAGTTTTCTTCCCCCACCTCCCCAGGTCAATACTCTTTTTTTATCTATCTATCTATCTATCTATCTATCTATCTATCTATCTATTTATTTTTTTCTCATGCTGGGGTTTGAACCCAGGGCCTTAGTACACAATAGTCAAGTGCTCTGCCACTGAGCTACACCCCTGGTCCCAACCAAAGCAAGTTTTATATACTCATAAAACCTACAGCATAACTGTTTATACAAATAGACAAAATATAGGAACGCTGCGGTAGCATAAATGTATAAGGGAAGTTGCATAGAAAGAACTAACTACCTGAAGAGGAGAAAGTTCAGAAGGCTCCATGTCTGAGCTAGACTTGAAACATCAATTGAACTTTGCTGAAGGGAGAAGAAGGAAAAGCAACCAGGCAGAGGAACTAGAACATGCAACCACTGGAGAGATGT
Organism: Spermophilus citellus; assembly: GCF_964194105.1. Taxonomy (NCBI): domain Eukaryota; kingdom Metazoa; phylum Chordata; class Mammalia; order Rodentia; family Sciuridae; genus Spermophilus; species Spermophilus citellus. Next base: position 136,374,631 of record NC_138187.1, on the reverse strand, counting down.
GAGACACCACTATAGAATCCTATTTGTTCTGCCATTAAGGGAAATTGCTACTTCCGGTTCTACAACTAAGCTCAGAGCAATCCAGCAGACTCTGTATTGTTTTCTAAGTCCTGGGGAGAAGGAAAAATCATTCACATAGCACCAATAAGCTACATTTTTACCTCAACAGAGGCAAAACTGTATGGCATCAGAATTTACTCATGAGCTAAAACCAGGGAGGGGCCCAGTAAAAAGATGAACACATTTTATTTAAAGGAGCATTAAAATAGAAGGAAAATAAACATCATATACATTCTTTAATAAAGGAATTTCCTCAACCTCAATCTCAATCCATGCCTGTCATTACCTAGTCTGTTGCTGTGACTCTTGCCACCATCCCTGTATGTGGAAACAGCCCGGTGACAGATCTCTGCCTCACAGCAAAGCATAGACAGAGGTTGTTGACCACGTGTGTTTATGGACCTGTTCAACACCACAGAGAAGAGTTTGCTTAGGAAAGAGCTAGGGGGCTGCCAACACAAAAGCCAACGCACCCATTTCTTCCTACACCATGTTGGTCCTCTTGAAGTGAGGTCTGAGGTCATTCGTGGGGCACCAGGGAGGATGACTTGCATGGCTGATTTTATGAGGGCTGCCGAGAGATAAGGAGCAGGCTGCAGCTTTAACTGCCACAAGGTCAAATACTTAACCAAAAGTGAAAACAAAAAATAAAGGAAGCACAATGTTGCAAATGACAGAAGGAACCAACAAAGAGGATGGATGGAAATAATTTTATATCGAATATGCCTCGAAAATAGCCATATTAGGGTGACTGTATGAATCTTGGTGTGGTTTCTATTCTCTTTGGGGGAATCATCTCAAGTAACTAAGTACATATGGCATGTTTGTAAGTAAAGCAGTCAATGAAGTTAGTTACACCTCTGCATTTATTACTATGCCCCTGAGTATTATTAACTTTTATACTACCCATAAAATATAATTTATCACTTAAATAATTTGCTTTGTGTCAGGGTTCAGTGTGCTCCAGTGCTTTCTTGCCCATTAAATGAGATATTTTTACTTAATGAGCCAAGGATGTCCTTTGTATTTAACATTTGAATTGATTTCTAACACTTCATTTTTATAATAGTTCGGTGTGTAATTACAAAAAAAATGTGGGTTTCATTTCACGATGTCAAAGGAAAACAATTCAGAAAAATTGTTAAATATGGAAGATATTTTAAGTTATAAGAAATGGTTTCATCCTTAGCTAACCATTGAAACTGAGCGAACAAACATCATGGAAGTATGCAACCATAAAATCATTACTTCTTTGCACTAGGAAGCAAATGGTGGAATTTGGGAATTCCACCTGTCTGTTGGTTGTTCAAAACAAAAGTTCACTCTAAACTGCTCTGAAAAAAAAAAAAAACACAATCTGATGAAAAATACACAGTCAAAGCAGTCATGGTTAACTGAGTATCCCAGGATTATTGTCACATGATAAAAATGACCAACCTCCTAGACCTTTCCATGCAATCAAAAATGAGAACTGAAATCCCACATTTTCTAATCCTTAAATATTCTAAACAGTTGAGGACAATGACCATTACCAGGCCAGGGAAAAGGGAAGACCAGGCAGGGCAAGAAAGGAAAAAAAGATCTTTGATCTGAGTTCTATAGGCAGAAAGGCATTATATTAACTCAATGTGGAATTCACAATACTACATATATGCACGTGTGCATGTGTGTGTGTGTGTATGTTAATGTGAAGCTTCTATTTGGGTTAACAGCATGCTGGATTCATCATTGGTGAAGCATTTGTTATTCTCCTTTAAATAGATATAAATGATCATACCTATAGAAGACTATAGTTAAGCAAAGTAGTATTTTAAATTTTTGAATATAAAACAATGGAATGCTTATTTTCTTTTTTTATAGCATCTACAGAATTTTAGTATTTTTCTCTGTTGCTTACTCAGTCTCCCATTCTGGATTCCCTGCCTGTTCTTTCAGATCCACGAAAATGGGCCATCAATCTAATCATTTACGATGACAAAACAACTAGACCAAGAAGACCCTGGAACATTAGTATTGCAAAGTCGGTCAAAAACCATTTCCATGGTACAATAAGCTCAGGGGGAAAAAAAATGTCTGTTATGGTCCTTGCTTATAGATTCACAATGCATTTTTAAAACTGTGAGGGCTGGGGGTATAGCTCAGTGGTAGAGCACTAGTCTGCAGACACCACAGGTTCAATCCCCAGTACTGGAAAGCAAAAACAAAAATAAAAATAAAACAAACAAAAACACCATGGGAGGTTCTGCCAAGAAGAAATCATTTATGCCAGGGTCTCTCACACGTAAGCTATAGAAACTTCTGGTACAATCACACCTTTGAATACCCTTTGTACTAAGGTGTCCTCCAATAGAGTTTGGAAAATGGCTAAACAATTCAATTAAATAATCAGCTTATTGAATTAAGCTATCCTTCCCCTGAGCATTTCACAGTCCCTATAGCAGTCTTTTTTCACACCCAGAGGATTGTTTGCTATTCAGGCTGTAGTCATGTGAAAAGTGCCTCTTGGAGTTGCATTAGAGAGCTGTGTGCCTCTAACTCATATTTGATTATTCCAAATTTGGAGGTTTGTTGTATATAGACCACATCTGTTCTATATCTAAAGCATAAATCAATTAGTTAACATATTTTACCAGAGAAATGAATAAAGCATTAATAAATTAAAGGGTAAATGTGGTATAGACAAAAGTTTAAATTATGAACTATTTTTTTTTAAATGCAGATTTATTATTTGAATGAACATAGTTTGGATCTTTGGGATCCAGAATCCATGGAGGATCTAACTTTAATAAATGGAATAGTAATTATCTTAAATTAATACATAAATTGTTTTCAATTAATTTATCATTAACACTTATTCATTACTTTAAAAAATTATCCCAATGCAATTAATTGCCTTTTAAGGTAATAGTAACTTCAAGTTAACAAACATAATCCAAATATTAAAAATTTAATAAATCCTGAGAACTTGGATCAGAATGCATATTTTTTAAAAAACAGTATTTACAAAGGACCTGATTCATTTTTTTCAAAAAAAAAATTGATTCACATTTCCTAGATTTCTTTGATCATTGATGAATCACTTTCCTAATATAAACAGAAGCAGTGAATTATACTGTTAACACTATACAGCAACTCTGTTCTACAAAGTGAAGATTGATTTTAAAACAAGGAAAATGTTCACACCTATTTGAATTTCAATCCTGTCAAATTACCATCAAGTTTTTCCTTTCATTCTAATATGAATATAATCTTTAAATGTATTTACTTTCTAATTTTATATCTAGAAAAATTAATGGAAATTAATATAAATTGGTGTCATAACAAAAGCCCATACCCGGGGATCTGCTCTGCCTACCAAGGTACCCTTATCTCTTTTTACTCCTTCACCTCCTTATCCTCCAGCAAAACTAATCCCTGCCCGCGGGAAGCATTTTTTACTAACTCCTGTTCCAAACTGAGTCAGGTCCTCAAGTTTTCATTCCCATTGATGTCTCAGGCATACCTCTTTCATTTCAATTCGCACATTTTATCATAGCTATCTCTTTTTTTCTTCATCTGTGAAAGTTCAAAAATGGTGAATAAATGAATTAAACAGATGGCCAAACTCTTAGAAATGAAATTAACACATAATACCCTAGGTTTGGGTATTTTGCAAGAACTTAGTGATGATGGTACTTTGGGGAACAGAAGGGTCTGCTGAGAAGAATGTGGGAGTGTGATTGTTTTTCTGGAGATTTTTTTTTTTTTTTAGTAAGTAAATGCTATACCCATTCCTCCCCACCCCGCAGAATAATCTCTACTTCATTGTACTTGAAGTTAAAGATATAAATTAAAATGTCCCAGCTTTGCACAAGGATGTTCACAGGTACAGGGTGTGGCTGGATGGGAGGAATATCTTCCAATGTTCTATGGCACAGTAGGATAACTACAATCCTCTGCAAATACTTGAATATTTCAAAATAGCCAGTGGAGAGGATTATGACTATTCCCAACACAGAGAAATGATAAGTATCCTAGGTAATAGATACAACATTTACTCTAATCTGATCATTACAGAGTGTCAACATGTATTGAAATGTCACACTGTGCCCCATAAATATGTATGATTACTATATGTCAATTAAAAGTTTTAAAAGGTGTTTTTAATTTTCCAGCTTTCCTTAATAGTAGAAGATGCTACGGTCCCCTGCCTTGATGGCCCTATTGGCATGTCATCAATTTTCTTGCATTCCTATGAGGAGGAAGGTAGAGCTGAGTGTCTTCAAGATTGGAGCCCAGTATAATATTCTCCACTGATTCCAGCTCTTCTTGCATGAGTCCCTGTAAGGAGACCCAGCATATGCATAATCTTGAATTAAAAAAAGAAAAGTGTCTGTGAGCTTATTTAGTTGGGGGAGTGAAGCCAAGTTGGGCCCTTGAAGAAGAGAGCCCTAACAAACCTGCTTCCCAGTCTTTCTTGGTGATGGAGTTCCCTCCTTTTTAGATATTACTCCTTTCTGAAGCCTCAGCTGCAGCAGTACTGGGCAAGGAGCCCAGCTCTACTAACTTGGCCTTGATCTCTTTCTCAGGCCCTATTGCAGTGATTTGGGGTGCAGGGGATGAGGGGGAGGATTCTTAGCTGTCATCACAAACCTCCTTCTACTGTAACTAGAGCTTTGATATTACCAGATATTTCCTCTGGTGTTTTTTTTTTTTTTGTTTGTTTGTTTGTTTTTGTTTTTAGAGAGAGTGAGAGAGAGGGGGACAGAGAGAGAGAGAGAGAGGGAGAGAGAGAGAGAGAGAGAGAATTTTAATATTTTATTTATTTTTTCTTAGTTCTCGGCAGACACAACATCTTTGTTTGTATGTGGTGCTGAGGATCGAACCCGGGCCGCACGCATGCCAGGCGAGCACGCTACCGCTTGAGCCACATCCCCAGCCCTCCTCTGGTGTTTTATTAAAAAAAAATACCAAGTCCATGTAGTATCTCTTATTTATTGACATTGTAGTTTGCAATTTGCCCAGCCCCACACCTGGAAAAGGACAAGGCCGTTTTATCATATCAGAGCAAATATTCACTGCAGTAAATAGGAGAAAGTCAGACCTTCCACTTTCAGCCATCAGCAAGTTCTCACCTTCCCTCTGCATCTCAATTTTAGATGAAGACGAAGTGGATATGGCTCATTCTGCTACTGCACCCTCCACACATGAACAGCTTCCAGTGCCTGATGCCTTTAGTGCAACAGCTTGATATAAAACCAGTTACCCCAATAAGCAGCATGAATGCAACAGCATCTTGGCAGAACTGAGTCACTTACATGGGAGGTGGTAGATATTACTAGAGAAGAGCTAGACCATGTCGCACCAGCAACCTGACCCATCTCATCCCTTCTCCAAAAGGCAGTTCTCAATTCCAGGAGCCCTGACTGTGAGAGGGTATTCCTCCAGGTGGGAAGAACTCAGAAGAGTCAATATTCCAGGTCACAATATGCACTCCGTTCCTACTCTGCAGAGAGAAAAGTGAAGTGTATAATGCTTGAAAATCAAATTTACAAACCAAACAGAATTTTGCCACTGAGTTAAATTTCCCCTTACATGGCTCATCCTGAGATTGCGTTTAATAGAATTGATATGTTAGTTCAAATCAGATATTTTGTATCATTAAAACATCCACAAGCAAATTTGTTTTACATAACAGTTGAGGAACCCTGCGGAGAATTGCAAGCTCAGGGGAACCAAAGTGAAAACACAGTCTTACCAGAATGATTTAAATTAATTAAACAAGCATTAGTACCTTCAAGCGGTTACACACTATTGCTTCTAGTCTTTGGTGGGAAAAGCTATAATTTACATGTTCAATCATTTTCATCCTTTCTATGAATTAGTTATATACAGTAGCTGTGTTAGCTGATGCTATAAACAAAAGATGCCGTTGGAAACACATGCTATAATAATTAAAATGTTATTATGCTGACGCTGTCTTTCTTCTAGGATCCTGAAACATCTGTATTGACTGTGATAAGCATTGATTATCTGGAGTGATGTAAATATTTGGGGAGTTAATAATAATCAGGAATTCAGTGCATGCAAAGACAGCAAAGATAAATCACAGGAAATCCAGATCAAAGCAGAATTGTGAATTAGCTTGTTTTTATAGTTAATGACTCACTATAAAGTGCATATACACATTTCTTTTCTCCAATGAGAAGCACAAGGAAATGCCATAAAGAAACATCCCGTCCTGTGTAGCATTTTCTGTACATCTGTCGAATTTCCATATGTAGAGAAGAGGATGTCAACACACAGCACTACAAAGACTGAATTGATCCAATCCATCAAGTACTTAACATGCACTTTTAAAATCATTAAAAAGTTCTTTGAATTATTAAGACCTTTTTTCAAAAGAAAAAAAAAGCCCACAACTTATAAATCTTGCATTTCCTGAGAGGTTAATTTAAGGATGCTAAGGTCAGCAGTTATCCAGTTCTAGCGGAGATTCTAAAATTTGCCTTCAAACATGGCCAGATACTAAGCCACTTTCTCTTTTTATTTTTAAGAAAATCTCATCCAACATCATCACACTCATCAGGAAACTGACTAAAAGATTAACACATGCTTAAGCATTGAACTGGGGTTCTTTTCAGTTTTTCAAAATGAATACAGAAATAACTGGTGGTCAGGGGCCAATTCCTCACATGCAGGTACATGGAAACTGTAGAAAACAGAGTAAAACCCTTAACTTAATCCAAACCCATCCTGATCTGCTTTCCACCTTCTCTCTAGTATCACCACTTACCAATGAGCTTCTTTAAAGCTTCTTACAACCTCCTACACCCAGCAACTTCATAGCAGCCCCTGTCTACAACACCACCTCTCTCCTACCTGCCTACTTAAGGTTCTTGAATCTATAGTTATGTGATTGAGTCTTCACATACTCCAGAAAGTCTTTTTAGATGTCCCCACTTTGGTCCAAGTGCATTTCTCAGGTGTCCCCACAGCATCCTATCCTCACCTCTACCAAATTATTTACCGCATTGTATTGAAATGACTTCTCATCTCATCTATTTCTCCACAGGTCTATCAGGTCTTTGAAAGCAGAAGCCAAGCTTTATTAGTCTTCATATTCCCAGTTTACAGCATGTAGGAGCCACGAAATATGGCTCGGTGGATGAAAAAAATAAGTCAATGGCACCTTCATCCTCTTGATATAATTTGACTATAAGAAAGACCCCACCAAAGCAGGGCCACAACCAGAAAAGAATGAGCACTTATTCTATGCAAGTTCCAGTCCACCAAGTCCACAGTGTCCTAGGGAAGATCTAAATGTTATAAACTCTGAGAACAAAGTGAGAAAGAGGCAGAGAAAAACTAAAATCAGCCCAGAATTATATCCTAAACCAAAATTGGTCAGTAGTTAATATCATAAACAAATTTTCAAAGCAACACACACCAGTAAAATGATTCTCAAACCTGATTGATCCCACTCCTGAGTGTCTACTCCAGAGGTGGGAGGGGGGAGATGGGGGATGGACACAGGGAGCTGAGGAAGAAAGGGGAGGGAAACATGTCCCCAATAAGACATATATTAGAATGTTTACAGAAACATTGCTTATACTAACCAGAAACTGGAAACATTCCAAAGTTTCTCAATCAAAAAAATGGCTAAACATTCTATGGTATATTCATAAAATCAACTGCTGTGCTATTCAGCAATAAAAAATTGAAAGTGCCAACCACTGATTCACAGAACATAGGTGAATCTTAAAAGCATGCTCAGTGAAAGACACCATATAAAAGAGCATGTTTGCTATGCTCAGTTCTATGAAGCTGTATTCTATTTCTATGAAGTTCTAGAATAGGTCAACCTAATGGATGGTGAAATAGAAGAATTAGAGCATTGGTTGCCTGTTCTGGAATGGGCCCTGAGAAGATGTTCTGGAGTGGTGACAATGTTCTATATCTTAACAGTATGTATATATTTGTCTAAATGTAGCAAATGGTGCACTAAGTATTTTTTCATTACATTACATGTAATTTTTGCCTGGAAAATCATAAATAAACATTGCATTTTAATTAATGTATCTGCTGAAATATTCAGGAACGAAGTATACTGGTGTTTGTAACTTACTTAGAAATGCATCAAAAGACAAGATGGATTGATGGGTGGGTGGCAAGTGATAAAGTAAATAGAGCAAAGTGCTAATTGCAGACACTTGGTGGTAGGCATATGGGTATTCACTGTATGATTCAACTTTCCTATATTTGAAATTTTTATAATAGAACAATGAAGGTAAATATATATTCTCTATCTCCATCCCAATTGGAGGGCAAGAGATTGATGTACAGACCTACCACTTACCTACTGTGCATCTCATTAATCTTGCCAAGTGACTTTTTATGTAGTTAATGGGATTCATATTTAGGACTTACTGAAATTTGGCCAAATCTAATAATGTTTTGAGAATCACTCCCCAAACCCCCAATTTTTTTCTCCCACATATCACGAACTGATGCCTGAAATTCCATCAATATAGATTCACTTCATGAGGGAGAAGTAAATAATCCAGAAAATCAATAACTTATTCAAACAACAAAGTAATATAATAGAGTTGTCTGAATGTCTTTTGTGGAAGGCATGGCAGATCAACAACAGAAAAATCAGACTGAAGGAGAGCATGCAAGAGTGCCTTTGACAATCTCAGACATCAGTGATGTCTGAGAAGTACCACTTGGTGAAACAACCAAAGCAAGCTAGTTCACCCCCTGGGACTCAATTTACTCAGTCGTGAAAGGGAGAGAGCTTCCTTATTATCAACAATGGTTCCAAAATAGAGTTGCCAGGTCAATGATGAGATACCCAGTTAACTTTGAATTTTGGATAAGCAGAATATTTTTTTCAGTGTAAGTATGTCCCTGCTATTGTGTGGTACAAACTTGCTCTTAAAATCATTATTTACTTAATTTTCAAATTTAACGTGACATCTAATTTGTTACTGGTGTTTATTTGTTTGTTTATTAGTCTGTTGCTAAATCTGTCAGCCCTATACCAAGGAGATGCAAACATTAGAGCTTTAGCTCAGGCTCATTGCTGTTTTGATGGAAAATTCCTTGTGACTGAGAAACCGTGGAGACTTTACCAAGTATTGAACCCAGGGGCCCTTAACCATTGAGCCACATTACCACCTTTTTTTTTTTTTAATTTAGAGAAAGGGTCTCACAGAGTTGTGTAGGGCATTGCTAAATTGTTGAGGCTGGCTTTGAACTTTTGATCCTCCTGTCTCAGCCTCCTGAGCTGCTAGGTTTACAGGCAGGCACCACCGCTCCTGACCTCCATGGAGACTTTTTGAAAACTGAGAGTATTTTGTGTGAAAAGGACTTCAGTGCACAATGGGAATGGAATTTTGAGATCATAGGCCATTTAGTTGAGACATCCTCACCTTCCTTAAGACCTATGTGTGATTCTTCCCATATTTATCACCTACTACTATGCCCAACCTGAAAAGAACCACAGATGCTTCTATGGTACCTACGCAGACAGGTAAGGAAGGATGCTTCTCAAGATATCCGAGCTAATGTGATTGTTTCCACATGCAAATGTTGTTCGTGATCAGTAAGAAAGAATGGGAAACACTTGACTTGGATCAATATGTCTTCCTCATACAGTTGGACGACGGGAATAGCTTTAACCAAGCCCAGCTCCAGCTAAGCGCCTCCACCCCATCTTAGTGCAGGGACAAGAAGATGGTTCCTACTAGTCTGAAATAACAGTGGGGTCAAACTACAGACATCAAACACCCACCCTGGAATCTGGAAGAGGTCACCGGGGCTAACTGAATACTCCCTCCTTATATTTTAAAATCCTATATGAAGTGGCCACGGATAAAAAATGAGGTTTTCCCTAAAATGCTGACTGAATCTGTTTTGTGGGGTGGGAGAGGGGGAGAGTGGGAAGCGGAGACAGCTGAAATCTCTCTGCTGGAGCATTGGGTTGCAGAAGGGGGGAAGTGACTATTTCACATTTAAAAGCTGAGATTTAGAATCCAGCATCAGATGCACATTTTGGGGGTCCTGAGGGTAGGCATCAGACCCACAGGAGTCTTCGTTTCTTGTTTATGCTCATAGGCAGAGATCATTGTGAAGGAAGTCTGAAAAGAGTTGAAGGTAATAAGAAGTTACTGCCAGATAAAAGCCGACCTTCTACACCGAAGGTTTTTTCCAGGCTCCTTGCAGACGTGCAGTCTCTTTCCAGGGCAGGCAAGAATTCTGAGTCGGGAACCGGTGACATTTTGCACCAGCTTTTGAAAGGTTGCCTACATGCCAACTGAGGTCACGCCTAAAGAAACAGAAGTGTTTCTGGAGACCTAAATGCAATCTTCTCTACCTATACACATCCATGCAAATTTTATTTCAGATTTTCTACAAGCATTTTAAATTCATTTGCCCTTTCTTTATAACCCAGTGTCTCGCCTCGTGCTGTTTTGGTCTCTCGGGCGATTGTTCGTTCCCTCCACCTAGCAGTCTACATTTAAGATTTTTATTTAAAAAAAAAAAAAAACATGCATTAACTTCTCTTTCTATAACCCCTGCGCAGCTTTTCCTTTGATTGTCATAACAGTTTGTACTACCCGGTGGCACCAGGATTAATTGTGTCTTCAGTCATTATCTTGTCCTTGTTTTTTTTTTTTTTTTTTCAGATTTGTGGCCTCTGAAATTTTTCATAACAGCTCAGGGACTAAAAAGACATCTTCTTCACAATAGCATAAACTAATGCTCTGTAGACCCAACAATTGATGTTTATTGCACCTTACAAAACTACTTTAATTACCTTCAGATTACTGGTTTTGTTCAGATAGATTCATTCCCATCTAAGGACGCCTGTGGACATTTACAAAAAAAGTCTTTACAATGTAGTGCTCTATGAAGAACTATTATAATATTCTCCCAGCCTATGTAAAGAAGAAAGAAAGAGAGATGGATTTGTATTAAATCCTTTAAAAAAAAACTTTAGGTATTAATGCAACAGGAAGGTTTTATCTCTGTATATAATATGAGTTGAAAGCCTGGTACCTTAAGACTTAATTTAGTCTCAGCGAGTCCTGGCCTCGTTCCAGCACACAGCTCCAGTGTTATTATCAGGTTCCTGCGTATCAGTCCCCCAAGTTGAACCAAGCCTCTAGTTTATGCTGACCCATTTACTTAGACATAATATATATGTATTTCTTTACCCTTGGCATCAACTGAAAAGATAAGACATTGGAGAATATCTCCACATTACTTAGTATGTACTCCACATTACCTAAAGAAAATAAGCAATTTGTTTCAATTTTTATTTTACAAATAAAAATATTCATTCAGATAATGTGTATCAAGCACTCAGAGTGCTAGGTGCTGTGCCAGGGGTTTCATTTGTAATACGTCTTTCAATCTCTATAACATTTCTATGAGGTATTTATATAATCTCCATTCTACATACAAGGAAACTGAGACACAGAGAAGTTAAATAAGTTGTCCAAGTTCCAAAGCAAGTAGAATAGCCAGGATTTAGACCCACAACTCCATTTGGTAATTGGCCACTTTTAAATTAATCATGTGTTTAATTATATTTTGCTTTTAATATATTCAATATTAAATTTGGTTGGCCAAAAATGATGCAATTTTACAACTACATATTTATTTTCATTTTATATAAGAAGTGTCAAAATGGTAAAGTTAGCTAATCATCTTTACAATTTTAAAATCCTTTGCCTTTCATACTTTAGATAAAAGTTAGTGTGTGACCTAGTTCGCTTCAGAGAATTTCTAGAGACATGTGGATCTGATGGTCTTTTCTGTTCACTCCCCACTGTACTATGAATCAAAATAAAACCAGCTATAGAACCTGTGCTTGTGTCTATATATGCACATACTGCAAGGCAAAGCTAGTTCATATGAGTAATAAAAGTGATTGGGACACATGAAAATGTGCCCTTCGATGGATATTATTATTGCAGATTGTTATCTTGCATTGACTTTTCTAAATCTTTCAACAAGGTAGATGATCAACAAGATGGGGAACCCTGAAGTTAAAATGGCCATATTGGTTTTATCTCTAGGTACAATCCACACAGTTCCTTTTCAAATGTTTCCCCACAAAACAAAGAATTCAAGACTCCCTTGATGCATTAAAATATAAAACTCTTCAAATGTGTTGACCTGAGAACTTAAATGAAATTCATTTTGAGATATTTGGGGTCACATGCAAAATACCTTTGGGTTGTTTAAGCCATTGACTCTTCTTCTCGAAATTCCTTTCCCTGATAGAAATTTGATTCTGATGCCAGGCTGATTCACATCAAATAATTTCAAAGCTAGTTCAAGGCAAAAGCATGACATCAGATTGCTTAGTGTTTGGCTCTATTCTAGCTTAAACCCCCAAGTTGCATTTTCCTCTGAACTTTTCTCTTCCTTCAGCACTTCTTTTATACCTAGCTGTCCTGGGTTCTTTACCACAGCCCCTTCATTGGTGAAAAAAAACAAAGCAGTGAAAGAATTCACAATGTGATATCTAGGCTAAGTTATTGCATTCTTTGGCTAAGAAGCTTCCATGCTGAGATTCTGAGTAGCAAGGTATTTAGGGTTAAATCAAGATGGTCTCTACTCACCTCTCATTACAATAAACAGGTTAAGTTTGTAGCTATCACCCTCCCTTAAAGTTGTATAAGTAAAAAACCTTTGCCTGCAGTGTTTTAACTAAAAGTCATAATCAAGGGAATTTGCAGAAAGTGTAGGTAGTCCTTAGTTGGCCTTCATTCTAAAGCAAAAAACCCACCAAAAAGAAAAGCAAAACTAACGAATCCCACTGCACTGCTTGGCAGCCTTTGAGAAGGCATCAGGAAAACTGGAGGTCTCCCTAGGCGTAGCGTACATTCCTACTGTGAACTTCTAGGGAGGTCTTCAAACAGCGCAGGTGCTCCCAACACAAGGCACTTAGACTGCAGAGTGATTAGTAAGAAAGCTTTCAAGCGTAAAAGATAAAATATGAATTTAAGCAAGAAGAGAAATGATGTTGAATTTCAACTATTAAAAAAAAAAAGGCTGGTGCATGCTTGTAATCCCAGCTACTCTGGAGGCTGAGGCAGGAGAAGGCAACTTAGTGAGACTGTCTCCAAATTTAAGAAATAGATATTTAAAGGCCAGAGATGTAGCTCAGTGGTAAAGTGTCCCTGGGCTCAATCCCCAGTACAAAAAAAAAAAAAAAAACTTTTGCTTTTTTTATATATTTTTTAAAATGGATGATAATAAGTAACACAGTACTTTAATATTTAAATTGATAGCAGACATTTAAAAGTAGGATGTAAACAAGGACTAGTGGCTCACACCTGTAAACCCACCTACTCAGGAGACTAATACAGGAGGATCACTTGAGCCAAAGAGTCCGAGGTCAATCTGGGAGACATGGTAAGACCCCATATCAATAAAGGAAGAAAAAAATAAAATAAAAAGAATGATATAGCCCTTTCTTTTAGCTTTAAGATAATCAATTTCCAGATCCTTGCCTTCTAGTTACACTGTCCTAAACTCTCCTCCTTGAAGGCAGGCTGTGGTGAGGGCTTCCCATCGGTCCTCCTTTCCACTCTCCTTGGACAACTTCTCTTTACCCTTTTTACAAAAGAAAAGCACACCTCCTGCCCTCACAACCACCTTCATCTTCTGAGAGATGAAATTTTAATAAACTGTTACTTTGGATGCTTCGTAGTCATCAAAATGAGAAATGTATTTATACTAGTGTTTTGATGCACCAGTAAAAATGTAATGATTACTCAATCCCATGAGCATTTTTTAACATTGACCTTTTGAAATATTGCCATTTTAAAATCTCAAGCAAACATTTAAAATATTTATTAGTGTCACTTTTATTGAATGAATAACCATCGTTACTAAAATAATGATAATAAACAAATTTCATGTCTTATGAAAAGTAATTACACTTTCCTAAGCCAAAAAAGAAGAAAGAAGAGTAACAATATTTTAAACATTTGCAAAAGTCTTTCACAAAGATAGTTCCATCCTTATATCTGCTTCTGCATTTCACTTGTTGCAATTATACTTTCTGGTAAAAGTGCCTAAAGAAGGGTGGGCGGCCGGGAGCCCAGGATGTGACTTCCCTCGGGGATCCTCGCGGCCGCTATAGGTCTCACTATCTGTTGGCTGGGACGCAGGTCTTGGATTCCATCCTTGAGACAAGAAAGACGTGGTGAAGGCCCGGAGGTTATTCTCCCAGACAAGAATAGAAGCAGCCAAGGAGGATGCTGTTGAACCAGTTAGAAGGCTTTTACCATCATCCCACCAAGATATGATAATGTGGACTTGGGAAATGTCAGAGAAGATGCAAAACAGAGGACAGATTTCAGAGAAAACCAAATTCTTTAGAGATCAGCTGAATTCAAGCTCCCGTTCGCCTGCTTCCCGCAGAAAAACAGCTGTGACTCACCACTAATCCATCCGGCTGAAACAACTGGTCAGCCCTTCTCTTCCTATGGAGGTAAATGCCTACCGAGCCTTCATAGGTAGTGGCCACAGGTTTGAAACGGGGCTTGGGAGAGACAGTAAGGACCCACCCGTTGCATTGGTCGCCCGGCAAAGGGAAACGAACTGTCGCCATTTGCAAGAGATACCACCATGGCAGAGAACTGACGTCATCAGACTGCGGCGAAGGAGATAACTTCATTGAAACCTACGGCTACAGGCGTGTAATTCCCTAGCCTTCCCTCTCCACACATCAGGGAAACCTTAAGGGCCCCTCCCAGCTCTCCCGTAAGGGCCCCTCCCAGCTCTCCCGTGAGCCAGCCCGAGGGAATCAGAGGTGGCGCGGGACCCGCGGCGCGGAACTACCTCTCCCACCAGTGCTAACAGCTGAGGTCTCTTGCACCAGCTACCGGGGGCATGGCTACCAGAGGGCAAGTAAAATTCGCTGAGGATTCTCAGCCCCAAGCTCTACAAACTTAGGGTCTGAGGGGATGGCAAACTGGAAGAGTGTGCCCAGTCGTTCATGAAAACAGGGCTCCCGGGAGCAGCAGACCTGGCGTGTAGCCAGTATTGTGGTGAGCGGCACCCTTGAGAGGGGCCTGGCTAGAGGAAAAGTGGGAAGTGACTAGACACAAGAGGAGGCCCTAGACACTCAGGATTGGAGACTTGCCCAGTCTGGGAGGAGCTGCTGCACAGTGATTGGTTCCCACATATTGACAGGAGAAACTTGGCCTGGTGGGCACAGCGCCACCTACTGGAAGAGAAGTTAATCAAACTCTAAGACTGCATTTATTAGCTTTTTTTTTTGCTTTTTTTCTTTTCTCTTTTTTTTTTTTTGATTTGGGTTTTTCTTTCATTTTCATTTTTCTTTCTTGTTGTTTTTTTAAATTTTTTTTTACGATTTTTTTAAATTTTTTTTCTTCTAATTTTAATTTTTTTATTATTATTTTTTTAAAATTTTTTTCTTTTTTTATTTCCTATTTTTTTCTTCTTTTGTCTTTTCATTTCTTTTCAATTACCTTATCCCCCTTCCTTGAATTCTACCTGCTTACTCTCATTCTCTTTAGTGACTTCTTCCCTTCCCTTCTAATACCTTTCCTCCCAAGCATCTAATAAATTTATAGGAGTAAACAGTAACTCATCAGTCAAACAGAACAAGAAGTAACATGAGCAGCTTCAAAAAGCAAGGAAGAAAAGGAGTACAAACAATGCAGGACAGCCTAAATATTCAGGAGGACCTAGAGTCATCAGAAAAATGGTCATATAAAGAACTCAAGGAACACCTTAGACAGATGGAATGGAACCTTAAAGAGGATACAAGACAGCAAATTCAAGCAGTGAAAGAACACATTGAGAATGAATTACATAAACAGATAAAAGAAGAAGTTAAGCATCTTTATCAGGAGATAGAGATTATAAAAAATAATCAAACAATAATTCTAGAAATGAAGGAAACGATAAACCAAATTAAAAACTCAATTGAGAGTATCACTAACAGAGTGGAGCAAGTAGAAGCCAGAACATCAGATAATGAAGAAAAAATATATCATCTTGAGAACAGTCTAGCCAACTCATAAAGGCTGGTAAAAAAATCACGAGAAAAACATCCAAGAGTTATGGGATAACATAAAAAAACCAAACTTACGAGTCATCGGGATAGAAGAAGGTACAGAGATTCAAACCAAGGGAATGAGTAACCTGCTGAATGAAATAATTACAGAAAACTTTCCAGAAATAAAAAAGGAAACAGATATAGAAATTGAAGATGCATACAGGACACCGAGCACACAAAATCACAGTAGACCAATACCAAGACACATTGTTATGAAGATATCCAATATGCAGAACAAAGAGAAAATATTAAAAGCTACAAGAGAAAGGAGGCAGATTACATTCAGGGGTAAACCAATAAGGTTAACAATGGATTTTTCTTCACAGACGCTGAAAGCAAGAAGGTCATGGAACAATGTATTTCAAACACTGAAAGACAATGGATGCCAACCAAGAATTCTGTATCCAGCAAAATTAAGCTTCAGGTATGACAACAAAATAAAAATCTTTCATGATAAACAAAAGTTAAAAGAATTTGCAGCCAGAAAACCAGCATTGCAAAGCATTTTGAGCAAAACACTACACGAGGAAGAAATGAAAAACAATAACCAAAAACATCAGTGGGAAGTGCCTCGGTAAAGACAGAGGGCGAGGGGAAAGATACTCATGGAGAAACAAACTAAATTTTTTTTTTAAACAGGATAAATAATCAAACATGGATGGAAGTACAAACCATATATCAATAGTAACTCTGAATGCTAATGGCTTAAACTCTCCAATAAAGCGACATAGGCTGGTATCATGGATTAAAAAAACAAATCCAACAATATGCTGCCTCCAGGAGACACATCTGATTGGAAAAGATATACACAGGCTGAAGGTGAAAGGATGGGAAAAAATATACCATGCACACGGTCCTCGTAAGCAAGCAGGGGTGGCCATCCTCATATCGAATAAAATCGACTTCAAGACTAAGTTAATCAAAAGGGATAAACAAGGTCATTATATACTGTTAAAAGGAACCATTCACCAACAAGACATAACAATTATCAATATTTATGCACCAAATAATGGTGCTGCGACATTCATAAAACAAATTCTCCTCAAGTTCAAGAATCAAATAGACCACAACACAATAATTATGGGTGACTTCAACACACCTCTCTCACCACTGGACAGATCCTCCAAACAAAAGTTGAATAAAGAAACTATAGAACTCAATACCACAATCAATAACCTAGACTTAACTGACATATAAATATATCAACCATCATCAAATGGATATACTTTTTTCTCAGCAGCACATGGATCCTTCTCAAAAATAGACCATATATTATGCCATAGGGCAACCCTCAGTAAATATAAAGGGGTGGAGATAATACCATGCATTTTATCTGATCATAATGGAATGAAACTGGAAATCAATGATAAAAGAAGGAAGGAAAAATCCTACATCACATGGAAAATGAACAATATGTTACTGAATGATCAATGGGTTACAGAAGACATAAAGTAGGAAATCAAAAAATTCTTAGAGATAAATGAAAATACAGACACAACATATCGGAATCTATGGGACACAATGAAAGCAGTTTTAAGAGGGAAATTCATCGCCTGGTGGTAATTCCTCAAAAAAAGAAAAAATCCAACAAATAAATGAGCTCACACTTCATCTCAAAGCCCTAGAAAAGGAAGAGCAAAACAACAGCAAATGTAGCAGAAGGCAAGAATTAATTAAAATCAGAGCAGAAATCAATGAAATTGAAACAAAAGAAACTATTGAAAAAATTAACAAAACTAAAAGTTGGTTCTTCGAAAAAATAAATAAGATCGACAGACCTTTACCAATGCTAATGAAGAGAAGAAGAGAGAGAACTCAAATTACTAACATACAGAATGAAAAAGGCAATATCACAACAGATGCTACAGAAATACAGAAGACAATTAGAAATTATTTTGATAACCTATATTCCAATAAAATAGAAGATAGTGAAGACATCGATAAATTTCTTAAGTCATATGATTTGCCCAGACTGAGTCAGGAGGATACACACAATTTGAACAGACCAATATCAATGGATGAAATTGAAGAAGCCATCAAAAGACTACCAACCAAGAAAAGCCCAGGACCGGATGGGTATACAGCAGAGTTTTACAAAACCTTTAAAGAAGAATTAATACCAATACTTTTCAAGTTATTTCAGGAAATAAAAAAAGTGGGAGCTCTTCCAAATTCATTCTATGAGGCCAACATCACCCTGATCCCGAAACCAGACAAAGACACCTCAAAGAAAGAAAACTACAGACCAATATCTCTGATGAACCTAGATGCAAAAATCCTCAATAAAATTCTGGCGAATCGAATACAAAAACACATCAAAAAAATTGTGCACCATGATCAAGTAGGATTCATCCCTGGGATGCAAGGATGGTTCAATATACAGAAATCAATGTTATTCACCACATCAATAGACTTAAAGATAAGAACCATATGATCATCTCGATAGATGCAGAGAAAGCATTCGACAAAGTACAGCATCCCTTTATGTTCAAAACATTAGAAAAACTAGGGATAATAGGAACTTACCTTGACATTGTAAAAGCTATCTATGCTAAGCCTCAGGCTAGCATCATTCTGAATGGACAAAAGTTAAAGGCATTCCCTCTAAAATCTGGAACAAGACAGGGATGCCCTCTATCACCACTTCTATTCAATATATTTCTCGAAACACTGGCCAGAGCAATTAGACAGACGAAAGAAATTAAAGGCATAAAAATAGGAAAAGAAGAACTTAAATTATCACTATTTGCAGATGACATGATCCTATACCTAGAATCCCAAAAGGGATACCTATACCCAAAAGGGTCTACAAAGAAACTACTAGAACTAATAAATGAATTCAGCAAAGTGGCAGGATATAAAATCAACACGCATAAATCAAAGGCATTTCTGTATATCAGCGACAAAACTTCTGAAACGGAAATGAGGAAAAACACTCCATTCACAATATCCTCAAAAAAATAAAATACATGGGAATCAACCTAACAAAAGAGGTGAAAGATTTATACAATGAAAACTACAGAACCCTAAAGAGAGAAGTAGAAGAAGATCTTAGAAGATGCAAAAATATACCCTGTTCATGGATAGGCAGAACTAACATCATCAAAATGGCGATATTACCAAAAGTTCTCTATAGGTTTAATGCAATGCCAATCAAAATCCCAACGGCATTTCTTGTAGAAATAGATAAAGCAATCATGAAATTCATATGGAAAAATAAAAGACCCAGAATAGCAAAAGCAATTCTAAGCAGGAAGTGTGAATCAGGCGGTATAGCGATACCAGATTTCAAACTATACTACAGAGCAATAGTGACAAAAACAGCATGGTACTGGTACCAAAACAGGCGGGTGGACCAATGGTATAGAATAGAGGACACAGAGACTAATCCACAAAGTTACAACTATCTTATATTTGATAAAGGGGCTAAAAGCATGCAATGGAGGAAGGATAGCATCTTCAACAAATGGCGTTGGGAAAACTGGAAATCCATATGTAACAAAATGAAACTGAATCCTTTTCTCTCCCCATGCACAAAAGTTAACTCAAAATGGATCAAGGAGCTTGATATCAAATCAGAGACTCTGCGTCTGATAGAAGAAAAAGTTGGCTCCAATCTACATATTGTGGGGTCGGGCTCCAAATTCCTTAATAGGACACCCATAGCACAAGAGTTAATAACAAGAATCAATAAATGGGACTTACTTAAACTAAAAAGTTTTTTTCTCAGCAAGAGAAACAATAAGAGAGGTAAATAGGGAGCCTACATCCTGGGAACAAATCTTTACTCCTCACACTTCAGATAGAGCCCTAATATCCAGAGTATACAAAGAACTCAAAAAATTAGACAATAAGATAACAAATAACCCAATCAACAAATGGGCCAAGGACCTGAACAGACACTTCTCAGAGAAGGATATACAATCAATCAACAAGTACATGAAAAAATGCTCACCATCTCTAGCAGTCACAGAAATGCAAATCAAAACCACCCTAAGATACCATCTCACTCCAGTAAGATTGGCAGCCACTATGAAGTCAAACAACAACAAGTGCTGGCGAGGATGTGGAGAAAAGGGTACACTTGTACATTGCTGGTGGGACTGCAAATTGGTGCGGCCAATTTGGAAAGCAGTTTGGAGATTCCTGGGAAAGCTGGGAATGGAACCACCATTTGACCCTGCTAATTGCCCTTCTCGGACTATTCCCTGAAGACCTTAAAAGAGCATGCTACAGGGATACTGCCACATCGATGTTCATAGCAGCACAATTCACAATAGCTAGACTGTGGAACCAACCCAGATGCCCTTCAATAGATGAATGGATAAAAAACATGTGGCATTTATACACCATGGAATATTACGCAGCACTAAAAAATGACAAAAGCATGTAATTTGCAGGGAAATGGATGCCACTAGAGCAAATTATGCTTAGTGAAGCTAGCCAATCCCTAAAAAACAAATACCAAATGTCTTCTTTGATATAATGAGAGCAACTATGAACAGAGCAGGGAGGAAGAGCAGGGAGAAAAGATTAACATTAAACAGAGACATGAGATGGGAGGGAAAGGGAGAAAAAAGGGAAATTGCATGGAAATGAAGGGAGACCCTCATTGCTATACAAAATTATATATAAGAGGTTGTGAGGGGAATGGGAAAATAAACAAGGAGAGAAATGAATTACAGTAGATGGGGTAGAGAGAGAAGATGGGAGGGGAGGGGAGGGGGGATAGTAGGGGATAGGAAAGGTAGCAGAATACAACAATTACTAATAGGGCATTATGTAAAGTTGTGGATGTGTAACCGACGTGATTCTGCAATCTGCATTTGGGGTAAAATTGGGGGTTCATAACCCACTTCAATCTAATGTATGAAATATGATATGTCAAGAGCTTTGTAATGTTGTGAACAACCAATAAAAAAAAAAGAAAAAAAAAGAAAACCAAATTCTTTAGCTTGGTGTGAAAGGGTAAAATTTCTAAGCTGCAAAGCCTGAATTAAAATGTAAAGGACCAGGCATTGTAAAGCTGCTTCTAAGCTGCAAAGCCTGAGTTAAAATGTAAAGGACCAGGTACTGTTAAGTTCCTATGCTACACTCAAAACCTGAAATTCCTGTAGCTGTTAGGACAATTCCCGGGACTGCCCAGTAGATATTCCCCCTGACCATTTAGTTGTTTAATAACCTAGGACCCTGTGTAGCTTGGCACGTAGGCATTCAGGGCCCAAACCAATCAGTTTAAATATATCCCCTCCTTAGGACTGACCTATCACTCCCGCCCGACCTGTTCCCGCCAATGAATGTACTAATCATGTTCAGGAATTGTTGTTTGATTTTCCCTCGGTGTATAATGATTTGTTAAAGGGGACCGTGACGTATGTAAAGTTCCTGCCCTCCCCAAAAAAAGTGTACTTAAGCACTGCTCAACCCCTGCTCCGGGCTCTTGGCCGCTCTCCCTTGTTGAGTGAGCCTGGAGCCCCAGCTCGCTGGATTGGATCCTCAATAAATCCCCTTTTGCTGTTGCAAAAAAAAAAAAAAAAAAAAAGTGCCTAAAGAAAATACAACTTCTCAAGCATACATAGCTGCAAAGGGGAGAGATATTTCAATAATTTTTTATATCATTGTAGATATTCATGGACACACCAAAACTCAACAAAGTGGTACTTCATTAAAGCTTAACTGTAGTGTGTGTCTAAAACCATATTAATGAAGTTTTCGTGCACTGTTATATTAAAGTTCATTCAGCTTACACTTCAAATAGATGTTTTACCTACACATGATTTTGTCACACCAATGCATTGGTCAATTGGGCAAGATGGGATCACTGAGTTAAGCAGGTCTCCCAAATGTTGACACATTCTTTGTGCAATGTCTTTTTTTTTTTTTTTTTTTTTTTTTTTAAAGAGAGAGTGAGAGAGGAGAGAGAGCGTGAGAGAGGAGAGAGAGCGTGAGAGAGAGAATTTTTAATATTTATTTTTTAGTTCTCCGCGGACACATCTTTGTTGGTATGTGGTGCTGAGGATCGAACCCGGGCCGCACGCATGCCAGGCGAGCGCGCTACCGCTTGAGCCACATCCCCAGCCCCGTGCAATGTCATTTTAAAAATCCCTTTTGTTAAATACCACTAATCACATCAGAAAAAGTCTTGGGAAGTCACCATGTTCCCAGTAGCAAACTCACATTTTCAAAATTATAGTTTTGTTTGAAAGCTTAAATTATATCACTGGCACCAAATACTTCATTTATTTTTCTTAACAGATTGACTTGGTTCATTTTTGAGAAAATGTTTACCACAGATCCATGTCTATACATAACCAGTGTGTTTTAGTCAGGGTTTTTTTTTGTTTGTTTGGTTTGTTGGTTGGTTTTGTTTTGTTTCTATTTTTGCCACTGTGATAAAAGGCCTGAAAAGAACAACTAGTGGAGGAGAAGTTTATTTGGGGATCACAGTTTAGAGGTCTCAGTCCATAGACAGCCAGCTCCATTCCTTGGGGTTCAAGGTGAGGCAGAACATCATGGCAGAAGGGTGTGGGGGAGGAAACACGGTATGGGAAACAAAGAGAGAGAATACTGTTCACCAAGGATAAATACAAACCCCAAAGGCACGTCCAATCACACCCCACCTGTCTACAGTCACCAGTTAAGCCCTATCAGGAGATTAATGCAATGATTAGGTTAAAAACTCTCATAACTCAATCATTTCACCTCTCAATTTTCTTGCATTGTCTCACATATGAGCTTTTGGGGGACATCTCACATCTAAACCACAACAGTCTGTTAGTAGTTCTTTCTAATAAAAATAGGGTTCTGTGGAAGAAATAAAGGAGCTGGTTCAGGTATCAACTGAAACAACAACTGTACAATTTTTTTTAATAACTGTATTTCTCACATGAGGACACAGTAACAAAAGTATAGACTCAAAAGTCAAGATTTAACAAAAACTGAAGGATATTCTTAACTGGCATTATTTTTTTTTAACCATGTTTGTGTAAAGTGAAATTCACACTAATAACTAGTGCACTAATAACTGATTGCCAGTCTTGATTCATGTTAAGGCACCAACAGTTTTATCCACAATTGCTTTTGCATCATTAGTATAAACATCAATCCATTGGGGGGAAAAGGCAAATAAATGCTTATTACTATTTTAAAAATAGCACTGATCTGACAAAAAAAAACAAAAACCCTGCAGGGGTCTTGAGAATCCCCGAGGTCCATGGACCACAGTTGAAGAACTGTTGGACTAAGCTATTTTGGTTTGAGTTTTCATTGTTGTTAAATTTAATTTTTGATAAACTCTAGCTAATTAACATGTCAATCATGATAAATACTTAACATTCATTCCTCCTAACTGCAACTTTGTACCCTTGGACCAACATCTCCTCACTCCTCCCAGTCTCTGGTAACCCATTCTACTTTCAACTTTTGAAGTTCACTCTTTTAGATTCTGTGATGACAAGTGATGATATGG
Source organism: Spermophilus citellus (assembly GCF_964194105.1). NCBI lineage: Eukaryota > Metazoa > Chordata > Mammalia > Rodentia > Sciuridae > Spermophilus > Spermophilus citellus. Next base: position 136,351,007 of record NC_138187.1, on the reverse strand, counting down.
CAGTTTTTTCTTTTGGAGCCTGACTTATTTTACTTAGCCTCATGTCCTCTAGGTTCATCAATGTTCTTACAGATGATGCAATTTTTTTTAAAAAAAATTTCAAAGTGGAATAGTTTTCGATTGTGTATATTTGCCATGCTTTCTTTATCCACTCACTAAATGGTGGACATTTCGATTGGTTCTGTATCTTGGCAATTGTAAATAATGTCACAATGAACCTGTGAGTGCAGATGTCTCTTTGACATACTGATTTCAAGTTCTTAGAATATATGTATTGAAAAGTGTAGTTGCTGGACCTGCCTAACTTATTTTGATTCCTCTAGATAAATTAACATTATTTAACCTGTTTACTTTAAAATTTTAACTATATTAATGTATCAGAAATCGCTATTATTCAGATTGCTCCTGAACCCTGACAAGTAAAGGAAACTGTAGGAAATGGAGACCCATTAATGTTACTCTTGCCTGACTTTTATCTCAATAATAGTTTTCCATCAAGAATAAAGTTTACAGGAGTCTAGGGAAGTAGTTCAGTGATAGGTAGAGTGCTTGCCTAGCATGCACAAAGCCCTGGGTTTAATCCACAGTATTGTAAAAATGTAAAAAAATAAAGAAGTTTATCAGAGAGTTCAGAAATATTAAGCTCTCTTTGACTTTAGCTCTCTATAAATTCCCATTTTCTTAAATTTAAAATTAGAACATTAAGTTTATTTAAAGCAGTAAATTCCTTAACTTTTCTGCTTTGATACCTATATTTTTATACATCATTCACAGTAAGCTTTCACATTTTACTTAGATGATGTTATGGTTTAGATGTGAGGTGTCCCCAAAAGCTCATGTGTCAGACAATGCAAGAGAGTTTGGAGGTGAAATGATTGGGTTATGAAAGTTTTAACCTAATGAGTTCATTAATTCCCCCAAAGGATTAACTGGGTGGTGACTATACACAGACAGAGTCTGGCTGGAGGAGGTAGGTCATTGCGAGTGGCAAGCCTTGGGGGTTTATATTTGGTGAGTGGAGCTGTCTCTCCCTGCTTCTTGGTGACCATGTCATAATTTGCTTTTCTTTACCACACTCTTCTGCCATGATGCCCTGCCACACCTCAAGCCCAGAGCAATTAAACTGGCTGTCAATGGGACTGAGACCTCTGAAACCGTGAGCTCCAAATTTTTCTTCCTCTAAAATTGTTCTTGTCAGGTCTTTGGATCACAGCAATGAAAACACTTAGTAAAACAGATGAAATTATGGTATACAGAACCATTCTGAAATTGCAGAATTTTTTTAAACAAAGAAAAATGTAAAGAAAGTACTATCACTATAAGACACACACTGTTGACACTTCATTTTATTTTCTGCATTATTCTAAATAGACATGCACACAGACCTACAATTAGTACCAATTTGTACCTATGAGTTTTCAATTTTACTCCTTAACTTTAATATTACATATAACTCTATTCCATTTGTTTAAATGCAATCTGAAAACATAGTTGTTGATGTCTCTATAATATTGCATCATATATTTTCCATAACTTATTTGTTTTCTCACATCTCCAAATTCACTACTATTACATATAATGCCATGTAAATCTTTGTCCCTCATCCATGATTATTTCTTTAGGACAATACCTTACAAGGTGAATAAGTGAGTCCAAGACTCAGAACCATTTGATGACATGTTGTCACCTGGGAGACTATAATCATTGCATCCCTCCACCAGAAGTAAGAGAGTGAGTTTCTCCAAATGCTTGCTAACACCAAGTGTAACGTTTTTCTTCATACTTGCTAAATTGGTTGGTGGGTAAAGTCACCACATGGTTGTTTGAGCTGACAATTCTTTATGCTGAATATTTTCCCTTAATTTACTTTCATGTGAATATCCTCTATGTCTTGCCTAATCATAACTTTTGCTCACTTTTTCTCTTCATTTTAGGGTTTTGATATGTGTAATCCACTATTAGGTTGTTTTTTTATGATACTGTATCAACCCTTATTCTTTCTTAACCCAGGTGGTGAATCATTTCCTAATTTGTCTCTTTAGTTTTTTTTTCCAGAATAATGCATTTATATATCTACTAAGTAAAATCTAGTCATTTTTACTCAGCATTTATTCTTATGTTTTAGTTTTTTTAAACCATCTCCATAGCCCAAGAATCTTTAGAATATAGGGAACCTATTTTGGTGACAGATGAGAGTTGTATAAAAATTTCATGTATGCCAAATATTTAATCAAGTAGTTAGTATGGTTTAAGAATTCTGCCTTTCTCCACATTGCCATTTCTCTTATAATGTGCAAAATTCTTGATTCTGAGTTATTTGGATGAATTGATTAGCCTGCTGATTCTTACACCAGAACCACATTATTTTTATTGTGTAGTACGAAACATTCTTTTATATTTTTCTCTTTTTCAAACATCATGACTCATTTACTTCTTTACATCTTTCCACTGAAATCTAGAATCATTTGGACAGGTTTTTTAAAAAATGGGTTTTAAATTTCAGTTGAAGCACATCCAAAATTAATTTTAAAACAGGCAGTTTTATAATATTCAGTCTTCCCATGCAACAAAATAATAGAGTTCCTTTTTTTCCATTCTACTGGAAATTTTTATTTTTCAGATATAGCCTACATTTCTTTAAAGTTATTCTTCAGTGTTTTAATTGTTGAGCCTATTAATAAGACATTTTACTCATCATATTTCTAGCTAATTATACAAGTTTCTAGGAAAGCTGCCAGTTTTGGTAATTGGCCAATTAGCCACATTACCAGTAGTTATTCTTAATGGCATTTTCTTTAGATATTTTTTAAGCAACCATGAAAATAGTCTGCAAGTAAGTGCATTTTTTTTCTTCTTACTTAACAGTTAATACTTCTTGCTTCATGCCATTGAAATGATTAGAATTTCTAAAATAAATAACAATGATGATAACCATCATCCTTGTTTTATTAACAATTCATTTCTCCCATTTTATTAAGTCAAGACTTTTACCATTTTTGTTTGATTCTTTCTTTTTTTTCTTTCTTTTTATTTTTTAATTTTAATTGTGATGGGAATTGAACCCAGGTTTTCAAGTATGCTAGATAAGCTGAGTTATATCCCAGCCCTTTTATCTTTAAAGACATTTCATACTATATGAGAATTTTTCCTATTCTAAGTGGGTTATCATAAAGTTCTCTATAGTATTCAATTATCAATATGTATGTATTTAATTTTCAAGTTTAGTTTGCTTAAATCTATATTATTCCTAGCTGGGCATGGTGGCACACGAATGTAATACCAACAATTGTGGAGATTGAAGCAGAAGGACAAGTTCAAGGCCATCCTTACTTGGCAACTTAGTGAGACCATGTCTCAAAAAAAAGATGTGTGGGAGGGGGCTGGGTATGTAACTCAGTGGCAAAGCGCCCCTGGATTTAATCCCCAGTATCAAAAACAAAACAAAATTATATTATTCCTGTAAAGTTTCACTGAAACACTAAGATTATGGCTCATATGATACCTGCTTTTTGTAATATATTTAGATTTTCTTCAGGCCTTTTACATGATCAATCTTTTTTTAAAAAAATTGCATGAACACTTAAGTATATTCTCTATTGGAAGCTTATTTGTTTGTTTGTTTGTTTACCTAGTTCAATTGTAACAATTTGCTCTCTCAAACTTTATTTATTTCTATTTTTGTTTTATCTGCTTCATTTATCCAGAGCTGAGAGAAGTCAATTCTCCAACAATAATTTTTTTATTTCTTTAATTTTTTTCTTATTTTTTATTTATTCTAATTTGTTACATATGACTAAATTTTTCTTATATTTTGAACCTATAAATTCATCATGTTTGTAAAGTTTATATTTTATCAGTAAACACTGATTTTCTTTATCCCACTCAATTCTACTTGTCTTATATTTTAATAAGTCTGTGGTTATCATTGTCACCTTTTTGTATGAAATTTTCTCATCCCTTCATTGAAACCCCTTTGGAGGGCTGGCAAATACTAATCTATTCTTGAGTTTAAATTTTTAATCTACTCTGAGAAATTCTTCCAATTTGAAATCTTAACTCATCTGTTTGACTAATAGAGCATTTGCTTTTGTGTCTGTATTTATGCCTCCTGATTGTTTTCCTAACTTTTTCTCAATTAATTGTACTTTGAAGGCCTTTTTTCTGTCTGCTGCTTTCCCATCGCTTAAGACTGATCTGCTTTTACAAGCCCCTCATCCTGCATCTCTATTAGTTCTACGTGTATTACCATAAGACAGTTGTTACAGTTTACATTGTTTTTAAGTTGTATTTGAATTGACCTTAGAATTTAAAAAATATTTTTAAGATTAACTGTCATTTCCTTAATAACACAGGGTCTCCATCCTTAAATTTTTTATTTTGTTTCATCTATATGGTGATAGATGTAAGAAGTTTTATTCAAGACAGGCACAAGAGTGGTAAAATTTGGAGCACTTAAGCATGAATTCTGTGTTGGGTATGAAATTTGAGTCCAGTATTTTCTTTAAAAACTGTGGATGCAGGGGCTGGAATTGTGGCTCAGTGGTAGAGTGCTTGCCTATCATGCATGAGGCACTGGGTTCAATCCTCAGCACCCCATAAAAATAAAATAAAGATATTGTGTCCACCTACAACTAAAAAATAAATATTAAAAAAAAAAAGTGTGGATGCAAGCTGGGAATGCGGTTGCAAACCTGTAATCCCAGCAGCTCGAGATACTGAGGCAAAAGGATCACAAGTTCAAGGCCAGCCTCAGCAACTTTACGAGGCCCTCAGTAACTCATTGAGACCCTATCTCAAAATACAATATGAAAAATGGCTGGGAATGTGGCCCAGTGCTGAGTGCCCTGAGTTCAATCTCCAGTACCAAGAAAGCAAAAAATAAAAAGCAACTATGGATGCTGTTACACTTCTAATTGTTGATGTCAGAGAACATAAGACTGAGCTCACCCTTCTTTTATACATCACCTTTTTTCTCCTTATGTGCATTTAAAATACTTTTCCTTTAATTTTTTTTATCTGAAGAAGATATTTGCCAAAATAAGCTAATATAACTGATCTTTCTCAATAAGTTTCAATATCGTTATTCAACTCTGTTGTTTTTGAAGACATTTCTGGGCTGTAATCTGTAGACCTTGCCCTTTGCATCTCTTTTCACTCTCATCACTTTTAACCCTTTGCCTCTGGTTCTGTATCAGTAATGTTCTCCATATCAGCAATGGTGTTTTCAAAAGCATTTTTTTTGTTTTTATCACATGTATTTTTAACATTAATCTTGCAATTGAGACTTTAGACTTATGCAAACCTTCTTTTTCTTAACTAGCTTATTTCTACTATGCAACTGGTCTTCCATCTCTGCTTCTTTCCTTAAGTTTTCTGCTATAGTTTCACAGAACTTACGTTTAACTGAATTTTAGTGAAGATGCCTGCTATGATTTACATGTGGTTTCTTCCCCAAAGATTCAGGTGTTGGAGACTTGGTCCTCATTATTATGGTGAAAAAGGAAAAGAGACCTTTAAGAAGTGAGATCAAGGGGGAGATCACAACACTGGCCTCCCCTCCCCACACTCCTTGGCTTCCTGTTGATGATGTGATCTGTCACTCTCACATGAACTCCACCATTATGACGTCATCTGCCATGAGGTACTACAGCTAGAGGGCTGTCACCAGAGGCAATGATATGCTGTTTTCACTTTCAGCCTCCAAAACTGTGAACCAAATTAAAGTTTTTTTTCTTCATAAAGCACCCAATGTCAAGTATTTTGCTATAGTAACAAAGTGGATGCCCCAAAATCTAGAACTTTTTTCCTCTTACTCCTCCTTTGATAATCTATATAGAGAGGTTCAAATATATAGCCACATACAAATGTATATATGCACATTTCCCAATACTAGGTGTATATATGTGTGTGTGTGTTTATACATATATATGTGTATGTGTGTGCGTGTGTATATATATACACACACACATCTATATTCATATCTATAAATATTTTTTGTTAAATTCTATGTATATATATTTATTTCTATATGTAGGTATAAAATATATCCAATTTTGTTATGTTTTTAATAACTAAAGATTTTTGTTTAACTACATAAATAATATCTACATTTTGCTAATAATTTGCAATTATTATACCTACCAAAAGTTTATTTGATAAATATTTTATTCCTTGAACTTCAAATCCTTGAACTCCTCAACTAGACAACTTTATTTTGTATACTCTACTTATCATAATGCTTTGCATCTAGTATTTAGCAAGGATTCATTTTTTAGTTGTTACTGTGAAATGAAATAGATATAATCTTTCTACAGCATTAATTAAAATGTTTGCATCTATAGCTACAACAAAATAAAAATTCAATAATTTCAGAAATGCAATATTTAAGCATGTGTAAATGAAAATACTGAAACTACTGCCGCTTTGGATTTCATTTTCATTATAAAACAACAAATTATTTGTAGTATGTGAGAGACATCCAAATTTTCAATGAGCCAATAATTCATTATAATTTTATAGCACTGGAGTAGTCGAAAATCAAAAGAGAGTTCAAGAAATCTTCTTTGCCCCTGCACTATTTATACATTTTTCGGACAGGATATTCATCAATTTCATAATTTAAAATATTCAATTTGTGAGAAACATTATTTGTAGGGAAATCATACAATTGACTCTAGGTAAGTCAAGGGTTTGGAAAGATTCCAATTCTAAAGATGAGTTTCCTCAAACTGATGAATTCTGAAGATTCAGTTAACCAGAAAGTCATGTATGGTTTACCTAGGCTGAGAAAGAATGTCTTCCTCAAAAAAGCCTATAGGTGGATAGTCTATGAACTCTACATTAGCCTGCAAAATATACTGCCATGAAGGTATTTAAAAAATTTATAAATAAGATAGTAACTGAAAAATCCACTCTAGTCTGAAACATGTACGAAGTTCATTCAAGGCTCAAAGGCTTAATTTCCCATCTTCTACCAAGTTTGAATTTTCACTCACAACAGAATTATTTGATAAGGATGGAGGAGGCTGCCTCTCCCTCTGCACATGGCCCATATTTGCCCTTGAATGTGCCTCTGCTTTCCTAAATAAACCTTTGTCTTGGGTCTCTGAAAAAAGTGATGATTTTCCTCTAATAGGTAGACATTAGGATCTATCAGAAAGAGCATTTTCTTTTTTTACTACTTTTTTTACAAAACTCAAAATCTAGCAGATCAAATGAAATAAATAATAAATTATCTGATATTATCTCCTCATTCTCCTTTTCTATAGCACTGCCTTTACAAGAAAGCAATTTTTAAAATATTTTAAAAATATTTTACATAGCTACTAAGCTATGTAAAACTCTACTGATATGCAATCTTCCAATCATCGAGAGCAGTTGACTTCTTCAGTATTTGTTCTATGTTTCATCTCTAATACTCAGCAAACAATATAAAGGTTAAAAGAACTCTTTTTCTGGTATTCCTCCTCCTCAGAGAACACAGTATAGAATTCTAAGATGTGAATCATGGATGAAGTTCACATTCCTTGAACTCCTGTTGTTTAAAATATATATATAAAATAATACCTGTCGCTAGCTCAGACATGTGTAAAAACAAATTCATGGATACATTTATTTTGGTTTGGAATGAAAGGCATTATAAAAAATGAATCATACTAATTTCCATATCCTTAAGATTATTTTGCTAAGCATAAGAATCATAATATCTGGGCCTATTCGTTTATTTTCTTCCCATTTCGTCTGTTTTTTCCTAGTCTCAAAAAATTATGTAAAATAACGATTAGCAAAGGGGGGAAAAAGAACAAAAGGAAGTTCTCCAAAATATTTACAAACTTTGCTGCTGCCTAGTATAAATAAGAGTAATTTTCTGTTGTGCGTCTCTTGATTTGTCCAAATTTGAAACAATTGAACATGTCTTTTACAGTCATAAGAAATTATTGCAATTTATTTAAATTATATTCTTTCTGCTTCAGTTGAGCATGATAACACACTTTCACATGAGAGAGAAGTGCTGCTAGACTGGCTTCTAGACGTCTAATTTTTGGATATCCTCATCCCCAGCCACCCCAGGTCCTCAGGCTAGACTCCTGGAGTAAGCATTTGGTCTATGACACTAAGCACTTCATACAAATGACAAAACCAAGGCTACGTGAAGACAGTTGAAGAGTTCTGGGATCCTCCCAGACCACAAATCAAACTCAGTTTAGCAAGGCTGTCCACTGTCTACACACATGTTCTTCCCGGATGCCTGCAGAAGACTCTCTTTCCTGTATGGATTTACCAGAGACCTCAACTTGCCCTTCAGGGTGGGAACTCTGAATCAATATTCTATTACTCACGACTTTCGGTTTTTAATTAACATGTGTCTCAACTGGATGGCAGAATGGTCCTTTGTACTTGAGAAGTCATTATCAAAAGTATTATTCTCAGCTCCTTTAAACGCATACACTTAATTATTTATTATGTCCATGGTTTACACTGTGTCAGACCTCCAGAGACCTAGGAGGAGAGATTATTAAACAGATTAGAACCAGTCCAAATTTTTCCATGTTGTCTTTAACTGAAGCATAGCTAGGTAAGAATGAAAATACTTCGACATACATAACTACTTGAACTTATAAAATACCTTCAACACATACAAGAAAGGTGGGTTAGAAATCACATAGAGAAAAGAGAGTATATTCTGAAACTTTATCTTTTTTTTTTTTTACCGCGCGCCCCTCCCCCTGCCCCCCACTCCAGCCCACCTCTCCCTGGAGGCGGGTGCGGCGCGAGCCTGGAGTGCGCGCGTGAAACTTTATCTTTTTTTTTTTTTCTTTTTTTTTTGTTTATTTTTTTTATTGATTATTTAAAGCATTACATAGCTCATGATATATCATCTTTCATACATTTGACTCAAATTGTGTTTTGAACTCCCATTTTCACCCCAAATACAGATTGCAGAATCACATCTGTTACATATTCACATTTTTACCTAATGCCATATTAGTGACTGTTGTATTCTGCTACCTTTCCTATCCCCTACTATCCCCCCTCCCCTCCCCTCCCCTCCCATCTTCCCTCTCTACCTCCCCTGCTGTTGTTCAATTCTCTCCCTTTTTTTCCCTCCCCCTTGCCCCTCATAACCTCCTATAATTTTATGTATCATTGAAGGTCTCCTACTATTTCCATGTGCTTTCCCTTCTCTCTCCGTTTCTCTCCCCCAATTCGTCTTTGTTTACTGTAGTCTTTTCCTCATGCTCTTCCTTCCTGTTCTGTTCTTAGTTGTTCTCTTTATATCAAAGCAGACATTTGGCATTTGTTTTTTAGGGCTTGGCTAGCTTCGCTTAGCATAATCTGCTCTAATGCCATCCATTTCCCTGAAAATTCTATGATTTTGTCATTTCTTAGTGCTGCATAATACTCCATTGTGTATAGATGCCACATTTTTTTTATCCATTCATCTATTGAGGGGCATCTAGATTGGTTCCACAGTCTAGCTATTGTGAATTGTGCCGCTATAATCATTGATGCAGCCGTATCCCTATAGAGCGCTTTTTTAAGGTCCTCAGGGAATAGTCTGAGAAGTGCAATAGCTGGGTCAAATGGTGGATCCATTCCCAGCTTTCCCAGGAATCTCCATACTGCTTTCCAAATTGGCCTCACCATTTTGCAGTCCCACCAGCAGTGTACAAGTGTACCCTTTTCCCCACATCCCCGCCAACACTTGTTGTTGTTTGACTTCCTAATGGCTGCCAATCTTACTGGAGTGAGATGGTATCTTAGGGTGGTTTTGATTTGCATTTCTCTGATTGCTAGAGATGGTGAGCATTTTTTCATGTACTTGTTGATTGATTGTATGTCCTCCTCTGAGAAGTGTCTGTTCAGGTCCTTGGCCCATTTGTTAATTGGGTTATTTGTTATCTTATTGTTTAATTTTTTGAGTTCTTTATACATTCTGGATATTAGGGCTCTATCGGAGGTGTGGGGGGTAAAAATTTGTTCCCAGGATGTAGGCTCTCTATTTACCTCTTTTATTGTTTCTCTTGCTGAGAAAAAAACTTTTTAGTTTAAGTAAGTCCCATTTGTTTATTCTTGTTGTTAACTCTTGGGCTATGGGTGTCCTATTAAGGAATTTGGAGCCCGACCCCACAATATGTAGATCGTAGCCAACTTTTTCTTCTATCAGACGCAGTGTCTCTGATTTGATATCTAGCTCCCTGATCCATTTTGAGTTAATTTTTGTGGATGGTGAGAGAAAGGGATTCAATTTCATTTTGTTGCATATGGATTTCCAATTTTCCCAGCACCATTTGTTGAAGATGCTATCCTTCCTCCATTGCATGCTTTTAGCCCCTTTATCAAATATAAGATAGTTGTAACTTTGTGGATTAGTCTCTGTGTCTTCTATCAGAGTAATACAGAAACAAAACAAATCTATAGAAGAGAGCAGAAACACGACAATCAAAAAGAGCTGGAAAGTAACGTGGACAACATGAGAAAACAAGGGAAAAAAAGGAGTACAAACAATGCAAGACAACTCAATTCTACAGGAGGACATAGAAACATCAGAAACAGGGATAGGGAAAGAACTCAAGGCATACCTAACTCGAATGGAAAGGAATATTAGAGAAGACATGAGACAGCAAGTCCAAGAAATAAAAGTATATTTTGAAAATGAATTAAACAAACAAATTCAAATGGCAAAGAACGAGCTCTACCAGGAGATAGAGATCTTAAAAAAAATCAAACAATAATCCTAGAATTGCAGGAAACTATAAACCAAATTAAAAACTCAAACGAGAATATTACAAATAGACTTGATCAAGTAGAAGTCAGAACATCAGATAATGAAGACAAGGTTTATCAACTTGAAAAGAATATAGTCAACACAGAAAAGATGCTTAAATCCCACGAGCAATCTATTCAAGAGATATGGGATGTCATAAAAAAAACAAATCTGAGAGTCATAGGGATAGAAGAAGGCACAGAGATTCAAACCAAAGGAATGGACAGCATATTAAATGAAATAATTCTAGAAAACTTCCCAGAGATGAAAGATGGAATGGATTGCCAAATCCTGGAAGCCTACAGGACCCCAAACATTCAAAACCATAATAGACCAACTCCAAGACATATAATTATGAAGATAGCCAACGTACAGAACAAGGAGAGAATACTAAAAGCTACGAGAGAAAAGAGGCAGATTACATTCAGGGGTAAACCAATTAGGTTAACGACCGATTTCTCATCACAGACTTTGAAAGCAAGAAGATCCTGGAACGCTGAAAAATAATGGATTCCAGCCAAGAATACTGTATCCAGCAAAATTGAGCTTCAAATTTGACAATGAAATTAAAATCTTTCATGATAAACAAAAGCTAAAAGAATTTGCAGCAAGAAAACCAGCTCTGCAAAGCATTTTGAACAAAACACTACAAGAAGAGGAATTGAAAAATAGTGCCCAAAACTAACAGCAGGAGGTATCTCAATAAAGGGGGAGGAAAATAACCAAAAAGCAAAACTAGCCAAACTAAAATAAATAAAGAAAGAAGCATGACTGGAAGTACAAATCATATCTCAATTGTAACCTTAAATGTTAATGGCCTAAACTCACCAATCAAGAGACATAGGCTAGTAACCTGGATCAAAAAAACAAATCCAACAATATGCTGCCTTCAGGAGACTCATATGATAGGAAAAGACATACACAGGCTGAAGGTAAAAGGTTGGGAAAAATCATACCACTCACATGGCCCTCGGAAGCAAGCAGGAGTGGCCATACTCATATCGAATAAAATCAACTTCAAACCTAAGTTAATCAAGAAACTTTATCTTTATGGAGACCTTTGAAGCCACATCTTCAAGAAAGACTGGAATTTTTAAGACACTGGAGTAAATTCTTCACTTTGGGGAAACAGTTGTACATTTTCAAGGAACTAGATAACTTTTATATGACAAAATACAATGTTTATTTATTTATTTAGATACTAGGGGTTGAACCCAGGGGCACTTTACCACTAAACTACATCCTACCCTTTTTACTTTTTATTTTGAGATAGGGTCTCACTAAACTGCTAAGACTGACCTTGAACTTGTGGTTCTCCTGCCTCAGATTCCCAAATCGCTGAGATTACAGATGTGCAACCACCCCCACTGACTTGAAATTATAATTTTTAAATGACCCGACAGAATAACTCCATGTAGTTGGGTGAGGTGGAGCACACTGTAATCCCAGCAGCTTGGGAGGTTGAGGCAGGAGGATGGTGAGTTCAAAGCCAGCCTCAGCAATGGCAAGGCCCTAAGCAACTTAGTGAGATCCTGCCTCTAAATAAAATACAAAATAGGGCTGGGGATGTTGCTCAGTGAGTTCAATCCCCTGAGTTCAATCCCCAGTATCCCCCATCCTCCCAAAAAAGAATAACTCCATGTATAAAATGAATATGATTCATGACTTTCACCCTAACAGTAGCAAGCAAAAGTATCTTATTTCATCTTCACAGTCCTCCAGGAAAGTAGGTGTCGTTATCTCCATTTTACGGAGAGGGTAAGTCTCAGAAAGTACTGTGCCTGAGATAATCAAATGGTAGGAGGCTAGACTGGGGTTTTGAATTTAGAGGTGCTACATTCCAGTGCTCTTTCTGATGTCTGGCCGCCTCTTCAGGTCCGGTTAGGAATTTAGTTTTACCAATAAAGTCACTTATTTGTCCTAATCTCATTATGCGATGCATTTTTTACATATTCACATCCAGCCAAGCACATCATAACAAAATGCTGAACAACCCGCGTGACAGTGTCGACGTGGACGGGTATAGCAGATGGAGGGCTCCAGTCTCTATGTTCACGGTACACAAAGACATAGCATACAGGACAAGTTCTCCCTGCCTCTATGCCAGAGGAATTCTTACTGTCTTAGCTTTCGTGTTAATGCTTTCTATCATTTGAAAATGGCTTTTGTAATTGCCAAAATGTTTCTGCACACTTGTTTCTAAATCGCAGAAAGATTGTGAAGGAAGTTAAATAGAAAATTAAGCAAGAAGCAAAACACAGCCGCCTCTATACCGTCGACCTTGATTCAGAACAAATTATTTAACTGTAAGCAAGCACTATGCAGCCCTTCTTCCAATGCAGTTTTCCTTTGTTTCGTCCACTCTGCTCGGCTCCAACAAAGGGAAATTGGTAAGAAGATAATTAGATCTTCTTTTTAAAAAATGACCCAGCAATAGCATCTTTAAAATCACCTGCATCTTCCCAGCAAATGAAATAATACATAAACATAAATGTTTCATGCAGCTATCAAACATTGATAATAAAGGTTTGAATATTTATTGTTACCTTTGGCCAATGCCTGAGTTCACTCTTTAGCAGAAGAGGCACAGGGAGGAAGGATTGCCTTTGGGTACTACTGATTGGGATGGTGTCAGTATTAGAATATCCCTGTGGAAAAGGGGGCTTGGGCCCAGCATCCTTAATCTTCTTACTGTGACCCTTCTCTGCATTCATCTGTAATCAGCTTCCTCTCAAATTTTAATAGATTCATTCTTCTTTTTTCATAGAAGGCCCCGTGCTTCTTCCCAATCAGGGATATTTAAATGATCTAAGATCCTTCTGTAGTCTACAGAAGGGGTTTTCTGGGCTTTGCCCTGGAGAGTTCATCACCCCAACATCAGTAGTAACTCCAGGAAAAACGTTCTTCTGTGAACATCAAAGTGTCTTGAGCAGTTATCCAGACACCTCATGAATGGGAAGTTCAAGTTTTGTTCTCTGAGTCTCTCCCTGACTGCTGGGGACTGCATCAAGGTGGGGCAGGGAGCCACGCCCACAATCTGCATGAAAGCTGCACCCTCTGAGCTGTCCTTACCTCTGTGCCACCGACTCCGTGCTGGATACAGTCCTGAGCTCACAATAACCTTCTGCACCGGGTACAAACTAGTACCCCCAAGTTAGAGACAGTCACTCTGAGGATCAGAGAGGTTCAGAAACTTGCTCAAACGTCACCTCCCTAGAGAATGGCAGAATTGCACCTGAATCCACTGAGGCTCCTCCATAGCAGGGCTCTCGAGCACTGCACCATGCCACCCTGACACCTGAGATAAAAGCCAGGAGAAAAAGGAAGCTTCCCATCTCAACATTGCCTGGACCTAACTCACTGCTACCTGGACAACCTCAAAACTCGTTCATACCCCAGGACCACAGCAGACCACCTTGCTGCTGTTCTAAGACATATATTTTTGTAAAGGAGGAATTTTTTTAAAAAAAGTAATTTTAACCTTGAAATAGTTAACTGAACATTAGGGATGAAATAAAGAACTAATGCTTGTGTAGCATCTGGAGCATAGATGGAGCCCTAAATCCCACAGCAGCTTACCTCGCGCGCATGATGGGGACAGCTGAATGACTCACTGTCTTCACTCTGCTGCCCCTCGCCAGCCCTTCCTGGTCATTCTTTTCAAAAATTTATGCTAAATTATGTTGACAAGCAACAGCTCCCAAACCATGCCCCCTCACCTGTGGGAAGAAGTCTTTTCCTCTTCCCTCCAATTCCAGCCGCCATCATTTTCTCTCTCCTGTAGGCTGGACCAGATGGCATCTATACACAGATGCTGTTAGTGAATTACTTATTGCCTTGAATTAGAATTATTGAGGTTCAGATCTTATTTTCTCAACTTTTTGGTAAATAAGAAGAAACATCCTTGTTTCCTCTGTCTTTCCCATGGCACCTTGGTGACTGGGGTACTATCCCTTCTCTCCCATGCTCCACAGCGATTTAAGAATAAGGGCACCCATTCCCGCAACTAACAAGGAACTATATTTCCAACCATATTTTGCACTGCAAAATTCAACTTTTTGAAATACTGCCTCAATTTATTTTCTAAAAATATTTTCCTTTAAAGTAATGCTTATTGTTCTCTGACACGGGTGGAATTGCAAAGGATGATGTAGTGTCATGATATCTTCTGTTACACACGGATGGTATTTGATTTACAGACACTATAACCATGGGAAAAAATATCTGTCACTGTGACATCGATCAGTATTTTGACTGGCTGAGGTTAGGCCATAGGGAGGGACCATCAGGAGGGAAAATGAAAGAAAACTCCTCCTTGTAGCTTTGAGACTGGAAAGCCATTTTCAGACAGATATTTATAAATACAAAGAAAACACGGCATTAATTGAAATCATGTCCGATAGGATCTCTTAGAAGAGTCTACCAGCACCATAACTACACCAGTTATGTTAAATATCAGGGATTTTATTTTCCAGCTTCCTCTCCCCTAATGAATCAGAAGGCTGTTAACTCCCTGACAAATCAACTTATTCAAAACAATTGAAGCAGCTGTCTCAGTTATTTAGGAGTTCCCAGCTTGGTGAATTGTTTTGTCTCCAAACGTCTTGTTCCACTATCAACTAGATACTAAACTCTCTTTCTCTGCTCATTGCTGGGACCAACAGGAAAAAGGAAGAAAATTCAACTTAAAAAAATTCTTATGTCCATAAACTGACAAGAGGTTGAAGAGATCTTAGAAAGATTTTGAAAACAAAGAAACCAAATATTGGAGGAAAGATACTTTCCTGAAGACACTAAAAATAACAACTGATTGAGACTTCAGGAAGACCATCTCTGAAACAGTATATTTACTTCCAGACACTAAATGTTACTTCCCTCTGAAAAGTTCTTCTCCATAATCACTATTGAACACTGAAAAAAAAAAAAAAAAAAAAAACAATAAATCCAGAACAGAGACTAGGGTCTTATTTCTCTATGTGATTCTGAGGTTACCAACAACAAAACAGTCATACTATCAGACAATAATTCTGGAGTCACATAAGCCAATGTTTTTCCCTCTTGTCCTTTCTTTAGCTCTCTTTGAGCCTACAAGTTGTGTGGGTGAAATAAACTAGCCTATAAATAAAATCTTCTTCCTGTTTTATAATTGTCACCTTCACTTTGACCTATCAATGGGAGAAATTTTAAAATGACCCAGGAAGAGAACAGTGGGACAAGAGACACAGACCAGGGCTAGTGATATGGTAGAGCCTTGACTGGCAGTCCTGCGCCCCTGGGTTCCATCCCCAGCACCACAAAAAAAAAAAAGAAAAAAGGAGGAGGAGGAGGAGCAGCTGCAGCAGCTGCAATGGGGAAGGAAGGAAGGGAGGAAGGGAGAAAAGGAGAGAGGGGAGATAACTAGAGAACAAAACTGGCCTAATTGTATTGTTATGTTGTATGCATACACAAATATAAAACAAATCTCACTATTATGTTTAATTGTAAGGCACCCATGCAAAAATGAAAAAAAATAAATGAAACCTTAAAGAAAGAAAAAAAAGAGGGACAAATCCATTATAGTAAATGCAAAATATACAAATTCCAGAGCCTGTGGTTGTCTGCAATCTGGCCAGGAAATTCACTCTGAACGTGTGATCCGCATTGTCTTTCAATCACTAGAACTGTCCAGGCCAGCCTCAGGCTGTGTCTCTTTGCTGGGTTTGACCACCCTGTGGAGCACCTGATGGACAGACCACACTTTGAGGCCTTTGGACACAGACAAAATAATCAATTGAGTAGCTTATTTTTCAGTTGTAAAGCAGGAGCAGGGCAGTTTCTAGACACAAAGCAAGCATTTAAATTCTCATCTCCTTCCTGTACGTAGCCACATAGAGTTATAGGATGTGGTAAAAGAAAGTGCAGAGGAGACATGTAAAAAGAAATTATCATTGTTGTAAATAAACTGTCTCCTTCATTTCTCTTAATATAAGGACCCCTTGTTTAATCACATTGAAAATGGCTAGGAGGTTTTATTTCAAAGTTATATTGGATTACATGTTTTCCTCTTTGGCCAATCAACACCACACAGGTTGAGTGAGGAATTAACCCATTCCTCCACCCTTGGGATTTCATCAAAGTGTCTGTTCTGAAGCTTCTGGCCCACTGTGTCACTATCTGAACCTCATCTATCACTGATCACCATCAACATCTGCAGTCCCCCACTGCTCAGGGTAACTTGCCCGCCCTCACATGTGCCCTTGAAGACTTGCTTCAGTTTTGTGATTCACGAAACCAAGAGGAGCATAAAATGTTAATTTTGCAACACCAGTGTCTTAACTCACTTTTTAAAAGTATACACTAAATAAGAAAAATAAGTTCTGGTGTTCTATTGCATAGTGGTAGGGTGACTATAGGTAACAATAATATACTGTATATTTCAAAAAGGCTAGAAGAGTTTTGCATGCTTTCACTACAAAAAAAATGATAAATATTTGAGGTGATAGAGATGTGTAACCTGATTTGGACATTATACACATTATACAATGTGTACATGCATCAAAATATCACATGGTATCCCACAAATATGTACATTTTTATGTGCCAATAAAAATGAATATTTTAAATATACTAATAAAATCATGACACTATGATATACAAAGGTTTTCTGTTCTAAATAGGATGTAACAGCTATTTAATTTTATTTATTTATTTTTTTAAATTTTTTAGTTGTAGAGGGACACAATACCTTTATTTTATTTATTTATGTGGTGCTGAGAATCAAACCCAGTGCCTCACATGTGCTAGGCAAGTGCTCTACCACTGAGCTACAGCCCCAGTTCCTACTTTAATTTCATCTTTTAATTTTCTTCAAGTTCTTGAAGGCAATCATTTTTATTGTAAACCTACTAAAAATTCAAATATCTTTAAACTACTTGCATTTTCAGATTTAATACTGAGAGAACAAAATAAGGCAATAATTTAATTTCCATTGCTTTAATTATCTTGAAATTTATTTTGTCAGAATGTACTTCTAGATGTGTTTCAAGGAATTTCATATTTTAAAATGATTTAAAACATTTCAACACAAAAGAATTCTTTCTAACACAAAACTGGATTGTTTCCCTTAAATTTAAGAAAAAAAAACCCATACTTATGAGTTTAATAATTGTGTTTTTTACTTATTAAAAATCTCATTTATTAATTGAAGAAGAAATTACCTCTAAAAATCTGTGTAAATTTTCTGAATGTGAACCCTTGTAATTTATTCTCAATAGTCTCATGTTGAGAATTTTTTATATGTTTTTTCAGAGTGGAAAATAGAAGTTTATTAAAGGACAGCAGAAAAGACTTCTCCCGGAGGAAGAAGGGGACCCAAGAGATGGAATCCGTGGAAGTGCAGTTATTTCCCCTTTTTATAGTTCTTTCAGTGATGGAATGTAGGTGGGAAGGCCCACACAGGTGGGCCAAAGAAGTAATCTGGGCAGGAAGGACTTCTGAGTCAGCATCTGAGAATATTTTTAACTTACAACTTAAACATTTTTTCCAGAGTCAAAGTATTGACTAAAAAATATTATAGAAATTATCTATGATACTAGACTAAAATTTCCTTAACATTGTTTCCTAGAGGGTTAAGAAATTTATCTACCATCCCCACCCAAAAATAGTGCTAGTCGAAACTTTTACAAATATATCCTGCATATAAATATAACTTTAAGACAATAAGAGTAATAAAAAAGGTGAAAGTCATACAAAGTATCCAGTTTTTCAATCAATATATTGATGGTATAGGAGTTTTACATGAGGCTATCCACTTTGGGGAGACCCAAGAGAGAATCCACATCTATTGTACAGGGAAATGGACCAAACAAAAGGAGTTTTAGCTATTGAACACCAACTAAAGAATAATAGGAAAACTTTTATGTATGTTTAAAAAAAATCTTCTGGGACTACTTGCTCTTTTTAATGGACAGTAACAGGTTTTGAAACACAACCACTATAGGTTCTATACAAAGGTCATTTATCTCTTGAAAACTTACTCCATCTTTTATTTAATGTCCAATCATGATCATTCATTCACTCAGCCATTTTTTTTAACTTCTGCTATATGCCACATGCAAGATATATGGAAGGAAAAATCACAGGCTCTGGCCTCACCGAGCTTGTAATTATCAGATTTCATACACACAGAATCCAATAACCCAGGCATATCAGACAAGGGTTAAGATATGGGTACATTCAATGTTCAATAGAAATGCTGAGGGAAGGCATTTAAAGAGCCCAGAGAATTTAGGGGGTGTCACATTTCATTGGACAGAGGCCCTGAGTTGATAGGTGAAATATCTTTCTGACTGCATGATTTATCAGTTCACTTGTATTTATAAAATGCAAGTGACCTTTTGAATGTGAAAAGTGGTCAGGTCTTTAATAGATTATCCCTCCACATCTAGCATTTTCAAAGCAAAGTCACATTTATTCAAGATAAGGGGATAAATGACAATAAAGGTACAGAACATCCATTTGCCATCAGACAGTGGGTTGCTTTGTGAAAGTTTCCCCTGAAATGTTAGAGAGATTGAAAATAGTCTACACATTTAAAGTCATACATAAGTTGATTTTCAATGCCTGAGCCTCTTAAAATTTTATACACAATGATATTTCACCCACATCTATAGCACTGTTTGTTTTTTAATAGGAACAAACTTTCTAAATCTGCTGTCAACTTTTAGAAAGTAAAGAAGAAATATGTAAAGTAAAAAAAAGTCTATTTAGACATATATCTTTCTTAATTAATAGCCAAATTACCATTTTATATGTCTATTAAATATTATGCATGATACTAGATGCTCTAAATATATTAACCCTAATAATAGTTCAATGGTAGACATTATCTTTTTATAGATAAGAATATGTGACATTTCCCAAGGTCATAGAGTTAGTAAGAAGCAGGCCAGGAATTCATATATAAGCCTATTTGATTCTGAAAGCTGTTTTCTTTCTACCAAACCCCTAAAGGAACCATATTCTCTGGGTTTTAGTACCAGCCCAGCTGATAACAATGTGACATCGGACTAGGTACTTAACCTTTTTGGGCTTCACTTTCCCTGTATGTCAATAACCAGGATACATACCAACTAACAGTCTTGTAAATACTATCTGAGTTAACAAGGAAGAAGCATTTTGAACCACATCTGAGACCGGGTAAGTGCACAAATATGGATGCCTGCTAATGTCATTACCATCATCTACATCTTCATCACTACCACACAGACCTCTTCTCCCTGGGAAACCTCTATCCACCCCATATTGTTTCCTCTCCAGCTACTGTCTCTCTTCATGTTCCCCTTCCCAGTGATGTTTATTGAAAGCAGTGTCTCTACAGGCCCACCGGCCCACCGGCGTGGTAGACACATCACCCCAGTTGGAGAAGGGGCAGAGCTGCAACCCGCGCCTGCAAGGTAGGCAGACCTGCAACCTGGAGAACACGCCCAGCGGCCTGCCGGCGTGGTAGACAGATCACCCCTATTGGAGGAGGGGCTCAGCCGTTGCCTGCAAGGTAGGCAGACCACGCGAACTGGAGAAGGGGCCCAGCGGCCCGCCGGCGTGATAGACAGATCACCCCAATTGGAGGAGGAGCACAGCCGCCGCCCGCCCCTGCAAGGGAGACTTTGCAACTATACAAGAGCAATATAAATATATAGGGGGAAAATTCAATAACACAACAGTTTCACCAAGCAGAAAGAAACGCGAGCAGTATGAAAAGACAAGGAAAGAAAGGACCACAAGCAATGCAGGTCAACTCAACCTTAGAAGAGGTAATAGCTGCAGCAGATGGAATGTCAGATAAAGAACTCGGGATTTACATGCTTCAGATGATCTGGAGTCTCAAGGAAGACATGAGACAGCAAAATCAGTCAATGAAAGATCACTTCAACAATGAATTACATTAAAAAATCCAAGAAGCAAAAGATCAACTATACAGGGAGATAGAAGTTATAAAAAACAAACAGAAATCCTAGAAATGCAGGAAGCAATAAGCCAACTTAAAAACTCAAATGACAATACTACCAGCAGAGTAGAACACTTAGAAGATAGAACATCAGATAATGAAGAGAAAGTATTTCAACTT
This sequence comes from Spermophilus citellus, assembly GCF_964194105.1. NCBI lineage: Eukaryota > Metazoa > Chordata > Mammalia > Rodentia > Sciuridae > Spermophilus > Spermophilus citellus. The sequence goes on along the minus strand of NC_138187.1, from coordinate 136,330,134 downwards.
GAAAAGAACATAGACAGCTCAGCGAGACTCTTAAGAAACCATGAGCAGAACATCCAAGAGATATGGGATAACATAAAGAGACCAAACTTAAGAGTCATTGGGATACAGGAAGGTATAGAGGTCCAAACCAAAGGAATGAGCAATCTTTTCAATGAAATAATATGAGAAAACTTCCCAGACTTGAAGAATGAGACAGAATCCCAAATCTTAGAAGCCTGCAGGACGCCGAACGTGCAAATTCATAAGAGATCCACACCTAGAGACATTATAATGAAGATGCCCAACATACAGAATAAGGAGAGAATTTTAAAAGCTACAAGAGAAAGGAAGCAGATTACATTTAGGGGTAAACCAATCAGGATAACAGCTGATCATTCTTTTTTTTTTTTAAAGAGAGAGGAGAGGAGGAGAGGGGGAGAGAGAGAGAGAGAAAGAGAGAGAATTTATTTATTTATTTATTTATTTTACTTCTCGGCGGACACAACATCTTTGTTTGTATGTGGTGCTAAGGATCGAACCCGGGCCGCACGAATGCCAGGCGAGCGCGCTACCGCTTGAGCCACATCCCCAGCCCAACAGCTGATCTTTCAACACAGACTCTGAAAGCTAGAAGATCCTGGAACAACATACTTCAAACGCTGAAAGAAAATGGTTTCCAACCAAGAATTGTGTATCCAGCGAAATTAAGCTTCAGGATAGAAGATGGAATTAAAACCTTCCATGATAAACAAAAGCTAAAAGAATTTGTAGCTAGAAAACCATCTCTTCAAAACATCCTCGGCAAAACATTACAGGAAGAGGAAATGGAAAATAACAATGAAAACCAAAAGTGGGAGGTGGTACGGTAAAGGGAAAAAATAATCAAAGAGGAAAAACAAACCATGTTAAGTAACATAAATAAACAAATATGGCTGGAAGAACAATCCATATCTCAATAATAACCCTAAATGTTAATGGCTTAAACTCACCAATTAAGAGACACAGGCTAGTAGAGTGGATCCAAAAAAAGATCCAACAATATGCTGCCTACAGGAGACACATTTGATAGGAAAAGACATACATAGACTGAAGGTGAAAGCTTGGGAAAAATCATATCACTCATATGGTCTTCGGAAACAAGCAGGAGTGTCCATACTCATATCAAATAAAATAGATTTCAAGCCAAAGTTATTCAAAAGGGATAAAGAGGGACACTACATACTGATCAAGTGAACCATACACCAACAAGACATAACAATCATAAATATATATGCCCCAAACAATGGTGCACCTATGTTCATCAAACAAACTCTTCTCAAGTTCAAGAGTCTAATAGACCACCATACAATAATTATGAGAGACTTCAACACACCTCTCTCACCACTGGACAGATCTTCCAAACAAAAGTTGAATAAAGAAACTATAGAACTCAATAATACAATTAATAACCTAGACTTAATTGACATATATAGAATATACCAACATCAAGAAGTTACACTTTTTTCTCAGCAGCACATGGATCCTTCTCAAAAATAGATCATATATTGCTGAGAGCCATTGCCAAGTAGAAATGACGCATGGCATGACCCAGGTCATTTGCAGTGACATTGCATGTAAAGTGACCTTGATCAAGGACCAGGGCGGATCCAGGTTTAGGGCAGATCAGGGTTTAGGGGCCTCCTTGGTTTTAGGGCAGTTCCAGGTTTAAGGTGTATCCTGCTGGGAATAGGGCGTATCCTGCTGCCTCAGGCGCACCCACTCCTTGAGTTCCCGTTGAGTTCTCACGGGATTCAGAGAGTATTGGGGATTCAGAGCCCGGTGGAGAAGCATGGATTTTGCCCAGAACCTGTGTGTAGAGTGCCGATGACAGTTCGAGAATAAAGAGTTGCTGTTTGAATCTACAAGGTGTGAGTGGCTCGTGATTTTGTGTCCAGCCAGACTGCGGCAATATATTATGTCACAGGGCAACTCTTAGACATTATAAAGTAGTAGAGATAATACCATGCATCTTATCTGATCATAATTGAATGAAACTGGAAATCAACGATAAAAGAAGGAAGGAAAAATCATGCATCACTTGGAGAATGAACAATAGGTTACTGAATGATCAATGGGTTATAGAAGACATCAAGGAGGAAATTAAAAAATTCTTAGAGATAAATGAAAACACAGACACAACATATCGGAATCTATGATACACAATGAAAGCAGTTCTACGAGGAAAATTCATTGCCTGGAGTTCATTCCTGAAAAAAAGGAAAAACCAACAAATAAATGATCTCACACTTCATCTCAAAATCCTAGAAAAAGAAGAGCAAAACAACAGCAAAAGAAGTAGAAGGCAAGAAATAATTAAAATCAGAGCTGAAATTAATGAAATCGAAACAAAAGAAACAATTGAAAATATTGACAAAACTAAAAGTTGGTTCTTTGAAAAAATAAATAAGATCGACAGATCCTTAGCCATGCTAACGAAGAGAAGAAGAGAGAGAACTCAAATTACTAGCATACGGGATGAAAAAGGCAATATCACAACACACACTTCAGAAATACAGAAGATTATTAGAAATTATTTTGAATCCTTATACTCCAATAAAATAGAAGATAGTAAAGGCATAGATAAATTTCTTAAGTCATATGATCTACCCAGATTGAGTCAGGAGGATATAGACAACCTAAACAGACCAATATCAATTGAGGAAATAGAAGAAACCATCAAAAGAGTACCAACTAAGAAAAGCCCAGGACGGGATGGGTATACAGCAGAGTTTTACAAAACCTTTAAAGAAGAATTAATACCAATACTTTTCAAGCTATTCTAGGAAATAGAAAAAGAGGGAGAACTTCCAAATTCATTCTACGAGGCCAACATCACCCTGATTCCTAAACCAAAGATACTTCAAAGAAAGAAAACTACAGACCAATATCTCTAATGAATCTAGATGCAAAAATCCTCAATAAAATTCTGGCAAATCGGATACAAAAACATATCAAAAAAATTGTGCCCCATGATCAAGTAGGATTCATCCCTGGGATGCAAGGCTGGTTCAATATACGGAAATCATTAAATGTTATTCACCACATCAATAGACTTAAAGATAAGAACCATATGATCATCTTGATAGATGCAGAGAAAGCATTTGACAAAGTACAGCATCCCTTTATGTTCAAAACTCTAGAAAAACTAGGGATAACAGGAACATATCTCAAAATTGTAAAAGCAATCTATGCTAAGCCTCAGGCTAGCATCATTCTGAACGGAGAAAAATTGAAGGCATTCCCTCTAAAATCTGGAACAAGACAGGGATGCCCTCTCTCACCACTTCTGTTCAACATAGTTCTCGAAACACTGGCCAGAGCAATTAGACAGACGAAAGAAATTAAAGGCATAAAAATAGGAAAAGAAGAACTTAAATTATCACTATTGTGGATGACATGATACTATACCTAGCAGACCCAAAAGGTTCTACAAAGAAACTACTAGAGCTAATAAATGAATTCAGCAAAGTGGCAGGATATAAAATCAACACGCATAAATCAAAGGCATTCCTGTATATCAGCAACAAATCCTCTGAAATGGAAATGAGGACAATCACTCCATTCACAATACCCTCAAAAAAAATAAAATACTTGGGAATCAACCTAACAAATGAGGTGAAAGACTTATACAATGAAAACTACAGAACCTTAAAGAGAGAAATAGAAGAAGATCTTAGAAGATGGAAAAATATTCCCTGTTCATGGATAGGCAGAACTAACATCATCAAAATGGCGATATTACCAAAAGTTCTCTATAGGTTTAATGCAATTCCAATCAAAATCCCAACGGCATTTCTTGTAGAAATAGATAAAGCAATCATGAAATTCATACGGAAAAATAAAAGACCCAGAATAGCAAAAATAACTCTAAGTAGGAAGTGTGAATCAGGCGGTATAGCAATACCAGACTTCAAACTATACTACAGAGCAATAGTAACAAAAACAGCATGGTACTGGTACCAAAACAGGCGGTGGACCAATGGTACAGAATAGAGGACACAGAAACCAATCCACAATATTACAACTATCTTATATTTGATAAAGGGGCTAAAAGCGTGCAATGGAGGAAGGACAGCATTTTCAACAAATGGTGCTGGAAAAACTGGAATTCCATATGTAACAAAATGAAACTGAATCCCTTTCTCTCCCTATGAACAAAAGTTAACTCAAAATGGATCAAGGTGCTTGATATCAAATCAGAGACACGGCGTCTGATACAAGAAAAAGTTGGCTACGATCTACATACTGTGGGGTCGGGCTCCAAATTCCTCAATAGGACACCCATAGCACAAGAGTTAATAACTAGAATCAATAAATGGGACTTACTCAAACTAAAAAGTTTTTTCTCAGCAAAAGAAACAATAAGAGAGGTAAATAGGGAGCCTACATCATGGGAACAAATCTTTACTCCTCACACTTCAGATAGAGCCCTAATATCCAGAGTATACAAAGAACTCAAAAAATTAGACAATAAGATAACAAATAACCCGATCAACAAATGGGCCAAAGACCTGAACAGACACTTTTCAGAGGAGGACATACAATCAATCAACCAGTACATGAAAAAATGCTCACCATCACTAGCAGTCAGAGAAATGCAAATCAAAACCACCCTAAGATACCATCTCACTCCAGTAAGATTGGCAGCCACTATGAAGTCAAACAACAACAAGTGCTGGCAAGGATGTGGAGAAAAGGGTACTCTTGTACATTGCTGGTGGGACTGCAAATTGGTGCGGCCTATTTGGACAGCAGTTTGGAGATTCCTGGGAAAGCTGGGAATGGAACCACCATTTGACCCAGCTATTGCCCTTCTCGGACTATTCCCTGAAGACCTTAGAAGAGCGTGCTACAGGGATACTGCCACATCGATGTTCATAGCAGCACAATTCACAATAGCTAGACTGTGGAACCAACCCAGATGCCCTTCAATAGATGAATGGATTAAAAATGTGGCATTTACACACCATGGAGTATTATGCAGCACTAAAAAATGACAAAATCATGGAATTTGCAGGGAAATGGATGGCACTAGAGCAGATTATGCTAAGTGAAGCTAGCCAATCCCTAAAAAACAAATACCAAATGTCTTCTTTGATATAATGAGAGCAACTATGAACAGAGCAGGGAGGACGAGCAGGAGGAAAAGATTAACTTTAAACAGAGACATGAGGTGGGAGGGAAAGGGAGAGAAAAGGGAAATTGCATGGAAAAGGAAGGAGACCCTCATTGTTATACAAAATTACATATAAGAGATTGTGAGGGGAATGGGAAAATAAACAAGAAGAGAAATGAATTACAGTAGATGGGGTAGAGAGAGAAGATGGGAGGGGATGGGAGGGGGGATAGTAGAGGATAGGAAGGGTAGCAGAATACAACAGTTACTAATAGGGCATTATGTAAAGTTGTGGATGTGTAACCGACGTGATTCTGCAATCTGTATTTGGGGTAAAAATGGGAGTTCATAACCCACTTGAATCTAATGTATGAAATATGATATGTCAAGAGCTTTGTAATGTTGTGAACAACCAATAAAAAAAGAGAGAAAAAAAAGTGAAAAGAAAAAAAAAACACCCTAAGATACCATCTCACTCCAGTAAAATTGGCAGCCATTATGAAGTCAAACAACAACAAGTGCTGGCGAGGATGTGGGGAAAAGGGTACACTAGTACATTGCTGGTGGGACTGCAAATTGGTGCGGCCAATTTGGAAAGCAGTATGGAGATATCTTGGAAAGCTGGGAATGGAACCACCATTTGACCCAGCTATTCCCCTTCTCGGTCTATTCCCTAAAGACCTAAAAAGAGCATGCTACAGGGACACTGCTACATCGATGTTCATAGCAGCACAATTCACAATAGCTAGACTGCGGAATCAACCTAGATGCCCTTCAATAGATGAATGGATAAAAAAAAATGTGTCATTTATACACAATGGAGTATTACTCTGCATTAAAAAATGACAAAATCATAGAATTTGCAGGGAAATGAATGGCATTAGAGCAGATTATGCTAAGTGAAGCCAGCCAATCCCTAAAAAACAAATGCCAAATGTCTTCTTTGATATAACGAGAACAACTAAGAACAGAGTAGGAAGGAAGAGCATGAGAAGAAGATTAACATTAAACAGGGATGAGAGGTGGGAAAGAAAGGGAGAGAGAAGGGAAATTGCATGGAAATGGAAGGAGACCTTCATGGTTATACAAAATTACATACAAGAGGAAGTGAGGGGAAAGGGAAAAAATAACAAGGGGGAGAAATGAATTACAGTAGATGGGGTAGAGAGACAAGAGGGGAGGGGAGGGGGGGATAGTAGAGGATAGGAAAGGCAGCAGAATACAACAGACACTAGTATGGCAATATGTAAATCAGTGGATGTGTAACCGATGTGATTCTGCAATCTGTATACGGGGTAAAAATGGGAGTTCATAACCCACTTGAATCAAACTGTGAAATATGATATGTCAAGAACTATGTAATGTTTTGAACAACCAACAATAAAAATTTTTTTAAAAAGGCGGTGTCTCTGTTCACTGTCTCCATTTCTATCCTCACGTCCATCATTCCATCCACCTGGCTATGGTTTCTGTGGTCTCTAAACTGCAGAGGCTGCTCTTGTGGAGATCTATGTGGCAGAGAGTGAGTGTTCTAGGTTCATCAAACCCCATCTACTTTTGCCTCTGAGAACATGTCTGGTCTGTAACTCCCAACCTCCCTTGCTATGGAGGGTCGCCATGTGATTAAGCTTTCACCAGCTGAATGTGGATCAAAGTGAGGTAGCTGTTAACTAGCTCTTACTTGTGATTCTCTCTCTCTCTCTCATTCTACATTGGAAGACCTGACACTGAGGATCCAGGTTCAAATCCCAAAACCTGTAAATAGAACAGAACCACACAATGGAAGGACTGGTATCTGCATATGAATACATAGAGCAAATCCCATATACAACCCACAACACTCACAAAACCACCGCCTCACCCACAGCCAACTGTGAATTACACAAATGAGAAATAACCCTGTATCGCTTTAAGCCATTGAAATGCTGGGGTGGTTTGTTATAGGAGCTGATATTACATATCACCCATGATATTCATGTTATTCTTTGTCTTTATCTTACTTGGCCCCTGACACAATTTCTTCAAATTCATCTCATTGCTTCCATGACATCAAATTCCCCTGATATCCCCCTGCATCTCTGCACATTCTATCCCAGTTTTATTGTTGTTTTGTTTTGTTTTTGTGCTGGCTTCATTCCCTCTACTTTATCAGGCTGCAATTTTGTCTCTAAAAGGTTAGATCAGAAATATGCCAGACGTTGTGATCACATGCAATTGGATATATTCTTTTTATTCTATTTATAAGCTTTTAAAGTCTTATTTTAAAAAAAGACCTTTCTTAGCTCCTAGCCATCCAGACCAGAGTCCCCAGGCTGGATTTGACCTATGGGCTCTGGTTGCAGAGGCTTGCTCTACTTGACTGACAAGTGCCCCCTTTCCAGATTAACCCCTCCTGTCTTTGCTGCCCCAAACTGTATCCAGCCCCATGCTTTAAACACACCTGTATGCTAAGGACTCCTAGATAGATATGTCCAGAACTAACCTTTCCCTGGTAACACAGACCTGAGTGTATACCTGTATATTTGACTTCTCCCCTTGGATATTTGCTAGAACTTTCCATCACTAACACCTGGAAAACCACTGTTCATCTCCCCTCTTCCAGCATATTTCCAGCTCCATAAAAGCACTGTTTTAGTCATATTTTTCACCAGTGTGATAAAAAGACCTTACAAGGACAATTTTAGAAGAGGAAAAGTTAATTTAGGGCTCACAATTTCAGAGGTCTCAGTCCATAGATGACTGATGCATTTGCTCTGAGACCAAGGTGAAGCAGAACATCGTGGCAGAAAGGTATGGAGAAGAAAAGCAGCTGAGGACGTGACAAGCATGAAGCGGAGAGAGAAGAAGCGTGGCTCATCAGGAGCAAAATATATACCCCCAAAGGCACGCCCTCAATGACCCACCTCTAGCCATTTCCTACCTGCCTTCAGTTACCATCCAGTTACCTTCAGTTACCTTCAGTTACCATCCAGTTAACCCATCCAAATGGCATAATGCACTAACTAGGTTAAGAATCTCTTATCCCAATCATTTTACCTCTAAATTCCCTTGCATTGTCTCATAAATAAGCTTTTGGGGAATACCCCATATCTAAACCATAACAGATACCATCATTCTCAACCCAAAACTGTAGGATTTATCTTCCATTCCTCCTTTCCCCTCATTCCCCACATCCCCAGCTACATTCAACATGTATCTGAATCCATCACTCCTCTCCAACCCCTACCACCATCCTAGTCCAAACCACAGTTGTCCATCATCTGAACACTTGAAAGAGCCTGCTAATGGTTCCTCCACTTGCACTTTTACCTTCACGTAACAGATGAGGAAAGGAAATGATCAAATGAATTCTAGTGACAGAATTTATTTTTTATATAAATTTATTTATTTATTTTAATTAAGTACATAGGACAGCAGAATGCATTTTGATTCATTGTGCACAATTGCAGCCCAACTCTTCTTCATTTCTCTGATTGACCATGTAGCACCGCACCATATGGGCAGTCATACATGTACCTAGGGGTAATAATGTCGATCTCATTCCACCATCTTAGTGACAGAATTTATTTTGACACTGACTTAGTGACAGCAACATTAACTTCAATAAATTGCTCATAATGAACAATAGTACAAGGGAGATTATCCGGTCACATGCTAATGAAAGAAAACCATGACACTGTGGAGCACTGGATCCAGCAAACTTCTGCTTCCATGAATAAGAATATGGGTTTAAATTATAAACAAGGTGAAGAATGATTTGGGGGAGATTCCAACATGGCGGCGGGCATGGAGAGATCAAGTCTCTGACCTCTTCAGCTGTGTGGGCATAGGGAGTCGTAAACAATCTAAATTCTCTTTGCTCAGGATCACTAGGCAATGCTGAACTGACGTGGATCTGGGACGAACAGTCTGGGCCTCTCAGAACACACTCTGAGCCCGGATCGGCTGAATTCAAGCTCCCGTTCGCCTGCTTCCCGCAGACAAACAGCTGTGACTCAGCACTAATCCATCTGGCTGAAACAACTGGTCAGACCTTCTCATCCTACGGAGGTAAATGCCTACCGAGCCTTCATAGGTAGTGGCCACAGGTTTGAAACGGGGCTTGGGAGAGACAGTAAGGACCCACCCGTTGCATTGGTCACCTGGCAAAGGGAAACGAACTGTCGCCATTTGCAAGAGATACCACCATGGCAGAGAACTGACGTCACCAGACTGCGGCAGAGGAGATAACTTCATTGAAACCTGCGGCTACAGGTGTGTAATTCCCTAGCCTTCCCTCTCCATACATCGGGGAAACCTTAAGGGCCCCTCCCAGCTCTCCCGTAAGGGCCCCCCCAGCTCTCCCGTGAGCGCGATAGCCAGACCGAGGGAATCAGACGTGGCGTGGGATCCGCGGCGCGGAACTCCCGGATACCGCTCCCACCAGTGCTGACAACTGAGGTCTCTTGCACCAGCTACCGGAGGGCAAGTAAAATTCACTGAGGATTCTCAGCCCCAAGCTCTACAAACTTAGGGTCTGAGGGAATGGCAAACTGGGAGAGTGTGCCCAGTCGTTCAGGAAAACAGGGCTCCCAGGAGCAGCAGACTTGGCGTGTAGCCAGTATTGTGGTGAGCGTCACCGGTGAGAGGGGCCTGGCTAGAGGAAAAGTGGGGAAGTGACTAGACACAACAGGAGGCCCTAGGCACTCAGGATTGGAGACTCACCCAGTCTGGGAGGAGGAGCTGCTGCACAGTGATTGGTTCCCGCGTATTGACAGGAGAAACTTGGCCTGGTGGGCACAGCGCCACCTAATGCAAGAGAAGTTAATCAAACTCTAAGACTGCATTTATTAGTTTTTTTTTCTCTTTTTTTTTGATTTGGGTTTTTTCTTTCATTTTCATTTTTCTTTCTTGTTGTTTTTTAAATTATTTTTACAATTTTTTTAATTTTTTTTCTTCTAATTTTAATTTTAATTTTTTTAATTATTTTTTTTTTAATTTTTTCTTTTTTTATTTCCTATTTTTTTTCTTCTTTTGTCTTTTCATTTCTTTTCAATTTTCTTATTCCCCCTTCCTTGAATTCTATCTGCTTACTCTCATTCTCTTTAGTGACTTCTTCCCTTCCCTTCTAATACCTTTCCTGCCAAGCATCAAATAAATTTATAGGAGTAAACAGTAACTCAGCAGTCAAACAGAACAAGAAGTAACATGAGCAGCTTCAAAAAGCAAGGAAGAAAAGGAGTACAAACAATGCAGGACAGCCTAAATATTCAGGAGGACCTAGAGTCATCAGAAAAAATGGTCATATAAAGAACTCAAGGAACACCTTAGACAGATGGAATGGAACCTTAAAGAGGATACGAGACAGCAAATTCAAGCAGTGAAAGAACACATTGAGAATGAATTACATAAACGGATAAAAGAAGAAGTTAAGCATCTTTATCAGGAGATAGAGATTATAAAAATAGTCAAACAATAATTCTAGAAATGAAGGAAATGATAAACCAAATTAAAAACTCAATTGAGAGTATCACTAACAGAGTGGAGCAAGTAGAAGCCAGAATGTCAGATAATGAAGACAAAATATATCATCTTGAAAAGAGTCTAGCCAACTCAGAAAGGCTGGTAAAAAATCACGAGAAAAACATCCAAGAGATATGGGATAACATAAAAAAACTAAACTTACGAGTCAATGGGATAGAAGAAGGTACAGAGATTCAAACCAAGGGAATGAGTAACCTGCTGAATGAAATAATTACAGAAAACTTTCCAAAAATAAAAAAGGAAATAGATATACAAATTGAAGATGCATACAGGACACCGAGCACACAAAATCACAGTAGACCAACGCCAAGACACATTGTTATGAAGATATCCAATATACAGAACAAAGAGAAAATATTAAAAGCTACAAGAGAAAGGAGGCAGATTACATTCAGGGGTAAACCAATAAGGTTAACAACGAATTTTTCTTCACAGACGCTGAAAGCAAGAAGGTCATGGAACAATGTATTTCAAACACTGAAAGACAATGGATGCCAACCAAGAATTCTGTATCCAGCAAAATTAAGCTTCAGATATGACAACGAAATAAAAATCTTTCATGATAAACAAAAGTTAAAAGAATTTGCAGCCAGAAAACCAGCATTGCAAAGCATTTTGAGCAAAACACTACACAAGGAAGAAATGAAAAACAATAACCAAAACCATCAGTAGGAAGTGCCTCAGTAAAGACAGAGGGCGAGGGGAAAGATAATGATGGAGAAACAAACTAATTTTTTTTAAAAAAGGATAAATAATCAAACATGGCTGGAAGTACAAACCATATATCAATAGTAACTCTGAATGTTAATGGCTTAAACTCTCCAATAAAGTGACATAGGCTGGTATCATGGATTAAAAAAACAAATCCAACAATATGCTGCCTCCAGGAGACACATATGATTGGAAAAGACATACACAGGCTGAAGGTGAAAGGTTGGGAAAAAATATACCACGCACACAGTCCTCGTAAGCAAGCAGAGGTGGCCATCCTCATATCGAATAAAATCGACTTCAAGACTAAGTTAATCAAAAGGGATAAGGAAGGACATTATATACTGTTAAAAGGAACCATTCACCAACAAGACATAACAATTATCAATATTTATGCACCAAATAATGGTGCTGCGACATTCATAAAACAAATTCTCCTCAAGTTCAAGAATCAAATAGACCACAACACAATAATTATGGGTGACTTCAACACACCTCTCTCACCATTGGACAGATCCTCCAAACAAAAGATGAATAAAGAAACTATAGAACTCAATACCACAATCAATAACCTTGACTTAACTGACATATATAGAATATATCAACCATCACCAAATGGATATACTTTTTTCTCAGCAGCACATGGATCCTTCTCAAAAATAGATTATATATTATGCCATAGGGCAACCCTCAGTAAATATAAAGGGGTGGAGATAATACCATGCATTTTATCTGATCATAATGGAATGAAACTGGAAATCAATAATAAAAGAAGGAAGGAAAAATCCTACATCACATGGAAAATGAACAATATGTTACTGAATGATCAATGGGTTACAGAAGACATAAAGGAGGAAATAAAAAAGTTCTTAGAGATAAATGAAAATACAGACACAACATATCGGAATCTATGGGACACAATGAAAGCAGTTTTAAGAGGGAAATTCATCGCCTGGTGGTCATTCCTCAAAAAAAGAAAAAACCAACAAATAAATGAGCTTGCACTTCATCTCAAAGCCCTAGAAAAGGAAGAGCAAAACAACAGCAAATGTAGCAGAAGGTAAGAAATAATTAAAATCAGAGTGGAAATCAATGAAATTGAAACAAAAGAAACTATTGAAAAAATTAACAAAACTAAAAGTTGGTTCTTTGAAAAAATAAATAAGATCGACAGACCTTTAGCCATGCTAACGAAGAGAAGAAGAGAGAGAACTCAAATTACTAACATACGGGATGAAAAAGGCAATATCACAACAGATGCTACAGAAATACAGAAGACAATTAGAAATTATTTTGAAAACCTATATTCCAATAAAATAGAAGATAGTGAAGGCATCGATAAATTTCTTAAGTCATATGATTTGCCCAGACTGAGTCAGGAGGATACACACAATTTGAACAGACCAATATCAATGGATGAAATTGAAGAAGCAATCAAAATACTACCAACCAAGAAAAGCCCAGGACCGGATGCGTATACAGCAGAGTTTTACAAAAACTTTAAAGAAGAATTAATACCAATACTTTTCAAGTTATTTCAGGAAATAGAAAAAGTGGGAGCTCTTCCAAATTCATTCTATGAGGCCAACATCACCCTGATTCTGAAACCAGACAAAGACACTTCAAAGAAAGAAAACTACAGACCAATATCTCTGATGAACCTAGATGCAAAAATCCTCAATAAAATTCTGGCGAATCGAATACAAAAACACATCAAAAAAATTGTGCACCATGATCAAGTAGGATTCATCCCTGGGTTGCAAGGATGGTTCAATATACGGAAATCAATAAATGTTATCCACCACATCAATAGACTTAAAGATAGACGCACAGAAAGCATTCGACAAGGTACAGCATCCCTTTATGTTCAAAACATTAGAAAAACTAGGGATAATAGGAACTTACCTTGACATTGTAAAAGCTATCTATGCTAAGCCTCAGGCTAGAATCATTCTGAATGGAGAAAAGTTGAAGGCATTCCCTCTAAAATCTGGAACAAGACAGGGTTGCCCTCTCTCACCACTTCTATTTAATTTAGTCCTTGAAATACTAGCCAGAGCAATTAGACACACAAAAGAAAATTAAAGGCATAAAAATAGGAAAAGAATAACTTAAATTATCACTATTTGCGGACGACATGATTCTATACCTAGAAGACCCAAAAGGGTCTACAAAGAAACTACTAGAACTAATAAATCAATTCAGCAAAGTGGCAGGACGTAAAATCAACACGCATAAATCAAAGACATTTCTGTATATCAGCGACAAAACTTCTGAAACGGAAATGAGGAAAAACACTCCATTCACAATATCCTCAAAAAAAATAAAATACTTGGGAATCAACCTAACAAAAGAGATGAAAGATTTATACAATGAAAACTACATAACCCTAAAGAGAGAAGTAGAAGAAGATCTTAGAAGATGGAAAAATATACCCTGTTCATGGATAGGCAGAACTAACATTATCAAAATGGCAATATTACCAAAAGTTCTCTATAGGTTTAATGAAATACCAATCAAAATCCCAACAGCATTTCTTGTAGAAATAGATAAAGCAATCATGAAAATCATATGGAAAAATAAAAGACCCAGAATAGCAAAAGCAATTCTAAGCAGGAAGTGTGAATCAGGCGGTATAGCGATACCAGATTTCAAACTATACTACAGAGCAATAGTGACAAAAACAGCATGGTACCTGTATCAAAACAGGCTGGTGGACCAATGGTATAGAATAGAGGACACAGAGACTAATCCACAAAGTTACAACTATCTTATATTTGATAAAGGGGCTAAAAGCATCTTCAACAAATGGTGTTGGGAAAACTGGAAATCCATATGTAACAAAATGAAACTGAATCCCTTTCTCTCCCCATGCACAAAAGTTAACTCAAAATGGATCAAGGAGCTTGATTTCAAATCAGAGACTCTGTGTCTGATACAAGGAAAAGTTGGCTCCAATCAACATATTGTGGGGTTGGGCTCCAAATTCCTTAATAGGACACCCATAGCACAAAAGTTAATAACAAGAATCAATAAATGGGACTTACTTAAACTAAAAAGTTTTTTCTCAGCAAGAGAAACAATAAGAGAGGTAAATAGGGAGCCTACATCATGGGAACAAATTTTTACTCCTCACACTTCAGATAGAGCCCTAATATCCAGAGTATACAAAGAACTCAAAAAATTAGACAATAAGATAATAAATAACCCAATCAACAAATGGGCCAAAGACCTGAACAGACACTTCTCAGAGAAGGATATACAATCAATCAACAAGTACATGAAAAAATGCTCACCATCTCTAGCAGTCAGAGAAATGCAAATCAAAACCACCCTAAGATACCATCTCACTCCAGTAAGATTGGCAACCACTATGAAGTCAAACAACAAGTGCTGGCGAGGATGTGGAGAAAAGGGTACACTTGTACATTGCTGGTGGGACTGCAAATTGGTGCGGCCAATTTGGAAAGCAGTTTGGAGATTCCTGGGAAAGCTGGGAATGGAACCACCATTTGACCCTGCTATTGCCCTTCTCGGACTATTCCCTGAAGACCTTAAAAGAGCATGCTACAGGGATACTGCCACATTGATGTTCATAGCAGCACAATTCACAATAGCTAGACTGTGGAACCAACCCAGATGCCCTTCAATAGATGAATGGATAAAAAACATGTGGCATTTATACACCATGGAATATTACGCAGCACTAAAAAATGACAAAATCATGGAATTTGCAGGGAAATGGATGGCACTAGAGCAAATTATGCTTAGTGAAGCTAGCCAATCCCTAAAAAACAAATACCAAATGTCTTCTTTGATATAATGAGAGCAACTATGAACAGAGTAGGGAGGAAGAGCAGGAAGAAAAGATTAACTTTAAACAGAGACATGAGATGGGAGGGAAAGAGAGAGAAAAGGGAAATTGCATGGAAATGAAGGGAGACCCTCATTGCTGTACAAAATTTCATATAAGAGGTTGTGAGGGATATGGGAAAATAAACAAGGAGAGAAATGAATTACAGTAGATGGGGTAGAGAGAGAAGATGTGAGGGAAGGGGAGGGGGGATAGTAGGGGATAGGAAAGGTAGTAGAATACAACAGTTACTAATAGGGCATTATGTAAAGTTGTGGATGTGTAACTGATGTGATTCTGCAATCTGCATTTGGGGTAAAATTGGGAGTTCATAATCCACTTCAATCTAATGTATGAAATATGATATGTCAAGAGCTTTGTAATGTTGTGAACAACCAATTTAAAAAATGAGAAAAAATAAATAAATAAATTATAAACAAGGTGACTTCAGTCCCACGGGAGAAGATTCCAGGATTACCAAGTCTTTGTCTAGGTTTTCATTCCATGAATATATTTCAGGGCCACACAAGATTTCACTGAATAGAGATATTTAGTGAAAGTATGCCCACCATGGCTTAGTGGGAAAGCCCTGGCCTCCAAATCTCTGTTGTCTAATTGTCCTCATTCTATTATGGGCTCTTTCTCCACCATGTTGTAAAACAAATGCTCAGGTATTTTGTTCATATTGGAAGCAGAAGACCAAAGCACCTCAAAGCATCATTCTTCCCAATTTTATTTGCTTTTGAATTTATGGTAAAGAAAAAAAAACCTGATAGTCGGATTTCAGAAATTAGCCACACAGGTATAAGAACACTGGATTCACAGTTGTGAGTGAGAACTGTAGGACTTTCCCTTGGTTTTACTGGACATATTCCCTGCAGGTTGGTACCTAGAACTGGGACCTCCAGGAAATGAAATGGCATGGGGTAGAGATTTTGCAATTTTATAAGAGACTAGTGATTAGTTTCCTCAATATTGTAAATTGAGCACATAAACATTAGTGTTAATCAATATTTACTAAACATATTATGTGCCAGGATTGTGCCATGTGATATAAAGAATGAAAAGATAAAAAGACCCGACCTTTGGGGTTGGGGGCATAGCTTTGCAGTGGAGCACGTGCCTAGCATGCACAAGGCCTTAGGTTCCATCTCCAGAACCACAAAAAAAAAAAAAAAAAAAAAAAAAAAAGCCAGCCTGTTTCCCCAAAGCAACAACATAGCAGGGGAAAAGGCACATGTTTAAATAGCTCTGATCTGAGGCAGAGTATGGAGAGCATTTTAATGAGAGTAAAACTGCAGAACTTGGGAAAGGAGACTAAGTCCCACAGGAGATGTTCCAATTCATCTAAAAATCTGCTAACTATGGAATTATGTATATAAAGATCACAAATATTCAAAGAATTAGACCGCAATAAATATACATTGAAATGATAATGAAAACAATAATACTTTCTCTCTGATGATTTAGAAATAACTTCCAAATTTTACAGAGACTCGGGACTTTCTTTAGAACCAGCATAGAGTCACTACTAAACTATAGATGTAAGTTGTATCATTTAACAGGCTATTCTAGCTGATAATTCTTAAGCATTTCATTCTCCATTTCTGAGACTCATATCCAAGTGTTAAGATGCAGGTAACTTTTTATCATTCTTTTTTATGTTTTTATATATATTTTTTATTTTATATATATATCCAGACCTACAGTTCCCAGAAAATTACAGGGCAAGAGGTAAGGGGGATGGAGTGGTGGTATCTGCCAAGAGGTGAACTTGCCATAAATAAGAGAAGTTAGATACTATTATACACATAATAGAAGTTTTCAAAAATTTCTTCAGATACATATTATAGAAGTTTATAAAAATTTTAGAAGTTTTAACTTTGGAACAAGGCAGAATATATATAAAAAGAAAGGATGGTGCAAATCTGGGGCTGGGGTTGTGGTTCATGGGCTGGGGCTGTAGCTCAGTGGTAGAGTGCTTGCCTAGCACATGTGAAGCACTGGGTTCAATCCTCAGCACCACATAAAAATAAATAAATAAACAAATAAAGGTATTGTGTTCATCTACAACTTTAAAAAATATTTTTAAAAAGAATGGTACAAATTTTTTGAAATAAAGTTTAGAGAACAAACAATTATCATTAGATATCTATATTAATAAGGCCTTAATTGCAAAAAATTCTTACAGTTATTTAGGTTCTCTCTATCACCACCACATGCATTTTGAAGAAGGATGTTATCAGTGATTTAAGCAGATTGGGGGAGATGCCAGCTCTGACCTGAGTGAAAGTCACCCAGTAAAGTGCCAGTTGGAATAAGTCGTCATCCTATCTAAATCTCCTAATGCCTCCCTTGGTTTTAGGGGTAAAGTCAAACCCACACTCTTGAAATGTGATAATGAGGTGTTTGATCCCTCACTGTCTCAAATGTCCAGTGTCTAAACTAATCAGGGCTGGCAGGATGCGACCCTCATTGTTTTTCTCTTTAGATCCATTCAGACCTACAGTTCCCAGAAAATTACAGGGCAAGGGGTAAGGGGGATGGAGTGGTGGCATCTGCCAAGAGGTGAACTTGCCATAAATAAGAATTCCATAAGGAAGGCAAAAAAAAAGAGCTCTGGGAAGTTCCTTGCATGTGAGAGGTTCAGAATGTGGAGGAACAAGATGAAAGAAAGAAAGAAAGAAAGAAAGAAAGAAAGAAAGAAAGAAAGAAAGAAAGAAAGAAAGAAAGAAAGAAAGAAAGAAAGAAAGAGGGAGGGAGGACGGACGGACAAAAGATCAAATATTATTAGTAAGCCCCAAAGGTAGTGTTTTCTTATTAAAATATCATAATTCCCAAATTCAGTGGTTTTTTTAAATAAAACAAAATTTAACTATATTTGGCTTAATTTTAAAGGGGGGGCACTCATGCAAGCCAGGGGGCCTGAGTCAGGTTCAGTTCTTGAAGACCAGGACTGCAGTGGGGCTCTCCATCATAACTTTATAAGAAGTAACTAGATCTATACCATGCCCTGTGACCCAGAGGAAGGTCACCAAATTCCCATAATGAAATGTGGTTAGTGGTTGATACTGAGGGGTAGGTGGAGAAGAAGGTGAACCAAGAGTAGAAGAGAATGCACGATCAAACCTATGAAATAACAGTGGAGATTGAAAAACCAGACACCACTTAGGTCAATGAAGGGGTTTATTCAGGTTTTTGTTTTGTTTCATTTTGTTTTTTTAACCCCACAGTTAGGACAATCAACACATTCAGATGATTGACAAAAGTGTAAGTTCTAAGTCTCATCAAAAAAGACTTCATTAGAAGGTCCCAGTTATATAGGGGCAAGGTGAAAGGAGTGGAGATTCCATCGACATTCTAGAATGTTGGCAGTCCCTCTCCTAATCTCAGCTTTACATACAAGGCTATAGTAGATGAAAATGCCAGCATTTGACCATTGTTTTTACTCACACATTATAAAACAACATATAAGGCAAGAGCAGATTGGCATATTGGCAAGACTGGATCAGGGTGCCGGAGACCAGTACTTTTGGATGGGCAAGAAGGATCCATCCAATCAGTGTTATTCAATGTAAAAGAACACTAGAAGACATCATCTGTAATACAATCCAATCTGGCTAGGCATAGACACAGATCTTATTTATTATACTCACTTTTCCCAGGCCGGCAGAGTCTCATCCAAGTATATCCTACATTGTTAAAACAAAGTTCAGACACACAGATGTATATTCAATATTATTCCAAGTTTGTATTAAAAATATACAGCATTTACATAGGAAAGGAACTTTAAAATGTCCTAGGTTGCAATAACATAACGAAAGAATTCTGTTTTCTTCTTTACTGGTTTTGAGATTTTCAAATTGCTAAAATGATGTCATACTACAGTGGGAGAGAATCAATACCTTAAAACTTACTCTCGCAGTTATATGGGAGGGATGTGGAAGGCCAAGCCATCTGCAGCGGTTCAGACAAGAGTGTGATAAGGGCTTGGAGAGAAGGGAAGGATTTAGAAGTTTATTCAAAGGATATAAAGACTTTGGAACCTAATTCACATAAATGAAGATTCATTTTCTGGCTTGGGAAACTAATTAATACTAATGAGAGGATTGATTAGAAGAACATATATAGCTGAGAAGGAATACCCCAGGAAAATGATAAATGTTATTTTTTAATGTGTTTGATTGAAGGTACCTTGGAACATATAGACAGAAATGCTGAATAAGTATAATGAGAGGTAGAAAGAAATAGGAATAGTGGGAGAGAGGAAGGAAAATAAAAAGATATTTATCAAGGGCTCAGAACATTCATAGTTTAGAGATAACATATGGCAATACCAGTATATAAAGTCATTGGCACCGTGTAGACTGATGTGGCATTGAAAAATATGTCATACGAACTTCTTTTCAGGTAACACAGGATTTCTTGGACCTTAGCAAGACTGATATTTTGTGTAGGATGTGCTTTGTTGGAGGGTCAGCCCTATGCATTGTAGCATGTTGAGTGACATTCCTGGCTTCTATCCACAGATGTCAGCAGCAGAGGCTCTCCCCCTCAGTGGTATCCACCAAAGCTATCTCTAGACAGGGCCAAAGGTCTACTGGACAGCAAACATCACTTCCAGTTGAAAGTCCCTGTTCTAAGATATTATGGCAATGGGCATGATGTCACTCAATAGCAGTCTACATATTGAGATAAAGGATTTTATTGAATAAATATGTGGCCCGGCACAGTGGCCGCAATCCTGTAATCCCAGCACCTTGGGAAGCTGGGAGAGAGGAGGACCATGAGTTCAAAGCCAGCCCCAGCAAAAGTGAAGGCGCTAAGCAACTCAGTGAGACACTGTCTCTAAATAAAATACAAAATAGGGCTGGGGATGTGGCTCAGTGGTCAAGTGCCCCTGAGTCAAACCCCAGTACTAAAAAAAAAAAAGAAAGAAAAAAAAAAGTGTGTGTGTGTGTGTGTGTGTGTGTGTGTGTGTTACTATTCTAAGTTCTGGAGATAAAAAGGTGAATAAGATAAAGGTCTGGTCCTTAACCCATTATGTCCCAATGTCCCATATAAGTCAATTTAGGTTTTTATATTTGTATACCAGGACATATTAAGGACTCCATAACCCAGTGAGGACAGAGACCCATAAACTGTTATGTTGTGAAAAATGCTACAATTTTAGCAAGAACAAAATACTCTTCTTGCAAAACAGAGAATGCTGATGTAACAGGTGAAAAAACAAAGTCAAAGAGAAAGTGACAAGTTGAGTCTTGAGGGATAAGCATGAATTCATCAGGTGAAATCGATGGGGAGGTGTTCCAAGAAGAGCACGTGCCAAGAGAAAGAGTTTGGCGGGAGGAGGCGAGAGTGATGGAACACAGCTCTATTTCAAACCCTTGAAACCCCATGTTGCTTCCAGTTTTTTCTTCGTCGGTGTTTTTTGAAATAATCTCCAAAGAACTAATAAGGGCTCCTGATCTATGTTGAGATATTTTTTTTTTTTGGTTTTGCTCACTGATGATTCCTGTGCATTTGAGCAAAAGCATCCCACTTACATAAAACTAGCACCAGGTGTGAAATGCATATTTTACCAAATGTGAAGAAAGCGGTACTAACTGCAAGACGCAAAAGAACAGGAGCTGTCTTCATATCCACGCTCCTTCCCGCGTATTGCCAAGAGCGCTTAAATTGACCTCACGGGGGCCGTTAAAAAGGGTTTTCATCCAGCCGGCTTCCCGGTCAATACCTCAGGAAGTGGGGGCTTTTCCCCTGCGTTAGGAGGTAACCCCTCAGTGAGACTAATTAGATTTTTTTTCCCAAACAGACAGGCTATTGATTTGAGAATTGAAAATAGTATTGACGTACAGTAGTCAGTTCTACTTATATAAGAATTAATTACAGAATTAAAAAAAAAAACTAAGGGAAAAAATGCCTATAATTTTTAATGCTACAAGAATTTCCATTTAAAGAGATTCATCGGAGGAAAACTTCTTATAAGAGCTGAGCTCTCTAAATCAAACATTTTTTTTAATTTTATTTTTTTTTATTGGTTGTTCACAACATTACAAAGCTCTTGACATATCATATTTCATACATTAGATTGAAGTGGGTTATGAACTCCCAATTTTACCCCAAATGCAGATTGCAGAATCACGTCGGTTACACATCCACAATTTTACATAATGCCCTATTAGTAATTGTATTCTGCTACCTTTCCTATCCCCTACTATCCCCCCTCCCCTCCCCTCCCATCTTCTCTCTCTACCCCATCTATTGTAATTCATTTCTCTCCTTAAATCAAACATTTTATAGGATCATTTTCTCCAAAAGCCTTCAAATTGAGATTGACTGTGTTAGTGTATTGAAATATATTTTTTGTTATTCCTGAAAGTGAATATTCTTCACATGGTATTTATTTATTTGAAGGATTATCATTATAATCTTCTAGTAGCATTAAGATTTACTCTGCATTTACTACAGATATGTGCATTCATTCATTCAGTAAACATTTTCTAAATATTAATGATGTGGAAGTCAGTGCACAAATGCACTGTCAGGAATTGCTAGGACCACATATCACATCCCTCCTCCAATGTAGAGTCTGATTGTTGTCATTGGTTGTTATTAAAAATAATTGGAGTGAACATGTTTATACAAGACTTAGCCTGCATTAACATTATATGATGTTTCTCAGTAAAGATGTTGAGAAAAAGGACCTAAGATAATACAGAGTCCTGCCCATGTGAGAATCGGTACATACTATATACATGGTTTAATCCCCACCATCCTAAGAGAAAGGTATTAGAGTTATATCTCCACTTTACAAATGAACAGCTAGAGGAGTAACTTACCCAAGAGTTAAATGGATGACTCAGAAATAAACTCACTTATCCTCCTTCTCCTCTTTCTACCTCCTAAAGAGTGGGGATCCCCAGCTCAGCCCCATGTCCTTTTGCTCTCCCACATCTCCAAGCTGGTTCCTCTGATCCTCAAGGCTGGAACTCCACCTTCCACTCTTCCAAGTGCTCAGCCTTCATAAAACCTGCCTTCTTCCTCCAGAGATACTGACTTCCTCTAGAGTAGGAGGAAGGTTAATGCTGTACCTGAGGGTGGTGTGACAGACATCCAGTTCTACTTTCGTCTCTCATGAGTTCACCCTTTTACCATACTTAACCATAGGTCTGTAATCACCTGACCCTAGACCTGGTTTGTCTATAATATCTGCCCCTGCATACTTTAATACCTTACATGATATTTCTCCCACATTTAAATCTCTAGAGCAATTCTCTGAGCTCTAGATTGTGGTCCAACTGCCTCCTCTAAGACTCCAGTTAGATATGGTGATTTCTAGCACTCCTCCAATCCATCTTCTCTTGTTCATAGGTAGGCACAACACTAGATTATATATCCCAGTCAAGTGAGGATATGTGGCTTTGTTTTACTTAACAAAATGCAAACAGAAGTGATGTGTGTCCCATTTTGATGCCAGGACCAGGAAACCCTCCCATGACCACCGTCTCGTGCTATTTTATTCTCTTCCTCCTGGTATAATGGACATGATCCCAGGGTGACAGATAAAGCCTCCTGGGGAAAGTGACAGAATTTCTGGCAACCTGAACCTCTGAACAACTGCACAGAAAAGAGCTGCCTTGCTAATCTATTTATCTATATATTATAACAGTAAATTTATTCTTTAAGCTAAAATATCTTTGAGGAATTCTTTGCAGACACCCTTCCAGACTCAGTTGTCTCATAGGCATCGCAAGCTAAACGTGATTTCCATCTCACTCTGTGCTCATCAGCCTTCCTTCATTTAGAAAATAGCCCTTTCTTGCATTTTGGTTTCAAAGACCTTATTCTGGGTTCCTTCTTTTTCCTCACTCTTCATGTGCAATCCATCAGCCAACCATGTAAATCCAATCTCCAAAAGACAACACCAGTCTATCCCTGCTCTGTCACTACCACCAGCTCTCTATCCAAGCCACCGCCATGTTTGCCTGGATTGTTACAGAGCCTCCCATCCCCCACCCCAGGTTCTTCAATTCAGGACTCTAAGAGAAATGTCTTAGGAATCAAAAGGAAAGATAGTACACATTAAACAAGTTGAGGGGGTTCAGGAATCCTTTATGATGGATATTTGAATGATGGATACAATAGTGACAATACAGGAGAAGTGGACAAGATCAGGGGACACCTGTGCAAAGAACAGTCAAGAAGCAGAAGGAAGTGGGAAGTGTCAGGCATCGCTGGGACCACATACCACATCCCTCTTCCAATGTAGAATCTGACTGATGTCAATGGTTGTAATTAAAAATAATTAGAGTGAACATGTTTATACAAGACTTAGCCTGCCTTAACATTATCAGTGTTCAACTCCCGATCAATCAACATCTGTAGCACTCAGTGACTTGACTATTCTTGCTACTAGTGGTATAGTTAATGATTAGAAAAAGAAGTAACCCCATCAGTTTAATTCTTTGTGACAGCAGTAGCATAATGTAGACTATATTTTAGCAAAAAAAAAAAAAGAGAGAGAAAAAGTGTGCTTATTTTGTATCAAAGTTTATAGGCAAATAGTATCACCTGTCACAAACTGATCAATGGTTATTCTGGTTCATTTCTTAAAATTTAAAAAAAAAATTATTCAAATCAAAGTAGGCTCACTTATTTTCAAATTTTACAACTGATCATTATAAAATAAGACAAAAATAATGTTCTTTCTTTCTCTTCATGGCCAAAGACAGTTCCCCATTATCCTAGCTTTCTGAAACTGAAACGTTATGTCTAAAGAAAATCACCATATTAATCACTGGAAACACTGCCTTCCTGTCTGTGGATGAAAATAAGAGGCAGAAACTCCTTGATAATTTGTTTATGTTCAGACTTCAGCAAAAGTGCTGATCTTCCTCTACTGAATACTTAATGCCACTCTTCCCCGAGGTACTTTAAGTAAGGAGGGAAGCTCATAGAGAGGAAAACAATGGTCAATATATTAAACATAACTGTCAATATATTAAAGATGAAGTAGAGGTGGTAGGGTTTGCATGTAAATCACAGAAGTATAGTGTAATTAAATAAATTTTATACATGCACACCCGACATATGCAGATCTCTATTTATAGATATAAGGAAATCTAGAGAAGCAGGTATTTACTAGGAAAAGGATAACTCTAGAAACCAGAGAGCAAATATGTTCAGATAAACAATTAATGAGCAGCAAAGGACGTGGTTTCTCTCCAAAGAAATGTCTCTTTTGAGTTTTTCTTGTGAAGAAATCCATAAGCCAGGTGCTTGACCCCTGGGCTCCAGACCGTGTTGTAGAGATTAGAAAAATCGTGTGTGGGATGTACTTTAAGCTCCTTAAAAAAAGAGGATATGTAAATATATTGTTGTAGAATTGATTATATCGTTCAAGTAAAATTGAGACCACTTGCAGTGAATTTTTAAGGGAAACTCCCAACTGAGTATTTGAGGTCAAAGTGCATTTTATCCTGAATCATGTGAATTTTATTTCAGCTCTCCATTTCAATGGCTTTTGAGTGCTCTGTTAGATTGTTGACAATAAGAATCCCACTTTCTAATTTGCTGACCAAAGATTCAAGCAATACTTTGTGAGCTTACTAAAGCAACTTTTTTTGTGGGTGTATACAGAGAAGCAGCTAGACTCAGCTCCCCTGGTAATAGTATCACCTGTGGTGAGACCTGTGATCGTGACTTTGAGGAAATATCTGGCAAAGATAAACCTAAAGCTCAACCACACTACAATTATAATACTGAAAATTGCAGTACTGTGACAATCTATGTTGGCAAATTCATTTATGATTGTATTATGGGACACTTGCTTATTGGTTGCTAATAAATCAATCATAAATGAATTTGCCAACATAGATAGACCAGGAAAATGATTTGGTAATCTTCCTAAATTCACTGACATGTGTAGTTCCAAGTGAACTGTCTTCCAAGAGGACTCAGCTGCAGAATATTAGGCTCCAATCTGGAATTCCAAGAAGAAAAGCTGAATTTAGTAAAATCTTTTTTTGTTTTGTTTTGTTTTGTACCAGGGATTGAACTCAGGGGCACTGGACCACTGAGCCACATCCCCAGCCCTATTTTGTATTTTATTTAGAGACAGGGTCTCACTGAGTTGCTTAGCACCTTGCTTTTGCTGAGGCTGGCTTTGAACTCCAGATCCTTACCTCAGCCTCCGGAGCCTCTAGGATTACAGGTGTGCACCACCAAGCCCAGCAAATTTAGTGAAATCCAAGAAGTTCTGTTTGCTTTTATTACAAATGTTATATTATAGGGACCATGGAATACATGTATTATCTGATCATATTTAAGCTGAGGTTTTCTTAGGATTGTGTTCTGGTGAAGAGAACATCATAGAATTGGATAACGTGGTTCTAGAACTGGCTCAAGAGATAACTAACCATATTACCCTGTTAGTTAACCCCTTTTAAAAAACAATGGGAGGATAATC
Organism: Spermophilus citellus; assembly: GCF_964194105.1. NCBI lineage: Eukaryota > Metazoa > Chordata > Mammalia > Rodentia > Sciuridae > Spermophilus > Spermophilus citellus. The sequence continues at coordinate 136,304,442 of NC_138187.1, read as the reverse complement.
AGAGATATGATAAATTATTGTATAATGGTGTATTAAGAATTGTAATGCAAAATAAATAAATTTTAAAAATCATTAAAAAATGGAAGGAAAAAAATATTTTATTAGAAAAAAAACAATGGAAGGGGATTACTGCAGGCTTCATGTTGTGATGGAAAGAGGATTATAGATTTTAGAAGCAAATGAAACTGAATTTGTTTCTAGCACCCACTGTGAGATGTGGGGCCACTGACTTGGTACTAATAAGTCTTATTTTTCTTCTTAGTAAAATATTTCCAGCTTCCTAATGACTTCACAATCCCCCTGCCCCTTGGCTGCCTCTCTCATTCCCCGAATCCAGTCTGACTTGGCTGTCTCATTGGAACCCCTGCTGGCACTCTTGGAATCCTCTGCCCTTGATCCCCCTTGGTCTCTCTCTTGGTAAGTTCACCCGGCATGTCATCCACTCTTGCTTCTCATCTTCCTTCTCTCCCAAGCTTCAGGTCTACATGCTTACCCCTGTAGGGAGATACCTTCAGCTAAATGTCCAAGTTCAATGTCCCAAACCAAAACTCCACCTCCCTCCTGGGTTTCTCTGCTTTGTTACAGGTATCAGCATTCTCTACTTCTAGCAAACGCAAGCCTTGCCATTAGCTTCTGTTCTCTTCATCTCTTCTCATCCTCTTGTTTCACACTTGTCCCACCCAACGGCTCTAAGATACCATCTTCACACCAAAGACTTAAACGTGTGTCCCCCAGTCTAGATCTTCTTCTTCCCCGTCCTCACATTTAGGTATCCAACACTGTTCCTATTTCCAACTGGATATCGACAGATATCTCAAACTCAACACATTCAAAAGTGAACCCCAGTTTTCCACTCCTAAAACCTGCTCCCCCTGAAGATGAACACAGACACAACAACCGTCCCTGGTACTGAGTGTCTGTTTTGTTCGGTTGCTCACGTTGCCTTTCTGTGCCTTTGCTGTTGTTTGTTTCTACATCTGAAAAAGTTTCCAATCATATCTATATTTGACTCGTCCTTCAAAATCTAGCTCACATGGTACTTTGTCCACCAAGTGGCCTGTGTAGCCCTTGACTGGAGGAGATCCCCCTCTCCTTTCACATCTTTAATGCATTCGCCTCCACCTCTCTTCTTTGCTTGTTGCGGGGGGTGATTTGCATGGCTGCTCTCTGCATGCGTGTCTTCCTCTGCATGAGTGGCAGTGCCTTCCAGGCGGGTTTCTATCCAGCTCACTATTTACAGATTCCCTACCATATGATAGGTGAAGAGAAAACGACTCTAAATCAATGAATGGATTAAAATTATAGCTTAGACATGTGACATGACATAAAGAGGATTCTGATCATGTACATTCCCTGGGGAGAGGTTGTGGAATTGCTGTGAAATCAGAAAAGCAGCCTGAAAGGAATGATGGGAGAAAGGAGCGTGAAACCCAGGAGCAAAGGGGCCACCAGTCCCTGGAGTAGTGAGCGAGGGTCTCACAGGGAATCACTAAATGTCACAAGGTATTGAACAAGCTCACAAGATCAGAGCCTGAACGTACATTACGGTCAAGTTTTTCTAAGCTCATAAATAGATTTTAAAGGTCGTATTCATACATCCAAAATAAGTAAGCCAGGAGCCATGGAATGAATTATTTTTATTCTTTCTATTACAAAAAAAAAAATCCCCTCTTGGGTATCACTATTGACCTTTTTTTTAATTATAAAAGAATATTGTGCTTGACCTTATGTCAACAAATTAGATAACTCTGTGTCCTGGAAAGATATAAATTAGCCAATTTGCAAAACAAATAGAAAACCTGAATATAACTACAATAAGTAAAGACAGTGAATTAATAGTTTCAAATATTGCCACAAAGAACTGGGCACAGTGGTGCATAACTATAATCTCAACTATTCAGGATCGCAAGCTCAAGCCCAGCCTGGACAGTTTACCAAAACTCTGTCTCAAAATAAAATTTAAAAGGCTGGGGATATAGTCAGTAGAGCATTTGCCTAGCATGTGCAAGGCTCTGGGTTTAATCTCTGGCACTGCAAAGAATAAAATAATAACAACAATAAAATATTCCCACAAAGAAAAGCCCAGTATCAGATAACTTTACCAGGGAATTTTATCAACTGTCCGAGGAGGAAATAATACCTACACAAATTCTTTCAGAATACAAAGAAGGAGCTTACACTTCCCAATTCATTCTGTTAGTATATGATTCCAATTATATGAGATTTCTAGAAAGGCAAATCTGTAGACATAGAAAGCAACTTAATATTGGGGCTGGGGATGTGGCTCAAACGGTAGCGCGCTTGCCTGGCATGCGTGCGACCCGGGTTTGATCCTCAGCACCACATACCAACAAAGATGTTGTGTCCACCGAGAACTAAAAAATAAATATTAAAAAATTCTCTCTCTCTCTCTCTCTCTCTCTCTCTCTCTCTCTCTCTCTCTCTCTCTCCTCTTTCACTCTCTCTTTAAAAAAAAAAAGAAAAAAGAAAGCAAATTAATAGCTGCTTAGGACTGGAACAGGGATTGATGGAAAATGGACCTAGAAGTTCTCTTTGAAATGATAAAATAGTATGAAACTGGATTATGATGGTGGTTCTCTAATTATATTAACTTACTACAAATTTAATAGGATTGTTTTTGTTTGGTTTGGTTTGGTTGATATTGGGTGTTGGGGGTCTTGTTTTTGCTTTGGCAGAACCTGGGGATTGAACCCAGGGGTGATCTACCATTGAGTTGCATCCTCAGCCCTTTTTATTCTTTATTATGAGACACTCTTGCAAAGTTGCTGAAGCAGATCTCAAACTTGTGATCCTCCTGCCTCAGCCTCCAGAGGAGCTGAGATTACGGGCATGCACCACTGTGCCTGGATAATAGGACTCGTTTTGTTTTGTTTTCTTTTCTTTTCTTTCCTTTTTCAATTTCTATAGTTCTTTTCTGACTTAATTTTTAAATGGAAAGCTTAGAATTGAAGGTATGATACTCAAAATTTTTATCTTAGGCAAGTGGTTTAAATAGTTTGAGACTCTTTAAATGAAGGCCATCATAGCTACTTTACTTCCATTTCTATATAGTTTAGCTTTTTGCTTTTATCCAGATAAATGTGGTCATTCTTCTCTCCAACCTCCACCTGTCTAGCACATCACCTGTGCACACCCAGCCTCATCTCAGTTGAAGACATGCAAGAAAAAACTGTTGTCAGGGCTTTGCTCTGGATACCAACTTCCTCAATGGAAAGACTTCTCTCTAAAATCCTCGGGAAATTTAACTGGTATTGAAGAGTGAGAAAAACTGGCTCTGAATTATCTTATCTTTCCAAAGTTTCCTTTGTGTCACACACTCCCAATTTTGAATCTCAAGGTTCAAGAATCAGACTCATATGTTCTACAAGAGCCTCTCTGTGCCAAGCTACTGGGTGTCATTTTTGCTAAATGAGGAGAGGAAGGTAGCAAAAAGAAGTAATGAGAAGAAAAAACACTGAAAAGAAGAAATGTCCCGTTTGGCATGCACCTCCTGAGATGAGGTCCTCAGTTCTTGGATCCTCTGCTGGTCTTTCAGAGGTGTGTTTCCTAGTGACTGCAATGTGGTGATGTCCCTACTTTGCTTGTTTCTAGTGAGAAGAGGCTTCACCTTTGCTCCCTACTGAATCAGATGTGTGTCCTTGGTTCATTCACAGTGATCCTCTGCTATGAGTTTTGGTGACTGGTAGCAGACATCTTTATTTTTATTTTATTTTATTTTATTTTTTTAGTTGTCAATGGGATCTTTATTTTATCTGTATGCAGTGCTGAGAATCTAGCCGCCCAGTGCCCCACACATGCTAGGCAAGCTTTCTACCACTGAGCTACAACCCAAGCCCCCAGAGACATTCTTAATAAAACAGGAGTAGATAGATAGAACTTCAGGTATTCTGTTAAAATAATGGCTTTGTGGATTAAATATTGCTAAATTACTCAAGTCTGAGCCACCTCCTCCATTCCTATCCACAAATACACAAGAAAAAAAAAAAGAGAGTGCATATTTCCCTTAATTAAAGACCAAAATTTTTACCCTCAACATCTGATTTCTGACAGCTACCAAAGTTTTCATTTGTTTCAGGCAACATGGACTCTTCAGTTATAATGAACTTATTAGTACCCAGGTGTCCCATATCATGCTGACCTCCTCCATCAGGGTTAACTAATGGAACACACAGAGATCTAGTATCTTCTTGAGCAAATACTTGAATCAGATCTGAAAACAGCCAATGTGTCATATGCGATAGCATTTAAGGAAAAAACTACTCCACAGGACCAAGTCATTAAAGAGACCCTATCACCCTGTTCTCGAAGGAAAAAGAAAACCAGCAATCGAGTGATCAGAGCACATCATCCTCCAAATTGGTGCTAGAAACAAGATGGGACCCCATATTACAACTTGTCATCCTCTGTCCTTCCATAGAGACTTTCCAAAGTAGACAGTCTCCTCAAGATACCCAAGTCTCCAGGAAACCCTGTGAACAAGTTAGCTGGAACCATTCAGCACAGTCATCTGCTTTTATTTTGTAATAGCTATTATGTTTGTATATTTGGGACAAAAAAGACTCTCTAAAAGTAATTTGTAAAATTAGATTTAACTGAATCATCTAAAACTGAAATATATACATATATATATTATATATATATATATATATAATATATATACATAAATATTTATACATAATATGAATATATATAAATAAAGTTTTCCTGGACTAATTAAATTTTCTTAAAGCAATTACTTTTCAAAATATCTGATAGTTTCACTGAATTATTATCTTTTTACAAACAGAGACTAAGAACTTCACAAAAATAATAACTGGGTTTTATAATTATTCTTGACAGGTAAGACTCAGTTCTATCTCCAAAAACCATCCCAACATGGCTTCAGGTCTCTAAGGAAGAATATTCTACAACCTGCCTCAGCATATTTTGTCCACTTGTCCAAATAAGTTATTTTTTCCTGTGCCTAGGTTGTGTCTCTCTAGCTTTCTTATTTACTCCTTTTGAACATTGAAAACCTAAAACCTAACATATTCAAGTTACGTCCTCTGATTGTGCCCTTAAAATCAAAGGGTAATAAATTGCTAAGAATCCTCTACAATAACAATATATATGTGCACACATGTGATGTACATATGCTTCCTATTAATAAATATTTATGGTGTCATTTGGGGAAGAACTCACAGGTTGTTTTTGGTTTTTGGTTTGTTTGTTTGTTTTTCAGAAATAAAGTTTAGTACTGTCCTGATTCCTTATATGCAAAACCAAAAGAAATATATGGTGTTCTCTACAAATGTTGACCTTTTTTTCCATAAGAATTCCATTTTCTGATAACAGGGATAAAGACGTGTTCTTTTTCTAAAGACACAGAATAGCCTGTTTTGAAAAGAGATTGAAACAAAATAGCCAATTTTTTAATCATTAACAAGTCATGGCTTACATCTAGGGTTCCTAGTCTCTTTGATTTTATAGCATGCTTCCCCAAAGGTTTCCCTATTAATATTAACAGCTTTATGAATCTCATTACTCTGATTTATGCCTTTTCAATTTATTTAAGGTTGTGTCAATATTAAATTATCTGTCCCTTGTGAGCAACTTCAATAATGTTTGGATGCAAAATAGTCCTAAGCATTACCTAGCAGACGAAAAATCCATGTTATTACTTATAAAGCCATACTCCCTAACAGAATTAACTAATAATTAATAATTATTATATCGAAAAATTCTGAGATAGCCTCAAATACTACAATAAAAACGCCATAAGTTATACTGCAACTTTTGCCCTTACTTAACTTCAAGTGTACTTGTTCTTGAAAAAACAAGAGAGGGGATTAAAAGATGAAGACAATGTTCAAAACTCAACTGGACACCCAGAGGAAACTGTAACCAAAGTAAGTGAATATTTGGGCTAAAATTTCCATTTTAGGAGACTTTCACTTCTAGGAAGATGGGACACACAGTACTTTTCCCTACTCCTCCCACTAAGTCCAATCGGAAGCCCTGGACATCATGCATAAAACCAACAGCCGGCAGAAAAAGGAGAGGAGTCAGCAAACCGCTGAGGTTTATAGAAAGTTGCCTGAGTTGTCTTCTTGCTTCGTATAGCCCAGATTTGCCAAGGAAACCAGCAACCTGGAAATGCCAAAACAGTTAAAAAAAAAAAAAATCCCAAGAAACTAAAGATTCCCCCTTTAAAAAAAAAAAAAAAACAAAACAAAACATGATTTTGGCTCCCCCTAGCCAAAGGCATAGGAGAGGATTAATAGAAACTGCTGTACTCCTCTCAAACTGTGACACACTGATGGGACACACTGTGGTCCCATCTCCACTCATTCCAGCAAAGACCAAGTGGGGAGACCAGTGTCTTCACTCACCCCAACAAGCCCTCAAGAGTGGGGCAAGGAGGTGCATGTGCAGAATGTAACAACACATGCCTCCATGATGCGTAATTATCATGTACCAATACGAATATGAAAGAAAAGATCACAGCAAACCTTAGATAATCAGAAGGACAGGGAGAGGAGGAGAGGGTGGGAGGGGGGAGAGAAAGAGAGAGAGACCAAGTGGAGAATAGCTAGAAATAAATCACCCAACCCCAGAGTCAGTACAGACCACATGAGAAGCCTGACTTCTACGTCCCCCTAGGAGAAATGAAGCACCCCTCTGTCCCCACTGGGATGCTGTGATAAGAATCTAGTAGAGAATCAAAACTTTGGTCATTACCCAGCAGTAACAAGGTCAAATGCCAGCTCCCCTTCCCACCAACCATGACATCAGATAGGCCAAGTGGGCAGCCAGAACTCTCAGTTCCCACCCAACAGTACCAAGGACCACCTCCCCTCACCCACCTCTGCTGTCCACAGAGGCCAGGTGGGGAAGCTGACCTGTACCACTACCTAGCAGTAATGGGGCCGATCCCGCTCCCCCTGCCTGAGCAGGATCAGAGAAATCCAATTAAAATAGAAAGTTTAATAAGACCCAGAGTATCATAATATCTAAAATGTTCAGGTTTTAACCAAAAAGCACTACTTTTATTAGGAACCAGGAAGTTTTAAACTGAATGAATGGCAATTATCAAGAATACAAGCAACAATAAGTGTTGGCAAGGATGTAGGGGAAAAGGTAGAGTCGTACATTGCTGGTGGGACAGCAAATTGATGCAACTATTATGGAAAGTGATATGGAGATTCCTCAGACAACTTGAAATGGAACCACCATTTGACCCAGCTATCCCACTCCTTGATTTATACCCAAAGGACTTAAAATCAACATACTATAAGGACACAGCCATATCAATGTTTATAGCAACTCAACTCACAATAGCTAAACTATGGAATCAATCTACGTGTCCTGCGACAGATGAATGGATAAAGAAAATGCAGTATATATACACTATGGACTATTAGTCTTAAAGAAGAATGAAATTATGGCATTTGTCAGTAAATGAATGGAGCTGGAGAATATCATGTTAAGCAAAATAAGCCAATCCCCCAAATCCAAAAGCCGAATGTTTTCTCTGATATGTGGATGTTAATTCACAATAAGGGGGAGTGCTATGATAAAATAGTTACTTTGGATTAGGTAGAAGGGAGTGAAGGGAGGGGAAGGATAATAGAATGTATCTGACATTCTTATCCTATGTACATATGTGACTACATGACCAGTATAATTCTACATCATGTACAATCAGAAGAATGAGAAATTCTACTCCATTTATGTATAATGTGTCAAAGTGCATTCTACTGTCTTGTATACTAATTAGAAAATTTTTAAAAACTGAATGAAAGTAAACAATCATCAGATATCAATATCAAGATAACAAAAGTGTTAGAATTATCTAGCACATTTGAAACAAATGAAGAAATTAAAAGTTTAACCAAATAAATAGAGAATATATAAAAAAACAAAATATAAATTTTAGCATTGAGAAATATAATAACCAAAATCTAAAAACTAAAGATAATTATTTTATAAAGAGGGAGGGTAAAGTAACGAAGTATAGCTTTCTATACTTTCCTCAAACAGATAAGTGACACTAATATACCGTGATAACTTTTACGTATACATAAATATTACAATGATATAATACCTAGAACAGCAAACTAAAAAGCTATGGAATGTGTTACACACAAAAATGCCATAGATAAACTATAATGGAGGTTTATAAATGCTTAAATAATGCCCAAAAAGGCAGGCAAAAGAAAACAAAAATACGAAACAGAACAAACAGAAAACAAAAATACAATAACAGACTTAAGCTCTAATATAACAATTACATTAAACATAAATGGTCTAGAAACAGGCTGGAGCTAATGGTCAGTGGAGCAAGTATGAGACCCTAGGTTCCACAAGAAAAATCCAAATTGTCTTAGTACATCAATTAAAAGATGACAACGGCAGTTTGAATTTTAAAAAGTGACCCCAATATATGCTGTATGTAAGAAATCCACTTCAACTTAGCAATAGAATCAAAATGAAAGTGAACGAATGGGGAAAGATATCATGTGAACATTACCAAAAGAAGGAGGAACAGCTATGTTAATGTCAGACAGCATGGGCTTCAGAGAAAAGAAAATATCCTGAAACGAAGGTCTGTCCACAAAGAAGACAGCAATCCTAAATGAGCATACGCCAAACAACAGAGCTGCTGTTTCATGTGAAACAAAAATTGAGAGAACTGAAAAAATAAATAGATAGCCCCACGATTACAGCTAGAGATTTCAATACCCTTTTCTCAAGGATGGATAGAGAACAATTACACAGAGAAGAACTCAAGAACACCATCAACCAACAGGATTTGCCCAACGTTTACAGAACAGTCTACCCAATAACAGAATGCAATTTTTCTCATGTGCCTTTTGCACATGTGCTAAGATGGACGATGCTCTGAGCCATATAACAAGCCTCACCAAATTTTAAAACATTTAAACCATATGCACAGTATCCTCCAAGCACAATGGAATCAGAGCAGAAAGTAACAGGAAAAAAAAATCACATTTCAAAACTGAACAACCTACTTCTAAATAATCTGCAAATAAAAGAAGTCTAATGGAAATTTTTAATGAGGAAATGAAAGAAAATGAAAATGCATTCATACCAAAGTGTGTGATATACATTTAAGCAGTTCTATGAAGAAAATTCATAGCACTAAAGCAGAACATTGGAAAACAGAGATACGGGGGTGGAGCTCAGATAGGATTTGCCTATTACATATGAGGCCCTGGGTTTGACCCCCAGGTCTGCCCCACACATCCAAAAAAAAAAGTTGTTTGTTTGTTTTTTAAGATTAATAAAATTGCAAAACTCTGGCAAGATTGACAAATACAAAAAAAAAAAATAGAATAATATCAGGAATGGAACTGGAAAAAATCAAAAGGATAATAAGAGCATTCTCCAAACACATACATAAAGTTGATGATTAGATAAAATATAAAAGAATTCTCAAGAAGTACAAACTACAATAACTCATCCAACAGCAAACAGATCATCTGAATGGTTCTACAGACGTTTTCTCCTTCCCTCCCTCTCTTCCTTCCTCCCTTCCTTCCTTCTTTCCCTCCTTCCTCTAAATACTCTGTAAAAACAGCAGCTACTCTTAATTTTGATGGAGGCAAGTTCACAGTGACAATTTTAAATTGAGAAAGATAATATCATAAAAGAATCACAAAGACTTACAACTAGGGAAGAATGAAAAGGGGAAATGGGAAAATTAATCAGTGGGGAGAGAAGAAAGGGAAAATGTTTTTATTTGGGGCTGCTGGATACCCAGCTCTGCCAGTTACCACATTCTGTGCTCCTACTGTCCCTGGAGGGGGATATTATGCTATCTGTCCTATGGATTACCAAATTGATGCCCACAGAAAATGAGTCAACTGTCTCTAAGAAGAAACTCAAGATAGCAAATGTGAAATAAAAGTAAGGTGCAAAAATCTCCACTGTACTGATAGTGAAGGATACTCTGTCAATATTTCAGATATTTTAAACATTTAAAAACAGCCATTTGAACAAAAGAGAGGAAAGAATAAGTCAAGAAATATGTTATTTCTTAAGATCTTTAATATGCACACCAGGGATTGGGGATATGGCTCAATGGTAGAACTCTTTCCTTCTACTCCTGGGTTAGCAAGGCTCTGGGTTCAATTCCGAGCACCATAAAGAATTTTAAAAAATAACATGTACCCCAGGGGAGCTGGGGGGTGTCACTGAGTGGTAGGACATTTGCCTAGCATGCCCAAGGCCCTGAGTTCAATCTATAGCACCACAAAAAATAAAATAAAATAAAATGTATTCCAAGGAATAAAATGAGCAAGCATTCCTGTTATATGTAATCAGCTTCGTTGATGTTCTGTCTTTGCATTCTTGTCCTCATTAGCATCGTTATTAGTAGCTATCATTACTGACTGCAAATTTTGTTTTTAAACACTTCTTTCTCGGGCTGGGGATGTGGCTCAAGCGGTAGCGCGCCCACCTCGCATGCGTGCGGCCCGGGTTCGATCCCCAGCACGACATACCAACAAAGATGTTGTATCCACTGATAACTAGAAAATAAATATTGAAATTCTCTCTCAAAAAAAAAAATTTTAAAAAAACACTTCTTTCTCAGACATTTTTGACTTCACACTTTCTTGAGCTGTGATTGAGGTAAAAAGAATTTTCCAAGAATAATTTCCCCTTACCCCTATACAATCAAATCAATACAAGAAAAATTGTCAGTAAGTATATAGGGGAAATAAATCTTAATCCTCTCCTAACCTGCTGCGCCACCTGGTTGCAAATATCATATCAGCAAACATAGATTCTGTTCTTTTATTCTATGTATTAACAAACACCAGAAGTGCATGTCAGTCAACAAAGCATTGGAAGTGAGAAGAAAGTACATCTCAAATCTTTTTATCCATGTGGAAATTGTAAAATCATCTGCTAATCATTTGCTGCACTCCAAATGAAGTATATGTCCAAAGAGACCATTTAAAGCATTTATTGTCATTGAACATATGGCTTGTTTTCAATATCTCCCTGATTATTTTCAATGCAAACAAAAACATGAGGGTAAGGGAAGTTTATCCTACCAGATTCTAAAACAGATGTCAATTATATTGAAGTGTTCCATAAGGGGCACTAACTTTGTTATTGACATAGTAATGGAAAGAGCCAACTACTGTAATTAGCCATTGATCTTAGTGGTATGTAGATTTGCAGTCAAATGGAAAGACTTGGATTCCATTCATAAGGTACACAACATCAGAGGCTGTTCAAGGTGCCACAATGCTATAAAAATTTTAAATGAAATAACAATCATAAAAATAATCCTAGTAACGAATTACTAATACTATCATTTTAAAGTGGCAGAGAGCTCAATTGGGTGGTCCAGGTAAAGAGTAAAACAATATATGTTGCTATCATTCTAGTATCTTAGATGATATTCTTTTTTAAAAAAATGTCATTTTTCAAGAGAGACACCATTACTTCTTTATTGTCTTTAAAAATAAATAAATGAATTAAGATTTTTAGGGAAGGACACAAATTCTGGGAAAAAAAATGACCATAGAGAGAAGTCAATTCCCAATAAGAGGATGAGACTCTTTGTGGGAATAAACTCATAACCTTCACCTCATTAACTCCATGTATTAATCAGCCAAGCCAATTAAGAGAACCTATTTCTTTTCTCATCTTTTTTTTTTTTAATGGTACTGAGGACTGAACCCACTGGTGCTCTACGACTGAGCTACACCCCCAGCCTTTTTTATTTTTTATTTTGAGATAGTATTTCTCTAAGTTGCCCGGACTGACCTCAAACTTGCTATCCTCCTGCCTCACCTCCCAAGCCTCTGGGATTACATGGTGTATCACCATGCCCAGGTAGGAGAGCCTATTTCTTTAGCTTAAGAATATCAGCTTCTGGTTGCATTTCAAATCTTCCTATGGCATGACTTCACAAAACTGTTGGCTCCATTCATGTGTGCATGTCTATTGCAACTTTCTCCTCCCCCCCACTCCTCCTCCTCCTTCTTTCTTCCTAAGGTTGAAGCACAAGGCCTTGCACATGCTAGGCAAGCATTCTACCACTGAGCTACACCCCAACCCTTGAGGCAGGGTTTCACTAAGTTGCCAAGGCTGACCTTGAACTTGCCATCCTGCCTCAGCCTCCTGAGTAGCTGCCGTAACAGACTTGTGCCAACACACATGCCCAGTTCCACTTTCTTTTCTTTGATGTTAGTAATGCATTCACTGCACAGGCTACTGAGTATCAACAGGAAAACCAGCAATGACCCAACTTCTTGAATTCCTGGGTTCTGAAATGTAACAAGAAAGAAATTTTCCTTAACAACGAGTTCCACTATTGTGCATTATTATAATGTACCAATAAAAATATTTTTTAAAAAAAGAATTTTTCTTAAAAGAAAATAATAATAATGTCCTGGTCTGGGGATGTGGCTCAAGCGATAGTGCGCTCGCCTGGCATGCGTGCGGCCCGGGTTCGATCCTCAGCACCACATACAAACAAAGATCTTGTGTTCGCCAAAAACTAAAATAAAAATATTAATAATAATAATAATAATGTCCTGCTTTGTCCCAATTTGTTTTCTTTGGTTGGTCCTGTTGATGGAACTTTCAAATCAAGTTGTTCCCTGCCACTGATAACTATTTCTAATAAGCCTGAACTCTGTGCACACCTACTATTTCCTACTGTGACTCTTCTTATTCACCTAAGACAAAATCCTGTATCTTTTGGTGTAATACTGTAGCATTATAAATTTTCCCCAAGTGTGTCATGAGTGCCCTTCAGGGCATATTGTACAGACTTTTTTTTTAAATGACCCTCTCAAAACAAAGTCCTGTATATTAGGATTAAAAATCCCCCAGGGAATTTCCTTCCTTTAACAGAGTTTCCAGAAGGAATGTGCTGCGGGCCCTTGATTTGATTTCCTGCCCCAGTTAAAAGCATCATGGTGAAGAACAGGTTTCATCCCCATCTTTCACTGTATAAGTGATGTTAACCTCAGATGAATGAATGCCTCTACTGGCTCAACAGCAAACTAAGTGATGATATTGGCTAGATCCATCCCATCCACACACATGTCCATGAAGGAAGAGAGTCTCCTTTGGTTCCATCTAAATTGCTGAATTTGAATCACAGAAGTGCTGAGTGTTCTGACAGTTACCCTCAAGCTGTGTGAATTGGGTAAAAGGTATTGTAGCAGAGATAACTGGAAGGAATCCTAACAATATAGATGCTTTCCTTCCTTTCTAAGGGTGGAATGTCTACTGTTATTTTTTCTTGCTATTCCCCAAAACCAGTAAGTAACCACCAGTACTTTTCACACGGACAGAACTGCATATTTTGATAGATAACAACTGGCCACAGCAAATATTCTTATTGCTTCAAGGTTGGTAAAAGATTGTGACCTTAATTATTTTCCTAAAGAAAACAATGACAATTGTGGGTAGAATTTGAGAGGGAGGGTGATATATATATATATATCACCATATTACTCCATCTAGTACCTCTGAGTTTGCAGATATAACCAAGTAAAAATGAGGTCATATTCCATCGGAGTGAGCTCTAATCCGAGGACTGGTATTTTCTCCAGAGAGATAAACACCAAGGATTATGAGCAAGCTCCAGAATTTAAAGTAGACAGGTCCAGTTTCTCCCTCTGAGCCTTTGAATTTCAAACTTCTAGTCTCCAGATGTGGGGATGAATTTCTGTTATTTTAAGACACCCAGTTTGTGGTAATTTCTTGTAGCAGAGTCAGGAAATTAATGCAACAGTGATTAGGCACTGTTCTCTTTTGTATATAGACAAGGGCTGTTTTGCAAAGATGTCCCATATCTTTCTATAACACCTTAAAAAACTAAGTGAGAAACAAATTCCTCTGTCTTCAACCCACATCTCTACATTAGAAATAATGCTCTTTGACATTTTTACGTTCCCCTTCTCATATGGATGAGATTATTTGATCTACGATTCTGTCTATTGAAGACCAAAAATCCACTTGTTTGTGGAAAGGGGTTGGTGTCTGTTATTTGAATATCCACCACTTGAAGGACTTAACTCATGACATGGGAAACAAAATGTCTAATAGATAACCCTTCAAATAAAGCCAAGTGAAAACCATTGCTACAGTATGTTTTTAATTTATGCATGTATTTCAGGTAATTTCTATAATATAATCAATGGGTCAGATCTTTAGAATTCAAATTCTTGGCAGATTACAGAAAACTTGGGATACAAGGGGAATCCTGTTGTTAGGATTTCATTCTGAAGCATTATCTGAGAAATGAAGTACACACTTCTTTTATATGGTACCCAGTGCATACCAGAAACACAATCAGACAAAGGGCAAATATTGCATCTACATAAGATACCTAGAGTTGTCAAATTCATGGAGACAGAAAAAATGGGGATTCTCAGGGCCTGGGGGAGAGAGAATGGAGTTGCTAATATTTAATGGGTATAGGGCTTCATTTGGGGTAAATGAAAAAAAATGTACTTAATACCACTGAGTTTTCAAATGATTTAAGTGGTAAATTTTTTGTTATGTATGTTTTACCACAATAAAACAGAGCAACACAGAATTTAGTAAATACAATTTAAGCAGAAATTCTGTATAAACTCTGCAGTGTTTTAAGCTATTATAATCATCTATGTCTTTTTCTGAATATGTTTTTTTAATAGAAACATGCCTTTATTTTATTTATTTATTTTTATGTTGTTCTGAGGATCAAATCCATGATCCTCAGCACAACATAAAAACATGCATGAAACAAGCACTCTGCCACTGAGCCACAATCCCAGCCTCTGAGTAGATAGTTTCACAGAACTAAAAAGTAATATATTTTTTTAAAAGCACCAAGAAGACCCACCCCATCTATTCTCTCCATAACCCTCAAGCTTCACTGGATAACCACTTTTGCTGGTTTCCTGAGTAGCCATCCAATCCAGGGTGAAAATCACAAAAGTTGGCGACTTACATGACACAGACACTGACTCACCAAAATATCAGTGCTCAGATATTTTTTGTGTGTGCTATTAAAACCAAATGTAAGTACATTTTCTGACCCTGAAGTTGGCATGCTCTGTACACAGATCTCAAATAGGCTACTCTCTTTAAAAAAAAAAAAAAATTATTTGTTCTACTTAGTTGTACGTGACAGCAGAATGCATTTCAATTCATAGTACACAAATGGAGTGCAACATTTCAACATTTCAATTCAACATTTCAATTCTCTGGTTGTACACAGTGTAGAGATGCACCATTCATGCAGTCATACATGTACCTAGTGTAATGAAGTCCATCTCCTTCCACCATCTTTTCTATCCTCATAACCCCTCCTCAACCTCCCCTTTGCCCAATCCAAAGTTCCTCCATTCTTCCCATGCTCCCACCAATAGATCAGCATCATAGATCAGCATCTAATAATCAGAGAAAGCATTCAGCCTTTAGTTTTTTGGAATTGGCTTACTTTGCTTAGCATAATATTTTCTAACTCCGATTTACCTGAAAATGCCATAATTTCATTCTCTTTTAATGCTGAGTAATATCTCTCTCTCTCTCTCTCTCTCTCTCTCTCTCTCTATATATATATATATATATATATATATATATATATATATATTTCTTTTTTCTTAAAGAGAGAGAGAGAGACAGAATTTTTAATATTTATTTTTTTTTTAGTTCTCGGTGGACACAACATCTTTTTTTGTATGTGGTGCTGAAGATCGAACCTGGGCCGCACGCATGCCAGGCGAGCGCACAACCGCTTGAGTCACATCCCCAGCCCAATATATCACAGTTTCTTTATCCATTCATCCATTGATGGGCATCTAGGTTGGTTCCACAACCAATCTGAGTAACTTCAAATAGGCTACTCTCTTAAACAGTCATTTTTTTCCCTTGTTTGAGTCAACTCTGAGCATTAAGAAGAGTACTACCCACAGGAAACAAAGTCTCCCATTTCACTGTCAACAACTTTACAAGGCAGACATCATCATCCCCATAGTAGAAGCAAGTGAGATGATTCCAAGACCACAGCACAGTCAGAGGGGACTGAGACTAGTACTCCAGTTGGATACTCTCGTAGAATTGCCTCTTCTCAACCAAGTGCCTGCAGATATAGAAACACTTAGATTGGGTTAAAGATCACTTCACATCTAGATCCAAGACAATTTATGAGTATAGAAAATGGGTTATGCATGAATATAAGAGGGGTGTTTAAAAACTTACTTTGAAATAACTTCAGAGTCACAGGAAGGTGCAAAAAAAAAAAAAATGTACCAGGAGGTCCCAAGTACCCTTTAGCCAGGTTCTGTCAATGGTAATATCTTGTAGATCTGAAATACAAAACAAAACCAGGAAACTGACATTGGCACAATCCACAGAGTTGATTCGTGGATGGACAATTTTTCATGCATTCATTTATGTGTGTCTGTGTGTATGTAGCTATATGCAATTTTATCCTATGCAGAAATTTGTGCATCCGCTACCATAATCAAGATACCAAACTGTCTTCCCGGATGCGGTGGCACACACCTATAATCCCAGCAGCTTGGGAAGCTGAGGCAGGAAGATCATGAGTTCAAAGCCAGCCTCAGCAACTTAGTGAGGCCCTAAGCAACTCAGTGAGATCCTGTCTCTAAATAAAATATAAAAAGGGCTAGGGATGTGGCTTAGTGGTCAAGTGCCCCCAAGTTCAATCTCTCGTACCAAAAAAAAAAAAAAAAAAGATGCAAAATTGTCTTGTGGACATATCCCTTTATAGCCACAGCAGCCCCTTCCCCCATCTTAACCTCTGGCAACCATGTATCTCTCTTCCCTCTCTATCATTTCATTACAAAACTATTAAATAAATGGAATTAAAGCATACAACCTTTTTTTTCCTGAAAATTCCCTGTGACCCCTGTATGTTACTGCATGTAGCAATAATTTATTCCTTCTCGTTGTTGAGTAAACCAGGGCCTTATGGATGTCATCTGCTGAGGCTAAATCCCTTCAGTTGTTTGTGTCTTTTGATCAAGATAGCCAAAGAGAGACTGCAGAATAAAGCCCCCCACCAGTACCTGATCTCATCGGCATCGTCAGGAACACACGGTATGACTTGTGAAACACTAAGGGTCCCCTTGATAAAATTTGTTGTGTACCTGTGGTGAACAATGGACTATGATACTGTGGAGAATGTGGAGCAAAATAGAATATGATTCCTGTTCAGTACTTGACAGATCAGTGGGAGCTCGGGGACATTCAAGGACAGTGGTCATTAAATACTTGTGAATATGGAGTAAGAATGCTGTGAAAGCACCGAAGGGCTGACTGAGGCTAGAGGCAAGTGTCGGAAACAACTTTTGGGTGGAGGATGAAGATGATACCAGTGTGTTAGAAGAAGGGAGACAAGAATGTTCTAGAGAAGAACCTAAAGGCATGTAGCCCAGGGGGCTCGATCCTATCTCCATTGCTTAAAAGAGAGTATGATTCATCGTGCATGCACGGAGATGTTATTCTGATAACCAGGATTATCTGTTTGCTGGACATGGTTCAACAGCCAAGAATGCAGGATGACTAGAAATTCTAACCACATGATCATGCAGAGGTGCATTATCTCAAAATTCACTCAATGCACTCACAATGTTCTAACCTAGACATGAGCCTGACCATTCTGCTTCTGTTCACTCAACCTCTCGTTCTTCAGCCAATTGACTCATGCCGTCCTCTCTGTAACTTCTGTCCTGAGAGTAGTGTCGCAAGAAATGCCCCTTTATCTCTGAGACTAACCACATTTTGTCATCTCAGATTTGAGGAGGCTAAACAACCACTGATATTAAATAAACTGCTTTCTAGATTACTGTTCCTTATAATATGCCAAGAACTATGCTAATCTTTAAACAGAAACAAGAAGAGTTTCCCTCCCTTGAAAGAAACTGAAAACATGAACTGGAGAGAAAGGTCTCAAAATTATGAAATCACTGGGAAACCTTGGCAGAGCAGAACATCACCTCCAATGAATGCCACACGCGTGCTGAGGCCACACTGATTAACATTGTTTGAGATCCACCTCACACGTCAGTATCCCCCAGGATGCCCAAATATCCAGGGAAAACTATACTTTGTGAACCAAGACCTGAAATAAAAGACTCCCTGAATTCAGGAGAAGTTAATTTCCAAGTTTCAGATTGTTCTGGAAGAGGTGAGTTCAAACAGTCCACTCATGGGAGGAGCATGTGTTATACACCAGAGAAGCCAAGGCATCAGGAAGAAGTGGGTGCCTGATATAAAATACACCTCATTCACAATTTTGCATTATTTCACCATAAAATGCACCGCTATTTTTAACAAATAAGCCACATCCCCAGCCCTTTCTATTTTGAGACACGGTCTGCTGAGTTGCTTAGGACCTCACTAAGTTGCCTAGGGCCTCACTAAGTTGCTGAGGCTAGTCTCTAACTTGGGATCCTCCTGCCTCAGCCTCCAAAATTTCTGGGATTACAGGTGTGTGCCTCCACATCTGGCCCATGCAATTATTTTTAAAGGGCAAAAGAATCTACTCTTTGGACAAATAACCAAAGCTACTTGTATAAGGGATATATATGCAGTCCTTATCAATCAGAATTTCAACTATTTAATGACATAGAAAACCATTCATGGTGAATAGGGGAGAGAACATCTAGAAAAACTAGATGCACAACAATGATGATTTATATATGCATATATTAATATATTATATATTAATAATATAATTAAATTAGCATATTACATATAAATTTATATATGTATGTGTATATATATACATATGTATATATATATATATATATATATATATATATACATATAAATAATATCAGTGGACAAAAGCAATAAAGGATTCTCTATGACAGTAATCCTTCTGCCACCTCCCATGGATTTTAGAGCTGAATACCTAGGTACCATTTCTTTGTTGAAAGACCAGTACAATCTAGGTTTCTTTACCCCAAGTCACTGTGTTCCTGCTCCTGGCTGTGACTTTGGGGAGACACGTGACTTGCATTCTGTGGCCTCGCTATCTACCCTAGAACTCACACTATGTTCAAGATCTAAAGGAATTTTCAAGGCTCATGGTTGAAAGAAGTCATATGACAAAATATTCCAAAGGAAATGAGGAAGAGCATGCGGAACGTTTCTGAGCCCCCGAAACAGAATGAAGATTCAAAAATGTTTTTTCTTTTTTCTATTGTTTGTGTGTCCTAGGTATGATAAAGATCAGATGACAAGAGACTCTTTCAAACACACAATGAAAAAAAAAAAAAATCTGGAGAGCTAATGAAGTTTACAACATTAGAACCCCTTAAAATATTTTTTAAATATTTTAAATATCTAATTTCTATAGAACCATATGTCAAATAAAGATGGCAGGTAAGGTACTATTTAATATACCTGTTGAAGGAATGAGCTAAAATTGTTTTGAGTGGTTTTGTAGTTCTAATATCTACTTCATATTTATGTATGCATACACATACACCCGTGTACATATGTACAGACACACACACATATGTAGTAGGACCCTCTTAGTCATGGGGGATATTTTCCAAGACCCCCGATAGATGTCTGAATTGTAGGTTGTACCACAGCCCAGACACACTTTGGTACTTCCTTAATGCCCTGCAGCACTGCACATAATGCCAGGGTTAGTCTGTTCTTCCAGTTCTGTGTTCTGGAGCCCACTTCTTGTCACCCTTGTGGGGCCTTGATGAGGGTTATAAGGGTTACTTAACACTATCTTGTAAAATCAGGACAGTTGATCTGATGGCCCTCAATGGCTACTAAGGGACCCACACACAGGAAGCACAGGCTGCCTGACAAAGGCATGGGTCACGAGCAGTTCAGTGACTGCACCTGCCACTGCTAGGACAGAGGGTTCCACAACTCCACAGGTGACACTTGACTGAAAGACCAAACTGTCCCAGGAGACATCGACAGGCCCACCTCAAAAAGGAACATTTCACACAATTCACCTCGATTTCAGGGAACTAGGATGGCTTTTGAATTTACAGGAACCGTACAGCATCGTCACTCCGTCGAGTGGTTTATATTTTGTTTCAATTCTCGGACTGTTGCAGCACCTTTATTTTCAAAACCAGGGAACAGGAATCCTGTTCCTGTGACTCATGTGTGTTCTCTCAGTTTTCAATAAATGCTTTTCCAGTGGAGTTCAGAGTTTTCTTCAGAAACTGGAATTTGAAATCCCTGAAGAGCAAGGAGGAGTGAACAATTTTCCCTAAGGTGCCCCGACCTCCATTCCACATACCCGATCACTTAGTTGGGTCGACTGTAGTCTCATTATTTAAGATTTGTGACTTCTAGGAATAAGAAAAATGACATGAATTAAAGAGGCATGAAATGAGTTTTGGAAGAATCTATAAATGAATCTAATGGTTAAACAAGAAATTGAGGGAGAGGCCCAACATGACCTACAGTCTTTAAAAAAAAAGAGAGACAGATAGACAGACTTGTTTCATTATCTAAGCGATTTTTTTTTCTCTTTAAATTCTGAACTTCCTACCTTCAAAATGTAGGATGCTTTTATGTCCTCTGCTTACTTCTTAGTAAGAATCAGTGAATTTATTATCCTCATTTTCAGCCAAGAAATGAGAAAAGAGCTGCTTTTATGTTTGTGTTATTATTTTTTTTCTTTTTGCCTTCTACTATCTGTTGGGAAACAGAGGCATGATTAAAAGGAAAAACAGGAACCTCACACCTGACAACAATAAAAAAAAAAAAAAAAAATCCTGGTTTGGAACATCCCACAATCGCCTGACACTTCTTTTTCCCCTGCCGGCCAACAGCTGCGTGGCTCACTGATGTCTGTTTTGCCGCCTTAGCACCAAGTGGGCAGATGTAAATAGGAAGTGATGAGGAAAATCAATTTGGGCAAACACATTTTTTTTCAAGGCTGTAACAGGAAGAGATAGGAAGCCCGGGCAGATACTTGATAGATATTCAACTCTGTAGAAAGGAGGAAGTAGCAGTTGAAGCACTCAGCTAGTTATTTTGAGTTGTTGAACGGAAACGGGATACAACAGAGAGAGGACGCAGAGAGAACGCATTTTGTCGCATAGCAACACTAGGATAGAAGCTACTGTAAATGCCTGAAACCATCTGTCTGTATGAAAGGAAGAGAAACCATTGAAAACAAAGAAAAAGAGCAAGATTAATGAAATGCTCGTGAAGAATGGGTGAGGTTCCATTTGCCTTTAAAAAACACATTTGAGTTTATTTTGAAAATACTTTATGAATATTTAAATGTTATTTCCAAAAGAGCTGATTTTAATACATAAACGTCTACCTCGCCTTTGGCTTACACTCCTTGCCTTGGAACCTTCCAGAAGGGTTTGCAGATGGTTGGGTCAGTGTCTAAGAACTTTGGAAGACTTTGTTCAAGCCTGAAAGTTGGTGTTCAATAAAAATTAGGGGTCAACTAACTAAAGGGGAGAGGAGTGAGAAATTCAGCCCCACCAGGACCACCCCCTGCTCCTGCCCTGCAGGTTCCCTCAGAGGATCTCCTGGGGAGTTTAGTTCTATCACACCCTGACCCAGGAGAGAGACAAGAGCCATACCGAGCACATCTCTTGCTTAGGAAGCCCAGACGCAGAGTCCAAGCGGAGAAGCAGAGTCCAAGCGGAGAAACGTGCTATGTGGATAAGTTCATCCTTGTGGGACAGGAAGTTCTCTCCAGAAATAATGGCCCATTTCCTGCTGCCAAAGACTGCCAGCCCAACAGCCGATTCTCCTTCTATAGCAATATAAGGGCCTCTTCCTTCCCTTTCCCCTGCCTTCCCTCTTCTGCACACCACAGAACTACCAAGCAACCCATTTCCAGAGCTGGGCCTCTGTTCCTGTGCATCCTCATCCCTTCCCAGAGGAGCAAGCTGTGGGGTCAAAGGATCCGTGTGTCCACCTGCCAATGACACTACTAGGCATTATTTCAGGGGAAATCATGATCCCTCCTAAAGAGAAGAGAGGATCTGTTCATAGAAATCTTCATTGAAAGCCTGGTGTGGTGGTGCATGCCTATAATCCTAGTGGCTCTGGAGGTAGAGGCAGGAGGATCACAATTTCAAACCCAGCCACAGCAATTTAGCAAGGCCTTAAGCAACTCAGCAAAGCCCTCTCTAATAAAATACAAAAAGGGGCTGCAGAGGTGTGGCTCAGTGGTTAAAGTGCCCCTGCGTTCAATCCCTGGTATCAAAAAAAAAATCTTCATTGGAAGAGGTCTCCCTATGATATTGGGGAGCCAGAGGGTAGACAACCTGCAGACTGCCAAACACTTAAGAGGAACAAAAGCTGACACTGTTCTAGGAAAGGATGAGAAGCATCCTAGTTATTTTAGTCTTTGAGTAATTCGTTTCCTTTTTGGTTGTTTTAAATTTTGTTTTGTTTTGTTGCTGAGGATAGACCCTAGGGCCTTCTGAATGCTAAGCTCTACCACTGAGCTACACCCCAAGTCCTGGATGTTTTTTGTTGCAAAATACTTTTTTAAACAATTTTTTTTCAGTTGTAGGTGGACACATACCTTTATTTTTTATTTGGTGGTGCTGAGGATCAAACCCAGTGCCTTACGCATGCTAGGTGAGTGCTCTTCCTCTGAGCCACAACCTATTGCATCATAGCCAGCCCTATTGCATAATGTTTTTTTGAGCACTAACTTCTTGCCCAATGATGTTATAGATACCCTGCACAGTTAAGAGCATAAATTCTGGTGTCAGACATTGGGTTACATTCCAGTCTCACCTCTTTGCCAGTCTGATGGCCTCTTGGTTTTCCCATCAGTAAAATGGGGATAATTACACCAGGCCTACCATGGGGTCGAGAGGATTCCAAAAGACCAGGCAAAGTATGTACATAGTAAGCACTCACTCAGGATTAGTGATGAGCATTCTGGGAGACCAACTGTGACTGATAAAATTAAGAACCTCAAGCCAAGTAACTAAGTCTAAGGTGAGAGATAATTACATAATAGAGATCTCTGGGTGAAAAAAGTGGAGGTTTTCCCTCACCAAAATATCAGGAAATCAAGACTAGATGATGTGCTATTTTTAAAAGTATATATTGGTGGGGGGAGCATGGGAGGAATGGAAGAACTTTAGATAGGGCAAAGGGGAGGGAGAGGAAAGGAGGGGGTAAGAGGGTAAGAATGATGGTGGAATGAGTTTGACATCATTACCCTAAGTACATGAATGAGGACACGAATAGTGTGAAAATACTTTGTGTACAATAAGTGACTTGAAAAATTGTGCTCTTTATGTGTAATATGAAACGAATTGCGTTCTGCCATCAAGTATAACAAATTAAAATAAATAAATAATTCAATTTTTAAAAATGTACTATAAAATACAAGATATACAAAATGTTTTTAGAATCACAACTGTGGTTTAATCCTAAATTCAGTTCTGACTTTTCTCCTATAAAAGTTTCTGTGCTCACCTATAATAGGTTTATTTTTATTAAATTATTTAGTTATTCTAATTTGTTATACATGATGACAGAATGCAATTCGTTTCATATTACACATATAGAGCACTATAATAGGTATATAAAAAGATTATATTTTTAAAAAGCGTATATTTTTTAATTTTTTATTTGTTTTAATTAGTTACACATGACAGTACAATGTCCTTGATGTATCATACATTTGAATCAGATGGGATATAATTTCTCATTTTTCTGAGTGTACAGGTTGCAGAATCACATTAGTCACGTATATACACACAGTAATATATTTCTATTGACTAGTAACTGTGTACATGTTGAAAATTGAGCCTCACCAGGCCCCGTCACACATACCTGTGATCTCAGCAACTCAGGAGGCTGGAGCAGAAGGATTGCAAGTTCGAGGCCAGCCTCAGCAACTTGGAGAAACCCTGTCTCAAAATTTAATAAAAATAAAAAGGACTTGGGATGTGGCTCAGTGGTAAAGTGCCTTTAAGTCAATCCCCAATACCAAAAAGAAAAAAAAAAAGAAAGAAAGAAAACAAGCCTCAATTTTTGCTCATTTTTTCTTAACCAAAAACTGATTTATTATAACATAGGCATTTCTTTTGATGTGGATGCTTACCCAGAAGAATTAAGATCAAGATTTCTTATAGTGAATTAAAATTTTAAGCAACAGAATGGTTTTGAGTTTGGTTCCTAAGTTTCTTGTTATTTACATTTGCTTATTATAAAGCTCTCACGAAGTCAGTCAGGCAACCAACATCCATGTACCCCAGGAGAGGCCCCAGGAGAGGCCCCAGGAGAGGCTCCAAGTGCCAGTACTCACACTGTGCTAGAAAGCAGGGCGTGGTGTGCTTCCAGATCGTAAGCACTCCATCTCTGCAGGGTGTGACAATGTGAACAGCTGGGTACCAGAAGTCAGAGACCAAGTTCAAACACCAGCTCCACCACCTTTACAGAGAAACCCTTAGTCTCAGCTCAAGTTCTCAGAGCCTCAGTTTTCTGATTTTTAAAATGGAATAAGAATTCAACTTTGTCATTTAGAATTTTTGTACTAAAAATTAAATAATTTTATATATGAGAGAACCTGGTACAAAGGAGATATTCAACCAACGATCATCTCCTTCCATCCTCCAGTTAATAAAAAAAAAAAAAATTCCCTCCATCTGCGTGACTTCATCAGATCTTTCAACGCTAGGTGCTTTAACTTCAGTCCTCAGACATAAATGAAACAAGGATGAATCAGGAGGTTGTGTTGATGATCATCTCTCCCCTGCACCGAGCAGGAGAATTAGCCTTAGTAAAACTCACACAACTCTCCATAACATGTTGGGAACAGGCCCTACAGACCATGCCATGTACTGAAGTCCCCAGGACACGTTTGATAGAAGCACCAAGTACCACATGGCCTCATGGATGGGTCACAGCAGCTGACAATGTTTTTCAAAAGCATGGTTTTTTGGTTGTTTGTTTATTTATTCTCATGTTCTCTCTTGTGGGGCTGGGATGGCATCCAGGACCCCACACCTGCTAGGCAAGTGCTCTGCCACTGAGCCACTCACCCAGACCTCTCTGTACCTTTTCAAAGAGCCTGGAGAAGCCTCCGAGAGTGACCCTTCCCTCAGAGCCCAGCCCACCTAGTAATCACCCTCTCCTTGGCCCTCATGGGAAAAACCCTGGGCTAAACTTGGAGGAGTTCTGTCCAAGTGTGTGTCCCTTGGGTGGAAAAATGAGGTGGATATTAGGATGATTTGACTCAGGATGATTTGACTCCTTTTCTACACATATTTGAAATTGGCCCATGACAAGCTATCCACCACCCATGTGATATTGCTAGCTACACAATTTACTGAACAATTTATGTCAACATAAATGTGTCCCCTTTGGGGGAATTTAAAAGATACATAATTTTGGCATTTCCTAAAAATTCTCACCTTTGCCAGATCCTTTTTTTCCTACCCCACATTATGAAGTAACCCAGCAAAGCTTCAGCCATTACACATATTGGCCAAGTATTTAAAAAAAAAAAAAAAACATGATGGAATTTACTAACTGATAGAGGATACATTAAAACATGCTTGTCATGCCCTGTTAAAAGAAATTATGCCAAATAACAAGAAGAAAAAGAAAACTATCCCCTTTGCTCTAACACCCTCAGCAAGGATTATATCATACTTAACTAACAAAACATGAAGAAGTTTCAGTTACAACAGAAAAGGTGTTGTTCTCCTAGGACAGGGTTTTCTGTCTGTTTTTGTGGTGCTGAGGATGGAATTCAGGACTTCCCTCACATGAGGCAAGAGCTCTACCACTGAGCTGCATCCCCACCCCTTCTAACAAGATTTTTATTACATGAATAACCTAATATTTCAGAGATTTAGTATAACATGGAAAGAAATAGGCTTACTCCATTCAGCCATATTTTTAAAGTATAGATTTCATATCAGATCCAACAACAAGTGCTCTAAAATGTTTTAATAGATAGTTTATAATCTATGTTACCCTCTATATCTCAGCTTTAAAATATGATTCCTATAAATAGCAGGAAAACTCTAATTCCAATTGATTAATAATGGTGACATTTGTGCTTAATTATAAATATGGGCTAGGCATGTCTACAAGAGCACGTGGGGGTTGCAAGTGGAGAGCACAAGGAGGAGTATAGTAGAGAGAAGGGAAGGGAATAGGCAAGGGGGTAGGAGAAACAGGAAGAGTAAAATGTTGTGGATTATTTTAGTCCATTTTCTGTTACTATAACTAAATACTACATATTGGGTAATTCAGAGAGACTAAAGGTTTATTCAGCTCATGGTTCTGAAGGCCAGGGATTTCAAGATCAGGTGGCCTCATCTGGTGAAATCCTTCTTATGGGTAGGGGACTCTGCAGGGTCCCAAGTCAGTACAAGGTATCACAGGGTGAGTCAGAGCGTCACGGCTCAGGTCTCTCTTCCCTTTTCCTAAAGCCACTCATGAAGTCAAGGTGACTCCAACCTCATGATGTCATCTATTTCTAATTACCTTCCCCAGGCACCACTTTCAAACACCAATAACAGATGACTTTGGGGACTACGTTTCTAACACACCCAAAGCAATGCATAGATCAGAGCTTGGGCTTCAGAGCCAGTCAGGTGAACATGAGTTCCAATTCTGACATCTACAATTTGCAAGATCTGGTGCAAGTTCCTGTAAACTGTATGGGCCTGAGGTTTCTCTTTTCTAATGGGAACAGTTGTCTACTTGTTAAACTGACATGAGGATCCCTTATCTCAGTGTCTGGCACAAAGAAGGTGCTCAATCAACACAGGGTAGCTACTTGTGACAGTTGTGTGTGTGTTTGTGGGTGTGCGTGATCCTGGGAATTAAACCCAGGGGTACTGTATCACTGAGCTACATCCTCAGCCTCTTCTATTTCTTATTTTGAAACAGCATATCCCTAAACTGCCCACACTGTTCTTAAACTTGCAATCCTCCTGCCTCAACCTCCCAAAAGCTGGAATTAGAGTCATGTGCCACCCCACGTGGTTTTAGGTTGTATTCACATGTGTATTTGCATATATTTAACTCACTTATCCATATTCACCCCTAGAACCCACAATCTTCAGACCCCATTTTTCTTCAGCAAAGAGCCCGAGACCATCTTCTAGGCACAGTCAATGATTGCAAGATTATTTCATGCCTCACAAATATTTTTCAAATTTTCTATAATAAAATTTGCCTAAAATATTTCTGATTATTCTATGATTTGAGCCCCTTCTCTGTGGGACCGAGTTCCCAAACCCCCACTAGGAAGAAGGCAGAGCAAAAATTACTCTGCCCATTTTATACCTAGAAAACCACAGTCCCCAGAGCCCAGGGTTTCCCCCAAGCCCTTGCAGCCAGCAAGTGTCTGTCCTCTGCCCCTGAATTCTTGCTCCTCCTGGCACAACCTGAGCTTTTCCTGGGAATGTGAGTTCTAGAGAAGCTAATGCTGCCAAACTCCCAATTTAATCTCCTTCATGTCCATGGGCGGTGTGCATGCGAGTGCCCATTATTACCATGTAAAGTGTAATGAAGCATTTAAAAAAGAAGATACCATCTTCCTCTAATGATCACCTTCCTGCCTGTGGTCAGATTAAAATACTCAGGAAAAATACAAGTATTTCAGAAGATGAAGCACAAATAGCCGCCCTTCTGCTCAGCATTTGATTCCATCCTATTTTCTTTCCCCAATACTGTTTGAAATGAGCATACAGCCAAGCAGTCATTTTCTGAGATACCAGTATGTAATTGTTGAGGAAATAACTGTGTTGACTCTGTCTTAGCTAATTTATTGTCATCTACTGTGTTGGGCTGAATTGTCATAAATAGGGACCTTGCCAGGCTTGTACACAGCTCTGGACTCCCATCCCCACTGTACCAGGGGACTTCACTTGTACTCCTGGGACACATATATTGGGTTCTTAATGGAAGTTTATTTAAATAAAATATATATTTTAAATGCCATGATTGTTCTAAATGATTACAGGTGTAACAAAAAGAGACACATATATTGGGTTCTTAATAGAAGTTTATTTAAATTATATATATATATATTTTTTTAAATGCCATGATTGTTCTAAATGATTACAGGTGTAACAAAAAGAGAAACTTGAAATAGAAGTTCCTGGGGAGGGGAAGAGCAGGGAAGGCCGGGAGGTCACCTCTCCAGGACCCTTCCTAAGTCTTCGGTCTCTACCTCCATTTCCTCATGTGCTAAGGAACGACATCCTCCCTGCCTTTTCCCCTTCGTGTCAATTATTTGGCATTCTTATTTTTAATATTGTGTCAAAGAAAAAATAGTAAAATATAAATTATATAGAAAGTTCACTCATTTGCTCACCTGTCTCAAAAAATAAAACTAAAGGGGCTGGAAATGTGGCTCAAGCGGTAGCGCGCTCGCCTGGCATGCGTGCGGCCCGGGTTCGATCCTCAGCACCACATACCAACAAAGATGTTGTGTCCGCCTAAAAATAAATAAATAAATAAAATTCTCTCTCTCTCTCTCTCTCTCTCTCTCTCTCTCTCTCTCTCTCTCTCTCTCTCTCTCTCTTTAAAAAAAAATAAAAAATAAAAAAATAAAACTAAATAAAAAGGCTGGTTTCAAGTTGGGTAGGTTGTATGTCTCTGGGAATTTATAGAGGTCTTCAAAATTTTCTGGCTTATTGAAGTATAGGTTTTCAAAATAGCTTCTGATTATCCTCTGTATTTCAGTAGTGTCTGTGGTGACATTTCCATGTCATCACAGATTTTAGTAATTCGCATTTTTCCCTCTTTCTCTTGGTCAGCTGGGCTAAGGGTTTATCAATTTTGTTTTTGTTTTCAAAGAACTAACTTTTTGATTTAGTGATTTTTTTAAAAAAATTTTTAATCTCAATTTCATTCATTTTGGCTCTGGTTTTAATTATTTCTTGTCTTCTGCCGATTTTGTTGTTATTTGTTCTTATTTTTCTAGGGCCTTGAGATGTAATATTAAATTATTTGGTAACTTTCTTTCTTTTTAATATATGAGCTCAATGCTATGAACTTTCCTTTTAGAACTGCCATCATAGTGTCCCAGAGATTTTGATATGTTGTATCATTATTCTCATTTACCGAAGTATTTATTTCATCCTTGATTTCTTCTGCTAAGTTTTTATTTCATCTCTGATTTCTTCTGCTATCCATTCATCATTCAATAGTGAATTATTTAGTCTCGGGGTGTTAGAGTAGTTTTTTTTATCTCATTGTTGATTTCTAATATTGTTCCATTATGATCTGATAAAATGCAGGATGTTATTTATATTTTTTTGTACTTGCTAAGAGTTGCTTTGTATCCTAAGATACAATCTATGTTAGAAAATGTTCCATATGAGGTTGAGAAAAAAGTGTATTCAGTCACTCATGGATATGTCTGTTAAATCTACATTATTAATTATATTTTTTAGATCTGTAGCTTCTTTATTTAGTTTTCGTTTGGATTATCTGTCTAGTGATGCAATGGTCCCATCTAATATCTTGGTCTCCTAATTTCCTAAATACCTGAGATGACTGGCTTCCTGAAAACCAAGCTCCAGGGTTATCATTCCACACCTGATTGTCCAATTTTAGGCTGACTCCCACCTGCTCATCCAGCCTCACCTCCCAGCCAGTTCCCTCACATGCTCCCAGCACAATGACCACTATTCCCCCAAAGACCCCAAGCTCACCCTGACCTCCTGGCACTTACAACAGCCCCACTATCTGCCTGGACCACCTCCCCACCCCTGGTCTGGCTGGCTCCTTCACATCATTCAGATCTCTCTTCAGATGTCACCTCCTGTCCAGACTATTCCATATCCCTACTTTCAGTTCATCCAGTCTCTGTACCCTTTCCCTGATTTATTTTTCCCCATGGCATTTATCTGAAATTATAGTGTTAATTTACTTATTTTTAACTGTTTTATCATTTGCCTCTCAAACCCTAGTGTATGTTCTTTAGTAAAAAGTCCTGTACTCACCTTTATATCTATAATGCCCAGAACAGCATTTGGCACAGAGAAGGTACCCCAAAAGTATTTTTAAATGAGCAAATGAATATACAGTTTTTCATTATAAAATTTAAGAAAAAATTACAAGGGGCTGGGGATATAGCGTAGTTGGTAAAGTGCTTGCCTCGCATGCACAAGGCCCTGGGTTCAATCCCCAGCACCACAAAAAAATAATAATAATAAATAAAATTACAAAAGGGCTTTAAGCAAAAGAAGCCAAGATACATTATCTACACTATTTAAAATAGACTTCTTAAAGATAAATTGGAAGTCTGGAAATTATGTACACTGAGAAAAAATGAAGGCAAATTGTGTTCTATTAGTAATTATTCAAGGATGTGTTTCAAGCTCCATTGTTCCAACTTCCTAGATTTAATATCTCTTTTCTAGTTATTCATTGCATAATTACTGATAATTTACTATGTAATAGACACCAGCATAAACACTGTTGATACAAAGGTGAGTCAACGAGTAAATCTCCTGCCACCAAAGATCTTACAGTGTAGTACAAAATACAGATAATAAGCAAGTTCACAACACAGTGAACAAATAAATAATATAACTTCAGATAATATACCTTCAGCACTTTGGGGGGAAATGGCAAATGGCAAAATGAATGGATGATGAATGTACATTGACGGTCTTTGAAAACACAAGGAAATTACCACCATGGGGAAAGAATCACCCTCAAGTTCTTGTCCGGCATGTCAGTGTATTGTCTGTCCATGACAGTTCCAGGAGGCTCGCTCTTCCCATTCTCTCTCTTTGGTTCTGTCATCACAGAGAAAAGGGGGACAGTAAAACACCATGTTCCTGAATTCCCACTTTCTGTTCCCAAAAAACCTAGCCACGTTAAGGGAACAAAAAGAAACACCTGGGTCAAAAAAGTCCAGATACATATTATGTTGAAGGACATTGAATTTCTCTTATGCCCACTGGGAACTAAGTGTCATTCTTAAAAAGCCACTTTCTTGCCCGTTATGGTGGCACATGCCTATAATCCTAGCATCTCAGAAGGCTGAGTGAGGCAGGAGGATCACAAGTTCAAAGCCAGCTTCAGCCCTGTTTCCATACAAAAAAATTAAAAGGGCTGGGGATGTGGCTTAGTGGTAAAGCACCCCTGGGTTCAATCCTCAATACGACCCTCCCCCACCCCACCCCCACCCCCAAAAAAGCTACTTTCTTGCAGATACACCAGGTCCGTTGCTACGTGGGATGATGGCGGTCATATAAGCAAGCTAATGCTGAGGACGTCTCACTTCTGCAGCGTAACTTACAGAACTCCTCTCTGAATGGATGGGTGGAACAGAAGGCACCATGGAAAGGATACATGTCACTTGTCCAGCCATCTGTCGCTGGACAAAACACTTGGAGAGAGAGGAGAAACTGTTTGGCAAAACACCAAGCACTGTGACACAGGTGCTGTCAGCCTGTCACCACTGAGCTCTTGGAGCAGCCACTAATCCCTTGTAAGCTTTCCCCTATATACCATGTCTCTCCTACTGTCTCTGGGCACTCTCTTTGCCCTGTCCGCAACCTGCCCCACTGTCCTGACACAACTGGGTTGTGGCAGAGACGGTTTCTCTCCTCTCCAGCCCTAGTGGAGCCAGAGGCAGCCCACAAAGTAGAGAATGAGGAGCTCTGGAGGGAGAGAAGAAGCCAACAACCCTTTCCTCCCTGCACGTGGCAAGCCTAATCTGTGCCCAGGATCAAGAAAGAAATTTTAAAATCCCAATAAAGTTGAGTGGTATTAATTTTTACAACTGATTCGTGCATTCTGAAGATAGCTCATTTTAGAGAATTCCTTAGCCCTGCATGAGGCCCTGGGTTCCATGTCCAGTACCACAAAATAAATAGATTAATTTAAAAAGAACAGATCCGGCTAGGTATAATGCTGCCCACCTGTAATCCCAGTGACTCGGGAGGTCGAGGCAGGAAAATTGCAAAATTGAGGCCAGCCTGGGCAATTTAGTGACCCTGTTCTCATACGGACAAAAGCACTGGGGACGTAACTCAGGGGTGGAGTGCCCCTGGGTTTAATTCCTAGTACTGAAGAAAAATTTAAAAAGCTAGAAAACAATAGTTCAATATCCAAGTTTCTGAGATTCTACACAATTTACTTATTTATTCCATTTTTTATTGCCTATCTTAATCTACTATAGTAGGATCTCTCTGAGGGCAGGTAATGAGCTTATTTTGTTCATTCATTTATCACTAAAGCTAGAAGAATTTCTATTCCATCTTAGGTGCTCAATACATATCTGTTTAAATGAAAAAACAATAATCTGTCTATCAATCAAATGCCACAAATAAATTTAAGAATGAAATCCACAAATAGGAAAATCTATTTTTAACACATATAAAGAAGGATTAACATGTAGAAAATCTATTTTTTAAAAAATCCTATAGATAAGTGAGACAAAGTCAACAAATTCCATTTTAAAAGGTAGCACACATGCTTAAATGGGTACTTGACAAAAAGAACTATGCAAACATATTAACGCACAGCTATTCTCTTTAGAAAAGGAAATGTAAAATAAATCATGATGCTGTTCTATAACACATTCAACAAGATGGCCATACATTTAAACTCCAAACAACACCAAGCGTGAGCCTACCCGAGAGGCACCGACTCCCAGAGGCTGCTGGAGGGGTGCTACTTGGCCCAGCCCCTTGGACTGCCCCATACCATTGCAAATGGGTTTGCCCCTTGCCTTTGAAATTGTGATCCCAGAGAATCACCTAGAGAAACTCTGACACCACACTCTGTACTGTACACATAAGAAGGCTAACAGGAATGTTGTTAGTAATAGTCCAAAAATGAAAAGACCCCAATATTCATAATTGACAGATTAAATGAATGATAGCTTATTTATACAATGAAATACAGCCATAAAAATCAAGGAAGTACAGCTGCAGAGGTCAACGTAGATGAATCTATGAAATATAATGTTAAAGGTCTAAACTATAAAGGAGTACTTATTCAATTTACAAAAAGGCAAAATAAAATTACTGAATATTGCTTACAGATATTTAGAAATTATAAGATATAAGATATAAATATAAGATATTTAGGATCACTGTAAGAGGATGGGGTTGGGGGGCAGCATGAAGACACTTTGAAGAAAATGGGCATTGTTCTTTTGCTTCATCTGGGCAGAGATTCCAGAGGAGTTTATTAATACTTTTTAAATTGTCTTACACATGTTTCGGCCAGTTATTGCTGCACTAACGCTATTACAAACCACAAATCTCCGTGGCATGTAAGAACAAACATTTGTTTTACTTGTTCAAGGGTGTGGGGGTCAGTGGTTGTGACTGCAGACTGTGGTTTTAGCCATTGGGAAAATGAAAAATTACAACAACAAAAGATACAACTTCACACCCACTAGGATAGCCAAAACCAAAATGACAGCTAACAAGTGTCAGCAAGAATGTGGGAAATATAGGTTCATATAAAACTTGTATACAAATATTCAGGACAGCCTTATTTGTAACAGACAAGTAGTGGAAATACCCAATATCTCCACTGACTGATGAATGAATATACAAAATGTGGGATCTACTTATATTTGTCTATAAAAAAGAAATGCAGTACTGGTCTAACACAATGGCACACACCTGTAATCCCAGTAACTCAGGAGGCTAAGGCAGGAGGATTATAAATTTAAGGCCAGCCTCCAGACGCTGTCTCAAAATAGAAAAATAAAAAAAGGACTGGGGATTGGAGCTCAGTGGTAAAGTGCCCTGGATTAAATACCCAGTACTAAGAGGAAGAAAAAAGAAGGGGTGGAGGGGTTGAGGAGGAGGAGAACTGAAACATGATGTATAATATGAACCAACCTTAAAAACATTGTACTGAGTGAAAAAAAAAAAAAACGCCAAATACAAAAAAATAAAATACATCGTATGACTCCAGTTACATCAAATGTCCAGAATAGGCCGAAATCCATAAGGACAAAAAATACTGGAGTAGATGGAAGAGGAATGGGAACCCTGATAGCAGGTGTGTGGTTCATTTTGGGGAGATGGGGAATGATGTGGAATTAGGTAGTGACAATGGTTGCCACCGTTAGTGTGCTAAAATCCACTGAACTGTTCACAAGTAACCCTTCTAAGCTGCGATTACACCCCTTCACATTTGCTGCTCCAAATTCAGTTCCTGAATTTAGCACTTTCCTAGCATGTGCAAAATCCTGGGTTCAAGTCCCAGCACCAAAGAAATAAAAAATTAAGTAAGATCGGTTAACAGAGTTATGTGTTATTATCAGAATATTTATTTTGTTTTTGCTTTTTTGGTACTAGAGATTGAACCCAGGAGTGCTCTACCTCTGAGCTATATCTCCAACCCTTTTCATTTTATTTTGGGACAGGGTTTAGCCAAATTGCCCAGGCTGGCCTTGAAATAGTGATCATCCTGCTTCAGCCTCCCAAGTAGCTGGGATTGCAGGTGTACACCACTGTGCCCAGCACAGAGTATTTATTTTTAAAAACTTGGAATCCCAGCAACTTGGGAGACTGAGACAGGAAGATTACAAGTTCAAGGCCACAGCCATAAGCAACTTAGTGAGATCCTGTCACAAAATATAAAAATTTTTAAAAGGGCTGCAGATGTGGCTCAGTGGTTAAGTGCCTCTAGAATCAATTCCCAATATCAAAAAATGAAAAATAAAAAACTTGGGAATTTTGCCTGACTTGAAGAGAAAAATGAAGCATCCTAACATATTTTAGAAGCAATTTTTATACCATGACAATGACAAATAAGATAACTCCTGTAGTGTAGAATCTAAGAAGCTAGAATTTTAAATAATAAGTTCTTTGAAGTGTTTTCCATTGAAAAATGATGAATTTTGACATATGCCCAGGATAGAAATTCTGAAAATCATGGTACTGAAAAAAATTTTTATCTGGTGAGGAATGGTACATGCCTGTAATCCCAGAAACTCAGAAAGCTGAGGCAGGAGTATTGCAAGTTCAAGGCCAGCCTCAGCAATTTAGCAAACCCCTAAGCAATTTAGCAAGACCCTGTGTCAGAATGTTAATCAATTAAATGCAGAGGCTGAGGACTTCGCTCAGTGGTAAAGCACACCTGGGTTGAATCCTTAGTACCAAAAAATATTTGTCTGAATTATATTTCACTTTGCATCAAAAGGTTAAAAATATTATTAAGTATATTCAATATTGTATAAACTATGTAAATATTTAGAATGAGCTAGAAAGTTCTAGTCTACATGCCAGCACCATACAGTAATGACAAAATTAACAGTGTGTGTTTTACTTTTGTGTCTGAAAATTTTTATCTTGAACCAGGCATGGTGGGGCATGCCTATAATCCCAGCTTCTCCGGAGGCTGAGATAAGAGGATGGCAAGTTCAATGCCAGCCTCAGCAATTAAGCAAGACCCTGTGTCAAAATAAAAAATAAAAAGGGTTGGGGATGTGGTTCAGTGGTTAAGCACCCTTGGGTTCAATTCCCAGTACCAATGAATAACCATCATGTGCACACAAAATTTATTGAAAATTTTTAAAATTCAGTATTTTTTCTCCAATCAAGTAAGAAGCTTAAAATTTTTGGAATTGTCACAATGAAATTTCAGCATCACTGATGAACCAAACTTCAAATACAGAGCATGAAAATTAGGTAAGTCTTCACTTCAGTTGGTTACAATTTCAAAGGGAAGAATGTCTAATCACTGGGTGGTATTGTGGCAACAAACATTATGTCCCCCACTGGCCTAAGCTGAAAAAGAGCATCTCGTCAATGGAAAGATGCAGTCTCAGGACCATGAACAGCTAGAATGTCCCAGTACAAGGCACTGCTCCTAGACCATAATCTCAAACTCTCAAGTTGATACTGTGAAAACATTAATATGAAATTGCAAAGATAATTAAATTTATTGATCTCATTTTGGATTTAATTTGGTATACCTAAAATTAGTTCTTTAATGGTTACATTCACCTTTGGGCTCAGTTCCACTAAATACTGATCTTAATAGTGAACCTCTCCACATTTGCCCAAAATGTACGCAGCATGAGAAAAAATAAATAAATATATGGGTCCAAATGTTGGTAGTGGCTTTCTATAGGTGCCAGCGAATTCTTTTCTTCTTTGCCTATGTTTTTGTTTTCCAATTTCTTCAAATAGATGATGGATACACACATACGTAAATGCATACATACATACTGTGAGGAAAAACGAAGACTCGAGTACTCTTTTTGCAAAAATAGCAGTTATATAACAAATACCTTTAAAATGCAGACCTTGACAAATTCTGCTTTTTCTTTTACTGCAACTCTATCTGTTGAATTTTTTAACATTAGGATTGAGCTGCAGAAATCCTAGCACTTGGAGTTCACTGTGGGATTTGACAATGATTTTAAACAACCCTAAATTTGCTTATGCATTATGTTTGCAGTGGGGTCTGTGAGCTGAGATTGAGATTGAGTATTTGGATAATTAACAACCTAACTACTGCAAACAGGGGAGATGGAAATGTACATCCATCTTATTCCAAAGACAAACAAGGGACATTTGGCAATTGTAGCCTGAGACAAAAGAATGAGAACCGAAATGCCGAGTGTGAAATTGAGGTCAATTAGAACATCCCTCAACCTAAATTTCCCCAAGTAACTGATTCCAACCATAAAATTTACTGTGAAAAATTGGTTTTCTTTTCAAAATAACAATTCTAAAATATCTGGAAAATAGTAATTCTACCTAAATTGCTGAATATGTAAACACTAATAACTAAATTAACTAAATATTTAAAGTGTAAAAGAGAGAAGGAACACAACTTTTTGTATTTTGGAGTAAAAAAAAAAAAATCCTGCCCCCCACCTTCTTTTTTTTTTTTTTTTTGGACAGGTTCTTACTAAATTGCACGCTGGCTTCAAACTTGTGATCCTTCTGCCTTAGCCTCACAAGTGGCTAAGTTTACAGGTATATATCAACTTGTCCACCTAAAAATAATCTTTTTAAGCAAAACAAAAACAATCACCAAGATTCTAAGAGAAAAATAGAAAGCATAATTTTTTTCTGGCATCCTGTATAAGGTATTTATTACAGAAATATTCATAGTAGTAAGAACCAGGATACATACCAGGCTGGGTGGTGCATGCCTGTAATCCCAGGAACTCAGGAGGCTGAGGCAGGAGGATCCTAAGTTTGAGACCAGCCTTAGCAATTTAGTGAGACCCTAAGCAACTTAGCAAGACTCTAAAATAAAAAGAGCTAGGAATGTGGCTCAGTGGTTAAGTGCCTCTGGGTTCAACCCCTGGTATAAAAAAAATTAAATTTAAAAAATAAAAAGAGAGAGAATCAGGATACAAACTAAATGATAACAAATTGTGATACAGTCATAGGATGGAATGGTACGTACCCTTTAAAAAGAATGAGGTCTAGCTGAATGTCATAACCTGGAAAGTGATTCAAAATATATTATTTGGCTAAAAAAAAAAAAAGATCTAGAAAAATAATTACAATGTAATTTTGTTTTAATAAAAAATATAAAGAAGTATCCACATATGAATAAATACAGATTCATGCAGTGAGAATAGTATTTTGAAAATAGCAAAAATAGAGTCTCTTTTTCCTCTATAAATCATATTCCCCTCCAGTCTTACCATCTGATGGCCCCAGGGGAAGCAGGTCAATTGCTATCTCTGTGTGGAGGAAGACGTGGGCTACTCATGCAGAAAGAGGAAATAAAGAGAAAATGCTTCATTTTCCAGAGGTGGAGCAAAGAGGTCAGAATTCAAAGGATGAGGGGCTGGGGATGTGTCTCAAGCGGTAGGGCGCTCGCCTGGCATGCGTGTGGCCCGGGTTCGATCCTCAGCACCACATACAAAGATGTTGTGTCCGCCAAAAACTAAAAAATAAATATTAAAAAATTCTAAAAAAAAAAAAAAAAGAATTCAAAGGATGAGGCCTAGAAAATCCAGACAGATGCAACTGGAGCTGAGATACTGAGGTCAACAGTAGATAGACAGAAATGACAGTGGCAGAAGGAGGAGTCCAGCGAGGCAGACTGTCAACACTATGCACAATTGTGCAGAAGATCCAGAAGTCTTCAGTTGCCCATGGAAGCAGAGGCTTGCCAAAAGGACCTGTGGACTAACAGGGACCCGGGGCCAGAGTGCAGAAACCACAAAGAGCAGGGCTTTCAGGACCCTCGACTATGGTGGGGCCCAAGGGCAGGAACAGTGGATGTTAAATCTGAACCACATACCGAGTGGAACTAGTTACAACACTGATTTTTGGGGGAAGACGTGGGTTGATGCCTAGGGAAAAGCAACCCAGGCACAAGCAAAAAATCAATGTGTAGATTTTGCCCTCCATACCTCCTGCCCCACAAAAGTCCATTTCCCAGTACCTGAGGCAAGTCAGCTTTCCTCTACTCCAGACACCCTCTTGGGCAGAAGTGAGGAGAGGAGAGACTAGATTAACCTAAAATAGGCTAAACTAGAAGAAACTGAGCCAACAGACATTGTCAAACACCTCTACCCACTGCTCTCCAAGTTCAGAAGCCATACAGTTTGGGCATGTCAACTGTCAAATACTGCACTTTCACCCAACTACAAAAGAAATTGGAAAATCATTTTGAAGGTTAAACGAACATGACTTAAACCAGTTGAATATTAAGATGTGAAGGACAAGAAGAAGTCATCTATGGCTTCCAGATATCCGGCTTGCTTGCTGGGTGGGACATCATACAATTAACCCAGATCTAACTATGAGAGAACACCTGGATAAGGCTGATGGGGGAGGTGTCTTATTTTAAATTTGTGAATTTGAGGGGGCACTTGGAAGCACTAGTAAAGATGTCCAGGAAGCAGGTGGAAAATCTGATTCAGGGAAAAGTTTTGAAGGTCAGGTAAAGGAAGAACTCCTACATTCTAGCTGTCCACGCTCTAGAATTTCGCTCTGGCTGCAATATAGACTCATCCCAAATGGAAACTGCAGGACAGTCAAGAACAGGTCTCACAGCTTGTTCTAAGCACAGGGGAAACCTCAGGACATGCCCGAGATTGGGCTAGTGAGTACATTTTTTTTTTCTCTGTGAGTGGTAAACAATGAGTGCAGGGGGTCACTATATTCAGGACAAAAATGTTGTCAGGTAGGCAGAGACAGTTGCTTTCTTTATGTGCCTTTCCTTAAGATAGTGAGGGGACCCAGGCACTGCGGGAAAGTGTCTGCAGGCCTTAGGAGGGGTGCAGGCATGACCCAGGTCTCCCTTAAGCCAGAAGTCTCAAAAGAGTCCTTCACTACTTTTATGATTTGCTCCCCTCTCTCCCTGATCAGTAAGCAGAGGAAAAAGGCGCCCAACTTGTTTTAGCAGATCCACTGAGAAAGCTTTAAAGGCACCCTCCATAAACATCCAAGAGATTTGTCTTCCTCTACCCCACAAGGAAGTGGAAACCTACTAGGTACACTAGGTACAGGATCTACCTAGGATCACTGTTTATTTAACACTTAGAAACCATGGTGGATGCTTGGAAATAAAAATACAGTTGGTCACAGTGGTACACTCCTGTAATCCCAGGAAAGGCAGGAGGATTGCAAGTTCCAGGCCAGCCTGGGCAACGTAGCATGACCATGATTCAAAATAAAAAATAAAAAGGACTGGGGATGTGGCTCAGTGGGCTCAGTGGTAAAGCACCATTGGGTTGAGAGAAAGAGAGAGAGAGAGAGAGAGAGAGAGAGAGAGAGAGAGAGAGAGAAAGAAAGAAAGAAAGAAAGAAAGAAAGAAAGAAAGAAAGAAAGAAAAGAAAATATAAACAAGATTCAAGCCAGTACAGTCACACTTTTAATTTACTTGCACAGAAATCTCTGCATTTCTCCTCCTTTTACTCCCAAACGTTTGCTGTTCCCTCAGGTTGAAAGATCCTTAGGCTTCTCTTCCTTTAGTAAACTACAGCTCACTCCTCAAGGACCAGCTCCGGGGTCCTCCCTTCTGGAACAGGTTCCCCAAGCAGAGTGGGTGACAGCAACACAGAGCTTCAGTTCTAGGAATATTATTTTTTTTAACTTTTTATTATCACCTGTTTGTTTGTTTCCCTGACCTAGAGTTTGAACTCTTCAAGACTGGAACCACATCACTCATTTTCTCAAAGCCAGTAGCTAAGTGTAAAACAATTAATACACAATGGTCACAGAAGATGCTCAACCGCTTTCATTCCACCTCTACTCCTTCAAACCTGGTCTGTAAGAGGATACCTCAGAATTAACTCGCAGAAGAAAGAAAGGACAAACTCAGGCACAAACTACACAACACATTAACTGGAACCTATAGCAGAAAATAATATAGGACACTATGCGGTAAACACTAGAATGAAAATTTGGGGTCTAATCATTATGCTGAAGTTTCCAGAGAAGCATCTTGATGTTCATGTTAAATCTTCTTTTTTTTAAAGTTTTTTTATTCTAATTTGTTCCATATGACAGCAGAATGCATTACAATTCATATTATTACATATATAGAGCACAATTTTTCATATGTCTGCCTGTATACAAAGTATATTCACACCATCCGGGTCTTCTTCATACATGTACTTAGGGTAGTGATGTCCATCTCATTCCACCATCTTTCTTTTACCCCCTTGCTCCCTCCCTCCCCTCTGCCCTATCTAGAATTTGTCTAATCCTCCCATGTTCCCCCTCCCCACTCCAATATGAATCAACCTCCTTATTTTAGAGAAAACATTTGGCGTTTGGTTTGGGGGGATTGGCTGACTTCACTTAGCATTATCTTCTCTAACTCCATCCATTTACCTGCAAATGCCATGATTTTATTCTCTTTTATTGTTGAATAATATTCCATTGTGTATATATACCACATTTTCTTTATCCATTTATCTACTCATGTTAAACCTTCTATTACAAGACAACAGAATATGGAGGACATCTCTAGCTCTATCTGATAAAGTTGTCAGAATGCATTTGGACATTTTTAAAGTGTATTCAAAACTGATGAAATGAAGATTTTAGATGTTGGCTTTGGAGAAAAGCCTCAAATTTTAGCCAATGGATTCGCAAGAGAATTAAAAGTGGTTTATATCGAAAACTAGGTGAGAAAATGTATTGGACGATGTCCAGAACCATTCCAAGGTCCATAGTCATTGACTTCACTCTCTGAGAGTTGAAGCATCTTTATGGCAACTGCAAACTAGAGTTCATTTCTGTGTCAGGTGAGAACTGTTGGTGTCAAGAACAACTGCATTGAAACCAGGTGAAAGGTGAACAACAAGTAAACATCACAAATAAAGTGCCAACATTTGTGAGTGATGTTTAATATATAAATTAATTTAACAAATTATAAAGTAATTAGTACACTATCATTATTACTCCCTGGCTTTTTTGTTGTTAATGTTTTTGTTAGAAATGGAAAGTTACAATGATGGTTAATCACATAGGAAGTAAACCGCCACCCACCCAGCCTACACTGTGGTCCATAGCTAGTAAATATTACTAGATTTGATGGGAAATATGAATTATTTCAATGTTGTACTGCTCCACCAACTGGGGATGAGGAAGAGATTTTCAAAATTTAAGTATATTTATGAGGATGTAATAAACCTACGCATGTTAATTGTGTGTTAAAAAGGAAAAAAGTGAGCACATCTAAGTTCTAGAATGCTCTTATGGTTTGGATGTAAGGTGTTTCCTAAAGCTCATAAGACTGCAGAAATGTTCAGAGGCAGAATGACTAGATTATGAGAGCTGTATTCTAATCAGTGGATTAATCCATTTGTTGGGATAATAATTTGAAAGGACTATTGTACTAGGTGGTAGCTGTAGGCAGGTGGGACATGACTTGACGATACAGATCACTGGGGATGTGCCTTTAGAGAGTATATCTGTCCCCTGACTCCTGCTCTATCTCTCCTTCCCTGTCACCATGAGCTGAGCAGCTTTCCTCCATCACACCCTTCAGCTGACCATAGACTGAGACTTCTGAAATCACAAGCCCAAAATAAACTTTTCCTCCTCCCAGTTGTTGGGTCTTTGGGTCACAGCAATGAGAAACTGACCAACATAAATGCTATCAATTTAATGAAAATAATGGCGTGACTAAAATCCTTTGGCCAATAGTCTTAACTTGATTTCAGTTTCCTAGAGTTTTAAAATTGGGAGAATTATCTTGAGGGATGTCTAAACTCAGGTAAAGTGAAAATAGGAGCTATCAACATTTTCTATTTCTTTCTCAAGGGGAGGAGGATTTGTGGCCATGTTTGCAGAATTAGAAATAAGTTTTAGGATAAACAGTTATCCTCACTGTTATGGATAAATAAGCTTGATAGGTTTGGGTGGCTCTAAATATTCCCATACGCCTAAAAATAATAAGAAAGGCTAAAAGATTTGGTTTGCTGGGAAGATA
Organism: Spermophilus citellus; assembly: GCF_964194105.1. NCBI lineage: Eukaryota > Metazoa > Chordata > Mammalia > Rodentia > Sciuridae > Spermophilus > Spermophilus citellus. Next base: position 136,262,061 of record NC_138187.1, on the reverse strand, counting down.
GAATCGAGAGAAATTGTATTCTTTTATTTTTAATTACTGATGTTTTGAACTTGTTCCATTTTAAAAAGTGAAAGATCACAATGTCACTGTAGAATTCTCCTCTCCTCACCATGGTGGGTCTCAGTCTCTGGCATCTTCAATCTTTCCCATCTTGACTTCACGTTGTTCCTACTGTCATCACGCCCCCCTTTCCTTCTCATCCATCCACCAAATTCTCTCCTGTTCTTCTGAACCTGACATCATCAAACCTGAATCAGACATCTCTGCTCTTCAAAATGTCATTCCTTTGGGCTTCCTGTGCTTCTCTTTGCCCTCTCAATCCTGTGCCTTTTAAACATCCTTGAGGTCAACCCTGAGACTCAAGTGGCAAGGGATAATGAGTTTTAAATGTCAAATGTTCTGAGAAAAGCAGAACTTTTAGAGATGTATTTTGACCCAAACTCTGTTTTCCTTGATGTATTTCTACTGTCATAAGAAATTACAGTTTCAAAGAGTTAGAAATCTATTTCCATCCGTGGAAGACATCTAATCCTATGCAAAGGTCACCAAGCTTTAGGAAATATTAGGAGATGAAAACATGCTTTTAAGATGTATACACATGTGTGTGTATAATAGAAAACACATTTTCCTATACTTTTCTGTGATTTTTAATTTCTTATGATCACTACTTAATACTTATTGATGTTTTAACTGAAATTGTACCATGATTCAGTCAGCCTCCTTTCAAGATGAAGAAGCAAGCATTTATAAACCACTTACCATATATTTGTCATTGTTCAAAGCACTGGGATATACAAAACAAATAATACACGTGTTATTTGTTTACATATAATCCCAGAGATCTCAATCTAATAAGAAAAATAGAATTTAAAACTATAAGCAGCACAATGTGATATATACATAATTCAATATCTGCCAAACTAGTGATGGAAACATGACAGGTACTAAGGAGCTGCAGAGATGAGTTAGACCTTAACTGGGCCTGCTCTTAACAAATTTAAAGTCTAGAAAAAAAAGATAGGTACATGACAAATAAAATAGAAAATAAAAACATTGTTAAAATTTTGAAAAAAGGGGGGTGGCTATGAAATTTTGGAAGGGAAAACTTTAAGTTACAATCCAGGAAGAGTTAGTTACATACATCACAGAAAATTTCATAAAAATATGGGAAATGGACCTTGAAAATAACAGAAGAATACCAGATGTGGTGACACACCTGTATAGCCTCAGGAACTCAGGAGGCTCAGGCAGGAGGATTGCCAGCCTCAGACTCTTAGTAAGACTATTAAAATTTTGACCACAAAATATTGAAGAGACTATTATTAAAAGATCTTTTTTTTAAAAGTTCCCTCATATCCCATTTTTTTAAGAGAGAGAGAATTTTTAATATTTATTTTTTAGTTCTCGGCGGACACAACATCTTTGTTGGTATGTGGTGCTGAGGATCGAACCCGGGCCGCACACATGCCAGGGGAGCGCGCTACCACTTGAGCCACATCCCCAGCCCCTATTAAAAGATCTTAATCAAAAATCACATGTAGGGCTGGGGCTGGGGCTCAGTGGTAAAGCACTTGCCTAGCACCTGTGAGGCACCACATAAATAAGTGAAATAAAGGTATTGTGTCCATCTTCAACTAAAACAATATATTTTAAAAAAAAAAAATCAGATGTAGCCATCCAACTATAATACCTGATTATATAATAATATACCTGATGGTAAGACTTAGTCATGAAAGAGTTTAAGGTTCTCATTAAACATTATGAAAACATTTTATTTGTTGGTTGTATATTTAATATCTCCCCAATGCTTTGTAATTCCTTTTTTTCTCTTAATCATTTAATATAAAAAATAAACATTCCGGGCTGGGGATGTGGCTCAAGCGGTAGCGCGATCGCCTGGCATGCGTGCGGCCCGGGTTCGATCCTCAGCACCACATACCAACAAAGATGTTGTGTCTGCCGAGAACTAAAAAATAAATATTAAAAAATTCTCTCTCTCTCTCTCTCTCTCTCTCTCTCTCTCTCTCTCTCTCTCCTCTCTCACTCTCTCTTTAAAAAAAATAAATAAACAAAAAATAAACATTCCTCTAGGCTTAATATAGAATCCCCTTCAGTTCATCCCAGTGTGTGCTACAAATGTCATTTCCCTATGTGCACCAACACATGGAAAAGGTGAGAAGGTACTGATTTACCCTGATACAACTGAACATAAGATTTGCAGAAAATAAGCCAGACACAGTGGTGCACCCCTAATAATCCCAGTGACTCAGGAGGCTGAAACAGGAGGATCTTATATTAAGGCAAGCCTCAGCAATATAATGAGGTCCTCAGCAACTTAGCAAAGCCCTGTTTCAAAATAGAAAATAAAAAGGGCTGGGGATGTAGCTCTTTAATAGAGTGCCTCTGGGTTCAATCCCCAGTACAAAATAAAATAAAATAAAAATAAAAATCTGCAGAAAATACACAGATGAAGAGCATTCAGTAGAATGTGGCTGTCTTTATCAAAGCATTCCATGGAAGGGCATAGCCTTGTGTTACAGATATTTGGAAATGAAAGAGAATTCCTGAGGTTTGTAGAGTAACCTTGACTCTTCAGTTCTTCCTCCCTAACCTTGAGTAATACATTCTCACCCAATTCTTTTTTTTTTTTTAATCTTTTAGGTATTAGCAGAAGTCTACATTAGTGTCTTATCTGCTTATTTAATATGTAGTATTTAACTCTGTATCCCAGGAAGAAGGAGAAAGGAATGGTGCTACACAGAGGTGTACATTGAACTAAGCACAGGGGTTAAGAAATGGGTGTCCCAGGGGGATTAAAAAATGGTCTAATGGACAAGGAGACACCAGAGGAGATATGTTGGAAACAGCTTTACTGAAGGATGAGGCGAAACCAGCCACTGTAAACTGGATGCGCTCTAGTGTAACAGGGGTCTGCTTGATGCTTTGACTACGTCCCTTGTCACTTTAAAACTTACATGTTTAAAAAAAAAAAAAAGAAAGAAAACATTTTTTTTTTCATTTTCCCAACTTTCTTTTCCCTGAGCTTCTCCTCTCTGATCCTCTTTTCCCTGATCATTTTCTTTCTGATCTCTCCTCCCTAATCTCATTTCTCTGAAACACCTCTTTAAAAAACCCCTGTTTCCCATAATGGGCAGAATCACAGGCTCTGGGACAAGAGTCCTCTGTGTTTTTTTTTTTTTTTTCCTTTGCTAGCAAAGCAATAAAACTTTTCCCCTTTTTCTCCAAACCTAGCCTTTGTTTTGGATTGGCGAGGAGGAGGAGGACGGAGCTTTGGTTTCCACTAGGAAAGCACCTTAAGATGTGATTCTGCAATCTGTATACGGGGTAAAAATGGGAGTTCATAACCCACTTGAATCAAAGTGTGAAATATGATATGTCAAGAACTATGTAATGTTTTGAACAACCAACAATAAAAAAATAATAATTAAAAAAAAAAAAAAGATGCAGCTCACAGGAAGGAACTGCCTCCAGCTAAACCCAGAGGAGGAGAGCCCAGGCCAAAACAAAGAGAGGAACCTCAGATCTCGCCTCATCTAATTTTTTGTGACTCCAAGATCAAGTAAATAAATAATGGGCAATAACTGACTTCGTTTGGAGCCACTTAAGATGACCGCCTCCTTCAGCCGTCCTGCGGAACAGCCCGCGCGCAGATAGGAGCTGACAAGCCGCAGTTAGGGGATGCTCAGAACGCCCCGCGGTGGGTAGGAGGGGATTTGGGAAAGAGAAAGGCAAATGAAAGGAAGCACTTGCCTGAAATCCCCAAAGCCTTCTCCATTAATGCCGGTTTCAAAATGCCCAGAGCATTTCTGTGAACTATTAAGGGTAGGCAGAGTTACCTAATGAGGCTGTTAAATTCATTAGTTGTGTGCTTGATCCATCTCAGTTTCAAACGGTGCATCCGAACAAGGGACCCGATGGTAAGTCTGTCGGAGGTCACTCTGTCCTGAGCCATCATGAAAGGTCGAAGGCTCCGCCTAAACCCTTTCTTTGAAAATACCAATAGATTAATGACCGTTATTTGCATCCGCACTACGCAAGCTATGGTAATGATGTGCTGTAATGAAATCTATGCCTGGGGCTAGAAGCTGATGACCTGGGGGGCTGAGGGAAGAGTCTCTCTACCTGTGTACAGGGATTGCACAGTTTCTAAAGGATGTCAGAAAATTTCTGGAATCGTTCATAACTTGGAAAGTAAGTTTCTAGGGGCTGGGGATGTGGCTCAAGCGGTAGCGCGCTCGCCTGGCATGCGTGCGGCCCGGGTTCGATCCTCAGCACCACATACCAACAAAGATGTTGTGCCCGCCGAGAACTAAAAAAAATAAATAAATAAATAATAATAAATATTAAAATTCTCTAAAAAAAAAAAGAAGAAAGTAAGTTTCTAACTGTAGAAAAGTGGTACTACATTTTATATTAATATTTTCCAGGAACATGTTCATGCCACCATTTAATCTGCGTGGTGCCCAACACAGCATTTATTTGGGTCGAATACTATCTAATCACAACTGGATCCTAATTTATAATTATCAAAATTTGTGCAAGGGGCTGGGGATGTGGCTCAAGCGGTAGCGCGTTCGACTGGCATGCGTGCGGCCCGGGTTCGATCCTCAGCATCACATACCAACAAAGATGTTGTGTCCGCCGAGAACTAAAAAATAAATATTAAAAATTCTCTCTCTCTCTCTCTCTCTCTCTCTCTCTCTCTCTCTCTCTCTCTCTCTCTCTCTCTCCTCTCTCTCCCTCTCTCTCTTTAAAAAAAAAAATTGTGCAAGAAGAATACCTTGTTTCTAATCTATTTTTTTTCTATTTAAAAGAGTGTACTGTCTACATAAACACAATGATAATCTTGCTTGTTTTTGTGTTTTGTTTTGTGTGCCAGTGATAATCTTAATGCTCTTTAAGCAGTGCTATGATTTTTCACATCTTGGGAAATTGTTGTATATTTATTAATACTTACTAGGAAGGAAGCTTTCTTTGTGTTCATGCTTTCTTTAATATCAATTGTGTGTTGTACAAAATAAGAAGTTTCGTAAGAACCTTAAAAGACCATAGATTGAAGCTGGACCTTGGGGTGCACCCTTGTAATCTCAGCAACTCAGGAAGCTGAGGCAGGAGGATCACAAGTTCAAGGACAGCCTGGGTGATTTGTGGAGACCCTGCCTCAAAATATAAACCGCTGGGGATGTAGCTCCGGGGTAGTTCCCCTGGACTCAATCCCCAGTACCACAAAAATGTTATTTATCTTCATATTTCAACATATTAAGTTTTCATTTCTCATCCAAAAAATGTTATAGTTGGATAGCCTTCCGTTAGGTGTCATAACTACACACTTCACTAGGCAAATTCTAATAATTATTTCATCAGTTTCAACTTTGTTTATTGCATTAGTCACAGCAAGATGGGACAAATTTGAAGGTGAAACAACACACTGGGATTTTTTTTCTTCTTTTCTTTTTCGTGGTACTGGGGATTGAACCCAGGGGAACTACCACTGAGCTACATCCCCAGCCCTTTATATTTTGAGAGAGGGTCTCACTATATTGCTCAGGCTGGCCTCAAATTTGTCATTCTCCTGCCTCAGCCTCACGAGTCTCTGGGATTACAGACGTGTGGTATTGTTGTCAAAAGCTTGGTCTTTGTCCAATAACAAGGACGCAATTTTCAGAAAAAGGAAAAAGAGTCATTGCTTTGCTAGCAAAGGAAAAACACAGGGGACTCCTGGCCCAGCGGCTTTGATCTGCCCACCAGCAGGAACAGGGGGCTTTTATAGAGGTGATTCAAAGACTACATTCCTGTTCTCTGTGTTTTCTGTTGGAGTTGTAACTCACTTGTTAATTTAGGAGATAACTCAAGATCTTCTGGTGCCATTCCCAAAGTCTGGATTACTTCGTTCCTATGGTGGGTGTGTATTCAAGGATGGATAAATCTGCCTAAAATGGAAAAGAAAGGTAACATAAAGTAGACCACTGTTATAGTACCAGACCTGGCCACGAAGAACTTTTGCATATCATCTAACACAAATCACTCAGCTGATATAAAAAAAGAAAAATTTTACCCCAAACCCTGTTTGTTGGCCAATTGAAACTTTTTTTTTTTTTTTTAGTGAGGGGGGGGGGGAGAGAGAGAGAGAGAGAGAAAGAATTTTAATGTTTATTTTTAGATTTTGGCGGACACAACATCTTTGTTGGTATGTGGTGCTGAGGATTGAACCCGGGCCGCACGCATGCCAGGCGAGCGCTCTACCGCTTGAGCCACATCCCCAGCCCCCAATTGAAACTTTATGATAAAATGTTTAATAAATATTTCAAGATTTTCTTTTACCCTAGTAGGGTTGCCACTTAGTTACATTTTAACTTCACACAAATAATCTGTTTAGTATTAATATGTCCATGCAATATTTGAGATGTTACTGAAAAACTATTGGTTTTATATCTGAAGTACAAATTCAATCTGGTATTCCGTATTTTACTTAGCAATCCTAATAATGAAGAGCAACCTAAAATTTCTCTTCTACCCAGACTATCCAGACTATCAAGTATTTGTTTCAGTAGAGAACACTAGAATATGCCCTCTTTAGAGACAGTCTGGCTAAGTAATTTAGTAATGCAAAGATTCCTTTTATGAAACAATCATGCCCTAAGGTATCATTTTTTAATATTTGTATTTTTGTGTAATATGTTTCTCAAAGTATTTCATGCCATTAAAAGCATAATTTTGAAGTAGAAAAAAATCATTCCTGTATGAGTCCTGTTTCAGACTCAGATGACAAAGGAACTCAGTCATTTAAAAAATAATAATAATAATTCAGCAGCAAAAAAAAAAGTGATGAACTTAACTTATCGTAAAGACAAAGAAATTAAAGCAAATGAGGAAGAAAAAGTGCCTTTTCCAGACATCATTTTAATCAGCCAGAATATGATTGACTCCACTCTATTTTGGTCTGTAAATATAATACATAGAGGCCTTGTCTTGTTCCTGACAGAAGGTGCAATGTTTACATGGGGCATGTGGAAGTTGCAATTTTTCCCATCAGGAAGATGAGTAGAAAGTCTGGGTCTTAAGAAGAAATCCAAGCCAGGCAAAATGCACATGCCTGTCATCCCAGTGACTTGGTAGGCTGAGGCAGGAGGATCTCCAGTTCAAAGCCAGCCTCAGCAACTCAGTGAGGACCCAAGCAACTCAGCAAAACCTTGTCTCTAAATAAAAAGATAAAAAGGGCTGGAGATGTGGCTCAGTGGTTAAGCACTCCTAAGTTCAATACCCAGTACCAAAGAAAGAAAGAAAGAAAGAAAGAAAGAGAGGGAGGAAGAAAGAAAGAGAGGGAGGAAGAAAGAAAGGGAGGAAGGAAGGAAGAAAGAAAGGGAGGAAGGAAGGAAGAAATCCAGAGCTCCAGATCTGTCTGTGCAGAGCTTGGAATACGCTACTCAACACAGACTTGGGGGACCATCAGCCAAGGCCCTCTACCCACTCTTCCAAGTCCCTCTGAGTCTCCATCAATTCCCTTGGGTTGCTATTATCAGGAAAACAACTTTCCATGTGACGTAATGCCAAGCAAGCCCAATTTGAAGCATCCGTATTTTTCAGGGTCTTATGTTCAGATTAAAAGCTGCTTTCACTGAACCTATCATGGCATAATCCTATGCCATAAGGCAGGGAACCAGCTTGGAGAAGGAAAACTGAGGTCACATTCACCTCAGACCTACACAGTGTTTAGAAAAAGATATGGGCGATGATGCTGTCCTGGCCCATCCTTGGGAAAGTTCAACTGCCCCAGCATTTCAACAGGGGCCCCTCCTCCCCGGTGACTTATAGCATGAGTGTTCTCATAAATAATACATGCGGGAGGCTGCAATTGTATTGTTTTGAAGCTGAAGGCCATCAGTATTCTTTCCAAATTATCACAGTGGTGATTTTATTTTCCCAGAACTTGCTTGTTTAGAAGGGTTATTCTATAATTGTTTGCATCTGTTTAGGACACAAGGCTCATGACTGACCAACACAAACAACCAAAGGGCAGGTCATTTATTAAAGATAAAACCCGACGGGGGATAAAACCCACAATATTTAGAATTAGATATCTTCTCCATAGAATCATACGAAACAGAAGAGGCTCCTCCTGTCGTATCAGGGCTCCTGGGAATCCAAAATCTGTCACTCTTTCTGATTGATTCAATTATTTTAATAAGTAAAACAAAATAAATTTTCATCTTTTCCTTCATCAATCAGCTATGTTTTTTTTTTTCTGAAGTTGCACGATGCCTGCTTATGACTCACTAGGAATAAATAATGATCATCGGCTGAGGGCAGTGGCCCACACCTCTAATCCCAGCAACTGGGGAGGCTGAGGCAGGAGGAGCACAAGTTCAAGGCCAGCCCGGGAAACTTAGCAGGACCCTGTCTCAAAATAAAAAGTAAATAAGGGCTGGGGATGTAGCTCAGTGGCTGATTGTCCCTGAGTTCTATCCCCAGTACAGGGGAAAAAGAGAGAGAGAGAGAAAGAACAAGAATAAATTGTAAAAAAAAAAAAAAAATAGGCAGTTCACCACTGGGGTGGGCTTCTGGTTCATTTTGTTGTTTTGTTTACTTGTTTGCTTGTTGAGCATCTGCTCCAGTGTCCATTTTCTGAGTTCAGATGACAGCACCCGATTTTCCCTTTAGGGAACCTGATCTCCTGAACAATCAGTCATGTTCCAGAAGGGCCAAGAGAGTGCAGGGTAGGAAGAAAAGGGTCCAAGGGAGAATTTATTCTCCAGAGTTAATTTAAACTCCAGAATTTATTAACTGCTTGGTAGAAGGTGAAACCTCCAAGGAGATGGGGAAGAGGTGGCAAAAGAGGAGGAAGCAAGATCTAGAAGATCCGCATCCTGGAGGCCAAAGCTAGCCATATTTCTGAAGGAGAGCAGGCCAACAGTGCCACCGCTGCTAAGAGGCCGAGACACTGGACACTAGAAAATATCCCCTGGATTTATGAACAGGAAGATAACCACAGAGAGAGAGAGAGAGATGTTACCAGAACAGACAATTGTTTTGACCCTTTAAAGCATTTTACTGTTCAAGAAAGATAACAGTAAGGGAATGAAGGACCCAATGAGGGTTGGCTCATTTTTAACTGGATACACTTAAACCTGTTGTAAAGACCCTGGGAAGACCCTGAGATGGAAGGTGGGGAGCACCGTGGTCCAGAGCACAACTGGCAAGTCCTCCATGGAGATGGGAGATGAGAAGCAGGGGCAGAGGAGAGGGTGTTTGGTGTCAAGAAGGTATTCTCAGACCATGGCTTCTACTTGCTGTGTACAGTGGGAGGTATGAGTGGTGTGGGGTTAGACACCAGGACGGACCAGAGGTAAAAGGGGGAAATTAAATTGAAATAGGGGGATAATCTGCCACAAATAACTCCACAGGTTAATTTTTTTTTAAATACAAGTATTTATTTGTACATTGGCTCAGTGTGCCCATCCAGGCAGCTATAATGGAAAAAAAAAAAAAAACATTAAGGATACTTAAAACTATTCTCATTCTTGAAAGTAGGCTCAGTAAATTGCAAGTAAAATAATACTCTTAACCCTCCAGCCTCAGCTTTCAGCAGTCTGGGTAAATGCAAGTTTCTCTCTCTCTCTCTCTCTCTCTCTCTCTCTCTCTCTCTCTCTCTCTCTCTCTCATGTTGGGGATCAAACTCAGGGCTTGCACATGCTAGGCAAGTGCTCTGTCATACCCATAACCCTAAATGCAAGTTTTAAATGGTAAAATTGAAAGTAGTTTTGTTGTTGTTGTTGTTGTTTGGGTTTGGTTTTTGTTTGTTTGTTTGTTTGTTTGGTACTGGGGATTGAACCCAGGGGTACTTAACCTCTGAGCCACATCCCCAGCCCTTTCTTAAACTTTATCTCACTGAGCTGCTTAAGGCCTCGCTAAGTTGCTGAGACTGGCTTTGAACTCACAATCCTCCTGCCTCAGTCTCCCAAGTTGCTGAGATTACAGGTGTACACTACCATACCAGGCTGAAAGTAGGTTTTGAAACCAATCAAAGTTCAGATTGCCCACTGGTTAATATTCTCATCACTTGAGAAGTGTTCATTTTTGTAAATTACATAAACTGCAACTACTGGCAACTACTTCATTCAAATTTAGTCAGTATAAGAATAAATAACTGGATGGATGGATGGATGGATAGATAGAAAGATAGATAGATAGATAGATAGATAGATAGATAGATAGATAGATAGATAGATAAAATAATGGTTTTGTCTTTGAGGCTTGCCTCTAAAAGTCTTATTCCATCACAAATATTTTCAAGGTATCATAGTCAACAGTCATCTAACATAAATCAGAGTATATACCTTGCAAAGCACTATCTCTGATGTCTATTATCTAGCTCTGATTGATTATCTGCTTACCCCAAACTCATCTTCATGCCAATCCAGAGTGTATACTGAAAGCCAGTTTGGTTCTAAAAATAGGGAGAAAAATTTTAAAAGCCAGTGCATTAGTAGTTTAGAATTTTTAATTACACATCTTAAAGAGACTCAAAATCTGTGATAAAAATAATTGTTAGGTGGTAGCACAGTAGCCAAAGGAGCATGAGAGATGAGCAAGATCTTGGCATGATCCTTGGAAATGGAGTTTTGTTGTACAACTTTAGAGACAGCTCTGTTTAAATAACACTCAGGAAAAGCCAAAGAAATACCTTATTGAGAATTCCAATCTCATAGCTTTCTTATTGATTAACAACTTTTCGAACAGATCTTCCTCTTGTCACTATTTTTAAAAAGCTGTCAAGGATTATGTATTATTTTTAAATATTTGGACTTTTACCATTTCTGCTTACTTAGTGTAACCCAGCTCCTTACACCTCATGTCCTTTAATGTGCAATTATCTCTGACACACACCTCATCTGCCAAAATCTATTTTTAAATGCCACCTCCTCTCTGAAGCCTTCCCCTGTCCAGTTAGTAAATTAAACCCACCCTTCTCCTTAGAGGCCAATACGTGTAGTTAATCACCGTCTCCACTTCCAGACCTCTCTGTGCACTCTGCACAGAGCACAACTCCTGAAATTATTTTAACACTCACTAGAACTTAGGTAGGCACTAAAACAGCTGTAGCATGACATCTCAGTGCTCCTTTCTTCATCCACATTACCCATCCATCTCCTCAGACAATAGGCAAAATACAAGGCCTTTCAGGCACTCATCCTGACCTCGACTCATTCCATGTTTAGGACCTAGTACTCTCATATTCCCACCCTCACCAACATTCCAATCCCAATCTCTCTCCCGACTCTCACTTACAATTTTGCATCACCTGCTAATTGCTGCTCTCATAACTATTCCTCCTGCACCTTGACCCACCAAACCTCCCCACCTGAAATCCATGCTACTTTCTCCTACCAGCTTCTCCCTTTCCCTGCCAATTCCAATTACCCATTTTAAGATCATTACCCAAAAGCCACTGGTGACAAGCAGCACCTAGTTCACATCTCTCCTTTCCTACCTCATTGCAGGCAACTTCAATCATTATGTGGAAGCATTAAAAATCACTAGCTGGTATTTACTGAGCACTTTCTGTGTGTCAATCACTGTTTCCATGAATTATCTCATTTAATCTCCCCACCAACCTTTTGAGGCATGGGGCACGATGAACTGCATTTTACAGAAGAAAATATAAAGCTTAGAGGTTCTTATCGACCCGGGACAAGGATACAAGTTGAGAGTGAAACTTTGGCCACCTGACCACTCGGGCACCGACAGCACCCCACTGGAATGTCTCTAGATTGACCCCACAGCACTGATCCCTTCCTCCAAACCCAAGAGTCTGGGGCCAGCAGGAACCGCTCACATATGAAATCTGAGTCTTCCAAATCCCATGATACCACCATACCCTTGCACCTCACCTGAATGCCTACCCTCCCTCCACCTGTTCCCCTGCTCCATGGCCATCTCCAGTCCATTCATTCCTCTAACTTCCTTGGTTTGTCCTTCCTAGACCATCAGTCACCAGGCAGCCAGACCCTGCAACAAGAAACCCTTGTTCCATGCTCCAGCCTCACCTACTCCCCAGGATTCCCAATCACATGCTGTTTTGGTTGGAGGTGAGATGTCCCTAAAAGTTCACGTGTGAGATAACTGTAAGGTTTGGAAGAGAAATGATCAGATGGTAGCTTTCATTGAATCACTGAATTAATTCCTAATGGAATTGACTGGGTGGGTGGTAACTGGAGGCAGGTGGGGTATGGCTGGGGGAAGTGGTTCTTGGGGGTGGGGCTATGGACTCTATATTTTGTATCTAGAGAGTGGAGACTCTCTCTGCTTCCTGGTCACCATGATGTGAGACTCTTCCCTCTGCCACACAATTCCATCAATGATGTTTAGCCTCACCTTGAATCCTTGAGGAATGGAGCTGACCTTCTATGGACTAAGACCTCTGAAACCGTGAGCCCTCAAATAAATTTTTCCTCTTCTAAAATTGTTATGGTCAGATCCTTTTAGTCACAGCAGTGAAAAAGCTGACTCAAACACAAGCCATTTTAGTCATTGGTCTTTCCCCTCCTATAGCTAGTCTTCTAATTATCTCACCACGCAGCAACATCTGATTGAGGTGCTTTCCCATCCATTTGTAATGCTTAGGACTAAACTCTCTGTCCTAATTTGTTCTCTTGGCTTTTCTACTGTTTCCTGACCTCTCTTTCCAAAAATCCTTATTTGACTTTTCCGCCCCACCATTCAAGGCTAGCTCCCTAGGGTTCCCTCAATGACTCTTTTATAAGTTTTAAATTAATTCTATTATAATCTATTTTAAGATCATGAAAAAGTACAAAGTGAAATAGGAAAGACACCAAAAAAGCATGATAGATTTGTCATGTTTTTAAAGAAGTATATTATAAATATAATAGAATTCCCCTGAGTGTCCCTCAGCAATACCGTTCTCATGCCTCCTGCTCAAAGATAACACGGTCTTTATTTGGGGGTTCATCGTTCTCATGCATATTTTTGCAATGCACGTGCAAGTCTTAAAAACTATTTATATGCACGCAATAATTTTTCAGAGTTTAAACCTTTGTTATGTAAACTGTACATAGCTTTCTACAACTTGTTCTTTGGGGTCAAATTTTCAACATAATTTTTTAGAGACTGAAAATCATTTCTTTATCTTTTCTTCTATTGAAGGACAATTTTAAGCGGTTCCCAGCTTTTCACAAATATGATGCAGTAAGTATTCTTCTACATTCCTCTTTGTGGACATTTGTGAGAACTTCTCTTGAAACTCTTGGGACTCAAGACACCTTTAAACTTTCAAAAATTAGGACCAGGCTGGGAATGTGGCTTAGCGGTAGAGCACTTGCCTAACACAGGAGGCGCTGGGTTCAATCCCCAGCATAGCAAACAAACAAATAAAAATTACCAAGGACCCTGAAGAATTTGTGCTTATGTGGAGTATACCTACCGATGTTTGCCATATTAGAAATTAAAACACAGATGTTGACAGTGCAGGAGCTCTCAGCATGCATTGATGATGACCACGATGATGCCATTCTTCATCCTCAGTCTCTGGAAAAGTCCATCATAGCTGGAGGGAACGAGAGTGTGAAAATCAAATAACTTCTCAGCATTATGATGGAAAGTTGTGACCTTACAGAAGCGTCTCCAGGGCCATCTACAGCTCCAGATCACATTTGGAGAACCGCTGCTCTCAGGTGTGTGATAGGTTGCAGATCTCTGTGCTAATAGGACATGGTCAGATTACTCCCCAAAGTGGCTGTACAGATACAATCCTAGCCTCTGACAGTTCTGCTTTTTATTTTTGCCCAACTAATGGGGATGAATGACATCTCTTTTTTTTAAAAAAAAAAAAACTTTCTATTTCTCTGATTCTGAAGGTGGTTGTGTGTGTGTGTGTGTGTGTGTGTGTGTGTGTGTGTGTGAGTGAACTCGGGGAGCTGCCACCACCACAACCACCCTGTCTTTTTTTTTTTTTTTTTTTTGTGAGACAAGGTCTTGCTGAGTTGCCCAGGCTGACCTTGAACTTGCAATCCTCCTGCCTTAGCCTGGAGTTGCAGTGGTATTACAGGCATGCACCACGGCACCCCGCTGAGTCAAGTCTCTCTAATGTCCTTGGCAAGCTTTTTCCTCCAAGAGAATCTGCTCCAACCACAAGCAGAAATCAGATGTTTAATACTCCCATTACTATTTAATATTCATATGTGACTCGACATCTTAATAAATAGTTCTGTTCTCCTGACCAATGCAAACACCTGAGCCAGGGATGTAGCTCAATGATAAAGCACTTGCCTAGGATGAGTGAGGCCTCCGGCTTTGGTTCAGTCCCAGCACTGCCAAAAAAAAAAAAAAAAACCCAGTGCAAAGACCTAGAAACATTTCAGCCTTTATACTATTCTTTCTCAGTCCATCTGTTCTTCTCTCAGACTCTTTTTAAATTCATTTTTACTAATTTCCAGCTTTGCAAGACTTCTTACTTCCCTAAATGCAATGTGCATTTAGGACATTAGGACACCAACCCTTTCAAGAAGAGAGCCCTTCTGTTAAATCGCCCCCGCCACGCACCCCACTAGCCTAGAAATATCCTGGCATCTCTTAAGTGTCAGTTCAAGAATCATTTTGCTCCCGGACACCTTCCCTAACTTTCTAGAAAACTGCTTCGGGACACATGCCAACTACCATCTATCACACTGTTTGGAAAAACCATTTCAGTTTCTGTCTCCTCCATTAGACTGTGAACTCCTTGAGGGGAGGGATTGCTCTCTATTATTTATCTTTTCACTCTGGGGGCCTCGCAAAGTCCCTGACCCATGGTAAATATTATCCTGACTCCTCAATAAAAACTGTCATTTCTGCAATTTAAGAAGGCCTCTATATGATCTCTTGGGTCCCTTACAGATCTAAGACCTGCGACCTTGTATCTTCAGCCAAGAGTCAAAGTAATTTCACCTAGAAGGGTACAGGCAAAATATGCTTATTATTTTCCTATTTGTAAGCCCTGTGTTGAAGGCTCTCTGTAACGTCAATGTCACTGTACGCTGCCCCCTGCCTGTGCCACCTCCAGCTTCAGTCTGTTTTTTAGAAAGCATAGGGATGAGTGTACATTATCCTCCCTTAGAGCAAATGGCACTTCAGCTTGACCAAGTTTAATGTCCATATAAAAATCAGAAATGCCACAAATTGAGGCATATAGAAACATCTCTCATCTCTCCTTCAGGCTCTGTCTGCCATCTGCATCCTACATCCCCCCTGCCAAGCGGCCTCTGACCACTTTTAATCTAGAAACCTCATTCTCTGCAAAATACTCGAATCAGAACTAATTACAGCAATAACTAAAATGGTCCTATGAATGCATGCGCTACACAACAAGAATACTTTGACCGGATTACTTAGCCGTGGCATGCTAGGTCTGTTAATGTGCTCTGCCTGGCTTCACCTGCAGACATGCTTCAGAAAATGTAAGCCTGCAGTTAAAGTAATAGAGGGCCAAAGAAACCTGGAGGAAGAAAGAAACAAATTCATCTCCTTGAGAATATGTTTTAAAACAATCCACTAATGGGAATAAGGGATTTAAGAGGTTCATTTCGGAGCAGATGGCAAAGCTGAGGACAGTTCAGTCTTGGAGCTTTTATTCACTGGTTGCATCCATTTGACTTCAGTTTTTTGTTTTGCTTTGCTTTGTGGGGCTGGGCATTGAACCCAGGGCCTTGTGCATGCGAGGCAAGCACTCCACTAATTGAGCTGTATGCCCAGCTCCTTGACTTTATTTTTTCAGATTGAATCCTGGAGACTGTGACCTCTGAGCTACCATCCCCAGGCCTTTTTATGTTATTTTGAGAAAGGGTTTCACTAAGTTTCCCAGGTTGTAATCCTCCTACCTTATCCAAGTCCCTGGGATAGTAGGTATGGGCACTGCATAAAACGTTGCACCGGGTTATGAGGTTCAAGCTCCCTCAACATGCAGGCACCCACTGAGAAGGAGGAATGAACAAGGCCACTCCACAGCCTCCTCTCATGCAGTTATAACCTCACAGTTTTTACTCTCTAAAGACATGATGAAAGTGGAGAATAAAACAATTTCAGTATGGCTTGCCAAAGCATAAAAGTAATCAGCTCCGTCTTTAGCTAATTCCTGCGAGACAGAAGGAGGCAGGGGTAGTGGCACATGCCTGGAATCCCAGCTACTCGAGGCTGAGGCAGGAAGATCTGGAGTTAGAAGCCAGCCTCAGCAATTCAGCAAGGCGCTAATCAACTTAGTGAGACTCTGTCTCAAAATAAAAATTTAAAAGGGCTGGGGATGTGGCTCAGTAGTTAAGCACTCCTGAGTTCAATCCCCAGTACCAAGAAAAAAGAAAGAAAGGAAAAAAGAAAAGAAAGAAAAGGAACTATGGGAATAAACAGACAATAGGACAGGCATACAGCATGGCAGTCAGTACTTTGGATGATGAATCAAAACAGAGACAGATTTAAGCCTTATTTCTCCTAGTACTGGGGGTGTAACTTAGCAGTAGAGAGCTTATCCAGCACTCATAATCCTCAACACTGAAAAAATAAAAACCACCACAACAAAACACTTAAATTTTCTATTTAGAGTTGTGTGACTTTACGTCCTTGGAACTATAGGGTCTCTGCCTTAAAATAGAACAATAGTACCTATGGTGGTGGTAATCGTTACCTGAGGTTTGGCACAAAAAGTAAGAATTAATTTAAGACATATTTGTTTTAGCCCAGCATGGTGGCACACACCCGTAATCCCAGCAGCTGGGGAGGCAAAGGCAGGACAATCCCAAATTCAATGCCAGCCTCAGCAATTTAGCACTAAGCAACTTGGCCAGACCCTGTCTCAAATTAAAAATAAAAAGAGCTGGGGATGTGACTCAGTGGCAAAGTACCTCTGGGTTCAATCTCTGGTACTAAAATGTGTATGCATTTTATTAGGCTATGAGGGGTTTTCTTTGTTTTTTGGTACTAGGGATTGAACTCAGCACACTGGACCACTGAGCCACTTCCTCAGCTCTATTTGTATCTTATTTAGAGACAGGGTCTCACTGTGTTGCTTAGTGCCTCGCTTTTGCTGAGGCTGGCTTTGAACTCACAATCCTCCTATCTCAGCCTCCAAAGCCACTAGAATTATAGGCATGCACCACCACACCTAGCCAAAATTGAGTTTTAGTCTGTAAAAAGTACTTTTTTTTTCTTTTTTTTTTTGGCGGGGGGCAGGGGGCGGTGCTGGGGATTGAACTACCATTGAGCTGCTACATCCCCTGCCTTTTTTAATTTATGAAGTTTTGTTTATTTTTGAGAAAGGGTCTCACTAAGTTACCAAGGCTGGCCTCAAACTCCTGATCCTCCTGCATTGGCCTCCTGAGTCCCTGGAATGAGTCTTTTTCACCACATTGGGTGAAAAAGGTGATTTTTCAAGTAAAAGGCCAAAATCAATGAAAAGTATTCATTTATTTCCCAAGAAATGTTAAGGTCATAGAGATGGATGATTTTGCTATGTGCATGAAAATCAAAACCTATTCTAAATTAGCTATCGTTTTCATAAAGAATTATATCTTGCTATCTCAAGAGGTGGCATAGCGGGGCTGGGGATGTGGCTCAAGCGGTAGCGCGCTCGCCTGGCATGCGTGCGGCCAGGGTTCAATCCTCAGCACCACATACCAACAAAGATGTTGTGTCCACCGAGAACTAAAAAATAAATATTAAAAATTCTCTCTCTCTCTCTCTCTCTCTCTCTCTCTCTCTCTCTCTCTCTCTCTCCTCTCTCACTCTCTCTTTAAAAAAATAAAAAATAAAAAGGCTATCTTTAAAAAAAAAAAAAAAAGAGGTGGCATAGACAAGGAAACAGAACTGATTCTAATGTTAGTGGAAGCCACAGGAAGACGGCGGTTGATCCCAGGAAAAAATTTAAATGCTCCATTATTCAGTAAGATAGTATTTCCCCAAACTACACACACCTGTAACCCCAGCAATTTGGGAGGCTGAGGCAGGAAAATCTCAAGTTCAAGGCCAGCCTTGACAATTTAGAGAGACCTTGCCTTAAAATAAAAATGAAAAGGGCTGAGGATGTATTTCAGTGGTAGAGCACCCCTGGGTACAATCCCCAGTATGGGGTGGGTTGGGGCAGGATGGGTAGGTTTCTCCAAAATCCAGACATGGTGTGCAGTCCCAGCACTAAGGATGCTGAGGTGGGAGACTCCCTCGACTCCAGGAGTTCAAGACCTGTCTGGGCAACATTATAAGATACCAAAAAGAAACAAAAAGAAACAAACAACACAACAAAAATCCTAGAAAGTTATTTTCCAATAGGTAATCAATTCCTTACATTCAGATGCTCAAGCATGAACAGGAAACCATTTCTTCATTCAGAAAATATACCTACTAAAGTCTCCTCTTATCTGTGGCTTCACTTTCCATAGTTTCCATTATCTGTGGTCAACTGCAGTCCAAAAACATTAATTGGGAAATTTCAGGAAAAAAAAAAATCCAGGGCTCAGGTTGTGGCTCAGTGGTAGAATGCTGGCCTAGCATGTGAAAGGCCTTGGGTTCCATCCTCAGCACCACATAAAAATAAACAAATAATAAAATAAAAGTATTGTGTCCAACTACAACCAAAAAAAATTTTTTAAATTATTTCTTGTCTTCTACTACAGCAAATGTAGTAGAAGACAAGAAATAATTAAAATTAGAGCAGAAATCAATGAAATTAAAACAAAAGAAACCATTGAAAAAATAGATAAAACTAAAAGTTGGTTCTTTGAAAAAATAAATAAGATAGACAAGCCCTTAGCCACGCTAACGAAAAGAAGAAGAGAGAGAACTCAAATTACTAACATACGGGATGAAAAAGGCAATATCACAACAGACACTACAGAAATACAGAAGATAATTAGAAAGTGTTTTGAAACCCTATACTCTAATAAAATAGAAGATAACGAAGATATCGATAAATTTCTTAAGGCATATGAATTGCCCAGATTGAGACAGGAAGACACACACAATTTAAACAGACCAATAACAAAAGAAGAAATAGAAGAAGCCATCAAAAGACTACCAACTAAGAAAAGCCCTGGACCAGATGGGTATACAGCGGAGTTCTACAAAACCTTCAAAGAAGAATTAATACCAATACTTTTCAAGCTATTTCAAGAAATAGAAAAAGAAGGAGCTCTTCCAAATTCATTCTATGAGGCCAACATCACTTTGATCCCAAAACCAGACAAAGATACTTCAAAGAAAGAAAACTACAGACCAATATCTCTAATGAACTTGGATGCAAAAATTCTCAATAAAATTCTGGCGAATCGAATACAAAAACATATCAGAAAACTTGTGCACCATGATCAAGTAGGATTCATTCCTGGGATGCAAGGATGGTTCAATATACGGAAATCAATAAATGCTATCCACCACATCAATAGACTTAAAGACAAGAACCACATGATCATCTCGATGGATGCAGAAAAAGCATTTGACAAAGTACAGCATCCCTTTATGTTCAAAACACTAGAAAAACTAGGGATAACAGGAACTTACCTCAACATTGTAAAAGCTATCTATGCTAAGCCTCAGGCTAGCATCATTCTGAATGGAGAAAAATTGAAGGCATTCCCTCTAAAATCTGGAACAAGACAGGGATGCCCTCTATCACCACTTCTATTCAATTTAGTTCTCGAAGTACTAGCCAGAGCAATTAGACAGACAAAAGAAATTAAAGGCATAAAAATAGGAAAAGAAGAAATTAAACTATCGCTATTTGCGGATGACATGATAATATACTTAACAGACCCAAAAGAGTCTACAAAGAAGCTGCTAGAGTTAATAAATGAATTCAGCAAAGTGGCAGGTTATAAAATCAACACGCATAAATCAAAGGCATTCCTATATATCAGCAACAAAACTTCTGAAATGGAAATAAGGAAAACCACTCCATTCACAATATCCTCAAAGAAAATAAGATACTTGGGTATCAACCTAACAAAAGAGGTGAAAGATTTATACAATGAAAACTACAGAACCCTAAAGAGAGAGATAGAAGAAGATCTCAGAAGATGGAAAAATGTACCCTGTTCATGGATAGGCAGAACTAACATCATCAAAATGGCGATATTACCCAAAGTTCTCTATAGGTTTAATGCGATGCCAATCAAAATACCAACGGCATTTCTTGTAGAAATAGACAAAGCAATCATGAAATTCATATGGAAAAACAAAAGACCCAGAATAGCAAAAGCAATTCTAAGCAGGAAGTGTGAATCTGGAGGTATAGCGATACCAGAGGTCAAACTGTACTACAAAGCAATAGTAACAAAAACAGCATGGTACTGGTACCAAAACAGGCAGGTGGACCAATGGTACAGAATAGAAGACACAGAGACTAATCCACAAAGTTACAACTATCTTATATTTGATAAAGGGGCTAAAAGCATGCAATGGAGGAAGGATAGCATCTTCAACAAATGGTGCTGGGAAAATTGGAAATCCATATGCAACAAAATGAAATTGAATCCCTTTCTCTCACCATCCACAAAAATTAACTCAAAATGGATCAGGGAGCTAGATATCAAATCAGAGACACTGCATCTGATAGAAGAAAAAGTTGGCTACGATCTACAAATTGTGGGGTCGGGCTCCAAATTCCTTAATAGGACACCCATAGCCCAAGAGTTAACAACCAGAATAAACAAATGGGACTTACTTAAACTAAAAAGTTTTTTCTCAGCAAGAGAAACAATAAAAGAGGTAAATAGAGAGCCTACATCCTGGGAACAAATCTTTACCCCCCACACCTCCGATAGAGCCCTAATATCCAGAATGTACAAAGAACTCAAAAAATTAAATAATAAGATAACAAATAACCCAATTAACAAATGGGCCAAGGACCTCAACAGACACTTCTCAGAGGAGGACATACAATCAATCAACAAGTTCATGAAAAAATGCTCACCATCTCTAGCAATCAGAGAAATGCAAATCAAAACCACCCTAAGATACCATCTCACTCCAGTAAGATTGGCAGCCATTATGAAGTCAAACAACAACAAGTGTTGGCAGGGATGTGGGGAAAAAGGTACACTTGTACACTGCTGGTGGGGCTGCAAAATGGTGAGGCCAATTTGGAAAGCAGTATGGAGATTCCTGGGAAAGCTGGGAATGGAACCACCATTTGACCCAGCTATTGCACTTCTCGGACTATTCCCTGAGGACCTTAAAAGAGCGCACTATAGGGATACGGCTGCATCAATGATTATAGCGGCACAATTCACAATAGCTAGACTGTGGAACCAACCTAGATGCCCTTCAATAGATGAATGGATAAAGAAAATGTGGCATCTATACACAATGGAATATTATGCAGCACTAAGAAATGACAAAATCATAGAATTTGCAGGGAAATGGATGGCATTAGAGCAGATTATGCTAAGTGAAGCTAGCCAAGCCCTAAAAAACAAATTCCAAATGTCTGCTTTGATATAAAGAAAACAACTAAGAACAGAACAGGAAGGAAGAGCATGTGGAAGAGACTAGAGTAAACAAAGACGAATGGGGGGAGAGAAACGGAGAGAGAAGGGAAAGCATATGGAAATGGTAGGAGACCTTCAAGGATACATAAAATTATAAGAGGCTATGAGGGGCAAGGGGGAGGGAAAAAAAAAAGGGAGAGAATTGAACAACAGCAGGGGAGATAGAGAGGGAAGATGGGAGGGGAGGGGAGGGGAGGGGGGATAGTAGGGGTTAGGAAAGGTAGCAGAATACAACAGACACTAATATGGCATTATGTAAAAATGTGAATATGTAACAGATGTGATTCTGCAATCTATATTTGGGGTGAAAATGGGAGTTCAAAACAGAATTTGAGTCTAATGTATGAAAGATGATATATCATGAGCTATGTAATGCTTTAAATAATCAATAAAAAATAAAAATAAAAAAAAAGAAAAAATCCATAAGCTTTCAATTATGTACCATTCTGTGTAGCATGATAAAATCTCATGCCATAGCATCTCATCCCACTCAGATGCAAATATCCTTTGTCCAGCGTATCCACAAGGCATACTCAACCTGCCTGCTAATCACTTAATAGAATTCTTGGGGTTAGCATATCACCTGTCACACTACCACAGTGCTGGTGTTCAGATAGCCCTTGTTTTACTTAATTATGGCCCCCAAATGCAAGAATATTGATGCTGGTGATTTTATTACACTATATTGTTAAAATTGTTCTATTTTATCACTAGTTATTATTGTTTATTACTGTACTTAATTGACAAATTAAACTCTATCATAGGTATGAATGTCCAGAAAAATACATAGCATATATAGAGTTCAATTCTGTCTGAGGTTTCTGACATCCACTGGAGGTCTTTGAACACATCTTCTGTGGATAAGGAGGAGCAGCTGAAGCTACTAAGGCAGTGTTGTTAATCCTGTGCTAGTCACAAAAGTGGGATTGGTTATAATTATGGGGCTAGGAGAATTTACAGCCCACTTGAGGAACCATAATATAGGGATGTAAATGCGATTAGAATACCATAAATAAATTAATGGAAGAAAACCAACACATTTGCTCAGCTTGGGGCAATCAATGAGGTTAACAGAGGAGGCTAAATTTGAGCTGAATCAACCGAAAAGTGGAAATAGGCCTGGGCACCTCCAAGAACCTTTGGTTGTAGGAAGGTTCCATGTATTTGAGGAGCGCTGGGCATGAAACCAGGCATGGTACTCCATGATGCGAGGAAATCTCATCCCATAGCATCCACATGTTGACACCAGGTGAGCTATTTTGTTTGTTCCATGGGTATCAGAGTCTGCAGGTTATTTTAAATAGAAGGAAGTTACAACTACCACCACTTTGTCTGGGACAAGATGGTCCATCATCATCCAGATCAACAGTTTACTCACCTGGGCAATGAAGATACTCGAGTCCATTACTACCTCCCTGCTTTCTAAATTGTAGTTGTCATTGAAGGTCCTGATTCTCAGTTCTGACCTCCAACTGGTCTTTGGTCTTGATTTCACTGATGTGCCCCTTGGATTTTCTGAGAATTTAGATTTAGACTAATCCTTATGACTTTTTCCAGGTTTGGTCCCTCTTCTGCAGGTTTCCGTTCAGTTAGACACCACACATAATGTTAAAAAAAAAATGGGGGGGGGGGGGGATCCAAGTCTGGTGTGGTGGGCAATCACCTGGGTTTAGGAGTTTTAGAACAGCCTGGGTAAGACACGAAGATCTCATCTCAAAATAAAAAGAAGTTTGAAACAGGTGTAACTGACAAAGAATTAACATAAAGAATTCCTATCTAACATCAATAAGAAATATGGGTTCACAGAGAAGAAATCATAATGCCTATAAACACAAAAAGACTAGTTACCAGAGAAATGCAAATTGAAATAAAATAGCATTTACAACTCATCACATTGATAAAATTTAAATCTCTAGCAATACCAAAGGGTGGAAAATATGTGCATCAATATGAAATCTCACATATGACTAATATAATGACTCTCCAGAACAGATTAGCAACATCTTAGAACGTCAGAAGTTACCCATACTCTACCTATAAAGCCCTAGTGTATACCCTAGAGAAAGAGTCACAGATTTATGCAGTGGGACATGTATGAGAATGTCTTCACACAGCTTTTAATAATAAACAGTGAAACAAACATCCACATGACCGTGAAAAAGAAAGAACTGATCCATAAAGAGGGATACAGTACAATATTTAAAAGCAAATGACAACATGCTATTGTATCAAAATAGAGTCATCTTAGAAAACATGAAATGCAGCAAAATAATCTGTACAGTATCATTCTGCTTACATAAAATAGAGAAATGCAGAAGTAGCTACACATCTGGGGATGTGTCTCATATAGGGGTATAATCCACTATATATGGCAGCAGAAAGAAGGAACAGCAGATACTAAGTTTAGCATTCTTATTTCCATTCATAGCACATGACACACTGAAGAATAAAGACCTGAAAATTTGAACAAAGGGATAAGGGCTGAGGTCTGCCCAAATCTTCCCAGGAAGCAGAGGCTACCTGTGGAAGAATAGTCTATTAAAACCAATTTCCAGTGCTCACTTCGGCAGCACATATAAAATTGGAACGATGCAGAGAAGATTAGCATGGCCCCTGCTCAAGGATAACACGCAAATTCGTGAAGCGTTCCATATTTTTTGGTGGAATTGATGATGTGTCTGAAGTACTTTGTGGAGGCTGGCCCCACGGCAGTTAGAAGAGTTTTGAAAAGAGATCTTAAGCGCATTGCTAAAGCTTCAGGAGCAACTATTCTGTCAACCCTGGCCAATTTGGAAGGTGAAGAAACTTTGGAAGCTACTATGTTGGGACAAGCAGAAGAAGTGGTATAGGAGAGAATTTGTGATGATGAGCTGATCTTAATCAAAAATACTAAGGCCCGTACATCTGCATCGATTATTTTACGTGGGGCAAATGATTTCATGTGTGATGAGACCAAGCGCTCTTTACATGATGCTCTTTGTGTGGTGAAGAGTTTTGGAGTCAAAATCTGTGGTTCCTGGTGGGGGCGCTGTAGAAGCAGCCCTTTCCATATACCTGGAAAACTAAGCCACCAGCATGGGCTCTCGGGAACAGCTTGCAGAGTTGGAAAGATCTCTTCTTGTTATTCCTAATACACTGGCAGTTCATGCTGCCCAAGACTCCACAGATATGGTTGCAAAGTTAAGAGCTTTTCATGATGAGGCTCAAATTAATCCAGAACGTAAAAATCTAAAATGGATTGGTCTTGATTTGATCAATGGGGGGGCTGGGGATGTGGCTCAATCGGTAGCGCGCTTGCCTGGCATGCGTGCGGCCCAGGTTCGATTAGATCTGAGCTGATCCTCAGCACCACATACAAACAAAATGTTTGTCCTCCGAGAACTAAAAAATAAATAAATAAATATATATATTTTATTTGATCAATGGTAAATCAAACAACAAACAAGCAGGGGTGTTTGAACCCACCCTAGTTAAAGTAAAGAACTTGAAATTTGCAACAGAAGCTGTAATTACCATTCTTTGATTGATGACCTTATTAAATTACCCCCAGAAAGAAAAGATGATAAACATGGAGGTTTTGAAGATGCTGTTCACTCTGGAGCCCTTGAAGACTGATCTGATCTCCCTTTTATTTATAACAATGTTAGTTACAATGTCCTGTACCTTGAGTGTTATGTACTAAAGTACAACATGCTATGGAAAAAAAATCCATGCAAAATAAATAGCTCTGATGGATGTCACAAGCACTTTGATCTAAAGATAAGATTATATCTAATCTAAAGATAGATTTCTATTTTCATTGCACCTTAAAAGAAAAATGGGAACATTAAATTTATTTATTTATTTTTTTTTTGTACTGGGGATTGAACCCAGGGGTACTTATCCACTGACCCAGTCATATGCCCACCCTCAAGCCCTTTTTTAACTTTTAAAATTTTGAGGTAGGGTCTCACTTTCTTAGGGCCTCACTAAGTTGTTGAGGCTGTCCTCAAACTTCCCATCCTCCTGCCTCAGCTTTTGGAATCTCTGGGATTACAGGTGTGCATGAAACTAAGGTTTTCTCAGACTGGTAAAATAAGAAATATATTTGGTCTTTGTCCCCTCTTCCTGGCATGAACCTTCTAAAACCTTTGAGATTTCCACAGTGAGAGGAATGTCTTTTTTTTTTTTTTTTTTTGTCAGTACTAGGACAATTTTTATTATTAGAACATTTTCAATCCTTGGATATAAAGGACCACAGTGGGATAAAAAGACTTGATTTAACATCAAATCAGTTGAGTTGGGGATTGCTGTCAAATTACCAAAAAACAGGAGACACTTGTTTGATTTCTAGCTTTTTGGATTTTGGAATGGGGGACTCAGAATAAAAAGACATTTTCTGACAGCTCTCATGGGCTGGACACTTTTGCCACTGCAACTCAGAAGGCCTGCAAGGTAGGTGCCACGGTGCTAAGTCCCACTTCCCAGATGAGGCACACAGAAACATAGAGAAGTCACTTGCCCAAAGGCACTCATTTTGCAAGGGCCAGTCCATTCCAATTTAGCACATGAGAGAAGGAGAAGCAGAGAACTTGAGCCGTGCCCCAGTGGCTGGCTGAAGTGTGGATTTAAGACTGCAGCTGGGGTCGTCCTCTCTCTATCTTGGATTCAGGGTCATCTTTGGCAGGTCTCTTGGGTAGATATTAGGTAGATATTAGGAATCACAAGATTCCTCAATCTGATCCTGATGGTGTGCATGGAATGGAGAGGGCCAGGGTCACAACCTCGGGACCCCACCAAGAGCCTCAAAGCTCTTCCTGGCGTGGTGCAGGGCGAGGCAGAAAGCTGGCAGGAACCCTGCCCCTTTCCCCCACAACTCGGTTCCCCAATCCCTGAGGCTCCCGCTGCGTAAAATGCTGCTGCCACCGAACCGCACGCCAGGAATGTCTTTTATTATTCATAATGAGTCCTTTATGATCTTACCAAAGTTTAGGAAGTTATGTAACTTGGGATGGGGCCTTCACCACAAAGCCTAAATGATTAGTGGGTTGGAATCTTCAGCCCTACCCAAAGACTCCCAGGGAAGAGGGAGGAGCTTGGGTAGGTGAAAGTATGTGTGTGAGAGTGACAGCACCAACCCTCAGGGACAGAAGCTCCTAAGCTCAGGACTCTTCTAAACTCTTTTTGCATTTTGCCCCTGAGCCACATTCCCAGCCCTTTTTTTACTTTTGTATTGTGAGACAGGATCTCACTAAGTTACCTAGGGCCTTCTTAAATTGCTGAGGTTGACCTTGAAATTGCAAGCCTCCTGCCTCAGCCTCCTGAGCTGCTAGGATTCCAGGCATCATCTATATCCTTTATAATAAATTAATACATGTAAGTAAACAGGTTGCCTTGAGTTCTGTAGGTTCTGATGTGCACATAGAGAAACTGTTTATCACTCAAAAAGCTTCATTTGTGTCTTCAATTACCTTACAGATTCTCAAACCTTGAGAGGAGGCACAGTAAAATTAGTTGACTTTGGTTAAATGCAAATATGCGTGAGTTTGAACTATAAATATCAAGAAAGGGTTCTTCTCCATAGTCCAGATTTTGAAGCTATTCCAAACTCTTGATAGTAGAACTGAGAAGGAATTTAGTAGTTTCTGAATCTGATGAACAGACAAAATCAGCTGCAGAACTTAAAAAAAAAAAGAAGAAGAAGAAGAAGAAGAACCATTGAATGAGAATAAAAATCTCCAGCACTAGAAATTGAAATTAAATTCTAGAAAACTCCTCATGAAATTCTGGTGGTCAGTTGGATTTGCACACCACTGATCTTCTTCCTCTTTTTCCATTCTATGTCAGTCCGAAACAAACACAGATAATGCCAGTCCAGCATGCCCACCACTGGGGCAATCATAATTAGTGTGTAGACACTGTCGACTGTGCACCAGATTCTTTTTTTTTTTTTCCAGTAGCCAAGGCCTCACACATACTAGACTAGGACACCACCCCTGAGCTACATCCCCAGCCCTTTCTTTATTTTGTGACAGGGACTGGCTGAATTGCAGAGGCTAGGCTGGAACTTGGAATCTTCCCGCCTCGGCCTCCAGAGTCTCAGGATATAGGCACACACAAGGCACTTTCAATGATTAGTGGGTTGGAATCTTCACAAAATCTATTGCTTACAACTGTGCTTAATTCATGCTGTGAGCAGATAACTTCTGACAGCCTACTTTCTCTCAATGATCAGGACTTTTCTTATGCAGTTCAACCTCTGATATGCTCTTGATGGACACATTAAGTTTGTTTGTGTTACTGCAGAAAATCCTCCCATCTAAGCAAAGAGAATTAAAGTGATTGAGTTGCCTTTTCTGTCAACAGCAGATTTCCCAGATATAGACCATACCTTTCCCAGGGTTGTGGGTTTGCCTAGCAACCCCCAAGACAATCAAGGTTCATGATCTATCAGAGTATAAAATTACAACAATTTAAAGATCTTATTTGGCTTCTTTTTTTTTTTTTTTTTTGGTACTGGGGATTGAACTCAGGGCACTCAATCGCTGAGCCACATCCCAGACCTATTTGTATTTTATTTAGAGACAGGGTCTCACTGAGTTGCTTAGCGCCTCGCTTTTGCTGAGGCTGGCTTTGAACACACCATCCTCCTGCCTCAGCCTCCTGAGCCACTGGGATTACAGTGTGTGCCACCATGCCAGGATGGCTTCATTTTTTTACTCTAGAAAATAGAATAAATCTTCCAACGATCCCAGCTGAAGAGGTTGATTTTTATGGACAGAAAAGGGCTGGAAGAAAACAGACTGATCATTTCAGAATTACTTTCCTTGGGCAGGGACAGGGAAACAGTAGGAAAACAACTGTTTGGTTATCTTCAGGTTATTTCAGGTCACTTTTTTTGTGTAAGGATTAAAGCAGAGGGAACTTCATTATCATGCCAGTTCAACTTGACTGCCTTGAAAATGTGGCTGTTATCTCTCTAATCCCGATTTCTCCAAAGGGCAGGTAAACAGATTCAACTTGGTGAAATGAAACTTCAGCCTGGGTGACTTCATTTTGATTTTTAATCTTGTCCATCGGGGTCCAGTGCAGGTGTTCAGTTCGAACCAAGGGCCTCCTGGAATGTTTATTTAACAGAATTTTTGTGAAATGAATGGGTGCATGATTCACCAGCTGCTGTGATCCACCCAATGCAAACCTTTTCCAGGAGCCAGAGCTCCCAGAATTCAATTCCTTTCCCATCTCTACCCATGTCCATGTGGAAGTCAACATACGATCTAAATTGGTAGGCCCACCCAAACCAGTGAGACACCTGGCTGTATGTCTAGGCTTTCATGTAGAAAGTGATTTGGCTCTTATTGAAAATAACCACTCCCCTACCCTGGCACACACACAAAAAAAAAAAAAAAAAGAAAAAGAAAGAAAGAAAGAAATTTCTACAGCAAAATAAATTTAACTTGAAGCAATTTTGTTACTGCTGCTTGCTTCTAGAATTTCTAGCAATGCACACTTTGACTTTTATTAAAAAAAAACTTCACTTTTTATTTTTTTTTAAAGAGAGAGTTGAGAATTTTTTAATATTTATTTTTTAGTTCTCAGCGGACACAACATCTTTGTTTGTATGTGGTGCTGAGGATGGAACCTGGGCCGCACGCATGCCAGGCGAGCGCGCTACCGCTTGAGCCACATCCCCAGCCCCAAACTTCACTTTTTAAATGATTATTTGGCACCCTACAGAGAAAGTTTACCTATTACTGTAATTTGCCAAAAGGATGGAATGAAATAAGATAGCACCCAAAGCTAGGCCTGGTACCGCTCTTTCAGTTCCTGCTAGATTGACTCATCTCCTTGAAGTCATTTTGCTTTATTTTATTGATTTATTTTGGGGAGTGGGGAGTATTAGGGATTTAACCCAGGGACATATTACCCCTGAGAAACACCCCCAGTCCTTTATATTTCTTATTCTGAGACAGGGTCTTGTAACAGTGGTCTACTTTATAGTTAAATATAGCCCTTGCTGCTCGGCCCCTACAATTTATTTTTTAAATAAATGGAAGTTTCTTTATCTTCCTCTCTCCCTGCTCCTCCCTAATCTCTCCCCCTCCCTAATCTCAGGGAAAACAGGATTACCTTTCTTCCCCATCCTGGACAGAGTCACAGTGTCCTTGAGTCAACACCTACCGAAGGCAGGAAGTAATTCGGAATTGGTGATGGTATCAGAAAATCTCAGAAATCACTATCTCCCAAATTAACTCCTGACCCAGAACAGATGCAAAATTGCCTTTGAATCATCTCTTTCAAAGCCCCCTGCTCTTGCTGATGGGCAGACTCACAGCCTCTGGGACAGGAGTCCCCTCTGTTTCTCCTTTGCTAGCAAAGCAATAAACCTTCTTTTTTCTTTTTTCTCAAAACCTTGCCCTTGTTATTGGATTGGCATTGGCCACAAGGACAGAACTTTCAGCAACAGTCTCTCTAAGCTGCTGAGGGCTTCACTAATTTGCTGAGGCGGCCTCAAATTTGCAATCCTCCTGTCTCAGCCTCCAGAGTCCATGGGATAACAGGTGTGTACCATCACACCCAGCAACTTTAAGTTATTTCTGAACCTTAATCCATGTCTCTCAGGGAAACATTTGGCAGCCTGAAGATATAACTAAGCTAATCCCCTTATAAATAGTTGTTCTTCTAAATTGCCAGAAAATTGAATGGATTATAACACAATAGAGCTATAAAAGTTAGTGCCTCCACAATAAATGCCAATAACACTGCTTTGTGATAATTTAACCTCCCTCATTCAATCATGTCATTTAAGCTATCCAAACTAAACCATGGATGAAACAGAGAGGATAAGAGATTCTTACAAATTAAAACCCACATGAGCCCTCCTTACAGAAACATGGCTATTTCAGGGATTCCAAGATCCCTGGGTCATACATAGCTCGTGGTAGTTTTCCAAGCCTATTCATAGACACTGTGGTGCTCGATCCTCACAACAGTCATCGGAGAAGGCAGTAAACCCTGAAGAACAGTGTTCTGAAGTCTGATCTTGAGTTTGGGTGCAAGTTCTCTGACTTACATGCTATCTAATAAAATGCTCTTTGATCTTTCTGAAGCTCTATTTTCATACCTGCAAAATGTGGATGATGATAACTACTTTCATTTGCTGAAAAGACTAAATTAAAGACATAAAAGCATCTGACTTATTCTCTCCTTGCAAATATGGGTTTGGAGGGGTCGTTTGTTTGTTTTACATACTAGAGATTGAATCCACTATATCCCTGGCCAGTAAACTGTTTTAAAGAAGAGCAATAGTCCCCAGGAGTGGTGGCATGTTCCTCTAATCCTAGTGGTTCAGGAGGCTGAGGCAGGAGGATTGCAAGTTCAAAGTCAGCCTCAGCAATTTACCAATGCCCTAAGCAACTTAAAGAGACCCTCTCAAAATTGTTCAAGGACTTAAGAAATAAGAAAAGCATAAGCAATCTCCTAAAAACATGGCTGCAATAAGTAAGAAAGGGATTACCCAAGGATATGAATAACCTTTCCCTACAGGTCTGAATTCCTTTCTTTCCTTCTGAGTTTATGTTTCATTTGTATTTTAAAATTTTTAAAGGAATTTGGTTATGGTAGCACATGCCTGTAATATGTTTCTTCCCCATCCTAGACAGAGTCACATGTCCCTGAGTACACACCCACTGAAGGAAGGAAGTAATTCAGAATTGGTGAAGGCTGAGGCAGGAGGATTCCAAGTGATAACTTGCAAAGCCCTGTCTCAAAATAAAAAAATAAGAAGGGCTGGGGATGTAGCTCAGTGGTAGAGCACTCGTGGGTTTAATCCCCAGTACTGCAAAAGGAAAAAAAAAAAAAAAACTTAAAAGATATTGGATGCATAAGATTAATTAAAAATTCATGAGAGATTGTGTAACATATAAAATACAGGCTAGGCCTTATCATTGAGAATTATAAGGTATAAAAACAAAAGTAAATTTAAAAATCAAAATGAAATAATAGAGTAAACTTCTTAATTTAGTGACTAAAATATATACTTACTTTCTTCTCTTTTCTCACTTATATAAAATGAACTATGGGCTGGGGATGTGGCTCAAGCGGTAGCGCGCTCGCCTGGCATGCGTGCGGCCCGGGTTCGATCCTCAGTACCACATACCAACAAAGATGTTGTGTCCGCCGAGAACTAAAAAATAAATATTAAAAATTAAAAAAATAAAAAATAAAAAATAAAAAAAAAAATGAACTAAAGTCCGGCTGGGGTTGTGGCTCAGCAGTAGAGCCATGTGAGGCACATGTGAGGCACTGGGTTCGATTCTCAGCACCGCATATAAGTAAATAAAATAAAGGTCCATCAACAACTAAAAAAATAAATTTAAAAAATGTTTTAAAAATATTATAAAGTCTAAGACAATTGAAAAAATTACATGAAAGGGATGTGGAGTGTTCTGCTTTATCAACATTGGTTTTATTTGGATAAGGCCTTATTTCACTTTCTACATGTTCTTTTGGTGCGTATATGCCAGTATTATAATATTAAAATTTATAGACAGGTACAGTGGGACACACCTATGATCCCAGAGACTCAGGAGACTGAGGCAGGAAAACCACAAGTTCAAGACCAGCCTCAGCAATTTAGCAAGGCCCTTAACAACTTAGTGAGACCCTGTCTCAAAATAAAAAATAAAAAGGGGCGAGGCACCATGGCACAGCCTATAATCCCATCGGCTTAGTAGGCTGAAGCAGGAGGATCATGAGTTCAAAGTCAGCCTCACCAACTTAGTGAGGCCCTAAACAATTCAGGGAGACCCTGTTTCTAAATAAAATATTAAAAAGGGCTAGGGATGTAGCTCAATGGTAAAGCACCTCTGGGTTCAATCCTCAGAATGAATGAATGAATGAATGAATGAATGAATGAATAGGTAGATAAATAAGGTTGGGGATGAAGCTCAATGGTAAAACATCCCAGAGTTCAAACCTGAGTACAAAAAAAAAGAAAAAAATGGGAATAAACCCAAACCATTCTGCAACATATTCCTTGACCAAACAAAAGCTGTATAATCCCATGCAAAATATCCTAAATAAGATAATAAAATAAGTAGAATTAAAGCTGTACTATACAAGGGCACATTTATATTTCTGACAACTATAGATTATTCAGTAATACCTCTCAGTGCACCAGTAAGCAGAGAGCACAGAGAGCTAATAAAAGTAATGAAGTCTTCGAAGTACGTGAACTCACTGCTATTAAATCTCTTCTGAGAAATGGGATGAGCCTGCCAAGTTTCTTGTGCCGACAGCTAAATTTGTAGGCTGGTGGATTGAAAATAAGTACCGCCATATGGCAGTGGTGGTTGAGCGAGATAATGGGTATTAATGCTCAGAAACCGAATGCTTCATCTAGCCTTCAACTTTATTGGGAAGTGATGGTGACATAGAGCTGGGTTTATCCTATTTGTTCTTGTCAGCAAATCTACTGATCAAATCATAATTTTATAACCATCCAAAGCTTGGGTGGGTCATGTTGCTATCAATACAGAGGAGCTAATAGAAATACAGCCACCAAATGCAAACTCCACATTTTTCATCCAAGGACGGATCATCATTTGTCATGACTGTTTCAGGAGAAGGAAGCCTGGGGGAGAGCCTTAGTTATCCAGAATCCCTGAAATGCTGGGAGAAGGTTGAGGTCTATGGAAGGCAATTCTCAAGTGTGTCACTCGAGGACCAAGCAGGACACCACATGCTAGGGCACAACCATGGAGCACATTAACCATCCTGGGTCTAATGGGTCCAGGGAAGGGAGAGGTTATGGGAACCTGGAGATAGCAAAAGTTATGCAAGAAACTCACCCTGCAGGAGCTTGACCTTCAGCAGATGCATTCAGCTGGCCCAAAGCACCCTGCATGGAGGGAGACTCCTGCCCAGTCTCTCTTCCCCCTACTCTCCATCAGGGGCCGCCTATTGACTGAACCCAACCAAAAGCCAGGTGACGGGAGAATCCCTGGAAGCCATATCCCGGGACATGAAGTATGTGGATGGAGTAGGAAGGATGAAGAGTAGATCTGAAGGGACACATGGAAGGTATCCAACCTAAATAGGAAGACAGGAGTGCTGTTTGAAGTAACTCACGGGTTTGTCTTTATTTAACCAACAATTCCTTAGAGGAAATAATTTGCTTTTCCCTGAAACATGAAAAGTTCTAACATGGGTAAAGGGCATTGATCTCAGTCAATTTCCCTAAGCATTTCTAGGTAACATGATATTTTGCTTCCCTGAAAAAAAAATAAAAAAACTTCAAGAATTCACACCTAAATCCCTGGGAGATATTTATTTTCATTTTACAAAGATTGCCTGTTTTTGAGTGGTGATGTTTTTTAAAGAGAATAATTAAACTCTTGGTTTTTTTTTTTCCTTTTTACACATCAGATGAGCAATGCACTTAATCTGAACAATGACCGTTTTTTGGCTGTTTGTGAACCCTGGAAATATTGATCACTTAAAAATATTCGGATGCTTGCATCTCTTGAATTTGCTTACTGCAGCCCTTCTTCCTGGTCGCCCAGAAGAACACCAGCATTTTTGTTATCATGATAAATTACCCTCCCTGGTAGGTCACTCTTTTTTACCAAAAGTCACAATTTGCTACTTCCTTTAGGTCATAACCTGATTTTTCAGGGTGACAGATTTATTGCTTGCTTTGTGCTCCAAAAAACAAATCGCCACCATTGCTCAAAATACAGCCCTGTCACAATAACTTTGGATATTTCCCTGTGGGAATGAGACCCAGCATTTTTATTCGTGTATGAATATGGTAAGAAGGGTCTTTCCATATTCCTCTGGACTGGATCTGGGAGGACGGTAGCTAGGTTGAAGTTACTGCTGCTATTTAAGCAATTTGATAAGCAGGTGTTTGTTGGCATGGTCTTGGGGGATTGTTTCTTCTTTTGAGGAAGCTCAAAAAACATAGCAAAGGCTGGGGATGTAGTTCAGTTGGTAGAGTGCTTGCCTTGCATGCACAAGGCCCTGGGTTCAATGCCCAGCACCACCAAAAAAGAAAGGAAAAAAAAATAGAGTAAATAACTCTTTCTATCCTCCAAAGCAAGGTTTCTCACTAATGGCCCAATTTCTTCAGCCATTGATAAAGTGGTGTCCCTCATAGAATGTCCCTAATGCTGAGAAGGAATCTGTAACATTACCATGGTTAGGGAAGGTCAGGTAGGCCAAGCTGTCTTGGTAGAATGTGAACCAAAGTGATAACACCTCTATTTATAGTTCATTAAGTCCCAGGCCCAGCCTGCACCCTTTCTTCACCAACCTCACAGCCAGGCACACCACCAATCTACAGTCCTGCATCTGGTCCAGATCCTGCACCTTCCCTTCTTTTTCTTCTTCTTTTTTTCATTTTGCAGTACTAGGGATGGAACCCAGCATCTTTGCATTCAAGACAGGTGTTACGCCCCTGGGCTACACCCTCAGCCCTTCATGCTTCACTTCTCAGTACGTACTCCACACACTGGGCTCTCTAATTTCACCAAGCATTTAACACAGTCCAGTGACCTAGGATCTAACCCATCCATTGACCGTTCCTTCTTTACCTAATTTAACCCATTTTTGTCCCATCACTCCAGATATGCAACACTTACAACATTTTTGATTGAACAACAAATATAGCACTCATGGTAACTTTGAAATCATTATTAGGTTTTTAGAGATCTATTCTTTTGAGAAAAGTAAAAAGCAATGGTTTAGAACATTTGAAAATATTTTCAAATTTATTGTGAAAGTAGCTTAAACTTTACTGCAAAAATCACTTCTACTGCTGGGTACAGTGGTGCACACCTGTCCCGAGACTGGGGAGGCTGAGGAAAATGGATCACAAGTTCAAGGCTAACCTGGGCAACTGAGTGAGATGCTATCTCCAGATAAAAAATAAAAAGAGATAGGGATGTGACTCAGTGGTAGAGCATCCCTGGGTTCAATCTCCAATACTGGAAAAAAAAAAAGTTATTTATATTAAATGTTTAACTGAACAAAATATTGCATACATAACTGACAATTAATATAAAAAAATGAAAGTATTTTGTAGAATTAGGCTGTCATTTTACTTCAAGGAATGCACTATATTTTAAATCATCAATGGTAGAAAATAGCTGCCCGGTCAGTAAGGCACTGGGACAACATATACTGCATAGTAATGTGCAGTGCAGTGACCGAATGCTCCAGGTCCCTGAAATGAGGCCCGCCTGCCCTTGTTATTCTCTGTTTGTACATCAATGTTCATATTTGCCCTCTCCACCCTGCCTTGAGTTCTGAGCCTGATCTTAAAGGACCAGGATTCCCCTCTAGACCCATGTCTGGACTTGCCCAATGGAAGTTGTTGCCAGAAATTGAACGAGAAGTCAGGGTAATTGTTCTCTGTGATCCTATGTCACAGATGGCAACATGACCGAACCTCTATCCAGAGTCACAGTTTCAGCACTCACTGGTTTTGTTAGCTGCTGATTAATAATAATAATGTGGGTAATAATCGCCACCTTCTGTTGGTAATCCCTGGGTGTTTCGCCCTATCTGATAAGGTTCCATAGCCTTGTTTGTTCCTTTGTAAATAGTTTCTTCTTTGCACTCCCTTCAACTACCCCTTTGGAATGCTATTCTCTTTCTGCTGAGGCACTGGCTAGAGTACTGCCCTTGAGAAATAGTCTCATAGCAAGTCAGATACACAAGTAAACAATATGTTATGCCTACTGCTATAATAAAGATAAACTAAAAGTGCAATAGATACATGGGTAGTTCTTTCTAGTCATCTACTCCAAATCCATTTTCCTTTTTTTTTTTTTCCCTTGGGAGTAGTAGGATAGTTTTACAAATGCTGGAAGTGATAGAAAATCCACAGACACATTTTAGTTTCTGTTTTTGTTTTCCAATCATCTAATCATTGCTTATGACTTGTGGTGTACCTTCAAAACACTGGATTTCCAACTACAGGTACCAAGAGGGAAAATAGACAAGTGTCCTCTGAAACCAACAATATTGATGAAAAAAATAATCAAGAGGGCGATATGATTACAGATTCAATGCAAATAATTAAATTCCCATTGCAAAATGGTGAGATGATAAAAAAAAAAAAAGTGTCATGTTGAAATGAAATACGACACAGTGGAACCCCTTGGCAAATGTCACTGGTAGAAAAAAGAAAGAGCAGAACCAATAGGCCTCAACCACAGGTAGAGGGACCTAGGATAGTGTCCGTGGTGTGTGGATGAATACAATCTGTTGGTTTCCAAACGTTCCACTTCTTTTTTTTTTTTTTTTAGAGAGAGA
This sequence comes from Spermophilus citellus, assembly GCF_964194105.1. Taxonomy (NCBI): domain Eukaryota; kingdom Metazoa; phylum Chordata; class Mammalia; order Rodentia; family Sciuridae; genus Spermophilus; species Spermophilus citellus. Next base: position 136,225,219 of record NC_138187.1, on the reverse strand, counting down.
ATTTTTAATATTTATTTCTTAGTTCTCAGCGGACACAACATCTTTGTTGGTATGTGGTGCTGAGGATCGAACCTGGGCCGCACGCATGCCAGGCGAGCGCGCTACCGCTTGAGCCACATCCCCAGCCCACGTTCCACTTCTATTAGAAGTAAAAGATGATATTGGCCTTTGTTCAACTGAAAAATTGATATGTGTGTTGTAAATGCATAGATTATTCACTATGCATTTACTATGCATTATTCAATTTGTAAACAAATACAAGGAATCTCATTAACTTCGAACATTTATAAAGAGACATCTGACAGGGTATGGTAGCACACGCCTGTAATCCCAGTGACTCTGGTGGCTGAAATGGGAGGATAGCAAGTTTGAGGCCAGCCTCAGCAACTTGGTGAGATTCTGTTTCAAAATAAAAAATAAATGGGCTAAAAAAATAAAAATAAAAAATAAATGGGGGTGAAACTCAGGGTGCCCCTTGGTTCAATCCCCAGTACAAAAGAGAGAGAGACATCTGCTTAGCATGCCTAAAATGATACAATGAGAATCCAGCAGGAGGAAGAAAGTGCAACACTCTCGGACCTTCCACTGTCCAAGATGATGCCAGATTTGACATGAGAAACCATAATTATTCACAAATGATAAGAATGACAATGTCAAAACAAGCCATGTCATGGAAAACCAACACATATATCAAAAGTGTAATGCAACCCTTTATCTGAGTGATTTACTCCTTTCCAGAAAAAATAATCATTTACAGATCATGAAAGCCACTTCTTTGTATATTATATAATATGTGCCCAGTATCCTGTTTATAAAATGGCTTGTGTATATGTACTATATTGACCCAGGGTTATTAATAGAACTATCTGTATTTTTGTTCTCACTGATAATGAAGGCTATATAACCTGCAGATGATTATGATTTCCTATTATATCACACCTGTATCATTGAAATATTCACAGAATTGAAAACTTAGAACTTCATGGGTTAAGTTCATCCCTTGCCCCAGAGAATTAATTCTTTTCCTATACTCCTGATCTCAGTAACTGGCACCAAGATCACCAGATAAATCCTCTGGACCCATCCTCCTCCTCAATTCATCCATCTGAAAAGTTTCACTTTTCCTAAATATGCTCCAGGTCTACAAGGGTGTGGTGTATTTACAGAATGGCACAGGATCAAATGATTTTCAAAATACTTATAATAAATGAGTACAAAAGAATTCCATGTTTCATTGTGGGTAAACCTCTACAACATAATATTGAAAGGGGAAAAGCCACAAATAAATGCACATTGTTTCTATTTAATGTGCAAACAGAGAGGCTGAAGCATTGTTTGACCCTGTCATGAATGGCTATCTTGGCAAACTGCAGGACAAGGTCAAATACAGATGGCCATGGCCAAAGGACAATTCTAGAACTGGACAACAGTTTGTTCCACAAAATAGAGTCTTTTTCAATGGTCTGCAGAGAAGGGGTTGATTTTTATATACAGAAAAGACTTGGGGAAGGGAGAAGCCAAAGAACAAAGAGCAGACTGGTCATTCCAAAGTTAGTTTTATTGTGAAGTGAGACAGAACAATAGAAAAATAACTGGATGGCTAACAGCAAATTAGTTCATCTGACTTTTCCCAAGGATTAAAGAAGGCAAGAACTAAAGCAGAGGAAACTACATTATCATGCGGATGAAACTCATCTGTTTGGGAAATTTGGCATTTTCTCTCCTTTCCTCTGGTTTCTCCAAAGTACAGATAAGTAGCTTAGTTTCTTGGTGACATAGAACTTTAGCATGAGTGTCTCCATTTTGATTTTGTCTGGTTTGGGGGAGCCTCGTGTACAGCTACCTAGTGTCTTTCTACTGCCACATGAGGGTACAATGAGGAGACAGCTGTCTACAATCTGGAAGGGACCCCTCATCAGAACTCAACCACACTAGCAGCTCAGTCTCATACCTCTGCTCTTGAAACTGAGAAATAAAATCTCTGTTGCTGGTAAGCCACCCAGTGTATGGCACTTTGCGACAGCAATCGGAATTCACTGGGGTAGAGGGATTCTTTTCTTCTTTCTTCTTTTTTTCTCTTTTTTTGGGGGGTGGGGTGGGGTGAGGTACTGGGGATTGAAACCACCACCACCGGTGCTATTTTACCACTGAGCTACATCCCCAGCCCTTCTTTTTTTAACTTTTTATTTTGAATCACAGTCTTCCTCAAGTTCCCCAGACTGTCCTTGAATTTGTAATCCTCCTGCCTCAACCTCCCAAATCACTGAGATTACAGGTATGCACCACCATGCATAGCTGTCATGTTTTAAATATAATTATAGAACATGCCTTATACGATTGATAGCTATACAATATTAGATGATTTTTGAAAAATCAGTCTGGTTATAAAGAAGTAGTATCTCCCTGTGATTTTTCATTTACATTTCCCAAAGTTACTACACCATTAAATTGTTAGTGTCTGTCTCTCTCGCCCTCTCTCCCTCCCCCTCCCTCCCTCTCCTTCCCCTCCCCCCCTCCTTCCCCCCCCCCCCCTTAGTGCTAGGGATTAAACCTGGGACCCTGTGCATGTCAAGTAGTTGATCTACCACTGAGCTACATGCCCAGCCCCATTAGTCTTCTTTCTATGAATTCATTAAAACTCTCTATATATTCTGGATTAATCATGTGTTGTTTACATATTTTGCAAATATCTTTTTTCACCTTGTGTCTTGTCTTATTCACTCACTTTATTTTTTTTAATTTTTTTTATTGGTTGTTCACAACGTTACAAAGCTCTTGACATATCATATTTCATACATTAGATTGAAGTGGGTTATGAACCCCCAATTTTACCCCAAATGCAGATTGCAGAATCACGTCGGTTACACATCCACAATTTTACATAATGCCCTATTAGTAATTGTTGTATTCTGCTACCTTTCCTATCCCCTACTATCCCCCCTCCCCTCCCCTCCCATCTTCTCTCTCTACCTCATCTACTGTAATTCATTTCTCTCCTTGTTTATTCACTCACTTTAAGATATATATAATATAGATCTTAATCTTAGGGGAAAAAAACTAACTTAAAAAATTTAAATAATAAGTGAAGTATTTATTCCAAATGAACTGACTGCCAGCATTCATAAGATAACCTTAGAACATTATAACATTCATAAACTATATAACTATATATTCATAACCTTATAACATTCATAAACTAATCTTTCCCATAGCTGCTTATGAAATCAAGCTGGCCCAAATATCACATCAACTTCTTAAGTCAGAATAAGTTTATATTTTTGTAATTGCCAATAAAAACAAACCCAGAGATACATGGGGATATAAAGCACTGTTCCTGTCTCCATCAGTTTTAACATCTAGCTATGATGAAGATTAAAAAAAAAAAAAAAAGATCTAAAATGACAAGGCAATACAGTTGTCAGGCAGTAAGCCCTGCTGTATACAGTACTACAATTTATTCTATACTCAGGAAATCCACTTCCTAGGTCACACTTACAAAGATAATGAGTTGGGGAAAGCTCATCTCCTACTGTGTTGATGGTGATTCTTAAAAAATCACCCCGTGTGGCTGGGGTCATTAGTCCAAAGATGGGAAATAGCCACAGCCCCCAAGAGGATGATGGACTGCAGGAAAATAACTGTTCTATTCTCCTGACCAGACGCCATTGATGATTCCAAACATTTTGTGCAGATTGAGCAACTTGCATCCTTTTAAAAAGTTAGGCCAGGGACAGTGGTACACACCTGTAATCCCAGGTACTTGGGAGGCTAGGGTAGGAGGTTCACAAGTTCAAAGCCAGCCTGAGTTAAAAAAAAAAAAAAAAAAAAAAAGACCCTATCTCAAAAAAATTTTTTTGTTGTTTTTTGGTTTGTTTGTTGTTGTTGTTACTACTAAGGACTGAACCTAGGGTTGTTTTGCCACTGAGTTACATCCCCAGCCCTTCTTATTTTATTGTTTTGAGATAGAATCTTGCTAAATTGCTGACACTGACCTTGAACTTGCCATCTTCTTGCCTCAGCCTCCCAAGTAGCTGGAGTACAGGTATGGGCTACCATGCCTGGCCAAAATAAAAACTGTTTTTTTAAAAGAAGATTGGGAATGTAGCTCAGAGGTAGAGATATGCCTAGCACATACAAAGCCCTAGGTTCAAGCCTCTGTACTGGGGGAATTATCTCATTTCTGTAGGAAAACATGGTTTCTTCCTGAGAGTCATTTGAGTTTTTCAAGGCTCTTTCTATATAAGTCCTTAATAATAACATGCAAGTTGGTTGTAATTATTTTAATTCTTGATTATTTGATGAGCCCTATGGATTCTGAATATTAAAAGTCTAAGCTGTTTGTTTCAAATCAATCCAATTTTGACCTCTAGTTCAATGTCAATTATCAGAAAACAAGAAATATTTTTAAACACAGTTTTCTCTGGACATTAAAAATATATTTTGCTAACCAAAATTGATTCCAAAGTTATTTTAATTTTTCTTAGGAACCAAAGGGCCAATTATCAGAAACAAGTATTTCAATTCTCATTTATTGTTTCAATTCAACAAATATTAATAATAATTATAGCTAATATTAAATGAGTGTGTCTGTGCCAGGCCCTGAGCAAGGTGCTTCATGCGGTTACTTCGTGTGATCTCAACGGTGACCTCATGTGCTCGGTATCATTAGCATCCCTTTTGAGGGGGTACTAGGAATTGAACCCAGGGCCTCCCATACACTAAGCAACTGCTTTACCACTGATCTCATTCTCAACCTCTCTTTTTGTTGTTTTTGCTCTAGTTTTTATTTTCTTTCAAGACAGGGTCTTGCAAAATTGCTGAGGCTGGCCTAGAACTTGATTGCAATCCTCCTGCCTCAGCCTCCCAAGTCGCTGGGATTACAGGTGTTACTGTACCCAGCAGTGTCCCCATTGTTGAGGGCCAATCTGAATTAGGGCTCATCATTCAAGTCAATAAACATTTCTCGTGCACCTGTCATGTGAAAGGTGCTGTTTTAGGAATTTTGAAGACTTTAAGGTTGCAACACCACTGATTAGTCTGCAAGATAGTACAGAGCTATAGTCTCCTATGAGAAAAACAATTGTTCTGGTAACTCACAGACAGGAGTGCCCACATCTCTAAAGGAATCCAGAAAGGCTTCATTGAGCACTTAGTATATTACAGCTTTAAAATCGAGGAAGTCCCTCCCCTTCTTTCCCACTCCACACCCTCCTCAGAGGCTCTGCCTTGGGCCTTTAGCAGAATCATCTCTTCTGTAGAACACTGCCACGTGACACCATCTGGATTTGCAACACAGGATTTCTAATCTCCTCTCCCCATCCATATGCTTTTTTGGGTCTGATTTTGTGTTTGAATTTGGTTGTTGATGGTGCCATTTGTGCATAAATTGGCTCCTGCTCATGGATCATGCCAACCTTAGCCCTTCCAATATCCTCCAAAAAGATCAGTTAGGACTTCACAGAGCATGTCCAAAGCTCTTAAAATTCTTCAAAGTGTCATCTTATGTAAAGAAACAGAGATTTAAAAGTATGTTATCAGTCAGGTGCAATGGGACATGCCTGTGATCCTAGTGACTGGGGAGGCTGAGGTAGAAGAATCACAAGTTTGAGGCCAACCTCAGGAACTTAGCAGGACTGTCTTAAATAAGAAGTAAAAATGGCTGGGATGTAGTTCACTAGTAAAGCACCCCAGATTCAATACCCAGTACAAAAAAAAAAAGAAAGAAAAGAAAGAAAAGAAAATGCGTATCATCACTTAAGTATGGTAACATGTGCCTGTGGTCCCAGCTACACAGGTGGCTGAGGCAGGAGACTCACTTAAGCCCAAGAGTTCAACGACAGCTTGAGCAATATAGCAAAACACTTTCTCAAAAACAAAATGAACAAAACCCACAAATGAACAAAAAATTACATCATCACATCACTGAATTCTTTTTATAAAAATTAAAGATGGTGCCAGGCATGGTGGCATACACCTGTCATCCCAGCAACCAGGGAGGCTGAGGCAGGAAAATCGAAAGTTCAAAGCCAGCCTCAGCAACTTAATGAGGCCCTTAGCAACTTAGCAAGGTCCTGTCTCAAAATAAAATATAAAAAGGACAGGAGTGACTCAGTGGTTAAGTGCCCCTGGATTCAATTCCCCATATCAAAAATAAATAAATAAATAAAATGGCAAGAGAATATTGGATTGTAATCCTCAATGGTTATAAACATACAAGACATTTGGGGGAACTATCTTGGGCAAATAATAGCACCATGACTCGAACTCCTATTTTCCCAATTATTATTTTGTAAATGATCTGTAATAGCCTGCCATCAAAAGAGAAATACTTCCCCCAGGGATCCAGCAGAATTTTCCAAGGCCCTGTTCAAACCACCCTGCACATATGCACACAAGCTGAGTAAGAGAATCTCTGCTCTCCTGTCAGTCTTTTTCTTTTTGTGGCCATTAGAAGCTACCAATGAGATAACCCAGGAAATGTCATACACCAAATGCTAATGGGAATGGAATCTGCTACACTTGGTCTCAGGAAGCCCACCTCGGGAAAGACATTCCAGAGGCCCCAGACTGACTCAGCAGGCAATTTGTCAGAATTCCATGTACAACTCCTCCTCCTCTGGGCATAATCACCTCCAGGGGACAGGAAATGAAAGCCAATCCTGTAACAGTGGTCTGTCATAAAAACATCCTTTCCTCCTCACCCTCATGAAAACTGCTAATAAGAGAAGTAAGTGACCTCAGAGCAGAAAGAGAGGAGATCTAGTCTGCCATGATATAATCCTTAGACTTCATCTAAGTCAGTTCTCCAGTTTCTTTCCCTATCAAATGGGTGGTGCAGGAACTGAGCTCTGAGATTACTTCGTGGTTTGAACGTTTTCTTGCTCATTCTGAGTTGCTATGCAACAGACTGTCTTCTCTCTATACAGTAGAAGGAATCCCTGAAAGTGGCAGAGGTTAGATTTCAGGTCAAAATCTCTCTTAAAGATTAGATTTTTTTTGCCAGGTGCAGTAGTGCACACCTGTAATCCCAGCCACCGCAGAGGCTGAGACAGGAAGATCTCAAGTTTGAGGCCAGCTTCAGCATCTCAGTAAGACCCTGTCTCAAAATATAAAAGGGCTTATGCTGTAGCTCAGTGGTAAAGCACCCCTGGCTTCAGTTCCCAGTACCAAAAAAAAAAAAAAAAAAAAAAGTTTGAACTTTTACTCTACAATCCAAAACAAATAACATCTCTCAAATTGATTGGCAAAAATTGACTTTCTCCATGCTTTTTCTAAACCAAACTCATAAAAAATTTTTAAATATGTTTAAAAAGTCAGGTGTGGTGGTGCACACTTATAATACCAGCAGTTCAGGAGGCTGAGGCAGGAGGATCATTGGTTTAAAGCCAGCCTCATCTACCTAGCAAGGCCCTAAGCAACTTAGTGAGACCCTGTCTCAAAATAAAGTACAAAAAAGGACCAGGGATATGATTCAGTGGTTAAGCACCCCTGGTTCAATCCCTGTACTGCTAATAATCAAAATCATAATCATAATACATTAAACACTTGTTGGTTAAGTCTGTTATTGCATCATTGAGTTATTCAGATATGAGAATGAAATTTGCATTCAGCACAGGATGACTATGTCTACTGCAGGACTGCCCACACCTCTCCTCCCCGTTTATTCAAAGATGTCTTTCCTAAGGGGGTCCTTCCCTGGCCTCCGTGACAGCCCATTCCAGAGGCCCTGTCCTCACCCCTGCTTTCCTTCTCTCATTAGCACTTGCCATCATCTAACATATTACATATTTTACTTATTTAACTTATTATCTCTCTGCTGTCTAGGAAAATAACTAGCACACAGTAGACACTCAAATACTTGTTGAATGGTAAATGAATATTCTTTATTATGAGAATATGATAATTGCCATTTATAAAAGAGTGGCATATGTTAGAATAGATAGATTCAGCCCCTTCCCTCAGGATGTTTTCCAGGTCCAGGTTACAAGAAAGGTCGGACACACACACACACACACACACACACACACACACACACACCAAAAGATAACCTCATCAATCAACACTATGCACTGACATGCGCAGTCTGAATGCACATGACATCATCAGGGGATACCGCCTCAAACAATGAGAGAATCAGAGAAGCACGTTACTCTACAGAGATTTTCAGTGGCGGGGGGGGGGGGGGGGGGGGGGCAGGACACCCACAGACCTAGCACAGGCTTCTTAGAAGCCTTTTCTGCTGCCGTGGCTTCAATCCCAGGGCAGCCACAGCCTTGGCTTCTCAACCCAGTAAGCCCCAAGTTTCCAGTCCTGTGAATACTTCAGTGAAATTGACCCAGGTGCATTATAATAAGTTAGAAATCATACTCTAGACCTTATTACATAATTTATGACCATTAATAATATTAATGACAACATTAATAATATTAATGGATATTATCAATAATCATTCATCACTCTTCTCAAAAGAACTCCCAAAACATAAATATCTATTTCTTTCTCTTTTTTTTGTACCAGTGATTGAACCCAAGGGCACTTAAGCACTGAGTCACATCCCCAAACCTTTTTTATATTTTATTTAGAGACAGGGTTTTGCTGAGTTGCTTAGGGCCTTGATAAATTGCTGAGGCTGGCTTTGAACTGGCAATGCTCTTGCCTCAGCCTCCCAAGCTGCTGGGATTCCAGGCATGCACCATTGCGCCCTGCCCATACATATCTATTTCAAAGTTACCATAAGTGATGTTTGTGTCTCAATTCACATTTTTTAGGTGTTCCACAAATGGGAGGATGGGAGATAATGGGTTAAGCACAAATTATAATGAATAGCTCACCAATAAAATAATATTCTGGTTCTACATTCCAGAGTAGAAGGAAATCCAGAATCTCTCTCTCAGGGCTGCTAGATTATTCCAACTGCAGCAGCTCCAGTAGTCTAAAAGGGCAGCAGGCAGCCAGTGAGATGCCCCCTCTGCAGTGAGAGGGGCCACTGGATGCCCTGTCTACCCGTCCAGCCCTCTGATCACTCCATCGACCTCACATTCCAGCATCCAGAGCTCCAGCCAGCAAGAGAGCACTGCATAACATTCATTCTGTAATCCAGCCTTTATGGATCAAAATCACTGTCCTATTTTCCCTCCCAAAGATCAGAACTATCCCCTCAACCATTGATACACAGTTTCCTTGTGCAGTTCCTATTGGTGGATCAGGCCTAGGGATATAGCTCAGTGGTAGAGCATTTTTATAGCACAAGTGAGAGCCTGATTTGATTTCCAGCACCACAAAAATAAATTAATTAATTAATATTGGTAGTTCACTTTCAGGAAGCTCAGAGCTGGAAACACAAGAGACCACTTATCATCCTGCTGCCCAACATAAACAGGAATGAGTCTCTAAACTTCATTAATATGAATTATTGGAATTGCAAGTGGGTCAGTTTTGATCTAATATTTATGCTTAGTAGAAGTGGTCACAGCTAAATTTTTGTCACAATATGCTGTTATAATCTAACATGAATTCATGCAAACCACACTGTGCAAAATCTCAGTCATTAGTAGTAACAGTTTGATAAAATGAATGGAATGAACAAATCCCATTAGATGGAGGGGATGCTTGAGGGGCTGAGGGGGTAGCTCAATGGTAGAGCACTTGACTGGTATGCCTGAGATTCTGGGTTCCATCCCCAGCACTGCAAGGAAAAGAAAGAAAAAGACACATTTGGAAACTTAAATCAACAGGGCAGGGCTGTAGCTCACTGGTACAATGAGTGATTAGCAGGTGCAAGGACTGGGTTTGAGTCCCAGCCTGGGGGTGGAGAGGGAATACTTAAATGATAAGGAAGCCAGGGGAAAATGAAGAAGTGTAGGGTAAACACGAGACTATCGGAAACAAGAGGAGATTTTAACTTTAGAAGTGAGTGTTTCTAAATAAATGGCTTTAAATTCCAAAACACAGAAAAGAGCTGCCTGTTGGCAATTAGTGAGATCTTGTCCCAAAATACAATAAAAAGGACTAGGGATGGAGCTCAGTGGTAAAGCGCCCCTGGGTTCAATCTCCAGGACAGGAAAGAAAGAAAGAAAGAAAGAAAGAAAGAAAGAAAGAAAGAAAGAAAGAAAGAAAGAAAGAAAGAAAGAAAGAAAGAAAACAGCTGCCTTTTGAAGGTGTGGTCACCATCTTCATCATCAAGCAATGATCACTATGTCCCTATCAGTCCCTGATTAGCCCGTTGGAGATTCCCTGAGCAGTTCATACCTTTAGAAATCCCAGAAAGAAAGAAAGAAAAATTCCCCAGCCTCAGAAGTCACATGGCCTCTTCCAGATCACTAACTCTTGCTCTGGATTGACACACCTAAAATAGTTCTTCACATGACCTTAACATCCTCCTAGAGGGGTGCTTTATGTGCCAAGAGATTGTACAATGCATGGAGTGCCTACTGCCTACCAGCTGTCCGGCTGTCTGGGGAAAAAAAAATCACATCAATTCTAAAGGAGTTAATCTTTTCTTCCACAGCACAAAGCCCAGTTTGCAATTAACCATGTTTGTGTGGTGATTATTGATTTGAATTCTGGCTCCTGTATTACACAGTAACTTCCTGAAGCCTAAATAGGACACAGTAATTACCTTACAGGACTCTGAGATCACACTATATGGGTTCCAATCCTGACTCTGCTACTTACTTGCTATGCAACTTAGACAAATTACTTAGCATCTCTGCACCTCAGTTTCATCATCTAGAAAATACTAATACCTACCCCTTGGGTTTGCCATGAAGATTAATCAAAATACAATCTATAAACCCCATAGTATAGTGCCTGCTATACAGACTTGCTCCAAAAATATTAGACATTTTTAGGGCAGGAGCTCTCACATTTGCTTATAAGTGTATTCCTTGAACCGGCAGATGCTAAATGAAATAAATTAGTTCCTTTTGGCCATGTTGTAAAATATAGAATAGGCACTGAAAACACGACTGGATTTTTTTTTTCTCCCCAGTGCTAGGAATTGAACCCATAGAACTTAACCACTGAGCCCCATCCCTAGCCCTTTTTATTTTATTTTATTTATTTTTTTATTTTAAGATAGGATCTCACTAAATTGCTCAGGGCCTAAGTTGCTGAGGCTAGTCTTGAACTTGCAATCCTCCTGCTTCAGACTCAGAATTTGCTGGGATTATAGGCATGTGCCATCATGCCTGGGTCACAATTGAAATCTTTAATTCATTCAGCAAAACTTTCAGTGCATTGTTGCAGACACTGGATAGCAATTAATTAACCAGTCAAATATCCCTATTCTTGTGGAGGGTATAATATAATGGAGGAAAGACAGATTGAAAACATAATGTTCTACGCAAAAGGTTGAGGCAGGAAGATGGCAAGTTCCAGGCCACCCTCAGCAACTTAGTGAAACCTGTCTCAAAATAAAAAGGGCTGGAAGAGTATCAGTAAAAGTGTCTCTGGGTTCCATTCCCAGTACTGCTAAAATAAAAAAAAATGTTACTATTATGGTTTGGATATGATGTGTCCACCAAAAGTTCACATGTGAGTCAATGCAAGAAGGTTTGGAGGAGAAATGATTGAATCATAGCCTTAACATAATCAATGAATTAATCCCTAATGGGATTAGCTGAGTGGTAACTGGAGGCAGGTGGGGTGTGGGTAGCTAGAAAAAGGGGTTCGCTGGGAGCATGGCTATGGGGTATATATATTGTATCTGGAGAGCAGAGTCTCTCTCCACTTTCTGATCACCATGTGAACTGCTTCCCTCTGCCACACTCTTCCTCCATGATATTCTCCCTTGCCTTGAGCCCCAAGGAATGGAGCCGGCCTTCTATGGACTGAGACCTCTAAAACCGTGAGCCCTCAAATAAACTTTTCCTCCTCTAAAATTGTGCTGGTCAGGTCTTTTAGTCACAGCAGCGAAAAAACTGAAACAGCTACGGACTGAGATTTCTGATCAAATTAAACTTCTAGAGGACAATCAAATCCACTCCTGATTTGCTGATTCCACTCACAATTTGCATACGAAGAAAAACACTCAGCCCTTTTTATTTTGAGACAGTGTCTCATTGCTGAGGCTGGCCTGGAACTTGCCATCCTCCTGCCTCAGTTTCCCAAATTGCTGGGATTACAGGTGGGCGATACGGCAACTGATCCACAAGCATTCTCTTTACCACTGGGCTCATTTATCCTTTTGAAGTAAAAGTAGAAGGGGGTTTCTCTGTAGCTGTCCTTTGGTGAGTCTGTCAAATCTCTCAGGATCATCTTTCCCGAAGGGGAAAAATCATATGGAAGCTGGGCGCATGGCGCACACCTGTAATCCCAGTAGCTCGGGAGGGTGAGGCAGGAGGGTTCAAAGCCAGCCTCTGCAACTTAGCGAGGCCCTAAGCAACTCAGTGAGACCCTGTCTCAAAATAAAATACAAAAAAAGGGCTCAGTGGTTAAGTGCCCCTGGGTTCAATCCCTAGTACCCAAATAAATAAATAAATAAATATATGGGCGAGTTATTTAAAAGATGTCCTTTATATTCTTGTGCCTTTAGTTTATTCTGCTGATACTTACTTTATTGAGGGTTTTCCGTGTACTAGGTATTAAAGTTGTTGATACAAATGAGAAGAAAACAAAACCCACCTTCATAAGGCACGTTCGGTATTCTCCAACCATACAATCATGCAGAATGTTCCATCTAACAGCAGAGCTGGAAATCTGAGCATTCCTTGGGGTTTGACCTTGAATTAGAAATAAATAAGCTGGTTAAAAAAGGTTTTCTATTTTTGTTTTGCTGTTGGTTTGGTCTTTGCTTTTAATTATTCTGTACAGAATGCTAATCCACTACACTGTAACTGCCTTCTTGAGCATCAACTTGTGAGAAACCAAGGCAGAAGGTAATTTCCACACAACTTCTGACTCCAGGGAGCTCCCAGGCAGAAATGGCCAGAACCTGAGTTTTCTAGTAGTTAAAAGGAAAAAAAAATTGCAACTACTAGAATCAATAACTGACTACCTCCATCATCCCTGTGGCCATATGTGTGGAAATATCCTGGCAGCCCAGTCAGTATTTGTGCTAACATTAGCACACTCAAGGAAAATCAAAATTGCTCTTTAAGGCTGTCAGGCCCTCTTAAAAGCTCTCCCCCTCCCACATCTCTTAGATGAGACTGACATAGATGCAGGATAATGGAAGAGAAGGCAAAGCCCATTTCACTCTGCAAGGACTATGGCTAAAATTACCTAGAGAATCTCTTCCCCAGATAATTACATGTCATATCTACCTAGATTAACAAACAGAAGGTTGAGTAAAATAGAGGAAACAAGTGGATTACTCAGCTGACCTTTCTGGATCTCAGGATCTTAGTCCTTGGGACTGTCTCTGCCTGGATCCCACTTTCCTTAGAAATTTACTTAGCAGCAGCTTCTCTTGAAAACTCTCCCAGCTCATGCATAGCCCCAGATGGGCCATCCCTGACCTTATAGAGCAGAATTCTCTCACCCCAGCCCCACAGCCTTGTACGATGATGAGACCTGCAGCTGATGTGACTGCACCTGTCACTCTGAAATGATCTTGCTTACTCTTCCTGGCCCCACCCCACATACTTGGGATTGAACTCAGGTGCACCCTACCATTGAGTTGTATCCCCGGTCCTTTTTATTTTTTGTGTTGCAACAGGGTCTCGATAAATGGTTCATGCTGGATTCAAATGTGCAACCCTCTGCCTCAACCTGGGATTACAGGTGTGCGACACCATGCCCGGCTTGATACCTGTTTTTGCTTTTTCTCCCTTGGCTATAGGCTTCATAAGGGCAAGCACTTAGTCCTTTTGGGTCTCCATTGCAGGACCAGGGTCAAGATGCTGTTCAGAATGAGGCAAGTGCCCAATAAATTTTATTATCAAATGAGAAATTGCAGGAACTACATTACCCAAAACATGGCCTGCAATAAAGTCTGAAAATCATTTCTGGATTGCCCATGCCAATAGGTTGAATCCCTCGTAAGCTACTCAAAAGCAAGCATGGAGCTGGGTGTCATGGCACACACCTTTAATCCCAGCTGCTCAGCTGGCTAAAGACAGGAGAATCTTAAGTTCAAAGCCAGCCTCAGTAAAGCAAGGCACTAAGCAATTCAGTGAGACCTTGTCTCCAAATAAAATACAGAGTAAGACTGGGGATGTGGCTCAGCGGTCAAGCGCCCCGGAGTTCAGTCCCTAGTACTGGTATAGAAAAAAAGAAAGAAGAAAGAGAGAAAGAAGGAAGGAAGGAAGGAAGGAAGGAAGGAAGGAAGGAAGGAAGGAAGGAAGGAAGGGAGGGAGGGAGAGAGGGAGGGAGGGAGGGAGAGAGGGAGGAAGGATGAAAGGAGGGAGGGAGGGAGGGAGGGAGGGAGGGAGGGAGGGAGGGAGGGAGAGAGGGAGGAAGGATGAAAGGAGGGAGGGAGGGAAGAAAGGAGGGAGGAAGGGAGGGGGAAGGAAGGAAGGAAGGGAGGAAGGAAGGACAGAAAGGTGGCAATTATCCAGGTAATTCAGGTTTTTTAAAAAATCTATTTTGACTTCAAATATCTGTTTCAAGACAACATTAATCTTTCAAGTTCTTCCAAAATTCCCAACTTAACTTCTGATGTGACTATAAACACTTTCTTTTCTACTCCTAAAATAAAATTGGCAAAAGACTATTTGGACTATGTTCCTACACTGGGGCCAACATACCAAACCAATATGGAGTCATTTATGCCAAATGAAATTAACTTGAGAGGAAACTTAGCTGAGCAAATTCCTAGGTGAGTTTCAGCTATTTACAGTGATTGAGTTTTAGTCAATCCTGGGTGCTAGTTTGTTCAAATAAACTGGAACCAATTAAGGTTTTCTTTTTATCTCACTTCTGTTTTCTATCCATAAATATTGCTGTCCATTTTGCAGTTAGGGAGTTCCTGGAAGGTTTTCTGGTTCTGGGAGCTGCCCAATCACTAATTGTAGCCCCTGCTCCCCAACCTACACACTTACACTGGGGCCCCCACCAAATCATTATAAATTTAAACTTGCTTACTTGTTTTTTTTTTTTTTTTTTTTTTGGTACCAGGAATTAAACCAAGGGGCAGTTAACCACCAAGCCACATTCCCAGTTCTATTTTTTTTTTTTTTTTAATTTAGAGACTGAGTTGCTTAGGGCCTTGCTGAATTGCTGAGACTAACTTTGAACACACAATCCTCCTGCCTCAGCCTCCCTAGCTGCTGGGATTACAGGGGTGCACCACGTTTTTCCTTTTATATATATATTTTTAATTGTAGATGGACACAATACCTTAATTTTATTTGTTTATTTATTTAATGTGGTGCTAAGGATGGAACCCAGTGCCTCACACATGCTAGGTAAGCATTCTACCACTGAGCCATAACCCCAACCCCGTTTTTCCTTTTTAACAATCCTGACAGTGGGCAATAGATTCTTCTCTTACTCAACAATTGTTTGTTTGGGTTTTTTTCCCCCTGTATGGGACTGAAACCCAGAAGCACTCTGCCACTGAGCTATACTCTGAGTCCTGAGAGAGGGAGAATTTTAATATTTATTTTTTAGTTCTCGGCGGACACAACATCTTTGTTGGTATGTGGTGCTGAGGATCGAACCCAGGCCGCACGCATGCCAGGCGAGCACACTACCGCTTGAGCCACATCCCCAGCCCTACTCTGAGTCCTTTTAATATTATTTTTAAGACAGGTTCTCCCTAAATAGACAAGACTGGCTTGGAACTTGACAATCCTTTTGCATCAGTCTCCCCAGTAACTGAGGAATGAATGAATGAATGAATAAATAAATAAATAAATATTAAAAATAAGTAAATCATTGAATCCTCACATCAACTCTAAGAAGTAGAAAATAAAATAATCATTGTTTCACAGGTAAAGAAACTGAGGCACACCAGAGATGACAATCTTGCTTCAAGTAGCAGAGCTTCACATTATTGCCAGGCGAGGACTTTAATGGCGTCCATGGTTCCCAAGTTCACATGTTTAATCCCATGCTATGTCCCTGGATACAGTATTGTTCCACACCTGGAACGGAGGAAGATCCATGCCTTTATTGAAAATATATATATATATATATAAATCAGCTTAATCTTTCTGGGAATTTTTTTTACAAATAAATACCTGGAGCATTAAAATCAATCATAAATGCAGAAACACACTGATGATTTTGAAAATCTTGACAACTGCACTCTCTGGATAGCAGGTTATATGAGGGATCATTATATTTGATTCTACTTATGTATTTGTTTACATTTTTACATGAAAAATATATTTAAGTATTAAAATATTTTAATTCAAACTTTTTAACTTTTATTAAAAATGTTTAATAAACATTTTATATTGAAATATGTTGGTTCAAACATTTTAATTAAATTTTAATTAATTTAATTTAATTTTAATTAAATTTAATTAAACTGTTTGAACCAACATATTTCAATATAAAATGTTTATTTTGCTATTTTTTGGTACTGGGAATTGAATCAGGAATGCTAAACCACTGAGCCATATCCCAGACCTTTTAATTTTGAGATAGGGTCTTGCTAAGTTTCTTAGATCCTTGCTAAATTGCTGAGGCTGGCCTCAAACTTGCAATCCTCCTGCCTCAGCTTTCTGAGTCACTGGGATTACAGGTGTGTACCACCAGGCCTGGAAGAAAATTTTCAATTTAAAGAATTTCAATTCCTTTTATGCAACAATTTAAAGTTTAATATCACCAGGTATGGTATAATCCCAACTATTTGGAAGGCCAAGGCAGGAGAATCACAAGTCAGAGGACAGGTTGAGCAACTTAGTGGGACTCTGTCTCAAAATAAGAAATAAAAAGGTCCGTGTGTATAGCTCGATAGTAAAGCAACCCTAGGTTCAACTCCCAGAACTGGGGGAAAAAAGTTTAGTACAATATTATTCATGTTAACTTCACTTATAACACAAAAATCACACACACACACACACACACACACACAAATAAAATAAAATAAAATAAAAGCCCTTTTACAATAATCAAAAATGGTTTTAAAAATAGTGCCAGATTGAGGCAGGCTTGGTGGCACACTCATGTAATCCCAGAGACTACAGAGGCTGAATCAGAAGGACAGAAAACTCAAGGTCAGTCTGAGCACTTAGTAGGACCCTATGTCAAAATAAATTAAAAAGGGCTGGGGTGGAAGTTCAATGATAGAACACCTCAGTACCAATAATAATAATAATAATAATAATAATAATACAGTGCCAGATTGATATGATGGAATATTAAATATCAATTCAAAAATCATATTAATCTAGGGATGTAACTCAGTGAAACAGTGCCTGCATGGTCTCAATTCCCAACACCAAAAAAAAAAAAAAAAAAAATTCAAGTTTTCACCATCCACTGTTGCAACAGATGTCAGACCCCTTATCTTTTGGCTACATAGAAGGCATGTCACCTTGAGGTAGTTGAGAGAGAGAGAGAGAGAGAGAGAGAGAGAGAGCACTCTATTTGTAATAAATTACACTGATACTTTGATTTATTTATTTGATTATTTATTTGATTATTTTAAAATTCTAAAGATGAGCCTGTGTATAGAAAAATATGTCCATAGAAATGATTGTTCGTTTCTAAAACTTTTTGACTTGTTATTGGCTTCTTGAATTTTTCACAATAGAATTTTTGGAAACTATTAAAAAAGAAGAGAAAATGTTCCATGCGATGGAAAGATATTCCTGGGAAAACATCAAGTAGAAGGAAAAGAAAGTTACACAATTTTGTTTTTCAAATACACAAACACACACACACATACACTAGGGAGGGATTGAACCCAGGGGCATTCTACCACTGGGCGACATTCCCAACCCTTTTATTTAAATTTTGAGGTAGGGTCTTGCTACATTGTCTGGACTGGCCTTGAATTTGTGATCCTCCTGCCTTAACTTCCCCAGTAGCTGTGATTACACATGTGTATGCGCACACCCAGCTCTCAAAAACATATTTATGCCAATTGGGCTTGGGGGCTAGTGCCTGTGGTCCCATCTCCTCCCAGGGATGCAGTGGGAAGATAATGTAAGCTCAGGAGTTCAAGTTCAGCCTAGGCAACAGAGCAAGCACCATTTCAAAAAGGAAAAGATATCTATATATACACGTGTGTGTATCTTATATAAATATGAATATGAATATAAATATAAATAAATACCACCCAAAAAAGATGGAAGAAAAATACTCAAATTAAACACAGGTTTTCTTCGATGGTGGAATAATAATGGCTTTTTGATTTTTTAATACTTTAAAAAGTTTTTTTTTTATTTTTCTACAATATTCATGTAGTAGAGTTGTAACATTACATTATAAAGGGGAAATTTTAATATAAATATTTGACAGTAGACCAGAAAAAAAGAGTGTGAAAGAAAACCACAAATTTAAAAATTAATTACACCTGAATTAATTTTGTCATGTCCCTAAAAGTACAACTATAGTTTTTTGTTTGTTTCACAATGCTGGAGATGGAACCAGGGACCTCTGCATGCTCAGGAGGCCAGCCTCTACACTGAGCTATGCCCCTGGCTTGGCAGCAACCATCCTTAAGAGAAGTGTACAATAAACATGAAAATGTCCCGAGATGTGGCACTCGTGGCCACATCTCCTGAAAGGACTCTTCTCTTTCTCAAGACCTAGAATTTTAGGAGTACTGGCATCTATTCAGCTGACATCCGGGCTTCCATTTGAAAACAGTGTGTCAAGCCCTGCTGGAGAGCAGTCACTTGATGCACAGGTGATAGAGTTTGCAGGCATGTGCCACTTTTGCTGTTGTTCTTTCAAAATGGAAAAATCTGCCAGGTGCAGGGGTGCTGACCTATAATCCCAGCATCTCAGGAAGCTGAGGCAGGAGGATCTCAAGTTCAAAGCCAGCCTCAGCAACTTAGCAAGACCCCGTCTCCATACAAAAACTAAAAAGGAATGAGGATGTAGCTTGGTAGTAAAGCACTCTTGAGTTCAATCCCCAGTTTCAAAAAAAAAAGTATTTCAAACTATTTTTGTATAAACAAATATAAACGCTTGGTATAATCTCCCATGGAGTTCTACAGAGGTGGAAACATTTGTAACTTAAAAGAGCTGAATCGAGAAAGGTATGTTTGTGTAATGAGGATAACCTGACTTGGTTGACAGAAGACCATTTTCTGCTTAAAAGCTGTTTTAGTACTATCGTAAGAAACCCCTCCTCTTTTTCAAGCCCATCCCTTAGAAGAAAAGAAAATGCGGCTGGTGATCATTAGCCAGTTTTATTTTATTTACTAAGATAAGATTTACAGCTTCCAAGTGAGACTAAACTCCGGTGCACTGCCTAAAATTGCCTTGTGACATGGAATATGGTTGTCAAGACAGTGAAAATTCCTGAGCACCATTTGCTCCAGTGACCTCAGAGAGACAAAGCACAGCTCACACCGATTGGCACGGTTGCATAACAGAAGGTGACCTGTGGAAAATCAGTTATCCCAAAACAACGGAGAAGGGAAGATTATTTTTAAGTGATGTTAGGATGACCCGATAACTGTGTGGACAAGAGAAAGGAGACAAGACAATGATTGATCTTAATGCTTAAAACCCAACACCCAAACAGGATCTGTGAATTTGCTTTTAAATCCTTAAAAATGAGCAGAAAACCAAATGCATGTTTGGAAGACTGATAATAATTTCCTCAGATCTGATGAAATAAAAGAAAGTATGAAAGAAAACTAGATAAAGAGAAGTAAAATCTTTGTAGCTCTATATAACAAAAAATTAAGATTAGCAGAAAATCAGTATGAATATGGTAGAATGGTACCAATATCTCATCTTAAGGATTAAGAAGGACAAAGAGGGGTTGGCCACTGTGGCTCAGTGACAGTACTTGCTGAGCATGTGTAAGACCCTGAGTTCAACCCACAGCATAGGGGGAAAGAGTAACACACAAGGCCTCCCAAAACCCCCAAATTTAGGACTGATTCACATAAAAGAAAATGAAAATCATAAAACATTATATGAGGTGGGGCATGGTGAGACGTGTCTGTAATCCCAGTTACCTGGAAAGAGAAAACAGGAGAATGGCAAGTTTGAGGCTATCCAGAGCGACTCTGACCCTGTCTCAAAACAAAAGACAAAAAAGACTACAGAGAAAGCCCAATGGTACAGTGCCCTGATCAATCCCTAGTATTGGGTAAATCAATTAATTAATTAAATTTAAATTATTTTAAAGTCTAGGGACTTATTCAGTGGTACAATGCTTAGCTAGTTTATTTATTTATTTATTGGTACCAGGGATTGAACCCAGAGGCACTTAACCACTGAGCCACATCCCCTCTCCCTTTTTTTTTTTTTTTAATTTTTATTTTGATACAGATCTCACTAAGTTGCTGAGGTTGGCTTTGAACTTGCAATCCTCCTGCCTCAGTCTTCCAAATTGCTGGGACTCGGCTTGACTAGCATTTTTAAGACCCTGAATTCAATCTTCAGTACTAAAAGAAATAAAAAGACAAATACTACATGAAAAAAATATTCAACCTGTTAGTAGCTTAGAAAATAAGAATAAATCCTAATGGTTATAGTAATAATAATAAACATTGATTGTGTTCTAGGCATTTAATGTTATTTTAATTTTTACATTAAACATATGACTTTATGTTTTTATTCTTGTTTTACAGATGAGGCAACTGAGCTTAGAGATGCACACGTATAATCCCAGCAACTCAGGAGGCTGAGGCAGGAGGATCGAAAATTCAAAACCTGCCTCAGGATTTAACAAGGTTCCCCGCATCTGTCTCAAAAATAAAAAAAAAAAATAAAATAAAAAGGACTGGGGATGTAGCTAGGTGGTAAAGCACCTCTGGGTTCAATCCCCAGTACCAAAAACAAACAAAAAAAAATTAAAGAATTAAGAATGGAGCTCAGTGGTAGAACACTTGCCTAGTACATGCACGGGCCTGGGGTCCATCCCCAGTACTATAAACAAACAAACAAAACACTGCTTTAATAAAATTGGAAAGGCTGTTTCTGACTTCTTGTAGTTTCTCTGGAAGGCAGCAGAGTGGAAATGAAGGATGCAATAGAAAGCAAAGCTTTTTTCAGCTTGACATTGCAGCAATTCCCTGGAAATTCAGGACTGATTAAAAAAAAAAACATTAGCCATCCACCCTGTGGTCAAGCCTGCGGAGGGGGGAAGCAGGAGACCCAATTGCTGGCCACCTGTCTCTTCCCCCACAAACTCCAATGAGCATCACCCCTACATACCCTGGCCCTTCCTTCCTCTCTCCCAACCAGAGGAGGGCAAATGTGTCCCAGGCCAACAGGGGTGAATGGGGAGACTGAGCCCAACTGGAATTTCTATATGAGTTTGTTTACTGTCTCCTCCCCTAAAATCTAAGTTTCATCAGGGAAAGGACCATCTCTGAAGTCTTGACTAGAATATCTCCACACTGAACAAGTGTGTGCTCATGGTAGGAACTCATAAACACCTTTGGAAATTTTATTCATTTACTTATAAATTTCAACTCATTGATGAAGGCACTGGGACCTCCCCCACCAACACCCAAATCCACGGATGCTCAGGTCCCCTGTATAAAATAGCCTGGAATTTACATATAACTGACACACGTCTTCCTGGATGCTGCATATCAACTCTAGATTACTAATACCTCGTACTGTACATTACCTAGTACTGTAAATGCTGTCAGCAGTTGTTACCTTGTGTTGTTTAGAGAATAATAGCAAGAAAAAAGTCAGTATATGTGCAGTACAGATGCAGTTTTGTTTTCAAATGTTTTTCTCCTAGAGTGAGTCGAATATTTTCTCTGATATAAGGAGGCTGATTCACAGTGAGATAGGGACAGGGAGCATGGGAGGAATAGACAAACTCTAGATAGGGCGGAGGGGTTGGAGGGGAAGGGAGGGGTCATGGGGTAATTAATGATGGTGGAATGTGATGATCATTATTATCCAAAGTACAGGTATAAAGACACGAATTGGTATGAATACACTGTGTATACAACCAGAGATATGAAAAATTGTGCTCTATATGTGTAAGAATTGTAATGCATTCTGCTGTCATATATAAATTTTAAAAATTACATTAAAAAAAGAGTGAGTGAATCCACAGATACATCATCTGAAGATATGAAGGGATGACTCCATTTTTTAAAAAATAAAGCTAGCATTATGAGGGAAAGAGACCTCTTTAATCCTCTAAGCATTTTTTTAATATTTTTAGTTGTATATGGACATGATACATTTATTTTGTTTATTCAGATTTTGTTTGTTTGTTTATGTGGTGCTGGGGATCACACCCAGTGTGTCACACGTGCTAGGCAAGAGCTTTACCATTGAGCCCCAACCCCAGCCCTCTAAGCGTCTACTGAGTGACTATTGCCTTTTATAGTTGATACTAGGGATTAAACCCAGGGGCACTTTACCACTGAGCTACACCTCCAGCTGTTTTTATTTTTTTATTTGTTTTTTTCATTATGACAGTAGAGTGTATTTTGATAGATTTATACAAACATGGAGTTTATTTTTTTATTTCGAGACAGGATCTTGCTAAGTTGTTCAGGGTCTTGCTAAGTTGCTAAGGCGGCTTTGAACTTGTGATCCTCCTGCTGAGTGGCTGTTACCTACTAGTAACTGAATTGGGTGTCATGGAGAACACAGAGATACAGGACAAAAAGTCCTGTAAAAAAAAAAATAGATATGAACCTACAGAACTTTTTTCAGGACAGGTGACAGGTGCTATGAAAGAAAGAGAACCCACTTCTAGCTGGGGACCTCAGTGTCTCTATGGGCACTCACTTAACTGTCTGTTAACTTACCCAAATCTTACACTAAACTGAAAAATTCCTAGAGAATCAGGGTTTATGTCTTATCTACCCTAATATCTCTAGCGCCTAGTATGATGACTTAGAGTAAGCACTCCATAAAGATCAGTTAAATAAATGAGTGAAGGAACTGCTGTAACAAAAACCTTTTATCTTCAAATCTACCATCCTCTTTCAGGGATGATCTTGGTTAGTCCCCAGAATAAAGACCAAATAGGGTTGTTACAACAGTTTAAATTTGAAAACTCCATCTCTAACACCAACTCCAGTTTGAAAAAAACAAACAAGGCAGCACCTTAAGGAATGTTCATAAAAGGACATTTCAAGGCAGTAGACAGTAAGAAAATATCCCACTGAATCATCCTATGGCAGCCAACCAACCCAAGAGTTCTACGAGGAGCTAGTTGCTCTGGTCTTCTGACATAAATAACCCCAGGTTTTACAGCCAAAATGTAAACACTGCAAGGCAGCAGGGTCACGGAAGTTTCCTGCCCTCAGGTACCTCTCTGTGCCCGGATGGAAGAGTTAGCTGACACCTCTTGATTTCACGGACATAATTGTCCGGTAAATTAAGACTAAAGCAGGAAAAAGAAAAAAAAAAGTGAAAATGGCAACGAAGTTGGTTTGTTTCTATGAACGTCAAAGGAGAAGTTGAGCACCTGGAAGACAGCCGTCTTGAGGAACTTAAGGTGTCTATGGTCTTCCACCAACTCAAATGAAATGAGTGAAGTTACAATGTTCATATTTCACATTGTTTCAGTCTGTTTTCCATGACTGTAACAAAAATACTTGAGGCTGGGTGCTTTATAAGGAAAAGAGGTATAATATCTTACAGTTCTGGAGATTCAAGGATGTGGCACTGGCATTAGCTGTCAGCTCTGGTATGGCGCTGGCTCAGCTCTGGTGTGAGCCTCTTGAAGGATGGTCTCGGTGGTGGGAGCACTTGTTGTTGGGGTGGGGGGGACATTATACAGTGAGGAGCAAGAGACAGGGAGGAGCCAGGCTCACTCTCTTTCAAAAACCCACTCTCTCAGGATGTTCCCCTCCTACCAGAATCAATCCACTCACGAGAGACAACATTAATCCCTCTGGGAGGCTGGAGCCCCCCGTGACCTAATTACCTTACCCTAATTACCTTACCTTACCCTAATTACCTTGGTCTCCAGGGAGACCAAGTTTAAATGCACGAAGCTCTGGGGGATGCACCAAATACAAAACATGGGACACACATGGTGTATTCTGCACCTACACAACTTGCACGTCTGTCATTCCTTTTCTTAAAAATCACAAGACTAAGGGAGAGGAAGTCACTTAGTGAAGGGTTAGGAATTGGGATGCCTGGGATATAAAAAATACACAAATGAAGCTGGGCACAGTGCACAGGCCTATAATCTCAGCAGCTCAGGAGACTGAGGCAGGAGGATCTCGAGTTCAAAGCCAGCCTCAGCAAAGGTGAGGCCCTAAGCAATTCAGTGAACCTCTGTCTCTAAGTAAAATGCAAAATAGGGCTGGGGATGTGGCTCAGTGGTCAAGTGCCCCTGAACTCAATCTTTGGTATGGAAAAAAAAAAGATACAAAAATGAATGTCTTCGCAAGAATGATTGCTAGGGGCTTCAATAACTGTTAATGATAACAGAAACAGCTACCACTACCAGTAACTCTGATAAGAATCCCAGAGCTGGCCCTGGGGGTGTGACTCAGAGGGAGAGTGCTCACCTAGCATGCATGAGGCACTAGGTTCGATCCTCAGCACCACATAAAAATAAAATATGTGTCCACCTATAACTAAAAAATAAATATTAAAAAAAATCCCAGATCTGGCTGCTTTAAATATATCCTCCTTAATTTATCTTCAATCCTGAAAGATGGGTATCATCCTCATTCTACAGATAAGTAAACTGAGGATCTAGCTGGTTAAGAAATCTATCCAAGTCAGGCGTGGTGGCACACTCCTATAATCTCACTGACTTGGGAGGCTGAGGCAGGAGGATCGAAAATTCGAGGACAGCCTTAGCAATTTAGCAAGACCCTGTCTCAACATTTTCCAAGGGCTGGTGGTTTAGCTCAGTGGTAGAGAGCTCTTGGGTTCAATCCCTAGGACTGCCCCCCAAAAGAAAAAAATCTACCCAAGATCAGACAGCTACTAAGGGAATTTGGACTTCAACACAAGTCATTGTGACTCGGAATCCCATGCCCTTCCCACAACTTGACATTATGAAACCAAAGTTACTCGTGCCACCACACACCTGCTAGGGTAGGTTAGTAAAAAGAGCAAACCTGAGGCCAGATTATCACCACTTGCACCTGCCACCCAGAACCAGCACCTGCCCCACAGTCCTGGGCAGGGAGCACCACAGTCATCCTGCCCTCTGCCTTCTGCTCTCCTCCCTCTCAGGTCCTCTGTGGGCTGAGTCCCTTGAGCCTTTCCCCCTTGATCAACTCTACATCTTCAGTTCAACAGTGATCACACTGCCCGGCAGGGTGGCACATGCCTATAACCCAGCAACTCGGGAGGCTGAGGGAGGAGGATCTCAAGTTCCAGGCCAGTCTGGGCAACTTGTCAAGACCCTCAGCAACTTCACAAGACCCTGTTTCAAAATAATAAAAAAAAAAAAGACCGGCGATGTAGCTCAGTGGTAAACGGAACTTGGGTAACTGGGTTCCATTCCCGGTACTGGCACTGAAGTGATGGATAAATAAATAGAAGAGTGCTCATGTCTGGCTCTTCTTTGTGCCTATCACTTTTGTGACAGAGATCACCTCACCGCATTTTATCTTCTTTGTGTCTCAGAGAAAGAGTCGGGACACCAATGGAAGCCTTTCAGTACTACCTCCTACCACATCTGTCCTGTTGCGTGCGGGGTCTGGAGACAGCCATCAGTCATTGAGCACTAGGGGCCGTTGCTTCGCTAAACACTTCACATTCACATAATTCTCACAAGCAGCCCAGGGCGTCAATACTGTCGCTGATCCCATTTCATAGATGAAGGCACAGGGGTGGAGAGAGCTCCAGAAACAGGGTGGCCATCCAACTAGGTAGTCTGGAGTTCATGTGCTTCGCCACCATGCTGGACAAGGCTCTGGACCGCCCATCTCTCCACATCCTCCTCAAACTTCAAGCCCCAGTTCCAGGTTTGGGGACTGTTCAATGCCAGATTCACATCTCATGCTGTCCTCTGTTGTTTCGTGGCCTCTAGTCTCATCGACTATACTCTGAATTCTAAGGACAGGATTTACCTCTCACGGTGCATTACCCATAGTGCTCAGCACGGTGATCAACACAACTTCAAGGTGGCAGAGAAATTGTGTGTGTGTGTGTGTGTGTGTGTGTGTGTGTGTGTGTGGATGTTGATAAACAGCAACCGTGCTGTATTTCACAGGAAGTTCATTCATGGTGAAAGAATTAAGATGGAACTTTCTGTCAAAACAGAAATAGAGCAAATGTGCCAAACTTGACCTTTCTGATGCCTTTTGTTGGAAGAGCGCAGGTGAGAGGTAGGAGATTTGGCTTCAGTCCCCACTCAGGAACCCACTGGGCGTGTATTTGTTCCGGGTCATTCCATTCTATACTTGTGTTCTTATACACACAGAGTAGTAGGGCAAGCAAGACTTCAATGTTTTGTTCAGATCAAATTGGTATGGTCTTGGGGCTGGGGATGTAGCTCAAGCAATAGCGCGCTCGCCTGGCATGCGTGCGGCCCGGGTTCGATCCTCAGCACCACATACCAACAAAGATGTTGTGTCCGCCGAGAACTAAAAAATAAATATTAAAAATTCTCTCTCTCTCTCTCTCTCTCTCTCTTTAAAAAAAATGGTATGGTCTTAAGTGAAATCTTAGAGCAGACGAATTGTTCAGGATGGATTTTTCATTTGTAGGAATAGAAAGTAAAAATAAAAAGAAGGAAAAATTTTACACATAGCAAGTTTTATATTTTCTCCTCAGTACTAGGATCAAACTCAGGGCCTCATGCATGCCAGACAAACACTCTTTCCTCTGAGCTCATCCCAACTCTATTTATTTATTTGTTTGCTTATTTACTTATTTTTATTTATACGTGCTGAAAATTGAATCCAGTGCCTCACACATGCCAGGCAAGTGCTCTACTGCTTAGACATTAAACTTTATTTTGAGGCAGGATCTCGCTAAGTTGTCCGGGCTGGCCTCAAACTTGCAACCTCCTGCTATAGCCTCCTGAATCACTGGGAATACAGTAGTGAAGGGGTTGCTGCTGCCTCCGACTGTCCCCCAGTTAAGCTTCCCACATCTGGAACATCCATGCCCAAATGAAGTGCTTTTATTCTTGCTACTTAAACATTTACTTCATTCTGTCTTTTTTATGGAGGGTAGGGGGGGGTACTGGGGATTGAATTCAGGGCACTTGACCGCTGAGCCACATCCCCAGCCCCATTTTGTATTTTATTTAGAGACAGAGTCTCACTAAATTGCTTTGCACCTTGCCATTGTTGAGGCTGGCTTTGAACTCAAGATCCTCCCGCCTCAGCCTCCCAAGCCACAGGGATTATAGACGTGCAACACCATGCCTCTTCCTCCTCCAAACTGTTGTTGAATTAAAAATAGAAAAGAGAGACTGGAGATGTAGCTTAGCAGTAGATTGTGTTCTTAGCATGTGCTAAGCCCTGGGTTCAATCCCCAGCACCAAAAATACATAATAAAAATAGAAGGGCTGGGGTTGCAGCTGAGTGTTGGAGTGCTTACCTGGCACCTGTGAGGCACTGGGTTCAATCCTCAGCACACATAAAAATTAATTAATTAATTAATTAACTAACTAACTAATTGATTACAGGCACTGTGTCCATGTACAACTAAAAAAGTGTGTTTTAAAAAATAGAAGAGACAACAATTATAAATCAAAGGGGGGCACATTCTGGTTATTCTGTTCAGTCCTTTATATCACTTGAGAAAATAATGTATCCATTGTAGCTTGTGATTTTCTCTAGGAAAGGCCCTGAAAATAGGTAACATCAAATGATGCCTTAATAGACACTAAGTATTGGGATACATTTGGGGATTTTACTCAATGAATACAAGATATTGCCACAATTTAACTCTGTTATCAGCCAAACCAACTTCAGACACATTGGAATGTCAATTAGACATTGTTACCCAATGGAGTCCATTCAAGGCAGATTATCTGCTTGGTCTGGGGTCACGTCACCATCACCTCCCAGTTCCTTAAAAACCCAGTTCAACCTGAATCCTTTTCTTGTTTCCTCTAAGCAACCAGTGGAAGCCTATATAATTCTCATCTTATAAAAGAATTCATTTAAAGGTGGTTTGAGAGTTAATGGTTAAACCCATTGTTTGTGCTTCCATGAATATAGGTCACAATAGTAACAAGCCTTTAGACAGAAGGTACATAAAGAGGTAGAGAACAGTTCAGGACCTTATTACAACATGTCTATCAAACCCAAAGGGACAAACAATGTGTCAGATTGATTTTAAAAAAAAAAGGCTTGGAAGACAACACTCATTGTGTCACTAAGCTCCCCCGCCCCCCAATACCTTGTCCCAAACAAAAACTAGAAGCTGAAGCCAAAGCTTTCCTTACTCAGCTTCTCAGGAACAGCATCCTTCAGGGCAAAATTGTTACAATCTTGGTTCTAATCTTTCCTCCCATGAACTCAGCTGCTGGTGACCCACAAATGCCTACGTGTAAACAATGATCCTCAGATGGGCACACTCATGGAGAACAAACCAGACCCACCCACCTGCCCCCAACAGCACACATTAACTCAGACTTTCACTGCCCTCCCCCCCAGTACTGGGGATTAAACCCAGGGGCACTTTTACCACTGAGCTCCATCCCAAGCCCTTTGCATTTTTTTTTTTTATTTTGAGACAGGGTCTCCCTAAGTTGTTGAGAGCCTCACTCAATTGCTGAAGCTGGCCTTAAATTTGAGGTCCTCCTGCCTCAGTCTCCCAAGTCACTGGGATTACAGCTGTGCAGCATCATGCCCAGCTTGCCTGTCACTTTGGTTACATCCATCTCTCTTTCTTGTGAAATAGGCCAAGACCTCACATAGCCAATGAACAATATACATGACCCTTTGGGAATAGTTTAGGGAAAATACTATAGTTTGTGATGCTCTAGGTTTTTTTTTTTTTCCCATATTGATACCATATCTAAAGTCTCTTATTACCAGTTATTTGGACTCTTTGAAGCCTATTGGTAATATTATATTGTTGTCTTCCACATGGCCAAGCATGTTCCCTTGATTTTCTTACCCCTGCACCACATCCAGTATGGGTCACAGGAGAGGAGATGGGAGAAGGTATGTGTGATGAAGAGCTCTGCAGGCAAGACTCATTTAAGAGGTTCAATATCAGGACACACAGTCTGTATCAAGTTATGGAAGAAGAATATTTTAGATTCAAACAGGTAAAGGGAATGCAACCAGAAACTAGAAGAGTAATTAAAAGAAAATTGGACCAGGCACTGTGGCACATGTTTGCAATCCCAAGAATTTGGGATGCTGAGGCAGGAGGACTGCAAGTGTCAGCACAGTTCAGCAACTTAGCGAGACCCTGATTCAAAAATAAAATAAAAAGGTCCAGAATGTAACTCACTGGTGAGTACCTCTGGGCTCCATCCCCAGTGCCAAAAAATAAATCAATAAACTGGGAGCAGTGGTGCACACCTGTAATCTCAGCAGCTCGGGAGGCTGAGGCAGGAGGATCACAAGTTCAAAGCCAGCCTCAGCAATGGTGAGGCACTAAGCAACTCAGTGAGACCCTGTCTCTAAATTAAAAAAAAAAAAATACAAAATAGGGCTGGGGATGTGGCTCAGTGGTTGAGGGCCCCTGATTCAATCCCATTATGATAATTCCCATTATCCTTCCCAAGCAAATGTTGGGTGTTCTTGGTTTTGTTTTTGTTTTTCTATTAAAGCATATATAGGGGCTGGGGCTGTAGCTCAGCAGTAGAGAGCTTGCTTCACACATATGAGGCACTGGGTTCGATCCTTAGCACCACATAAAAATAAATAAATAAAATAAAGATATTGTGTTCATCTTTAAAAAAAAAACTTAAAAAAAATATGTAGAGCTGAGCATGGGGACACACAACTGCAGTCCCAGCTACTGGGAACGCTGACGCTGGCCTGGAACATGTGATCCTCCTGCCTCAGCCTCCCAAATTGCATGTGCCACCATGCCCAGAATGTGCCAGGCTTTAATTAAACAATTAAATCTTCATAATGTTATGATATAGGTACAATTGCTATCTTGATTTTACAGATGAAGAAACTGAGGCACAAAGAAGTGCCCAGAGTCTAGTATTAGCTGAATTCAAGTTGATGCAATTAGATTCAACCAACCTGCACACAGAACCCCAGAACTCTGTTGCCACTGGACAAACACACTCACCTCAACTTAAATTAACATCCTTGATTTCTGTTTGGCATCAGGAATGTACCTTCTTAGCATCTTCTTAGCACATATTTGGTAGATATTATGATCTAATAACATACCAAATAAAAGCGAGGACAAGCCAGGCAGGGTGGTGAATGCCTCTAATCCCAGTGACTCAGGAAGCTGAGGCAGGAGGATGGCAAGTTCCAGGCCAGCCTGAGTCACTTAGCAAGACCTTATCTCAAAATAAGGAATAAAAAGGGCTGGGATGTAGCTCAGTGGTAAGGTGCTCTTGGGTTCAATACTGGTACCAGAAAAAAAAAAAAAAGAAGGAGGAGGAGGAGGGGAGGAAGAGGAGGAGGAGGGGGAAGAAGAGGAGAGGAGGAGGAAAAGGAAGAGGAAGAGGAGGAAGGAAGAGGAAGAGAGAGGAGGACAAAGTTGATTAATATATCACAGGGCCAGCATTTCATTTGGTCAGAAGAGTTGGCCATTTTCTGCCATAACAAATGACTCTGGGTTTCACCTGACTCCCTCCTAATCTCTCCTTCTTAGCCATTAAGATGAAAACCCCACAGAGGGGGATGTTTGCATTCCAGTGATCCCCAATTAAAGATAGGTTTGTACTGTTCTAACATAGACAAGGGACCTGCCAGGAGATTTAGGATTTCTCTTCTTAAAAAAAAAAAAAAAAAAAAAAGAATGCTGTTTTTTTGTTTTTTAATGACTCTTTTTGGTGCAATGAGATGCCCAGAATTTCTGCAACTACCCAGCAGCCATGAGAACTACCAGAGGACAAGGAAACCTTGGGGTTCTGCTGGCAAGAAATGGAGCAGAGAAAGCAGTCAATTCTGTGTGCCATGTCTCTTAAGTTCTGTTGGTGACAAAGGCAGGGACAGAAAGAGGTGGGATTCTCATGAGGTCACTGAGCCATGAATTAACTAGCCTTGGAGTATTCTGCCTCCAAACTTCAACTACCTGCAGCAGAGTATATTTTCCTTATTGCTGAGGCCAATTGGGGTCAGGCTGTCTGTTACTCCAAGCTCACCCAACCCCAAGGGGAAGCAGGGTCTTCAAAGGGAAAGCCCTGAATCAGGGACAGAGACAAAGAACATGGACTGTGTCTTGGTGGATTCATGTGTAGTAAATTAAATTAATTAATTAATTGTACCAGGGATTAAACCCAGGGGTGCTCAACCACTGAGACACATTCCCAAGCCCTTTTTTATTTTCATATAAGGCAGGGTCTCTCTAAGTTGTTTATCTCCTCACTAAGATGCTGAGGCTGGCTTTGAGCTACTGATCCTCCTACCTCAGCCTCCCAAGTGGCTAGGATCATAGGCATGCACCACCATGCCAGGCCAAAGCTGAGTTTTGATATTCCCTGAACAAACTTTGATTGAAAATATTCAGTGTTGAACACAAAACTGTGGTCTTTATCCAAAGATGGATAGACCAAGAACACTTTAATTTTTTTTTTCCAAATGCCTCAAGTTCATCAGGTAGTCAAATTAAAAGTCAAATCCAGCTGGGAGGAGTGACACACGTCTGTAATCCCAGCGGCTCCAGAGGCTGAGACAGGAATCGCGATTTCAAAGCCAGCCTCAGCAACGGCGAAATGCTAAGCAACTCAGTGAGACCCTGTCTCTAAATAAAATATGAAATAGAGCTGGGGATGTGGCTCACTGGTCAAATGCCCCTGAGTTTAATCCTTGGTACCCCCCAAAAAAAGAATCAAATCCAGAATCTATTCCTAATCATATAGAGTTTATCTTAGGTGATGTTATGAAAAGAAAATCACTGGGTTCAATGCCCACTATAGAAAGAAGAAAAGAAAGAAAATCAATGTTAATTTTTCAAACCATTAGTTCCCATTAACTGACACCCGAATCTGACACAGTGATTACTTGCAGACAAACCTAACTAACCATGGCAACTCCCTATTGAGACTGAATTTTAGGCAAGATTGTAAGTAACTTTTACCTTTGGTGAACTAAATAGAAGGAAAGTATTTCTCAAAATGCCCTCCAGTTGGGCAGCCTCATTAGGAATTTGAGCCTCACTGGGTAAGGTAGCACACATCTGTAACCCCAGCAGCTCTGGAGGCTGAGGCAAGAGGATCTCGAGTTCAAAGCCAACCTCAGCAACACAAGGCACTAAGCAACTCAGCAAGATCCTGTCTCTAAATAAAATACAAAAAGGGCTGGGGATGTGGTACAGTGGTTGAGTGCCCCTGGTACAAAAAACAAAAACAACAACAACAAAAAAAAAAAAAAACCCAAAAAAACAATCAAGGTAGCACACCTCTGTAATCTCAGCTACTCAAGGAGACTGAGGCAGGAGGATCTCAAGTTTGAGGCCAATCTGAATAATTTAGTGAGACCCTATCTCAGAATTTTAAAAGATTATTTTTATTTGTTATAATATATTCATACGTTCACAAAATAAAACAGTATAATTTAATCAATTTCATTCCCCAGTCCCTCCCGTTTCCCTCTGCTCCGTCCTCCTGTTCCCCTTCTTCTATTCTACTAGCCTCCCTTCTATTTTCTTTTTAATTTGTTCCAATCAGTCACACATGGCAGCAGAATGCATCTTGACACATGGTACACAAATGGAGAAAATAAAAATATTTTTTAAAGGCCAGGGGATGTAGTTCAGTGGCAGAGTATCCCAGGTTCATTCCCAGTACTGCCACCCCAAAAAAGAAAAGAAAAAGATTTTTAAAAGAGCTGGGGATATGGTCAGTGGTAGAATGGTTACCTGGCATGTATAGGGCCCTGGGTTCAATTCACAGCACAGAAAAGAAAGAAAGCTCCTGTCTTTATTTTATTTATCTAGTTATTCTATTTTTCTGGGTGCTTGGGTTTGAACTCAGGGCCTTACACATGCTAAGCACAGTCTTGGCTACTGGGCTACACCCCCAGCCTATCACGTCTTGATTTTAAAGAAGTCTGTTTGCTCCTAGAGCTCTCAATTATTAAAAATAATAATAATAATAATAATATATGTGTGTGTGTATACATATATATGCATATACATGTATTTTCTTAAATTCAACTGCTTTAGCTTCTTAACTGCTAAAGTTGTCAGAATTTGAGTCTCTTCGAGAAAAACAGAGGTTTGGGTTGTTCCCTTTACCTTGCCAACATCGCCCTGCCTCTTCACCCGACACTGGGCTACTTTGCCTCCATTCATTATAAGAAAATCTCACCTCTCATCTCCTGTGTCTGCTCATTGATTTCTGTTCACTGATGACTCTGAAGCCATCAGATGACCGAGGTGGCTCTGCAGACAGCCCAAGCCTCACGGCTGTGGAGGAAAAGGGCCATGACCACTGCGTAAACTTCAGCTGGGGACACGGAAACCCTGGCCTCTCCTAAGGACACCCTGACCTCCTTGACTTGGCTTCCTACCACAGGACCTGCTCTCCTGACAGGTGACGGGCTGCCCTGGAAGAATGTCAGTAACCATCTGCCAAAGGATTAAAGAAGAAAGCGCCGAGAGCCAGGCTGGCTA
This sequence comes from Spermophilus citellus, assembly GCF_964194105.1. Taxonomy (NCBI): domain Eukaryota; kingdom Metazoa; phylum Chordata; class Mammalia; order Rodentia; family Sciuridae; genus Spermophilus; species Spermophilus citellus. Next base: position 136,191,511 of record NC_138187.1, on the reverse strand, counting down.
GGCAATTCACCACCGTGACTGACCGGACACACTTGACCTTCTCCGACAAATGCAGAAGCCAGCTCTGGTCCAAGCTCCATAAAGGACTGAGGAAGCCACAGTGAGCACTCGGGCTCCAGAACTGGTCAGAGCCATGAGTCACTGCCCACTCCTCCCGGCCAGCTGACCTTGAAGAAACCATTTCACTTCACAAACCTCCAGTTTTCTTATCCCTCAAAGAGGTCTGAGGGGCTGGTCGCCTGTGGGAGAATCGCTGTCATCACCTAATGCAGGAGGCTTGTCATGATGAAAAGAGACAATCTATTAGAGTTTAGCCTGGCACCTTCCACTTAACAGGACTCCGAAGCTAGCTACTCATTGCTGTGTGGAGTACCCAGAACCTGCACCCAGCAGTCAGCGACAGTCTCCTCACTCTGTGTTTTCCCTCATGAACAGCCCGTCACACCACAGAGACCCTCACCCATGGCAAATCCCATGATCTCCACCTTGTCACCTCCTCA